>NW_028270163.1:56141088-56741505 GCF_037043375.1 Chiloscyllium plagiosum | reverse complement strand
TCCCGGAACGGGGACTGGTGCAGGGAAACTGTCCTGGAGCAGGGACTGGAGCAGGGAAACAGTCCCGGTGCAGATGCTGCAGCTGGGAAACAGTCCCGGAGGAGAGGCTGGAGCAGGGAAACAGTCTCGGAACTGGGGCTGGAGCAGGGAAACGGTCTCGGAGTGGGGACTGGAGCAGGGAAACAGTCCCGGAACGGGGACTGGAGTAGTGAAACAGTCCCGGAACGGGGACTGGAGCATGGAAACAGTCCCAGAACAGGGACTGGAGCAGGGAAACAGTCCCGGAGAGGGGACTGGAGTAGTGAAACAGTCCCAGAATGGAGGCTGGAGCAGGGAAACTATCCCGGAACAGGGACTGGAGCAGGGAAACAGTCCCGGAGTGGAGACTGGAGCAGGGAAACTGTCCCGGAGCGGGGACTGGAGCAGGGAAACAGTCCCGGAACGGGGACTGGAGCAGGGAAACAGTCCCGGATCGGGGACTGGAGTAGTGAAACAGTCCCGGAACGGGGACTGGAGCAGGGAAACAGTCCCAGAACAGGGACTGGAGCAGGGAAACAGTCCCGGAGTGGAGACTGGAGCAGGGAAACAGTCCCTGAACGGAGGCTGGAGCAGGGAAACTGTCCCGAAATGGAGGCTGGAGCAGGAAAACAGTCCCAGAGCGGAGGCTGGAGCAGGGAAACAGTCCCGGAACGGAGGTTGTAGTGGGGATACAGTCCCAGAACGGAGGCAGAAGCCGGGAAACTGTCCTGGAGTGGGGACTGGAGCAGGGAAACAGTCCCGGAACGGGGACTGGTGCAGGGAAACTGTCCTGGAGCGGGGACTGGAGCAGGGAAACAGTCCCGGTGCAGATGCTGGAGCAGGGAAACAGTCCCGGAGCGGGGACTGGAGCAGTGAAACAATCCCGGAGCGGGGACTGGCGCAGGGAAACAATCCCGGAGCAGGGACTGGAGCAGGGAAACAGTCCCGGAGTGGAGACTGGAGCAGGGAAACAGTCCCGGAGTGGAGACTGGAGCAGTGAAACAATCCCGGAGCGGGGACTGGCGCAGGGAAACAGTCCCGGAGTGGAGACTGGAGCAGGGAAACAGTCCCGGAGTGGAGACTGGAGCAGGGAAACAGTCCCGGAGCGGAGGCTGGAGCAGGGAAACTGTCCCGGAGCGGGGACTGGAGCAGGGAAACTGTCCCGGAGCGGAGGCTGGAGCAGGGAAACTATCCCGGAGCGGGGACTGGAACAGGAAAAAACAGTCCCGGAACGGGGACTGGAGCAGGGAAACAGTCCCGGAGCGGGGACTGGAGTAGGGAAACAGTCCCGGAATGGAGACTGGAGCAGGGAAACTATCCCGGAACAGGGACTGGAGCAGGGAAACAGTCCCGGAACGGGGACTGGAGCAGGGAAACAGTCCCGGAACGGGGACTGGAGCAGGGAAACTATCCCGGAACAGGGACTGGAGCAGGGAAACAGTCCCGGAGTGGAGACTGGAGCAGGGAAACTGTCCCGGAGTGGAGACTGGAGCAGGGAAACTGTCCCGGAGCGGGGACTGGAGCAGGGAAACAGTCCCGGAGCGGGGACTGGAGCAGTGAAACAATCCCGGAGCGGGGACTGGAGCAGGGAAACAGTCCCGGATCGGAGGCTGGAGCAGGGAAACTGTCCCGGAGCGGGGACTGGAGCAGGGAAACAGTCCCGGAGCGGGGACTGGAGCAGTGAAACAATCCCGGAGCGGGGACTGGAGCAGGGAAACAGTCCCGGATCGGAGGCTGGAGCAGGGAAACAGTCCCGGAGCGGGGACTGGAGCAGGGAAACAGTCCCGGAATGGAGACTGGAGCAGGGAAACAGTCCCGGAACAGGGACTGGAGCAGGGAAACAGTCCCGGAACGGGGACTGGAGCAGGGAAACAGTCCCGGAACGGGGACTGGAGCAGGGAAACTATCCCGGAACAGGGACTGGAGCAGGGAAACAGTCCCGGAGTGGAGACTGGAGCAGGGAAACTGTCCCGGAGTGGAGACTGGAGCAGGGAAACTGTCCCGGAGCGGGGACTGGAGCAGGGAAACAGTCCCGGAGCGGGGACTGGAGCAGTGAAACAATCCCGGAGCGGGGACTGGAGCAGGGAAACAGTCCCGGATCGGAGGCTGGAGCAGGGAAACAGTCCCGAAACGGGGACTGGAGCAGGGAAATAGTCCCGGAGGAGGGACTGGAGCAGGGAAACAGTCCCGGAACGGGGACTGGAGCAGGGAAACAGTCCCGGAACGGGGACTGGAGTAGTGAAACAGTCCCGGAACGGGGCATGGAGTAGTGAAACAGTCCCGGAACGGGGACTGGAGCAGGGAAACAGTCCCGGAACGGGGACTGGAGCAGGGAAACAGTCCCGGAACGGGGACTGGAGCAGGGAAACAGTCCCGGAACGGGGACTGGAGCAGGGAAACATTCCTGAGCAGGGACTGGAGCAGGGAAACAGGCCCGGAACGGGGACTGGAGCAGGGAATCAGTCCCGGAGCAGGGACTGGAGCAGGGAACCAATCCCGGTGCGGAGGCCGGAGCAGGGAAACAGTCCCTGAACGGAGGCTGGAGCAGGAAAACAGTCCCAGAGAGGAGGCTGGAGCAGGGAAACTGTCCCGGATCGGCGACTGGAGCAGGGAAACAGTCCCGGAACAGGGACTGGAGCAGGGAAACAGTCCTGGAGTGGGGACTGGAGCAGGGAAACAGTCCCGGAGCTGGGACTGGAGTAGTGAAACAGTCCCGGAACGGGGACTGGAGTAGTCAAACAGTCCCGGAACGGGGACTGGAGCAGGGAAACAGTCCCGGAGCAGAGGCTGGAGCAGGGAAACAGTCCCGGAGCGGAGGCTGGAGCAGGGAAACAGTCCCGGAACGGGGACTGGAGCAGTGAAACAATCCCTGAGCGGATGCTGCAGCTGGGAAACAGTCCCGGAGGAGAGGCTGGAGCAGGGAAACAGTCCCGGAACGGGGGCTGGAGCAGGGAAACGGTCTCGGAGTGGGGACTGGAGCAGGGAAACAGTCCCAGAACGGGGACTGTAGCAGGGAAACAGTCCCGGAGCAGAGGCTGGAGCAGGGAAACAGGCCCTGAACGGGGACTGGAGCAGGGAAACATTCCCGGAACGGGGACAGGAGCAGGGAAACAGTCCCGGAGCAGAGGCTGGAGCAGGGAACCAGTCCCGGAACGGAGGGTGGAGCAGGGAAACCGTCCCGGACCGGGGACAGGAGCAGGGAAACAGTCCCGGAACGGGGACTGGAGCAGGGAAACAGTCCCGGAAGAGGGACTGGAGCAGGGAAACAGTCCCGGAGCAGGGACTGGAGCGGTGAAACAGTCCCGGAGCAGGGACTGGAACAGGGAAACAGTCCCAGAACGGGGACTGGAGCAGGGAAACAGTCCCAGAGCGGGGACTGGAGCAGGGAAACAGTCCCAGAGCGGGGACTGGAGCAGGGAAACAGTCCCAGAGCGGGGACTGGAGCAGGGAAACAGTCCCGGAACGGGGACTGGAGTAGTGAAACAGTCCCGGAGCGTTGGCTGGAGCAGGGAAACAGTCCCGGAACGGAGGCTGGAGCAGGGAAACAGTCCCGGAGCGTTGGCTGGAGCGGGGATACAGTCTCTGAACGGAGACTGTAGCAGGGAAACAGTCCCGGAACGGAGGCTGGAGCAGGGAAACTATCCCGGAGCAGGGACTGGAGCAGGGAAACAGTCCCGGAGTGGAGACTGGAGCAGGGAAACTGTCCCGGAGCGGGGACTGGAGCAGTGAAACAATCCCGGAGCGGGGACTGGAGCAGGGAAACAGTCCCGGAGCGGAGGCTGGAGCAGGGAAACAGTCCCGAAACGGGGACTGGAGCAGTGAAACAGTCCCTGAGCGGATGCTGCAGCTGGGAAACAGTCCCGGAGCAGAGGCTGGAGCAGGGAAACAGTCTCGGAGTGGGGACTGGAGCAGGGAAACGGTCTCGGAGTGGGGACTGGAGCAGGGAAACAGTCCCAGAACGGGGACTGTAGCATGGAAACAGTCCCGGAGCAGAGGCTGGAACAGGGAAACAGACCCGGAACGGGGACTGGAGCAGGGAAACATTCCCGGAACGGGGACAGGAGCAGGGAAACAGTCCCGGAACGGGGGCTGGAGCAGGGAAACGGTCTCGGAGTGGGGACTGGAGCAGGGAAACAGTCCCAGAACGGGGACTGTAGCAGGGAAACAGTCCCGGAGCAGAGGCTGGAGCAGGGAAACAGGCCCTGAACGGGGACTGGAGCAGGGAAACATTCCCGGAACGGGGACAGGAGCATGGAAACAGTCCCGGAGCAGAGGCTGGAGCAGGGAACCAGTCCCGGAATGGAGGGTGGAGCAGGGAAACAGTCCCGGAACGGGGACAGGAGCAGGGAAACAGTCCCGGAACGGGGACTGGAGCAGGGAAACAGTCCCGGAAGAGGGACTGGAGCAGGGAAACAGTCCCGGAGCAGGGACTGGAGCAGTGAAACAGTCCCGGAGCAGGGACTGGAACAGGGAAACAGTCCCAGAACGGGGACTGGAGCAGGGAAACAGTCCCAGAGCGGGGACTGGAGCAGGGAAACAGTCCCAGAGCGGGGACTGGAGCAGGGAAACAGTCCCAGAGCGGGGACTGGAGCAGGGAAACAGTCCCGGAACGGGGACTGGAGTAGTGAAACAGTCCCGGAGCGTTGGTTGGAGCAGGGAAACAGTCCCGGAACGGAGGCTGGAGCAGGGAAACAGTCCCGGAGCGTTGGCTGGAGCGGGGATACAGTCTCTGAACGGAGACTGTAGCAGGGAAACAGTCCCGGAACGGAGGCTGGAGCAGGGAAACTATCCCGGAGCAGGGACTGGAGCAGGGAAACAGTCCCGGAGTGGAGACTGGAGCAGGGAAACTGTCCCGGAGCGGGGACTGGAGCAGTGAAACAATCCCGGAGCGGGGACTGGAGCAGGGAAACAGTCCCGGAGCGGAGGCTGGAGCAGGGAAACAGTCCCGAAACGGGGACTGGAGCAGTGAAACAGTCCCTGAGCGGATGCTGCAGCTGGGAAACAGTCCCAGAGCAGAGGCTGGAGCAGGGAAACAGTCTCGGAGTGGGGACTGGAGCAGGGAAACGGTCTCGGAGTGGGGACTGGAGCAGGGAAACAGTCCCAGAACGGGGACTGTAGCAGGGAAACAGTCCCGGAGCAGAGGCTGGAACAGGGAAACAGACCCGGAACGGGGACTGGAGCAGGGAAACATTCCCGGAACGGGGACAGGAGCAGGGAAACAGTCCCGGAGCAGAGGCTGGAGCAGGGAACCAGTCCCGGAACGGAGGCTGGAGCAGGGAAACAGTCCCGGAGCGTTGGCTGGAGCGGGGATACAGTCTCTGAACGGAGACTGTAGCAGGGAAACAGTCCCGGAACGGAGGCTGGAGCAGGGAAACTATCCTGGAGCAGGGACTGGAGCAGGGAAACAGTCCCGGAGTGGAGACTGGAGCAGGGAAACTGTCCCGGAGCGGGGACTGGAGCAGTGAAACAATCCCGGAGCGGGGACTGGAGCAGGGAAACAGTCCCGGAACGGAGGCTGGAGCAGTGAAACAGTCCCTGAGCGGATGCTGCAGCTGGGAAACAGTCCCGGAGCAGAGGCTGGAGCAGGGAAACGGTCTCGGAGTGGGGACTGGAGCAGGGAAACAGTCCCAGAACGGGGACTGTAGCAGGGAAACAGTCCCGGAGCAGAGGCTGGAACAGGGAAACAGACCCGGAACGGGGACTGGAGCAGGGAAACATTCCCGGAACGGGGACAGGAGCAGGGAAACAGTCCCGGAGCAGAGGCTGGAGCAGGGAACCAGTCCCGGAACGGGGACTGGAGCAGGGAAACAGTCCGGAGCAGGGACTGGAGCAGGGAAACAGTCCCGGAGGAGGGACTGGAGCAGGGAAACAGTCCCGGAACGGGGACTGGAGCAGGGAAACAGTCCCGGAACGGGGACTGGAGTAGTGAAACAGTTCCGGAACGGGGACTGGAGCAGGGAAACAGTCCCAGAACAGGGACTGGAGCAGGGAAACAGTCCCGGAGAGGGGACTGGAGTGTGGAAACAGTCCCGGAGTGGAGACTGGAGCAGGGAAACTGTCCCGGAACGGGGACTGGAGCAGGGAAACAGTCCCGGAGGAGGGACTGGAGCAGGGAAACAGTCCCGGAGCGGAGGCTGGAGCAGGGAAACTGTCCCGGAACGGGGACTGGAGCAGGGAAACTGTCCCGGAGGAGGGACTGGAGCAGGGAAACAGTCCCGGAGCGGAGGCTGGAGCAGGGAAACAGTCCCGAAACGGGGACTGGAGCAGTGAAACAGTCCCTGAGCGGATGCTGCAGCTGGGAAACAGTCCCGGAGCAGAGGCTGGAGCAGGGAAGCAGTCTCGGAGTGGGGACTGGAGCAGGGAAACGGTCTCGGAGTGGGGACTGGAGCAGGGAAACAGTCCCAGAACGGGGACTTTCGCAGGGAAACAGTCCCGGAGCAGAGGCTGGAACAGGGAAACAGACCCGGAACGGAGGGTGGAGCAGGGAAACAATCCCGGAACGGGGACAGGAGCAGGGAAACAGTCCCGGAGCAGAGGTTGGAGCAGGGAACCAGTCCCGGAACGGAGGGTGGAGCAGGGAAACAATCCCGGCACTGGGTTTGGAGCAGGGAAACAGTCCCGGAACGGGGACTGGAGCAGGGAAATAGTCCCGGAGGAGGGACTGGAGCAGGGAAACAGTCCCGGAACGGGGACTGGAGTAGTGAAACAGTCCCGGAACGGGGCATGGAGTAGTGAAACAGTCCCGGAACGGGGACTGGAGCAGGGAAACGGTCTCGGAACGGGGACTGGAGCAGCGAAACGGTCTCGGAGTGGGGACTGGAGCAGGGAAACGGTCTCGGAGTGGGGACTGGAGCAGGGAAACAGTCCCAGAGCGGAGGCTGGAGCAGGGAAACAGTCCCGGAGCGGAGGCTGGAGCAGGGAAACAGTCCCGGAACGGAGGTTGTAGTGGGGATACAGTCCCAGAACGGAGGCAGAAGCCGGGAAACTGTCCTGGAGTGGGGACTGGAGCAGGGAAACAGTCCCGGAACGGGGACTGGTGCAGGGAAACTGTCCTGGAGCGGGGACTGGAGCAGGGAAACAGTCCCGGTGCAGATGCTGGAGCAGGGAAACAGTCCCGGAGCGGGGACTGGAGCAGTGAAACAATCCCGGAGCGGGGACTGGCGCAGGGAAACAATCCCGGAGCAGGGACTGGAGCAGGGAAACAGTCCCGGAGTGGAGACTGGAGCAGGGAAACAGTCCCGGAGTGGAGACTGGAGCAGTGAAACAATCCTGGAGCGGGGACTGGCGCAGGGAAACAGTCCCGGAGTGGAGACTGGAGCAGGGAAACAGTCCCGGAGCGGAGGCTGGAGCAGGGAAACTGTCCCGGAGCGGGGACTGGAGCAGGGAAACTGTCCCGGAGCGGAGGCTGGAGCAGGGAAACTATCCCGGAGCGGGGACTGGAACAGGAAAAAACAGTCCCGGAACGGGGACTGGAGCAGGGAAACAGTCCCGGAGCGGGGACTGGAGCAGGGAAACAGTCCCGGAACGGGGACTGGAGCAGGGAAACAGTCCCGGAACGGGGACTGGAGCAGGGAAACTATCCCGGAACAGGGACTGGAGCAGGGAAACAGTCCCGGAGTGGAGACTGGAGCTGGGAAACTGTCCCGGAGTGGAGACTGGAGCAGGGAAACTGTCCCGGAGCGGGGACTGGAGCAGGGAAACAGTCCCGGAGCGGGGACTGGAGCAGTGAAACAATCCCGGAGCGGGGACTGGAGCAGGGAAACAGTCCCGGATCGGAGGCTGGAGCAGGGAAACAGTCCCGGAGCGGGGACTGGAGTAGGGAAACAGTCCCGGAATGGAGACTGGAGCAGGGAAACTATCCCGGAACAGGGACTGGAGCAGGGAAACAGTCCCGGAACGGGGACTGGAGCAGGGAAACAGTCCCGGAACGGGGACTGGAGCAGGGAAACTATCCCGGAACAGGGACTGGAGCAGGGAAACAGTCCCGGAGTGGAGACTGGAGCAGGGAAACTGTCCCGGAGTGGAGACTGGAGCAGGGAAACTGTCCCGGAGCGGGGACTGGAGCAGGGAAACAGTCCCGGAGCGGGGACTGGAGCAGTGAAACAATCCCGGAGCGGGGACTGGAGCAGGGAAACAGTCCCGGATCGGAGGCTGGAGCAGGGAAACAGTCCCGAAACGGGGACTGGAGCAGGGAAATAGTCCCGGAGGAGGGACTGGAGCAGGGAAACAGTCCCGGAACGGGGACTGGAGCAGGGAAACAGTCCCGGAACGGGGACTGGAGTAGTGAAACAGTCCCGGAACGGGGCATGGAGTAGTGAAACAGTCCCGGAACGGGGACTGGAGCAGGGAAACAGTCCCGGAACGGGGACTGGAGCAGGGAAACAGTCCCGGAACGGGGACTGGAGCAGGGAAACATTCCTGAGCAGGGACTGGAGCAGGGAAACAGGCCCGGAACGGGGACTGGAGCAGGGAATCAGTCCCGGAGCAGGGACTGGAGCAGGGAACCAATCCCGGTGCGGAGGCCGGAGCAGGGAAACAGTCCCTGAACGGAGGCTGGAGCAGGAAAACAGTCCCAGAGAGGAGGCTGGAGCAGGGAAACTGTCCCGGATCGGCGACTGGAGCAGGGAAACAGTCCCGGAACAGGGACTGGAGCAGGGAAACAGTCCTGGAGTGGGGACTGGAGCAGGGAAACAGTCCCGGAGCTGGGACTGGAGTAGTGAAACAGTCCCGGAACGGGGACTGGAGTAGTCAAACAGTCCCGGAACGGGGACTGGAGCAGGGAAACAGTCCCGGAGCAGAGGCTGGAGCAGGGAAACAGTCCCGGAGCGGAGGCTGGAGCAGGGAAACAGTCCCGGAACGGGGACTGGAGCAGTGAAACAATCCCTGAGCGGATGCTGCAGCTGGGAAACAGTCCCGGAGGAGAGGCTGGAGCAGGGAAACAGTCCCGGAACGGGGGCTGGAGCAGGGAAACGGTCTCGGAGTGGGGACTGGAGCAGGGAAACAGTCCCAGAACGGGGACTGTAGCAGGGAAACAGTCCCGGAGCAGAGGCTGGAGCAGGGAAACAGGCCCTGAACGGGGACTGGAGCAGGGAAACATTCCCGGAACGGGGACAGGAGCAGGGAAACAGTCCCGGAGCAGAGGCTGGAGCAGGGAACCAGTCCCGGAACGGAGGGTGGAGCAGGGAAACAGTCCCGGACCGGGGACAGGAGCAGGGAAACAGTCCCGGAACGGGGACTGGAGCAGGGAAACAGTCCCGGAAGAGGGACTGGAGCAGGGAAACAGTCCCGGAGCAGGGACTGGAGCGGTGAAACAGTCCCGGAGCAGGGACTGGAACAGGGAAACAGTCCCAGAACGGGGACTGGAGCAGGGAAACAGTCCCAGAGCGGGGACTGGAGCAGGGAAACAGTCCCAGAGCGGGGACTGGAGCAGGGAAACAGTCCCAGAGCGGGGACTGGAGCAGGGAAACAGTCCCGGAACGGGGACTGGAGTAGTGAAACAGTCCCGGAGCGTTGGCTGGAGCAGGGAAACAGTCCCGGAACGGAGGCTGGAGCAGGGAAACAGTCCCGGAGCGTTGGCTGGAGCGGGGATACAGTCTCTGAACGGAGACTGTAGCAGGGAAACAGTCCCGGAACGGAGGCTGGAGCAGGGAAACTATCCCGGAGCAGGGACTGGAGCAGGGAAACAGTCCCGGAGTGGAGACTGGAGCAGGGAAACTGTCCCGGAGCGGGGACTGGAGCAGTGAAACAATCCCGGAGCGGGGACTGGAGCAGGGAAACAGTCCCGGAGCGGAGGCTGGAGCAGGGAAACAGTCCCGAAACGGGGACTGGAGCAGTGAAACAGTCCCTGAGCGGATGCTGCAGCTGGGAAACAGTCCCGGAGCAGAGGCTGGAGCAGGGAAACAGTCTCGGAGTGGGGACTGGAGCAGGGAAACGGTCTCGGAGTGGGGACTGGAGCAGGGAAACAGTCCCAGAACGGGGACTGTAGCAGGGAAACAGTCCCGGAGCAGAGGCTGGAACAGGGAAACAGACCCGGAACGGGGACTGGAGCAGGGAAACATTCCCGGAACGGGGACAGGAGCAGGGAAACAGTCCCGGAACGGGGGCTGGAGCAGGGAAACGGTCTCGGAGTGGGGACTGGAGCAGGGAAACAGTCCCAGAACGGGGACTGTAGCAGGGAAACAGTCCCGGAGCAGAGGCTGGAGCAGGGAAACAGGCCCTGAACGGGGACTGGAGCAGGGAAACATTCCCGGAACGGGGACAGGAGCATGGAAACAGTCCCGGAGCAGAGGCTGGAGCAGGGAACCAGTCCCGGAATGGAGGGTGGAGCAGGGAAACAGTCCCGGAACGGGGACAGGAGCAGGGAAACAGTCCCGGAACGGGGACTGGAGCAGGGAAACAGTCCCGGAAGAGGGACTGGAGCAGGGAAACAGTCCCGGAGCAGGGACTGGAGCAGTGAAACAGTCCCGGAGCAGGGACTGGAACAGGGAAACAGTCCCAGAACGGGGACTGGAGCAGGGAAACAGTCCCAGAGCGGGGACTGGAGCAGGGAAACAGTCCCAGAGCGGGGACTGGAGCAGGGAAACAGTCCCAGAGCGGGGACTGGAGCAGGGAAACAGTCCCGGAACGGGGACTGGAGTAGTGAAACAGTCCCGGAGCGTTGGTTGGAGCAGGGAAACAGTCCCGGAACGGAGGCTGGAGCAGGGAAACAGTCCCGGAGCGTTGGCTGGAGCGGGGATACAGTCTCTGAACGGAGACTGTAGCAGGGAAACAGTCCCGGAACGGAGGCTGGAGCAGGGAAACTATCCCGGAGCAGGGACTGGAGCAGGGAAACAGTCCCGGAGTGGAGACTGGAGCAGGGAAACTGTCCCGGAGCGGGGACTGGAGCAGTGAAACAATCCCGGAGCGGGGACTGGAGCAGGGAAACAGTCCCGGAGCGGAGGCTGGAGCAGGGAAACAGTCCCGAAACGGGGACTGGAGCAGTGAAACAGTCCCTGAGCGGATGCTGCAGCTGGGAAACAGTCCCAGAGCAGAGGCTGGAGCAGGGAAACAGTCTCGGAGTGGGGACTGGAGCAGGGAAACGGTCTCGGAGTGGGGACTGGAGCAGGGAAACAGTCCCAGAACGGGGACTGTAGCAGGGAAACAGTCCCGGAGCAGAGGCTGGAACAGGGAAACAGACCCGGAACGGGGACTGGAGCAGGGAAACATTCCCGGAACGGGGACAGGAGCAGGGAAACAGTCCCGGAGCAGAGGCTGGAGCAGGGAACCAGTCCCGGAACGGAGGCTGGAGCAGGGAAACAGTCCCGGAGCGTTGGCTGGAGCGGGGATACAGTCTCTGAACGGAGACTGTAGCAGGGAAACAGTCCCGGAACGGAGGCTGGAGCAGGGAAACTATCCTGGAGCAGGGACTGGAGCAGGGAAACAGTCCCGGAGTGGAGACTGGAGCAGGGAAACTGTCCCGGAGCGGGGACTGGAGCAGTGAAACAATCCCGGAGCGGGGACTGGAGCAGGGAAACAGTCCCGGAACGGAGGCTGGAGCAGTGAAACAGTCCCTGAGCGGATGCTGCAGCTGGGAAACAGTCCCGGAGCAGAGGCTGGAGCAGGGAAACGGTCTCGGAGTGGGGACTGGAGCAGGGAAACAGTCCCAGAACGGGGACTGTAGCAGGGAAACAGTCCCGGAGCAGAGGCTGGAACAGGGAAACAGACCCGGAACGGGGACTGGAGCAGGGAAACATTCCCGGAACGGGGACAGGAGCAGGGAAACAGTCCCGGAGCAGAGGCTGGAGCAGGGAACCAGTCCCGGAACGGGGACTGGAGCAGGGAAACAGTCCGGAGCAGGGACTGGAGCAGGGAAACAGTCCCGGAGGAGGGACTGGAGCAGGGAAACAGTCCCGGAACGGGGACTGGAGCAGGGAAACAGTCCCGGAACGGGGACTGGAGTAGTGAAACAGTTCCGGAACGGGGACTGGAGCAGGGAAACAGTCCCAGAACAGGGACTGGAGCAGGGAAACAGTCCCGGAGAGGGGACTGGAGTGTGGAAACAGTCCCGGAGTGGAGACTGGAGCAGGGAAACTGTCCCGGAACGGGGACTGGAGCAGGGAAACAGTCCCGGAGGAGGGACTGGAGCAGGGAAACAGTCCCGGAGCGGAGGCTGGAGCAGGGAAACTGTCCCGGAACGGGGACTGGAGCAGGGAAACTGTCCCGGAGGAGGGACTGGAGCAGGGAAACAGTCCCGGAGCGGAGGCTGGAGCAGGGAAACAGTCCCGAAACGGTGACTGGAGCAGTGAAACAGTCCCTGAGCGGATGCTGCAGCTGGGAAACAGTCCCGGAGCAGAGGCTGGAGCAGGGAAGCAGTCTCGGAGTGGGGACTGGAGCAGGGAAACGGTCTCGGAGTGGGGACTGGAGCAGGGAAACAGTCCCAGAACGGGGACTTTCGCAGGGAAACAGTCCCGGAGCAGAGGCTGGAACAGGGAAACAGACCCGGAACGGAGGGTGGAGCAGGGAAACAATCCCGGAACGGGGACAGGAGCAGGGAAACAGTCCCGGAGCAGAGGTTGGAGCAGGGAACCAGTCCCGGAACGGAGGGTGGAGCAGGGAAACAATCCCGGCACTGGGTTTGGAGCAGGGAAACAGTCCCGGAACGGGGACTGGAGCAGGGAAATAGTCCCGGAGGAGGGACTGGAGCAGGGAAACAGTCCCGGAACGGGGACTGGAGTAGTGAAACAGTCCCGGAACGGGGCATGGAGTAGTGAAACAGTCCCGGAACGGGGACTGGAGCAGGGAAACGGTCTCGGAACGGGGACTGGAGCAGCGAAACGGTCTCGGAGTGGGGACTGGAGCAGGGAAACGGTCTCGGAGTGGGGACTGGAGCAGGGAAACAGTCCCAGAGCGGAGGCTGGAGCAGGGAAACAGTCCCGGAGCGGAGGCTGGAGCAGGGAAACAGTCCCGGAACGGAGGTTGTAGTGGGGATACAGTCCCAGAACGGAGGCAGAAGCCGGGAAACTGTCCTGGAGTGGGGACTGGAGCAGGGAAACAGTCCCGGAACGGGGACTGGAGCAGTGAAACAATCCCGGAGCGGGGACTGGCGCAGGGAAACAATCCCGGAGCAGGGACTGGAGCAGGGAAACAGTCCCGGAGTGGAGACTGGAGCAGGGAAACAGTCCCGGAGTGGAGACTGGAGCAGTGAAACAATCCTGGAGCGGGGACTGGCGCAGGGAAACAGTCCCGGAGCGGAGGCTGGAGCAGGGAAACAGTCCCGGAGCGGAGGCTGGAGCAGGGAAACTGTCCCGGAGCGGGGACTGGAGCAGGGCAACTGTCCCGGAGCGGAGGCTGGAGCAGGGAAACTATCCCGGAGCGGGGACTGGAACAGGAAAAAACAGTCCCGGAACGGGGACTGGAGCAGGGAAACAGTCCCGGAGCGGGGACTGGAGCAGGGAAACAGTCCCGGAACGGGGACTGGAGCAGGGAAACAGTCCCGGAACGGGGACTGGAGCAGGGAAACTATCCCGGAACAGGGACTGGAGCAGGGAAACAGTCCCGGAGTGGAGACTGGAGCAGGGAAACTGTCCCGGAGTGGAGACTGGAGCAGGGAAACTGTCCCGGAGCGGGGACTGGAGCAGGGAAACAGTCCCGGAGCGGGGACTGGAGCAGTGAAACAATCCCGGAGCGGGGACTGGAGCAGGGAAACAGTCCCGGATCGGAGGCTGGAGCAGGGAAACAGTCCCGGAGCGGGGACTGGAGTAGGGAAACAGTCCCGGAATGGAGACTGGAGCAGGGAAACTATCCCGGAACAGGGACTGGAGCAGGGAAACAGTCCCGGAACGGGGACTGGAGCAGGGAAACAGTCCCGGAACGGGGACTGGAGCAGGGAAACTATCCCGGAACAGGGACTGGAGCAGGGAAACAGTCCCGGAGTGGAGACTGGAGCAGGGAAACTGTCCCGGAGTGGAGACTGGAGCAGGGAAACTGTCCCGGAGCGGGGACTGGAGCAGGGAAACTGTCCCGGAGCGGGGACTGGAGCAGTGAAACAATCCCGGAGCGGGGACTGGAGCAGGGAAACAGTCCCGGATCGGAGGCTGGAGCAGGGAAACAGTCCCGAAACGGGGACTGGAGCAGGGAAATAGTCCCGGAGGAGGGACTGGAGCAGGGAAACAGTCCCGGAACGGGGACTGGAGCAGGGAAACAGTCCCGGAACGGGGACTGGAGTAGTGAAACAGTCCCGGAACGGGGCATGGAGTAGTGAAACAGTCCCGGAACGGGGACTGGAGCAGGGAAACAGTCCCGGAACGGGGACTGGAGCAGGGAAACAGTCCCGGAACGGGGACTGGAGCAGGGAAACAGTCCCGGAACGGGGACTGGAGCAGGGAAACATTCCTGAGCAGGGACTGGAGCAGGGAAACAGGCCCGGAACGGGGACTGGAGCAGGGAATCAGTCCCGGAGCAGGGACTGGAGCAGGGAACCAATCCCGGTGCGGAGGCCGGAGCAGGGAAACAGTCCCTGAACGGAGGCTGGAGCAGGAAAACAGTCCCAGAGAGGAGGCTGGAGCAGGGAAACTGTCCCGGATCGGCGACTGGAGCAGGGAAACAGTCCCGGAACAGGGACTGGAGCAGGGAAACAGTCCTGGAGTGGGGACTGGAGCAGGGAAACAGTCCCGGAGCTGGGACTGGAGTAGTGAAACAGTCCCGGAACGGGGACTGGAGTAGTCAAACAGTCCCGGAACGGGGACTGGAGCAGGGAAACAGTCCCGGAGCAGAGGCTGGAGCAGGGAAACAGTCCCGGAGCGGAGGCTGGAGCAGGGAAACAGTCCCGGAACGGGGACTGGAGCAGTGAAACAATCCCTGAGCGGATGCTGCAGCTGGGAAACAGTCCCGGAGGAGAGGCTGGAGCAGGGAAACAGTCCCGGAACGGGGGCTGGAGCAGGGAAACGGTCTCGGAGTGGGGACTGGAGCAGGGAAACAGTCCCAGAACGGGGACTGTAGCAGGGAAACAGTCCCGGAGCAGAGGCTGGAGCAGGGAAACAGGCCCTGAACGGGGACTGGAGCAGGGAAACATTCCCGGAACGGGGACAGGAGCAGGGAAACAGTCCCGGAGCAGAGGCTGGAGCAGGGAACCAGTCCCGGAACGGAGGGTGGAGCAGGGAAACAGTCCCGGACCGGGGACAGGAGCAGGGAAACAGTCCCGGAACGGGGACTGGAGCAGGGAAACAGTCCCGGAAGAGGGACTGGAGCAGGGAAACAGTCCCGGAGCAGGGACTGGAGCGGTGAAACAGTCCCGGAGCAGGGACTGGAACAGGGAAACAGTCCCAGAACGGGGACTGGAGCAGGGAAACAGTCCCAGAGCGGGGACTGGAGCAGGGAAACAGTCCCAGAGCGGGGACTGGAGCAGGGAAACAGTCCCAGAGCGGGGACTGGAGCAGGGAAACAGTCCCGGAACGGGGACTGGAGTAGTGAAACAGTCCCGGAGCGTTGGCTGGAGCAGGGAAACAGTCCCGGAACGGAGGCTGGAGCAGGGAAACAGTCCCGGAGCGTTGGCTGGAGCGGGGATACAGTCTCTGAACGGAGACTGTAGCAGGGAAACAGTCCCGGAACGGAGGCTGGAGCAGGGAAACTATCCCGGAGCAGGGACTGGAGCAGGGAAACAGTCCCGGAGTGGAGACTGGAGCAGGGAAACTGTCCCGGAGCGGGGACTGGAGCAGTGAAACAATCCCGGAGCGGGGACTGGAGCAGGGAAAGAGTCCCGGAGCGGAGGCTGGAGCAGGGAAACAGTCCCGAAACGGGGACTGGAGCAGTGAAACAGTCCCTGAGCGGATGCTGCAGCTGGGAAACAGTCCCGGAGCAGAGGCTGGAGCAGGGAAACAGTCTCGGAGTGGGGACTGGAGCAGGGAAACGGTCTCGGAGTGGGGACTGGAGCAGGGAAACAGTCCCAGAACGGGGACTGTAGCAGGGAAACAGTCCCGGAGCAGAGGCTGGAACAGGGAAACAGACCCGGAACGGGGACTGGAGCAGGGAAACATTCCCGGAACGGGGACAGGAGCAGGGAAACAGTCCCGGAACGGGGGCTGGAGCAGGGAAACGGTCTCGGAGTGGGGACTGGAGCAGGGAAACAGTCCCAGAACGGGGACTGTAGCAGGGAAACAGTCCCGGAGCAGAGGCTGGAGCAGGGAAACAGGCCCTGAACGGGGACTGGAGCAGGGAAACATTCCCGGAACGGGGACAGGAGCAGGGAAACAGTCCCGGAGCAGAGGCTGGAGCAGGGAAGCAGTCCCGGAACGGAGGGTGGAGCAGGGAAACAGTCCCGGAACGGGGACAGGAGCAGGGAAACAGTCCCGGAACGGGGACTGGAGCAGGGAAACAGTCCCGGAAGAGGGACTGGAGCAGGGAAACAGTCCCGGAGCAGGGACTGGAGCAGTGAAACAGTCCCGGAGCAGGGACTGGAACAGGGAAACAGTCCCAGAACGGGGACTGGAGCAGGGAAACAGTCCCAGAGCGGGGACTGGAGCAGGGAAACAGTCCCAGAGCGGGGACTGGAGCAGGGAAACAGTCCCAGAGCGGGGACTGGAGTAGTGAAACAGTCCCGGAGCGTTGGTTGGAGCAGGGAAACAGTCCCGGAACGGAGGCTGGAGCAGGGAAACAGTCCCGGAGCGTTGGCTGGAGCAGGGAAACAGTCCCGGAGCGGAGGCTGGAGCAGGGAAACAGTCCCGGAACGGAGGTTGTAGTGGGGATACAGTCCCAGAACGGAGGCAGAAGCCGGGAAACTGTCCTGGAGTGGGGACTGGAGCAGGGAAACAGTCCCGGAACGGGGACTGGTGCAGGGAAACTGTCCTGGAGCGGGGACTGGAGCAGGGAAACAGTCCCGGTGCAGATGCTGGAGCAGGGAAACAGTCCCGGAGCGGGGACTGGAGCAGTGAAACAATCCCGGAGCGGGGACTGGCGCAGGGAAACAATCCCGGAGCAGGGACTGGAGCAGGGAAACAGTCCCGGAGTGGAGACTGGAGCAGGGAAACAGTCCCGGAGTGGAGACTGGAGCAGTGAAACAATCCTGGAGCGGGGACTGGCGCAGGGAAACAGTCCCGGAGTGGAGACTGGAGCAGGGAAACAGTCCCGGAGTGGAGACTGGAGCAGGGAAACAGTCCCGGAGTGGAGGCTGGAGCAGGGAAACTGTCCCGGAGCGGGGACTGGAGCAGGGAAACTGTCCCGGAGCGGAGGCTGGAGCAGGGAAACTATCCCGGAGCGGGGACTGGAACAGGAAAAAACAGTCCCGGAACGGGGACTGGAGCAGGGAAACAGTCCCGGAGCGGGGACTGGAGTAGGGAAACAGTCCCGGAATGGAGACTGGAGCAGGGAAACTATCCCGGAACAGGGACTGGAGCAGGGAAACAGTCCCGGAACGGGGACTGGATCAGGGAAACAGTCCCGGAACGGGGACTGGAGCAGGGAAACTATCCCGGAACAGGGACTGGAGCAGGGAAACAGTCCCGGAGTGGAGACTGGAGCAGGGAAACTGTCCCGGAGTGGAGACTGGAGCAGGGAAACTGTCCCGGAGCGGGGACTGGAGCAGGGAAACAGTCCCGGAGCGGGGACTGGAGCAGTGAAACAATCCCGGAGCGGGGACTGGAGCAGGGAAACAGTCCCGGATCGGAGGCTGGAGCAGGGAAACAGTCCCGGAGCGGGGACTGGAGTAGGGAAACAGTCCCGGAATGGAGACTGGAGCAGGGAAACTATCCCGGAACAGGGACTGGAGCAGGGAAACAGTCCCGGAACGGGGACTGGAGCAGGGAAACAGTCCCGGAACGGGGACTGGAGCAGGGAAACTATCCCGGAACAGGGACTGGAGCAGGGAAACAGTCCCGGAGTGGAGACTGGAGCAGGGAAACTGTCCCGGAGTGGAGACTGGAGCAGGGAAACTGTCCCGGAGCGGGGACTGGAGCAGGGAAACAGTCCCGGAGCGGGGACTGGAGCAGTGAAACAATCCCGGAGCGGGGACTGGAGCAGGGAAACAGTCCCGGATCGGAGGCTGGAGCAGGGAAACAGTCCCGAAACGGGGACTGGAGCAGGGAAATAGTCCCGGAGGAGGGACTGGAGCAGGGAAACAGTCCCGGAACGGGGACTGGAGCAGGGAAACAGTCCCGGAACGGGGACTGGAGTAGTGAAACAGTCCCGGAACGGGGCATGGAGTAGTGAAACAGTCCCGGAACGGGGACTGGAGCAGGGAAACAGTCCCGGAACGGGGACTGGAGCAGGGAAACAGTCCCGGAACGGGGACTGGAGCAGGGAAACAGTCCCGGAACGGGGACTGGAGCAGGGAAACATTCCTGAGCAGGGACTGGAGCAGGGAAACAGGCCCGGAACGGGGACTGGAGCAGGGAATCAGTCCCGGAGCAGGGACTGGAGCAGGGAACCAATCCCGGTGCGGAGGCCGGAGCAGGGAAACAGTCCCTGAACGGAGGCTGGAGCAGGAAAACAGTCCCAGAGAGGAGGCTGGAGCAGGGAAACTGTCCCGGATCGGCGACTGGAGCAGGGAAACAGTCCCGGAACAGGGACTGGAGCAGGGAAACAGTCCCGGAGCGGAGGCTGGAGCAGGGAAACAGTCCCGGAACGGGGACTGGAGCAGTGAAACAATCCCTGAGCGGATGCTGCAGCTGGGAAACAGTCCCGGAGGAGAGGCTGGAGCAGGGAAACAGTCCCGGAACGGGGGCTGGAGCAGGGAAACGGTCTCGGAGTGGGGACTGGAGCAGGGAAACAGTCCCAGAACGGGGACTGTAGCAGGGAAACAGTCCCGGAGCAGAGGCTGGAGCAGGGAAACAGGCCCTGAACGGGGACTGGAGCAGGGAAACATTCCCGGAACGGGGACAGGAGCAGGGAAACAGTCCCGGAGCAGAGGCTGGAGCAGGGAACCAGTCCCGGAACGGAGGGTGGAGCAGGGAAACAGTCCCGGACCGGGGACAGGAGCAGGGAAACAGTCCCGGAACGGGGACTGGAGCAGGGAAACAGTCCCGGAAGAGGGACTGGAGCAGGGAAACAGTCCTGGAGCAGGGACTGGAGCGGTGAAACAGTCCCGGAGCAGGGACTGGAACAGGGAAACAGTCCCAGAACGGGGACTGGAGCAGGGAAACAGTCCCAGAGCGGGGACTGGAGCAGGGAAACAGTCCCAGAGCGGGGACTGGAGCAGGGAAACAGTCCCAGAGCGGGGACTGGAGCAGGGAAACAGTCCCGGAACGGGGACTGGAGTAGTGAAACAGTCCCGGAGCGTTGGCTGGAGCAGGGAAACAGTCCCGGAACGGAGGCTGGAGCAGGGAAACAGTCCCGGAGCGTTGGCTGGAGCGGGGATACAGTCTCTGAACGGAGACTGTAGCAGGGAAACAGTCCCGGAACGGAGGCTGGAGCAGGGAAACTATCCCGGAGCAGGGACTGGAGCAGGGAAACAGTCCCGGAGTGGAGACTGGAGCAGGGAAACTGTCCCGGAGCGGGGACTGGAGCAGTGAAACAATCCCGGAGCGGGGACTGGAGCAGGGAAACAGTCCCGGAGCGGAGGCTGGAGCAGGGAAACAGTCCCGAAACGGGGACTGGAGCAGTGAAACAGTCCCTGAGCGGATGCTGCAGCTGGGAAACAGTCCCGGAGCAGAGGCTGGAGCAGGGAAACAGTCTCGGAGTGGGGACTGGAGCAGGGAAACGGTCTCGGAGTGGGGACTGGAGCAGGGAAACAGTCCCAGAACGGGGACTGTAGCAGGGAAACAGTCCCGGAGCAGAGGCTGGAACAGGGAAACAGACCCGGAACGGGGACTGGAGCAGGGAAACATTCCCGGAACGGGGACAGGAGCAGGGAAACAGTCCCGGAACGGGGGCTGGAGCAGGGAAACGGTCTCGGAGTGGGGACTGGAGCAGGGAAACAGTCCCAGAACGGGGACTGTAGCAGGGAAACAGTCCCGGAGCAGAGGCTGGAGCAGGGAAACAGGCCCTGAACGGGGACTGGAGCAGGGAAACATTCCCGGAACGGGGACAGGAGCAGGGAAACAGTCCCGGAGCAGAGGCTGGAGCAGGGAAGCAGTCCCGGAACGGAGGGTGGAGCAGGGAAACAGTCCCGGAACGGGGACAGAAGCAGGGAAACAGTCCCGGAACGGGGACTGGAGCAGGGAAACAGTCCCGGAAGAGGGACTGGAGCAGGGAAACAGTCCCGGAGCAGGGACTGGAGCAGTGAAACAGTCCCGGAGCAGGGACTGGAACAGGGAAACAGTCCCAGAACGGGGACTGGAGCAGGGAAACAGTCCCAGAGCGGGGACTGGAGCAGGGAAACAGTCCCAGAGCGGGGACTGGAGCAGGGAAACAGTCCCAGAGCGGGGACTGGAGCAGGGAAACAGTCCCGGAACGGGGACTGGAGTAGTGAAACAGTCCCGGAGCGTTGGTTGGAGCAGGGAAACAGTCCCGGAACGGAGGCTGGAGCAGGGAAACAGTCCCGGAGCGTTGGCTGGAGCGGGGATACAGTCTCTGAACGGAGACTGTAGCAGGGAAACAGTCCCGGAACGGAGGCTGGAGCAGGGAAACTATCCCGGAGCAGGGACTGGAGCAGGGAAACAGTCCCGGAGTGGAGACTGGAGCAGGGAAACTGTCCCGGAGCGGGGACTGGAGCAGTGAAACAATCCCGGAGCGGGGACTGGAGCAGGGAAAGAGTCCCGGAGCGGAGGCTGGAGCAGGGAAACAGTCCCGAAACGGGGACTGGAGCAGTGAAACAGTCCCTGAGCGGATGCTGCAGCTGGGAAACAGTCCCGGAGTGGGGACTGGAGCAGGGAAACGGTCTCGGAGTGGGGACTGGAGCAGGGAAACAGTCCCAGAACGGGGACTGTAGCAGGGAAACAGTCCCGGAGCAGAGGCTGGAACAGGGAAACAGACCCGGAACGGGGACTGGAGCAGGGAAACAGTCCCGGAGCAGAGGCTGGAACAGGGAAACAGACCCGGAACGGAGGGTGGAGCAGGGAAACAATCCCGGAACGGGGACAGGAGCAGGGAAACAGTCCCGGAGCAGAGGTTGGAGCAGGGAACCAGTCCCGGAACGGAGGGTGGAGCAGGGAAACAATCCCGGCACTGGGTTTGGAGCAGGGAAACAGTCCCGGAACGGGGACTGGAGCAGGGAAATAGTCCCGGAGGAGGGACTGGAGCAGGGAAACAGTCCCGGAACGGGGACTGGAGTAGTGAAACAGTCCCGGAACGGGGCATGGAGTAGTTAAACAGTCCCGGAACGGGGACTGGAGCAGGGAAACGGTCTCGGAACGGGGACTGGAGCAGGGAAACGGTCTCGGAGTGGGGACTGGAGCAGGGAAACGGTCTCGGAGTGGGGACTGGAGCAGGGAAACAGTCCCAGAACGGGGACTTTCGCAGGGAAACAGTCCCGGAGCAGAGGCTGGAACAGGGAAACAGACCCGGAACGGAGGGTGGAGCAGGGAAACAATCCCGGAACGGGGACAGGAGCAGGGAAACAGTCCCGGAGCAGAGGTTGGAGCAGGGAACCAGTCCCGGAACGGAGGGTGGAGCAGGGAAACAGTCCCGGAGGAGGGACTGGAGCAGGGAAACAGTCCCGGAACGGGGACTGGAGCAGGGAAACAGTCCCGGAGGAGGGACTGGAGCAGGGAAACAGTCCCGGAACGGGGACTGGAGCAGGGAAACAGTCCCGGAACGGGGACTGGAGCAGGGAAACAGTCCCGGAACGGGGACTGGAGTAGTG
This sequence comes from Chiloscyllium plagiosum, assembly GCF_037043375.1. Lineage (NCBI taxonomy): Eukaryota > Metazoa > Chordata > Chondrichthyes > Orectolobiformes > Hemiscylliidae > Chiloscyllium > Chiloscyllium plagiosum. Next base: position 56,719,778 of record NW_028270163.1, on the reverse strand, counting down.
AAACAGTCCCGGAACGGGGCATGGAGTAGTGAAACAGTCCCGGAACGGGGACTGGAGCGGGGAATCAGTCCCGGAGCAGGGACTGGAGCAGGGAACCAATCCCGGTGCGGAGGCCGGAGCAGGGAAACAGTCCCTGAACGGAGGCTGGAGCAGGGAAACTGTCCCGAAATGGAGGCTGGAGCAGGAAAACAGTCCCAGAGCGGAGGCTGAAGCAGGGAAACTGTCCCGGATCGGCGACTGGAGCAGGGAAACAGTCCCGGAACAGGGACTGGAGCAGGGAAACAGTCCTAGAGTGGGGACTGGAGCAGGGAAACAGTCCCGGAGCTGGGACTGGAGTAGTGAAACAGTCCCGGAACGGGGACTGGAGTAGTCAAACAGTCCCGGAACGGGGACTGGAGCAGGGAAACAGTCCCGGAACGGGGACTGGAGCAGGGAAACAGACCCGGAACGGGGACTGGAGCAGGGAAACATTCCCGGAACGGGGACAGGAGCAGGGAAACAGTCCCGGAGCAGAGGCTGGAGCAGGGAACCAGTCCCGGAACGGAGGCTGGAGCAGGGAAACAGTCCCGGAGCTTTGGCTGGAGCGGGGATACAGTCTCTGAACGGAGACTGTAGCAGGGAAACAGTCCCGGAACGGAGGCTGGAGCAGGGAAACTATCCTGGAGCAGGGACTGGAGCAGGGAAACAGTCCCGGAGTGGAGACTGGAGCAGGGAAACTGTCCCGGAGCGGGGACTGGAGCAGTGAAACAATCCCGGAGCGGGGACTGGAGCAGGGAAACAGTCCCGGAACGGAGGCTGGAGCAGTGAAACAGTCCCTGAGCATATGCTGCAGCTGGGAAACAATCCCGGAGCAGAGGCTGGAGCAGGGAAACAGTCTCGGAGTGGGGACTGGAGCAGGGAAACGGTCTCGGAGTGGGGACTGGAGCAGGGAAACAGTCCCAGAACGGGGACTGTAGCAGGGAAACAGTCCCGGAGCAGAGGCTGGAACAGGGAAACAGACCCGGAACGGGGACTGGAGCAGGGAAACATTCCCGGAACGGGGACAGGAGCAGGGAAACAGTCCCGGAGCAGAGGCTGGAGCAGGGAACCAGTCCCGGAACGGGGACTGGAGCAGGGAAACAGTCCGGAGCAGGGACTGGAGCAGGGAAACAGTCCCGGAGGAGGGACTGGAGCAGGGAAACAGTCCCGGAAGAGGGACTGGAGCAGGGAAACAGTCCCGGAGCAGGGACTGGAGCGGTGAAACAGTCCCGGAGCAGGGACTGGAACAGGGAAACAGTCCCAGAACGGGGACTGGAGCAGGGAAACAGTCCCAGAGCGGGGACTGGAGCAGGGAAACAGTCCCAGAGCGGGGACTGGAGCAGGGAAACAGTCCCAGAGCGGGGACTGGAGCAGGGAAACAGTCCCGGAACGGGGACTGGAGTAGTGAAACAGTCCCGGAGCGTTGGCTGGAGCAGGGAAACAGTCCCGGAACGGAGGCTGGAGCAGGGAAACAGTCCCGGAGCGTTGGCTGGAGCGGGGATACAGTCTCTGAACGGAGACTGTAGCAGGGAAACAGTCCCGGAACGGAGGCTGGAGCAGGGAAACTATCCCGGAGCAGGGACTGGAGCAGGGAAACAGTCCCGGAGTGGAGACTGGAGCAGGGAAACTGTCCCGGAGCGGGGACTGGAGCAGTGAAACAATCCCGGAGCGGGGACTGGAGCAGGGAAACAGTCCCGGAGCGGAGGCTGGAGCAGGGAAACAGTCCCGAAACGGGGACTGGAGCAGTGAAACAGTCCCTGAGCGGATGCTGCAGCTGGGAAACAGTCCCGGAGCAGAGGCTGGAGCAGGGAAACAGTCTCGGAGTGGGGACTGGAGCAGGGAAACGGTCTCGGAGTGGGGACTGGAGCAGGGAAACAGTCCCAGAACGGGGACTGTAGCAGGGAAACAGTCCCGGAGCAGAGGCTGGAACAGGGAAACAGACCCGGAACGGGGACTGGAGCAGGGAAACATTCCCGGAACGGGGACAGGAGCAGGGAAACAGTCCCGGAACGGGGGCTGGAGCAGGGAAACGGTCTCGGAGTGGGGACTGGAGCAGGGAAACAGTCCCAGAACGGGGACTGTAGCAGGGAAACAGTCCCGGAGCAGAGGCTGGAGCAGGGAAACAGGCCCTGAACGGGGACTGGAGCAGGGAAACATTCCCGGAACGGGGACAGGAGCAGGGAAACAGTCCCGGAGCAGAGGCTGGAGCAGGGAAGCAGTCCCGGAACGGAGGGTGGAGCAGGGAAACAGTCCCGGAACGGGGACAGAAGCAGGGAAACAGTCCCGGAACGGGGACTGGAGCAGGGAAACAGTCCCGGAAGAGGGACTGGAGCAGGGAAACAGTCCCGGAGCAGGGACTGGAACAGGGAAACAGTCCCAGAACGGGGACTGGAGCAGGGAAACAGTCCCAGAGCGGGGACTGGAGCAGGGAAACAGTCCCAGAGCGGGGACTGGAGCAGGGAAACAGTCCCAGAGCGGGGACTGGAGCAGGGAAACAGTCCCAGAGCGGGGACTGGAGCAGGGAAACAGTCCCGGAACGGGGACTGGAGTAGTGAAACAGTCCCGGAGCGTTGGTTGGAGCAGGGAAACAGTCCCGGAACGGAGGCTGGAGCAGGGAAACAGTCCCGGAGCGTTGGCTGGAGCGGGGATACAGTCTCTGAACGGAGACTGTAGCAGGGAAACAGTCCCGGAACGGAGGCTGGAGCAGGGAAACTATCCCGGAGCAGGGACTGGAGCAGGGAAACAGTCCCGGAGTGGAGACTGGAGCAGGGAAACTGTCCCGGAGCGGGGACTGGAGCAGTGAAACAATCCCGGAGCGGGGACTGGAGCAGGGAAAGAGTCCCGGAGCGGAGGCTGGAGCAGGGAAACAGTCCCGAAACGGGGACTGGAGCAGTGAAACAGTCCCTGAGCGGATGCTGCAGCTGGGAAACAGTCCCGGAGTGGGGACTGGAGCAGGGAAACGGTCTCGGAGTGGGGACTGGAGCAGGGAAACAGTCCCAGAACGGGGACTGTAGCAGGGAAACAGTCCCGGAGCAGAGGCTGGAACAGGGAAACAGACCCGGAACGGGGACTGGAGCAGGGAAACAGTCCCGGAGCAGAGGCTGGAACAGGGAAACAGACCCGGAACGGAGGGTGGAGCAGGGAAACAATCCCGGAACGGGGACAGGAGCAGGGAAACAGTCCCGGAGCAGAGGTTGGAGCAGGGAACCAGTCCCGGAACGGAGGGTGGAGCAGGGAAACAATCCCGGCACTGGGTTTGGAGCAGGGAAACAGTCCCGGAACGGGGACTGGAGCAGGGAAATAGTCCCGGAGGAGGGACTGGAGCAGGGAAACAGTCCCGGAACGGGGACTGGAGTAGTGAAACAGTCCCGGAACGGGGCATGGAGTAGTGAAACAGTCCCGGAACGGGGACTGGAGCAGGGAAACGGTCTCGGAACGGGGACTGGAGCAGGGAAACGGTCTCGGAGTGGGGACTGGAGCAGGGAAACGGTCTCGGAGTGGGGACTGGAGCAGGGAAACAGTCCCAGAACGGGGACTTTCGCAGGGAAACAGTCCCGGAGCAGAGGCTGGAACAGGGAAACAGACCCGGAACGGAGGGTGGAGCAGGGAAACAATCCCGGAACGGGGACAGGAGCAGGGAAACAGTCCTGGAGCAGAGGTTGGAGCAGGGAACCAGTCCCGGAACGGAGGGTGGAGCAGGGAAACAGTCCCGGAGGAGGGACTGGAGCAGGGAAACAGTCCCGGAACGGGGACTGGAGCAGGGAAACAGTCCCGGAGGAGGGACTGGAGCAGGGAAACAGTCCCGGAACGGGGACTGGAGCAGGGAAACAGTCCCGGAACGGGGACTGGAGCAGGGAAACAGTCCCGGAACGGGGACTGGAGTAGTGAAACAGTCCCGGAACGGGGCATGGAGTAGTGAAACAGTCCCGGAACGGGGACTGGAGCGGGGAATCAGTCCCGGAGCAGGGACTGGAGCAGGGAACCAATCCCGGTGCGGAGGCCGGAGCAGGGAAACAGTCCCTGAACGGAGGCTGGAGCAGGGAAACTGTCCCGAAATGGAGGCTGGAGCAGGAAAACAGTCCCAGAGCGGAGGCTGAAGCAGGGAAACTGTCCCGGATCGGCGACTGGAGCAGGGAAACAGTCCCGGAACAGGGACTGGAGCAGGGAAACAGTCCTAGAGTGGGGACTGGAGCAGGGAAACAGTCCCGGAGCTGGGACTGGAGTAGTGAAACAGTCCCGGAACGGGGACTGGAGTAGTCAAACAGTCCCGGAACGGGGACTGGAGCAGGGAAACAGTCCCGGAACGGGGACTGGAGCAGGGAAACAGACCCGGAACGGGGACTGGAGCAGGGAAACATTCCCGGAACGGGGACAGGAGCAGGGAAACAGTCCCGGAGCAGAGGCTGGAGCAGGGAACCAGTCCCGGAACGGAGGCTGGAGCAGGGAAACAGTCCCGGAGCTTTGGCTGGAGCGGTGATACAGTCTCTGAACGGAGACTGTAGCAGGGAAACAGTCCCGGAACGGAGGCTGGAGCAGGGAAACTATCCTGGAGCAGGGACTGGAGCAGGGAAACAGTCCCGGAGTGGAGACTGGAGCAGGGAAACTGTCCCGGAGCGGGGACTGGAGCAGTGAAACAATCCCGGAGCGGGGACTGGAGCAGGGAAACAGTCCCGGAACGGAGGCTGGAGCAGTGAAACAGTCCCTGAGCATATGCTGCAGCTGGGAAACAATCCCGGAGCAGAGGCTGGAGCAGGGAAACAGTCTCGGAGTGGGGACTGGAGCAGGGAAACGGTCTCGGAGTGGGGACTGGAGCAGGGAAACAGTCCCAGAACGGGGACTGTAGCAGGGAAACAGTCCCGGAGCAGAGGCTGGAACAGGGAAACAGACCCGGAACGGGGACTGGAGCAGGGAAACATTCCCGGAACGGGGACAGGAGCAGGGAAACAGTCCCGGAGCAGAGGCTGGAGCAGGGAACCAGTCCCGGAACGGGGACTGGAGCAGGGAAACAGTCCGGAGCAGGGACTGGAGCAGGGAAACAGTCCCGGAGGAGGGACTGGAGCAGGGAAACAGTCCCGGAACGGGGACTGGAGCAGGGAAACAGTCCCGGAACGGGGACTGGAGTAGTGAAACAGTTCCGGAACGGGGACTGGAGCAGGGAAACAGTCCCAGAACAGGGACTGGAGCAGGGAAACAGTCCCGGAGAGGGGACTGGAGTGTGGAAACAGTCCCGGAGTGGAGACTGGAGCAGGGAAACTGTCCCGGAACGGGGACTGGAGCAGGGAAACAGTCCCGGAGTGGGGACTGGAGCAGGGAAACTGTCCCGGAGGAGGGACTGGAGCAGGGAAACAGTCCCGGAGCGGAGGCTGGAGCAGGGATACAGTCCCGAAACGGGGACTGGAGCAGTGAAACAGTCCCTGAGCGGATGCTGCAGCTGGGAAACAGTCCCGGAGCAGAGGCTGGAGCAGGGAAACAGTCTCGGAGTGGGGACTGGAGCAGGGAAACGGTCTCGGAGTGGGGACTGGAGCAGGGAAACAGACCCGGAACGGAGGGTGGAGCAGGGAAACAATCCCGGAACGGGGACAGGAGCAGGGAAACAGTCCCGGAGCAGAGGTTGGAGCAGGGAACCAGTCCCGGAACGGAGGGTGGAGCAGGGAAACAATCCCGGCACTGGGTTTGGAGCAGGGAAACAGTCCCGGAACGGGGACTGGAGCAGGGAAATAGTCCCGGAGGAGGGACTGGAGCAGGGAAACAGTCCCGGAACGGGGACTGGAGTAGTGAAACAGTCCCGGAACGGGGCATGGAGTAGTGAAACAGTCCCGGAACGGGGACTGGAGCAGGGAAACGGTCTCGGAACGGGGACTGGAGCAGGGAAACGGTCTCGGAGTGGGGACTGGAGCAGGGAAACGGTCTCGGAGTGGGGACTGGAGCAGGGAAACGGTCTCGGAGTGGGGACTGGAGCAGGGAAACAGTCCCAGAACGGGGACTTTCGCAGGGAAACAGTCCCGGAGCAGAGGCTGGAACAGGGAAACAGACCCGGAACGGAGGGTGGAGCAGGGAAACAATCCCGGAACGGGGACAGGAGCAAGGAAACAGTCCCGGAGCAGAGGTTGGAGCAGGGAACCAGTCCCGGAACGGAGGGTGGAGCAGAGAAACAGTCCCGGAGGAGGGACTGGAGCAGGGAAACAGTCCCGGAACGGGGACTGGAGCAGGGAAATAGTCTCGGAGGAGGGACTGGAGCAGGGAAACAGTCCCGGAACGGGGACTGGAGCAGGGAAACAGTCCCGGAACGGGGACTGGAGTAGTGAAACAGTCCCGGAACGGGGCATGGAGTAGTGAAACAGTCCCGGAACGGGGACTGGAGCGGGGAATCAGTCCCGGAGCAGGGACTGGAGCAGGGAACCAATCCCGGTGCGGAGGCCGGAGCAGGGAAACAGTCCCTGAACGGAGGCTGGAGCAGGGAAACTGTCCCGAAATGGAGGCTGGAGCAGGAAAACAGTCCCAGAGCGGAGGCTGAAGCAGGGAAACTGTCCCGGATCGGCGACTGGAGCAGGGAAACAGTCCCGGAACAGGGACTGGAGCAGGGAAACAGTCCTGGAGTGGGGACTGGAGCAGGGAAACAGTCCCGGAGCTGGGACTGGAGTAGTGAAACAGTCCCGGAACGGGGACTGGAGTAGTCAAACAGTCCCGGAACGGGGACTGGAGCAGGGAAACAGTCCCGGAACGGGGACTGGAGCAGGGAAACATTCCCGGAACGGGGACAGGAGCAGGGAAACAGTCCCGGAGCAGAGGCTGGAGCAGGGAACCAGTCCCAGAACGGAGGGTGGAGCAGGGAAACAATCCCGGCACTGGGTTTGGAGCAGGGAAACAGTCCCGGAACGGGGACTGGAGCAGGGAAACAGTCCCGGAGCAGAGGCTGGAACAGGGAAACAGACCCGGAACGGGGACAGGAGCAGGGAAACAGTCCCGGAGCAGAGGTTGGAGCAGGGAACCAGTCCCGGAACGGAGGGTGGAGCAGGGAAACAGTCCCGGAGCAGAGGTTGGAGCAGGGAACCAGTCCCGGAACGGAGGGGGGAGCAGGGAAACAATCCCGGCACTGGGTTTGGAGCAGGGAAACAGTCCCGGAACGGGGACTGGAGCAGGGAAATAGTCCCGGAGGAGGGACTGGAGCAGGGAAACAGCCCCGGAACGGGGACTGGAGTAGTGAAACAGTCCCGGAACGGGGCATGGAGTAGTGAAACAGTCCCGGAACGGGGACTGGAGCAGGGAAACGGTCTCGGAACGGGGACTGGAGCAGGGAAACGGTCTCGGAGTGGGGACTGGAGCAGGGAAACGGTCTCGGAGTGGGGACTGGAGCAGGGAAACAGTCCCAGAACGGGGACTTTCGCAGGGAAACAGTCCCGGAGCAGAGGCTGGAACAGGGAAACAGACCCGGAACGGAGGGTGGAGCAGGGAAACAATCCCGGAACGGGGACAGGAGCAAGGAAACAGTCCCGGAGCAGAGGTTGGAGCAGGGAACCAGTCCCGGAACGGAGGGTGGAGCAGGGAAACAGTCCCGGAGGAGGGACTGGAGCAGGGAAACAGTCCCGGAACGGGGACTGGAGCAGGGAAATAGTCCCGGAGGAGGGACTGGAGCAGGGAAACAGTCCCGGAACGGGGACTGGAGCAGGGAAACAGTCCCGGAACGGGGACTGGAGCAGGGAAACAGTCCCGGAACGGGGACTGGAGTAGTGAAACAGTCCCGGAACGGGGCATTGAGTAGTGAAACAGTCCCAGAACGGGGACTGGAGCGGGGAATCAGTCCCGGAGCAGGGACTGGAGCAGGGAAACAGTCTCGGAGTGGGGACTGGAGCAGGGAAACGGTCTCGGAGTGGGGACTGGAGCAGGGAAACAGTCCCAGAACGGGGACTTTCGCAGGGAAACAGTCCCGGAGCAGAGGCTGGAACAGGGAAACAGACCCGGAACGGAGGGTGGAGCAGGGAAACAATCCCGGAACGGGGACAGGAGCAGGGAAACAGTCCCGGAGCAGAGGTTGGAGCAGGGAACCAGTCCCGGAACGGAGGGTGGAGCAGGGAAACAATCCCGGCACTGGGTTTGGAGCAGGGAAACAGTCCCGGAACGGGGACTGGAGCAGGGAAATAGTCCCGGAGGAGGGACTGGAGCAGGGAAACAGTCCCGGAACGGGGACTGGAGTAGTGAAACAGTCCCGGAACGGGGCATGGAGTAGTGAAACAGTCCCGGAACGGGGACTGGAGCAGGGAAACGGTCTCGGAACGGGGACTGGAGCAGGGAAACGGTCTCGGAGTGGGGACTGGAGCAGGGAAACGGTCTCGGAGTGGGGACTGGAGCAGGGAAACAGTCCCAGAACGGGGACTGGAGCAGGGAAACAGTCCCGGAACGGGGCATGGAGTAGTGAAACAGTCCCGGAACGGGGACTGGAGCGGGGAATCAGTCCCGGAGCAGGGACTGGAGCAGGGAACCAATCCCGGTGCGGAGGCCGGAGCAGGGAAACAGTCCCTGAACGGAGGCTGGAGCAGGGAAACTGTCCCGAAATGGAGGCTGGAGCAGGAAAACAGTCCCAGAGCGGAGGCTGAAGCAGGGAAACTGTCCCGGATCGGCGACTGGAGCAGGGAAACAGTCCCGGAACAGGGACTGGAGCAGGGAAACAGTCCTGGAGTGGGGACTGGAGCAGGGAAACAGTCCCGGAGCTGGGACTGGAGTAGTGAAACAGTCCCGGAACGGGGACTGGAGTAGTCAAACAGTCCCGGAACGGGGACTGGAGCAGGGAAACAGTCCCGGAACGGGGACTGGAGCAGGGAAACATTCCCGGAACGGGGACAGGAGCAGGGAAACAGTCCCGGAGCAGAGGCTGGAGCAGGGAACCAGTTCCAGAACGGAGGGTGGAGCAGGGAAACAATCCCGGCACTGGGTTTGGAGCAGGGAAACAGTCCCGGAACGGGGACTGGAGCAGGGAAACAGTCCCGGAGCAGAGGCTGGAACAGGGAAACAGACCCGGAACGGGGACAGGAGCAGGGAAACAGTCCCGGAGCAGAGGTTGGAGCAGGGAACCAGCCCCGGAACGGAGGGTGGAGCAGGGAAACAGTCCCGGAGCAGAGGTTGGAGCAGGGAACCAGTCCCGGAACGGAGGGTGGAGCAGGGAAACAATCCCGGCACTGGGTTTGGAGCAGGGAAACAGTCCCGGAAAGGGGACTGGAGCAGGGAAATAGTCCCGGAGGAGGGACTGGAGCAGGGAAACAGCCCCGGAACGGGGACTGGAGTAGTGAAACAGTCCCGGAACGGGGCATGGAGTAGTGAAACAGTCCCGGAACGGGGACTGGAGCAGGGAAACGGTCTCGGAACGGGGACTGGAGCAGGGAAACGGTCTCGGAGTGGGGACTGGAGCAGGGAAACGGTCTCGGAGTGGGGACTGGAGCAGGGAAACAGTCCCAGAACGGGGACTTTCGCAGGGAAACAGTCCCGGAGCAGAGGCTGGAACAGGGAAACAGACCCGGAACGGAGGGTGGAGCAGGGAAACAATCCCGGAACGGGGACAGGAGCAAGGAAACAGTCCCGGAGCAGAGGTTGGAGCAGGGAACCAGTCCCGGAACGGAGGGTGGAGCAGGGAAACAGTCCCGGAGGAGGGACTGGAGCAGGGAAACAGTCCCGGAACGGGGACTGGAGCAGGGAAATAGTCCCGGAGGAGGGACTGGAGCAGGGAAACAGTCCCGGAACGGGGACTGGAGCAGGGAAACAGTCCCGGAACGGGGACTGGAGCAGGGAAACAGTCCCGGAACGGGGACTGGAGTAGTGAAACAGTCCCGGAACGGGGCATTGAGTAGTGAAACAGTCCCAGAACGGGGACTGGAGCGGGGAATCAGTCCCGGAGCAGGGACTGGAGCAGGGAAACAGTCTCGGAGTGGGGACTGGAGCAGGGAAACGGTCTCGGAGTGGGGACTGGAGCAGGGAAACAGTCCCAGAACGGGGACTTTCGCAGGGAAACAGTCCCGGAGCAGAGGCTGGAACAGGGAAACAGACCCGGAACGGAGGGTGGAGCAGGGAAACAATCCCGGAACGGGGACAGGAGCAGGGAAACAGTCCCGGAGCAGAGGTTGGAGCAGGGAACCAGTCCCGGAACGGAGGGTGGAGCAGGGAAACAATCCCGGCACTGGGTTTGGAGCAGGGAAACAGTCCCGGAACGGGGACTGGAGCAGGGAAATAGTCCCGGAGGAGGGACTGGAGCAGGGAAACAGTCCCGGAGCAGGGACTGGAGTAGTGAAACAGTCCCGGAACGGGGCATGGAGTAGTGAAACAGTCCCGGAACGGGGACTGGAGCAGGGAAACGGTCTCGGAACGGGGACTGGAGCAGGGAAACGGTCTCGGAGTGGGGACTGGAGCAGGGAAACGGTCTCGGAGTGGGGACTGGAGCAGGGAAACAGTCCCAGAACGGGGACTTTCGCAGGGAAACAGTCCCGGAGCAGAGGCTGGAACAGGGAAACAGACCCGGAACGGAGGGTGGAGCAGGGAAACAATCCCGGAACGGGGACAGGAGCAGGGAAACAGTCCCGGAGCAGAGGTTGGAGCAGGGAACCAGTCCCGGAACGGAGGGTGGAGCAGGGAAACAGTCCCGGAGGAGGGACTGGAGCAGGGAAACAGTCCCGGAACGGGGACTGGAGCAGGGAAATAGTCCCGGAGGAGGGACTGGAGCAGGGAAACAGTCCCGGAACGGGGACTGGAGCAGGGAAACAGTCCCGGAATGGGGACTGGAGCAGGGAAACAGTCCCGGAACGGGGACTGGAGTAGTGAAACAGTCCCGGAACGGGGACTGGAGCGGGGAATCAGTCCCGGAGCAGGGACTGGAGCAGGGAACTAATCCCGGTGCGGAGGCCGGAGCAGGGAAACAGTCCCTGAACGGAGGCTGGAGCAGGGAAACTGTCCCGAAATGGAGGCTGGAGCAGGAAAACAGTCCCAGAGCGGAGGCTGAAGCAGGGAAACTGTCCCGGATCGGCGACTGGAGCAGGGAAACAGTCCCGGAACAGGGACTGGAGCAGGGAAACAGTCCTGGAGTGGGGACTGGAGCAGGGAAACAGTCCCGGAGCTGGGACTGGAGTAGTGAAACAGTCCCGGAACGGGGACTGGAATAGTCAAACAGTCCCGGAACGGGGACTGGAGCAGGGAAACAGTCCCGGAACGGGGACTGGAGCAGGGAAACAGACCCGGAACGGGGACTGGAGCAGGGAAACATTCCCGGAACGGGGACAGGAGCAGGGAAACAGTCCCGGAGCAGAGGCTGGAGCAGGGAACCAGTCCCGGAACGGAGGCTGGAGCAGGGAAACAGTCCCGGAACGGGGACTGGAGCAGGGAAACAGTCCCGGAGCAGAGGCTGGAACAGGGAAACAGACCCGGAACGGGGACAGGAGCAGGGAAACAGTCCCGGAGCAGAGGTTGGAGCAGGGAACCAGTCCCGGAACGGAGGGTGGAGCAGGGAAACAATCCCGGCACTGGGTTTGGAGCAGGGAAACAGTCCCGGAACGGGGACTGGAGCAGGGAAATAGTCCCGGAGGAGGGACTGGAGCAGGGAAACAGTCCCGGAACGGGGACTGGAGTAGTGAAACAGTCCCGGAACGGGGCATGGAGTAGTGAAACAGTCCCGGAACGGGGACTGGAGCAGGGAAACGGTCTCGGAACGGGGACTGGAGCAGGGAAACGGTCTCGGAGTGGGGACTGGAGCAGGGAAACAGTCCCAGAACGGGGACTGTAGCAGGGAAACAGTCCCGGAGCAGAGGCTGGAACAGGGAAACAGACCCGGAACGGAGCGTGGAGCAGGGAAACATTCCCGGAACGGGGACAGGAGCAAGGAAACAGTCCCGGAGCAGAGGTTGGAGCAGGGAACCAGTCCCGGAACGGAGGGTGGAGCAGGGAAACAGTCCCGGAGGAGGGACTGGAGCAGGGAAACAGTCCCGGAACGGGGACTGGAGCAGGGAAATAGTCCCGGAGGAGGGACTGGAGCAGGGAAACAGTCCCGGAACGGGGACTGGAGCAGGGAAATAGTCCCGGAGGAGGGACTGGAGCAGGGAAACAGTCCCGGAACGGGGACTGGAGTAGTGAAACAGTCCCGGAACGGGGCATGGAGTAGTGAAACAGTCCCGGAACGGGGACTGGAGCAGGGAAACGGTCTCGGAACGGGGACTGGAGCAGGGAAACGGTCTCGGAGTGGGGACTGGAGCAGGGAAACGGTCTCGGAGTGGGGACTGGAGCAGGGAAACAGTCCCAGAACGGGGACTTTCGCAGGGAAACAGTCCCGGAGCAGAGGCTGGAACAGGGAAACAGACCCGGAACGGAGGGTGGAGCAGGGAAACAATCCCGGAACGGGGACAGGAGCAAGGAAACAGTCCCGGAGCAGAGGTTGGAGCAGGGAACCAGTCCCGGAACGGAGGGTGGAGCAGAGAAACAGTCCCGGAGGAGGGACTGGAGCAGGGAAACAGTCCCGGAACGGGGACTGGAGCAGGGAAATAGTCCCGGAGGAGGGACTGGAGCAGGGAAACAGTCCCGGAACGGGGACTGGAGCAGGGAAACAGTCCCGGAACGGGGACTGGAGTAGTGAAACAGTCCCGGAACGGGGCATGGAGTAGTGAAACAGTCCCGGAACGGGGACTGGAGCGGGGAATCAGTCCCGGAGCAGGGACTGGAGCAGGGAACCAATCCCGGTGCGGAGGCCGGAGCAGGGAAACAGTCCCTGAACGGAGGCTGGAGCAGGGAAACTGTCCCGAAATGGAGGCTGGAGCAGGAAAACAGTCCCAGAGCGGAGGCTGAAGCAGGGAAACTGTCCCGGATCGGCGACTGGAGCAGGGAAACAGTCCCGGAACAGGGACTGGAGCAGGGAAACAGTCCCGGAGCTGGGACTGGAGTAGTGAAACAGTCCCGGAACGGGGACTGGAGTAGTCAAACAGTCCCGGAACGGGGACTGGAGCAGGGAAACAGTCCCGGAACGGGGACTGGAGCAGGGAAACATTCCCGGAGCGGGGACAGGAGCAGGGAAACAGTCCCGGAGCAGAGGCTGGAGCAGGGAACCAGTCCCAGAACGGAGGGTGGAGCAGGGAAACAATCCCGGCACTGGGTTTGGAGCAGGGAAACAGTCCCGGAACGGGGACTGGAGCAGGGAAACAGTCCCGGAGCAGAGGCTGGAACAGGGAAACAGACCCGGAACGGGGACAGGAGCAGGGAAACAGTCCCGGAGCAGAGGTTGGAGCAGGGAACCAGTCCCGGAACGGAGGGTGGAGCAGGGAAACAGTCCCGGAGCAGAGGTTGGAGCAGGGAACCAGTCCCGGAACGGAGGGTGGAGCAGGGAAACAATCCCGGCACTGGGTTTGGAGCAGGGAAACAGTCCCGGAACGGGGACTGGAGCAGGGAAATAGTCCCGGAGGAGGGACTGGAGCAGGGAAACAGCCCCGGAACGGGGACTGGAGTAGTGAAACAGTCCCGGAACGGGGCATGGAGTAGTGAAACAGTCCCGGAACGGGGACTGGAGCAGGGAAACGGTCTCGGAACGGGGACTGGAGCAGGGAAACGGTCTCGGAGTGGGGACTGGAGCAGGGAAACGGTCTCGGAGTGGGGACTGGAGCAGGGAAACAGTCCCAGAACGGGGACTTTCGCAGGGAAACAGTCCCGGAGCAGAGGCTGGAACAGGGAAACAGACCCGGAACGGAGGGTGGAGCAGGGAAACAATCCCGGAACGGGGACAGGAGCAAGGAAACAGTCCCGGAGCAGAGGTTGGAGCAGGGAACCAGTCCCGGAATGGAGGGTGGAGCAGGGAAACAGTCCCGGAGGAGGGACTGGAGCAGGGAAACAGTCCCGGAACGGGGACTGGAGCAGGGAAATAGTCCCGGAGGAGGGACTGGAGCAGGGAAACAGTCCCGGAACGGGGACTGGAGCAGGGAAACAGTCCCGGAACGGGGACTGGAGCAGGGAAACAGTCCCGGAACGGGGACTGGAGCAGGGAAACAGTCCCGGAACGGGGCATGGAGTAGTGAAACAGTCCCAGAACGGGGACTGGAGCGGGGAATCAGTCCCGGAGCAGGGACTGGAGCAGGGAAACAGTCTCGGAGTGGGGACTGGAGCAGGGAAACGGTCTCGGAGTGGGGACTGGAGCAGGGAAACAGTCCCAGAACGGGGACTTTCGCAGGGAAACAGTCCCGGAGCAGAGGCTGGAACAGGGAAACAGACCCGGAACGGAGGGTGGAGCAGGGAAACAATCCCGGAACGGGGACAGGAGCAGGGAAACAGTCCCGGAGCAGAGGTTGGAGCAGGGAACCAGTCCCGGAACGGAGGGTGGAGCAGGGAAACAATCCCGGCACTGGGTTTGGAGCAGGGAAACAGTCCCGGAACGGGGACTGGAGCAGGGAAATAGTCCCGGAGGAGGGACTGGAGCAGGGAAACAGTCCCGGAACGGGGACTGGAGTAGTGAAACAGTCCCGGAACGGGGCATGGAGTAGTGAAACAGTCCCGGAACGGGGACTGGAGCAGGGAAACGGTCTCGGAACGGGGACTGGAGCAGGGAAACGGTCTCGGAGTGGGGACTGGAGCAGGGAAACGGTCTCGGAGTGGGGACTGGAGCAGGGAAACAGTCCCAGAACGGGGACTTTCGCAGGGAAACAGTCCCGGAGCAGAGGCTGGAACAGGGAAACAGACCCGGAACGGAGGGTGGAGCAGGGAAACAATCCCGGAACGGGGACAGGAGCAAGGAAACAGTCCCGGAGCAGAGGTTGGAGCAGGGAACCAGTCCCGGAACGGAGGGTGGAGCAGAGAAACAGTCCCGGAGGAGGGACTGGAGCAGGGAAACAGTCCCGGAGCTGGGACTGGAGTAGTGAAACAGTCCCGGAACGGGGACTGGAGTAGTCAAACAGTCCCGGAACGGGGACTGGAGCAGGGAAACAGTCCCGGAACGGGGACTGGAGCAGGGAAACATTCCCGGAACGGGGACAGGAGCAGGGAAACATTCCCGGAACGGGGACAGGAGCAGGGAACCAGTCCCAGAACGGAGGGTGGAGCAGGGAAACAATCCCGGCACTGGGTTTGGAGCAGGGAAACAGTCCCGGAACGGGGACTGGAGCAGGGAAACAGTCCCGGAGCAGAGGCTGGAACAGGGAAACAGACCCGGAACGGGGACAGGAGCAGGGAAACAGTCCCGGAGCAGAGGTTGGAGCAGGGAACCAGTCCCGGAACGGAGGGTGGAGCAGGGAAACAGTCCCGGAGCAGAGGTTGGAGCAGGGAACCAGTCCCGGAACGGAGGGTGGAGCAGGGAAACAATCCCGGCACTGGGTTTGGAGCAGGGAAACAGTCCCGGAGGAGGGACTGGAGCAGGGAAACAGCCCCGGAACGGGGACTGGAGTAGTGAAACAGTCCCGGAACGGGGCATGGAGTAGTGAAACAGTCCCGGAACGGGGACTGGAGCAGGGAAACGGTCTCGGAACGGGGACTGGAGCAGGGAAACGGTCTCGGAGTGGGGACTGGAGCAGGGAAACGGTCTCGGAGTGGGGACTGGAGCAGGGAAACAGTCCCAGAACGGGGACTTTCGCAGGGAAACAGTCCCGGAGCAGAGGCTGGAACAGGGAAACAGACCCGGAACGGAGGGTGGAGCAGGGAAACAATCCCGGAACGGGGACAGGAGCAAGGAAACAGTCCCGGAGCAGAGGTTGGAGCAGGGAACCAGTCCCGGAACGGAGGGTGGAGCAGGGAAACAGTCCCGGAGGAGGGACTGGAGCAGGGAAACAGTCCCGGAACGGGGACTGGAGCAGGGAAATAGTCCCGGAGGAGGGACTGGAGCAGGGAAACAGTCCCGGAACGGGGACTGGAGCAGGGAAACAGTCCCGGAACGGGGACTGGAGCAGGGAAACAGTCCCGGAACGGGGACTGGAGTAGTGAAACAGTCCCGGAACGGGGCATGGAGTAGTGAAACAGTCCCAGAACGGGGACTGGAGCGGGGAATCAGTCCCGGAGCAGGGACTGGAGCAGGGAAACAGTCTCGGAGTGGGGACTGGAGCAGGGAAACGGTCTCGGAGTGGGGACTGGAGCAGGGAAACAGTCCCAGAACGGGGACTTTCGCAGGGAAACAGTCCCGGAGCAGAGGCTGGAACAGGGAAACAGACCCGGAACGGAGGGTGGAGCAGGGAAACAATCCCGGAACGGGGACAGGAGCAGGGAAACAGTCCCGGAGCAGAGGTTGGAGCAGGGAACCAGTCCCGGAACGGAGGGTGGAGCAGGGAAACAATCCCGGCACTGGGTTTGGAGCAGGGAAACAGTCCCGGAACGGGGACTGGAGCAGGGAAATAGTCCCGGAGGAGGGACTGGAGCAGGGAAACAGTCCCGGAACGGGGACTGGAGTAGTGAAACAGTCCCGGAACGGGGCATGGAGTAGTGAAACAGTCCCGGAACGGGGACTGGAGCAGGGAAACGGTCTCGGAACGGGGACTGGAGCAGGGAAACGGTCTCGGAGTGGGGACTGGAGCAGGGAAACGGTCTCGGAGTGGGGACTGGAGCAGGGAAACAGTCCCAGAACGGGGACTTTCGCAGGGAAACAGTCCCGGAGCAGAGGCTGGAACAGGGAAACAGACCCGGAACGGAGGGTGGAGCAGGGAAACAATCCCGGAACGGGGACAGGAGCAGGGAAACAGTCCCGGAGCAGAGGTTGGAGCAGGGAACCAGTCCCGGAACGGAGGGTGGAGCAGGGAAACAGTCCCGGAGGAGGGACTGGAGTAGTGAAACAGTCCCGGAACGGGGACTGGAGTAGTCAAACAGTCCCGGAACGGGGACTGGAGCAGGGAAACAGTCCCGGAACGGGGACTGGAGCAGGGAAACAGACCCGGAACGGGGACTGGAGCAGGGAAACATTCCCGGAACGGGGACAGGAGCAGGGAAACAGTCCCGGAGCAGAGGCTGGAGCAGGGAACCAGTCCCGGAACGGAGGCTGGAGCAGGGAAACAGTCCCGGAACGGGGACTGGAGCAGGGAAACAGTCCCGGAGCAGAGGCTGGAACAGGGAAACAGACCCGGAACGGGGACAGGAGCAGGGAAACAGTCCCGGAGCAGAGGTTGGAGCAGGGAACCAGTCCCGGAACGGAGGGTGGAGCAGGGAAACAATCCCGGCACTGGGTTTGGAGCAGGGAAACAGTCCCGGAACGGGGACTGGAGCAGGGAAATAGTCCCGGAGGAGGGACTGGAGCAGGGAAACAGTCCCGGAACGGGGACTGGAGTAGTGAAACAGTCCCGGAACGGGGCATGGAGTAGTGAAACAGTCCCGGAACGGGGACTGGAGCAGGGAAACGGTCTCGGAACGGGGACTGGAGCAGGGAAACGGTCTCGGAGTGGGGACTGGAGCAGGGAAACAGTCCCAGAACGGGGACTGTAGCAGGGAAACAGTCCCGGAGCAGAGGCTGGAACAGGGAAACAGACCCGGAACGGAGGGTGGAGCAGGGAAACAATCCCGGAACGGGGACAGGAGCAAGGAAACAGTCCCGGAGCAGAGGTTGGAGCAGGGAACCAGTCCCGGAACGGAGGGTGGAGCAGGGAAACAGTCCCGGAGGAGGGACTGGAGCAGGGAAACAGTCCCGGAACGGGGACTGGAGCGGGGGAAATAGTCCCGGAGGAGGGACTGGAGCAGGGAAACAGTCCCGGAACGGGGACTGGAGCAGGGAAACAGTCCCGGAACGGGGCATGGAGTAGTGAAACAGTCCCGGAACGGGGACTGGAGCAGGGAATCAGTCCCGGAGCAGGGACTGGAGCAGGGAATCAGTCCCAGAGCAGGGACTGGAGCAGGGAACCAATCCCGGTGCGGAGGCCGGAGCAGGGAAACAGTCCCTGAACGGAGGCTGGAGCAGGGAAACTGTCCCGAAATGGAGGCTGGAGCAGGAAAACAGTCCCAGAGCGGAGGCTGAAGCAGGGAAACTGTCCCGGATCGGCGACTGGAGCAGGGAAACAGTCCCGGAACAGGGACTGGAGCAGGGAAACAGTCCTGGAGTGGGGACTGGAGCAGGGAAACAGTCCCGGAGCTGGGACTGGAGTAGTCAAACAGTCCCGGAACGGGGACTGGAGCAGGGAAACAGTCCCGGAACGGGGACTGGAGCAGGGAAACATTCCCGGAACGGGGACAGGAGCAGGGAAACAGTCCCGGAGCAGAGGCTGGAGCAGGGAACCAGTCCCAGAACGGAGGGTGGAGCAGGGAAACAATCCCGGCACTGGGTTTGGAGCAGGGAAACAGTCCCGGTACGGGGACTGGAGCAGGGAAACAGTCCCGGAGCAGAGGCTGGAACAGGGAAACAGACCCGGAACGGGGACTGGAGCAGGGAAACATTCCCGGAACGGGGACAGGAGCAGGGAAACAGTCCCGGAGCAGAGGCTGGAGCAGGGATCCAGTCCCGGAACGGAGGGTGGAGCAGGGAAACAATCCCGGCACTGGGTTTGGAGCAGGGAAACAGTCCCGGAACGGGGACTGGAGCAGGGAAATAGTCCCGGAGGAGGGACTGGAGCAGGGAAACAGTCCCGGAACGGGGACTGGAGCATGGAAACAGTCCCGGAACGGGGACTGGAGCAGGGAAACAGTCCCGGAACGGAGACTGGAGTAGTGAAACAGTCCCGGAACGGGGCATGGAGTAGTGAAACTGTCCCGGAACGGGGACTGGAGCAGGGAAACATTCCTGAGCAGGGACTGGAGCAGGGAAACAGGCCCGGAACGGGGACTGGAGCAGGGAATCAGTCCCGGAGCAGGGACTGGAGCAGGGAACCAATCCCGGTGCGGAGTCCGGAGCAGGGAAACAGTCCCGAAATGGAGGCTGGAGCAGGGAAACTGTCCCGGATCGGCGACTGGAGCAGTGAAACAGTCCCGGAACGGGGACTGGAGCAGGGAAACTGTCCCGGAGCGGAGGCTGGAGCAGGGAAACTGTCCCGGAGCGGAGGCTGGAGCAGGGAAACAGTCCCGGATCGGCGACTGGAGCAGGGAAACAGTCCCGGAACGGGGACTGGAGCAGGGAAATAGTCCCGGAGGAGGGACTGGAGCAGGGAAACAGTCCCGGAACGGGGACTTTAGCAGGGAAACAGTCCCGGAACGGGGACTGGAGTAGTGAAACAGTCCCGGAACGGGGCATGGAGTAGTGAAACAGTCCCGGAACGGGGACTGGAGCAGGGAAACAGTCCGGAGCAGGGACTGGAGCATGGAAACTGTCCCGGAACGGGGACTGGAGCAGGGAAACAGTCCCGGAACGGGGACTGGAGCAGGGAAACAGTCCGGAGCAGGGACTGGAGCAGGGAAACAATCCCGGTGCGGAGGCCGGAGCAGGGAAACAGTCCCTGAACGGAGGCAGGAGCCGGGAAACTGTCCCAGAGCGGGGACTGGAGCAGGGAAACAGTCCCGGAGCGGGGACTGGAGCAGGGAAACAGTCCCGGTGCAGATGCTGGAGCAGGGAAACAGTCCCAGAACAGGGACTGGAGCAGGGAAACAGTCCCGGAGAGGGGACTGGAGTGTGGAAACAATCCCAGAATGGAGGCTGGAGCAGGGAAACTATCCCGGAACAGGGACTGGAGCAGGGAAACAGTCCCGGAGTGGAGACTGGAGCAGGGAAACTGTCCCGGAGCGGGGACTGGAGCAGGGAAACAGTCCCGGAACGGGGACTGGAGTAGTGAAACAGTCCCGGAACGGGGACTGGAGCAGGGAAACAGTCCCGGAGAGGGGACTGGAGTGTGGAAACAGTCCCAGAATGGAGGCTGGAGCAGGGAAACTATCCCGGAACTGGGACTGGAGCAGGGAAACAGTCCCGGAATGGAGACTGGAGCAGGGAAACTATCCCGGAACAGGGACTGGAGCAGGGAAACAGTCCCGGAACGGGGACTGGAGCAGGGAAACAGTCCCGGAACGGGGACTGGAGCAGGGAAACTATCCCGGAACAGGGACTGGAGCAGGGAAACAGTCCCGGAGTGGAGACTGGAGCAGGGAAACTGTCCCGGAGTGGAGACTGGAGCAGGGAAACTGTCCCGGAGCGGGGACTGGAGCAGGGAAACAGTCCCGGAGCGGGGACTGGAGCAGTGAAACAATCCCGGAGCGGGGACTGGAGCAGGGAAACAGTCCCGGAGCGGAGGCTGGAGCAGGGAAACAGTCCCGGAGCGGAGGCTGGAGCAGTGAAACAATCCCGAAACGGGGACTGGAGCAGTGAAACAGTCCCTGAGCGGATGCTGCAGCTGGGAAACAGTCCCGGAGCAGAGGCTGGAGCAGGGAAACAGTCTCGGAGTGGGGACTGGAGCAGGGAAACGGTCTCGGAGTGGGGACTGGAGCAGGGAAACAGTCCCAGAACGGGGACTGTAGCAGGGAAACAGTCCCGGAGCAGAGGTTGGAGCAGGGAACCAGTCCCGGAACGGAGGGTGGAGCAGGGAAACAATCCTGGAACGGGGACAGGAGAAGGGAAACAGTCCCGGAGCAGAGGTTGGAGCAGGGAACCAGTCCCGGAACGGAGGGTGGAGCAGGGAAACAATCCCGGCACTGGGTTTGGAGCAGGGAAACAGTCCCGGAGGAGGGACTGGAGCAGGGAAATAGTCCCGGAGGAGGGACTGGAGCAGGGAAACAGTCCCGGAACGGGGACTGGAGCAGGGAAACAGTCCCGGAACGGGGACTGGAGTAGTGAAACAGTCCCGGAACGGGGCATGGAGTAGTGAAACAGTCCCGGAACGGGGACTGGAGCAGGGAAACAGTCCCGGAACGGGGACTGGAGCAGGGAAACAGTCCCGGAACGGGGACTGGAGCAGGGAAACATTCCTGAGCAGGGACTGGAGCAGGGAACCAATCCCGGTGCGGAGGCCGGAGCAGGGAAACAGTCCCTGAACGGAGGCTGGAGCAGGAAAACAGTCCCAGAGAGGAGGCTGGAGCAGGGAAACTGTCCCGGATCGGCGACTGGAGCAGGGAAACAGTCCCGGAACAGGGACTGGAGCAGGGAAACAGTCCTGGAGTGGGGACTGGAGCAGGGAAACAGTCCCGGAGCTGGGACTGGAGTAGTGAAACAGTCCCGGAACGGGGACTGGAGTAGTCAAACAGTCCCGGAACGGGGACTGGAGCAGGGAAACAGTCCTGGAGCGGAGGCTGGAGCAGGGAAACAGTCCCGGAACGGGGACTGGAGCAGGGAAACAGTCCCGGAGCAGAGGCTGGAGCAGGGAAACAGTCCCGGAGCGGAGGCTGGAGCAGGGAAACAGTCCCGGAACGGGGACTGGAGCAGGGAAACAGTCCCGGAACGGGGGCTGGAGCAGGGAAACGGTCTCGGAGTGGGGACTGGAGCAGGGAAACAGTTCCACAACGGGGACTGTAGCAGGGAAACAGTCCCGGAGCAGAGGCTGGAGCAGGGAAACAGGCCCTGAACGGGGACTGGAGCAGGGAAACATTCCCGGAACGGGGACAGGAGCAGGGAAACAGTCCCGGAGCAGAGGCTGGAGCAGGGAACCAGTCCCGGAACGGAGGGTGGAGCAGGGAAACAGTCCCGGAACGGGGACAGGAGCAGGGAAACAGTCCCGGAACGGGGACTGGAGCAGGGAAACAGTCCCGGAAGAGGGACTGGAGCAGGGAAACAGTCCCGGAGCAGGGACTGGAGCGGTGAAACAGTCCCGGAGCAGGGACTGGAACAGGGAAACAGTCCCAGAACGGGGAATGGAGCAGGGAAACAGTCCCAGAGCGGGGACTGGAGCAGGGAAACAGTCCCAGAGCGGGGACTGGAGCAGGGAAACAGTCCCGGATCGGCGACTGGAGCAGGGAAACAGTCCCGGAACAGGGACTGGAGCAGGGAAATAGTCCCGGAGGAGGGACTGGAGCAGGGAAACAGTCCCGGAGCTGGGACTGGAGTAGTGAAACAGTCCCGGAACGGGGACTGGAGCAGGGAAACTGTCCCAGAGCGGAGGCTGGAGCAGGGAAACAGTCCCGGATCGGCGACTGGAGCAGGGAAACAGTCCCGGAACGGGGACTGGAGCAGGGAAATAGTCCCGGAGGAGGGACTGGAGCAGGGAAACAGTCCCGGAACGGGGACTTTAGCAGGGAAACAGTCCCGGAACGGGGACTGGAGTAGTGAAACAGTCCCGGAACGGGGCATGGAGTAGTGAAACAGTCCCGGAACGGGGACTGGAGCAGGGAAACAGTCCGGAGCAGGGACTGGAGCATGGAAACTGTCCCGGAACGGGGACTGGAGCAGGGAAACAGTCCCGGAACGGGGACTGGAGCAGGGAAACAGTCCGGAGCAGGGACTGGAGCAGGGAAACAATCCCGGTGCGGAGGCCGGAGCAGGGAAACAGTCCCTGAACGGAGGCAGGAGCCGGGAAACTGTCCCAGAGCGGGGACTGGAGCAGGGAAACAGTCCCGGAGCGGGGACTGGAGCAGGGAAACAGTCCCGGTGCAGATGCTGGAGCAGGGAAACAGTCCCGGAGAGGGGACTGGAGTGTGGAAACAATCCCAGAATGGAGGCTGGAGCAGGGAAACTATCCCGGAACAGGGACTGGAGCAGGGAAACAGTCCCGGAGTGGAGACTGGAGCAGGGAAACTGTCCCGGAGCGGGGACTGGAGCAGGGAAACAGTCCCGGAACGGGGACTGGAGTAGTGAAACAGTCCCGGAACGGGGACTGGAGCAGGGAAACAGTCCCAGAACAGGGACTGGAGCAGGGAAACAGTCCCGGAGAGGGGACTGGAGCAGGGAAACAGTCCCGGAATGGAGACTGGAGCAGGGAAACTATCCCGGAACAGGGACTGGAGCAGGGAAACAGTCCCGGAACGGGGACTGGAGCAGGGAAACAGTCCCGGAACGGGGACTGGAGCAGGGAAACTATCCCGGAACAGGGACTGGAGCAGGGAAACAGTCCCGGAGTGGAGACTGGAGCAGGGAAACTGTCCCGGAGTGGAGACTGGAGCAGGGAAACTGTCCCGGAGCGGGGACTGGAGCAGGGAAACAGTCCCGGAGCGGGGACTGGAGCAGTGAAACAATCCCGGAGCGCGGACTGGAGCAGGGAAACAGTCCCGGAGCGGAGGCTGGAGCAGGGAAACAGTCCCGAAACGGGGACTGGAGCAGTGAAACAGTCCCTGAGCGGATGCTGCAGCTGGGAAACAGTCCCGGAGCAGAGGCTGGAGCAGGGAAACAGTCTCGGAGTGGGGACTGGAGCAGGGAAACGGTCTCGGAGTGGGGACTGGAGCAGGGAAACAGTCCCAGAACGGGGACTGTAGCAGGGAAACAGTCCCGGAGCAGAGGTTGGAGCAGGGAACCAGTCCCGGAACGGAGGGTGGAGCAGGGAAACAATCCTGGAACGGGGACAGGAGAAGGGAAACAGTCCCGGAGCAGAGGTTGGAGCAGGGAACCAGTCCCGGAACGGAGGGTGGAGCAGGGAAACAATCCCGGCACTGGGTTTGGAGCAGGGAAACAGTCCCGGAGGAGGGACTGGAGCAGGGAAATAGTCCCGGAGGAGGGACTGGAGCAGGGAAACAGTCCCGGAACGGGGACTGGAGCAGGGAAACAGTCCCGGAACGGGGACTGGAGTAGTGAAACAGTCCCGGAACGGGGCATGGAGTAGTGAAACAGTCCCGGAACGGGGACTGGAGCAGGGAAACAGTCCCGGAACGGGGACTGGAGCAGGGAAACAGTCCCGGAACGGGGACTGGAGCAGGGAAACATTCCTGAGCAGGGACTGGAGCAGGGAACCAATCCCGGTGCGGAGGCCGGAGCAGGGAAACAGTCCCTGAACGGAGGCTGGAGCAGGAAAACAGTCCCAGAGAGGAGGCTGGAGCAGGGAAACTGTCCCGGATCGGCGACTGGAGCAGGGAAACAGTCCCGGAACAGGGACTGGAGCAGGGAAACAGTCCTGGAGTGGGGACTGGAGCAGGGAAACAGTCCCGGAGCTGGGACTGGAGTAGTGAAACAGTCCCGGAACGGGGACTGGAGTAGTCAAACAGTCCCGGAACGGGGACTGGAGCAGGGAAACAGTCCCGGAGCAGAGGCTGGAGCAGGGAAACAGTCCCGGAGCGGAGGCTGGAGCAGGGAAACAGTCCCGGAACGGGGACTGGAGCAGGGAAACAGTCCCGGAACAGGGGCTGGAGCAGGGAAACGGTCTCGGAGTGGGGACTGGAGCAGGGAAACAGTCCCAGAACGGGGACTGTAGCAGGGAAACAGTCCCGGAGCAGAGGCTGGAGCAGGGAAACAGGCCCTGAACGGGGACTGGAGCAGGGAAACATTCCCGGAACGGGGACAGGAGCAGGGAAACAGTCCCGGAGCAGAGGCTGGAGCAGGGAACCAGTCCCGGAACGGAGGGTGGAGCAGGGAAACAGTCCCGGAACGGGGACAGGAGCAGGGAAACAGTCCCGGAACGGGGACTGGAGCAGGGAAACAGTCCCGGAAGAGGGACTGGAGCAGGGAAACAGTCCCGGAGCAGGGACTGGAGCGGTGAAACAGTCCCGGAGCAGGGACTGGAACAGGGAAACAGTCCCAGAACGGGGAATGGAGCAGGGAAACAGTCCCAGAGCGGGGACTGGAGCAGGGAAACAGTCCCAGAGCGGGGACTGGAGCAGGGAAACAGTCCCAGAGCGGGGACTGGAGCAGGGAAACAGTCCCGGAACGGGGACTGGAGTAGTGAAACAGTCCCGGGGCGTTGGCTGGAGCAGGGAAACAGTCCCGGAACGGAGGCTGGAGCAGGGAAACAGTCCCGGAGCGTTGGCTGGAGCGGGGATACAGTCTCTGAACGGAGACTGTAGCAGGGAAACAGTCCCGGAACGGAGGCTGGAGCAGGGAAACTATCCCGGAGCAGGGACTGGAGCAGGGAAACAGTCCCGGAGTGGAGACTGGAGCAGGGAAACTGTCCCGGAGTGGGGACTGGAGCAGTGAAACAATCCCGGAGCGGGGACTGGAGCAGGGAAACAGTCCCGGAGCGGAGGCTGGAGCAGGGAAACAGTCCCGAAACGGGGACTGGAGCAGTGAAACAGTCCCTGAGCGGATGCTGCAGCTGGGAAACAGTCCCGGAGCAGAGGCTGGAGCAGGGAAGCAGTCTCGGAGTGGGGACTGGAGCAGGGAAACGGTCTCGGAGTGGGGACTGGAGCAGGGAAACAGTCCCAGAACGGGGACTGTAGCAGGGAAACAGTCCCGGAGCAGAGGCTGGAACAGGGAAACAGACCCGGAACGGGGACTGGAGCAGGGAAACATTCCCGGAACGGGGACAGGAGCAGGGAAACAGTCCCGGAACGGGGGCTGGAGCAGGGAAATGGTCTCGGAGTGGGGACTGGAGCAGGGAAACAGTCCCAGAACGGGGACTGTAGCAGGGAAACAGTCCCGGAGCAGAGGCTGGAGCAGGGAAACAGGCCCTGAACGGGGACTGGAGCAGGGAAACATTCCCGGAACGGGGACAGGAGCAGGGAAACAGTCCCGGAGCAGAGGCTGGAGCAGGGAACCAGTCCCGGAACGGAGAGTGGAGCAGGGAAACAGTCCTGGAACGGGGACAGGAGCAGGGAAACAGTCCCGGAACGGGGACTGGAGCAGGGAAACAGTCCCGGAAGAGGGACTGGAGCAGGGAAACAGTCCCGGAGCAGGGACTGGAGCGGTGAAACAGTCCCGGAGCGGGGACTGGAACAGGGAAACAGTCCCAGAACGGGGACTGGAGCAGGGAAACAGTCCCAGAGCGGGGACTGGAGCAGGGAAACAGTCCCAGAGCGGGGACTGGAGCAGGGAAACAGTCCCAGAGCGGGGACTGGAGCAGGGAAACAGTCCCGGAACGGGGACTGGAGTAGTGAAACAGTCCCGGAGCGTTGGCTGGAGCAGGGAAACAGTCCCGGAACGGAGGCTGGAGCAGGGAAACAGTCCCGGAGCGTTGGCTGGAGCGGGGATACAGTCTCTGAACGGAGACTGTAGCAGGGAAACAGTCCCGGAACGGAGGCTGGAGCAGGGAAACTATCCCGGAGCAGGGACTGGAGCAGGGAAACAGTCCCGGAGTGGAGACTGGAGCAGGGAAACTGTCCCGGAGCGGGGACTGGAGCAGTGAAACAATCCCGGAGCGGGGACTGGAGCAGGGAAACAGTCCCGGAGCGGAGGCTGGAGCAGGGAACCAGTCCCGGAACGGAGGGTGGAGCAGGGAAACAATCCCGGCACTGGGTTTGGAGCAGGGAAACAGTCCCGGAGGAGGGACTGGAGCAGGGAAATAGTCCCGGAGGAGGGACTGGAGCAGGGAAACAGTCCCGGAACGGGGACTTTAGCAGGGAAACAGTCCCGGAACGGGGACTGGAGTAGTGAAACAGTCCCGGAACGGGGCATGGAGTAGTGAAACAGTCCCGGAACGGGGACTGGAGCAGGGAAACAGTCCGGAGCAGGGACTGGAGCATGGAAACTGTCCCGGAACGGGGACTGGAGCAGGGAAACAGTCCCGGAACGGGGACTGGAGCAGGGAAACAGTCCGGAGCAGGGACTGGAGCAGGGAAACAATCCCGGTGCGGAGGCCGGAGCAGGGAAACAGTCCCTGAACGGAGGCAGGAGCCGGGAAACTGTCCCAGAGCGGGGACTGGAGCAGGGAAACAGTCCCGGAGCGGGGACTGGAGCAGGGAAACAGTCCCGGTGCAGATGCTGGAGCAGGGAAACAGTCCCAGAACAGGGACTGGAGCAGGGAAACAGTCCCGGAGAGGGGACTGGAGTGTGGAAACAATCCCAGAATGGAGGCTGGAGCAGGGAAACTATCCCGGAACAGGGACTGGAGCAGGGAAACAGTCCCGGAGTGGAGACTGGAGCAGGGAAACTGTCCCGGAGTGGGGACTGGAGCAGGGAAACAGTCCCGGAACGGGGACTGGAGTAGTGAAACAGTCCCGGAACGGGGACTGGAGCAGGGAAACAGTCCCAGAACAGGGACTGGAGCAGGGAAACAGTCCCGGAGAGGGGACTGGAGCAGGGAAACAGTCCCGGAATGGAGACTGGAGCAGGGAAACTATCCCGGAACAGGGACTGGAGCAGGGAAACAGTCCCGGAACGGGGACTGGAGCAGGGAAACAGTCCCGGAACGGGGACTGGAGCAGGGAAACTATCCCGGAACAGGGACTGGAGCAGGGAAACAGTCCCGGAGTGGAGACTGGAGCAGGGAAACTGTCCCGGAGTGGAGACTGGAGCAGGGAAACTGTCCCGGAGCGGGGACTGGAGCAGGGAAACAGTCCCGGAGCGGGGACTGGAGCAGTGAAACAATCCCGGAGCGCGGACTGGAGCAGGGAAACAGTCCCGGAGCGGAGGCTGGAGCAGGGAAACAGTCCCGAAACGGGGACTGGAGCAGTGAAACAGTCCCTGAGCGGATGCTGCAGCTGGGAAACAGTCCCGGAGCAGAGGCTGGAGCAGGGAAACAGTCTCGGAGTGGGGACTGGAGCAGGGAAACGGTCTCGGAGTGGGGACTGGAGCAGGGAAACAGTCCCAGAACGGGGACTGTAGCAGGGAAACAGTCCCGGAGCAGAGGTTGGAGCAGGGAACCAGTCCCGGAACGGAGGGTGGAGCAGGGAAACAATCCTGGAACGGGGACAGGAGAAGGGAAACAGTCCCGGAGCAGAGGTTGGAGCAGGGAACCAGTCCCGGAACGGAGGGTGGAGCAGGGAAACAATCCCGGCACTGGGTTTGGAGCAGGGAAACAGTCCCGGAGGAGGGACTGGAGCAGGGAAATAGTCCCGGAGGAGGGACTGGAGCAGGGAAACAGTCCCGGAACGGGGACTGGAGCAGGGAAACAGTCCCGGAACGGGGACTGGAGTAGTGAAACAGTCCCGGAACGGGGCATGGAGTAGTGAAACAGTCCCGGAACGGGGACTGGAGCAGGGAAACAGTCCCGGAACGGGGACTGGAGCAGGGAAACAGTCCCGGAACGGGGACTGGAGCAGGGAAACATTCCTGAGCAGGGACTGGAGCAGGGAACCAATCCCGGTGCGGAGGCCGGAGCAGGGAAACAGTCCCTGAACGGAGGCTGGAGCAGGAAAACAGTCCCAGAGAGGAGGCTGGAGCAGGGAAACTGTCCCGGATCGGCGACTGGAGCAGGGAAACAGTCCCGGAACAGGGACTGGAGCAGGGAAACAGTCCTGGAGTGGGGACTGGAGCAGGGAAACAGTCCCGGAGCTGGGACTGGAGTAGTGAAACAGTCCCGGAACGGGGACTGGAGTAGTCAAACAGTCCCGGAACGGGGACTGGAGCAGGGAAACAGTCCCGGAGCAGAGGCTGGAGCAGGGAAACAGTCCCGGAGCGGAGGCTGGAGCAGGGAAACAGTCCCAGAACGGGGACTGGAGCAGGGAAACAGTCCCGGAACAGGGGCTGGAGCAGGGAAACGGTCTCGGAGTGGGGACTGGAGCAGGGAAACAGTCCCAGAACGGGGACTGTAGCAGGGAAACAGTCCCGGAGCAGAGGCTGGAGCAGGGAAACAGGCCCTGAACGGGGACTGGAGCAGGGAAACATTCCCGGAACGGGGACAGGAGCAGGGAAACAGTCCCGGAGCAGAGGCTGGAGCAGGGAACCAGTCCCGGAACGGAGGGTGGAGCAGGGAAACAGTCCCGGAACGGGGACAGGAGCAGGGAAACAGTCCCGGAACGGGGACTGGAGCAGGGAAACAGTCCCGGAAGAGGGACTGGAGCAGGGAAACAGTCCCGGAGCAGGGACTGGAGCGGTGAAACAGTCCCGGAGCAGGGACTGGAACAGGGAAACAGTCCCAGAACGGGGAATGGAGCAGGGAAACAGTCCCAGAGCGGGGACTGGAGCAGGGAAACAGTCCCAGAGCGGGGACTGGAGCAGGGAAACAGTCCCAGAGCGGGGACTGGAGCAGGGAAACAGTCCCGGAACGGGGACTGGAGTAGTGAAACAGTCCCGGGGCGTTGGCTGGAGCAGGGAAACAGTCCCGGAACGGAGGCTGGAGCAGGGAAACAGTCCCGGAGCGTTGGCTGGAGCGGGGATACAGTCTCTGAACGGAGACTGTAGCAGGGAAACAGTCCCGGAACGGAGGCTGGAGCAGGGAAACTATCCCGGAGCAGGGACTGGAGCAGGGAAACAGTCCCGGAGTGGAGACTGGAGCAGGGAAACTGTCCCGGAGTGGGGACTGGAGCAGTGAAACAATCCCGGAGCGGGGACTGGAGCAGGGAAACAGTCCCGGAGCGGAGGCTGGAGCAGGGAAACAGTCCCGAAACGGGGACTGGAGCAGTGAAACAGTCCCTGAGCGGATGCTGCAGCTGGGAAACAGTCCCGGAGCAGAGGCTGGAGCAGGGAAGCAGTCTCGGAGTGGGGACTGGAGCAGGGAAACGGTCTCGGAGTGGGGACTGGAGCAGGGAAACAGTCCCAGAACGGGGACTGTAGCAGGGAAACAGTCCCGGAGCAGAGGCTGGAACAGGGAAACAGACCCGGAACGGGGACTGGAGCAGGGAAACATTCCCGGAACGGGGACAGGAGCAGGGAAACAGTCCCGGAACGGGGGCTGGAGCAGGGAAACGGTCTCGGAGTGGGGACTGGAGCAGGGAAACAGTCCCAGAACGGGGACTGTAGCAGGGAAACAGTCCCGGAGCAGAGGCTGGAGCAGGGAAACAGGCCCTGAACGGGGACTGGAGCAGGGAAACATTCCCGGAACGGGGACAGGAGCAGGGAAACAGTCCCGGAGCAGAGGCTGGAGCAGGGAACCAGTCCCGGAACGGAGAGTGGAGCAGGGAAACAGTCCTGGAACGGGGACAGGAGCAGGGAAACAGTCCCGGAACGGGGACTGGAGCAGGGAAACAGTCCCGGAAGAGGGACTGGAGCAGGGAAACAGTCCCGGAGCAGGGACTGGAGCGGTGAAACAGTCCCGGAGCGGGGACTGGAACAGGGAAACAGTCCCAGAACGGGGACTGGAGCAGGGAAACAGTCCCAGAGCGGGGACTGGAGCAGGGAAACAGTCCCAGAGCGGGGACTGGAGCAGGGAAACAGTCCCAGAGCGGGGACTGGAGCAGGGAAACAGTCCCGGAACGGGGACTGGAGTAGTGAAACAGTCCCGGAGCGTTGGCTGGAGCAGGGAAACAGTCCCGGAACGGAGGCTGGAGCAGGGAAACAGTCCCGGAGCGTTGGCTGGAGCGGGGATACAGTCTCTGAACGGAGACTGTAGCAGGGAAACAGTCCCGGAACGGAGGCTGGAGCAGGGAAACTATCCCGGAGCAGGGACTGGAGCAGGGAAACAGTCCCGGAGTGGAGACTGGAGCAGGGAAACTGTCCCGGAGCGGGGACTGGAGCAGTGAAACAATCCCGGAGCGGGGACTGGAGCAGGGAAACAGTCCCGGAGCGGAGGCTGGAGCAGGGAAACAGTCCCGAAACGGGGACTGGAGCAGTGAAACAGTCCCTGAGCGGATGCTGCAGCTGGGAAACAGTCCCGGAGCAGAGGCTGGAGCAGGGAAACAGTCTCGGAGTGGGGACTGGAGCAGGGAAATGGTCTCGGAGTGGGGACTGGAGCAGGGAAACAGTCCCAGAACGGGGACTGTAGCAGGGAAACAGTCCGGGAGCAGAGGCTGGAACAGGGAAACAGACCCGGAACGGGGACTGGAGCAGGGAAACATTCCCGGAACGGGGACTGGAGCAGGGAAACAGTCCCGGAGCGGGGACTGGAGCAGTGAAACAATCCCGGAGCGCGGACTGGAGCAGGGAAACAGTCCCGGAGCGGAGGCTGGAGCAGGGAAACAGTCCCGAAACGGGGACTGGAGCAGTGAAACAGTCCCTGAGCGGATGCTGCAGCTGGGAAACAGTCCCGGAGCAGAGGCTGGAGCAGGGAAACAGTCTCGGAGTGGGGACTGGAGCAGGGAAACGGTCTCGGAGTGGGGACTGGAGCAGGGAAACAGTCCCAGAACGGGGACTGTAGCAGGGAAACAGTCCCGGAGCAGAGGTTGGAGCAGGGAACCAGTCCCGGAACGGAGGGTGGAGCAGGGAAACAATCCTGGAACGGGGACAGGAGAAGGGAAACAGTCCCGGAGCAGAGGTTGGAGCAGGGAACCAGTCCCGGAACGGAGGGTGGAGCAGGGAAACAATCCCGGCACTGGGTTTGGAGCAGGGAAACAGTCCCGGAGGAGGGACTGGAGCAGGGAAATAGTCCCGGAGGAGGGACTGGAGCAGGGAAACAGTCCCGGAACGGGGACTGGAGCAGGGAAACAGTCCCGGAACGGGGACTGGAGTAGTGAAACAGTCCCGGAACGGGGCATGGAGTAGTGAAACAGTCCCGGAACGGGGACTGGAGCAGGGAAACAGTCCCGGAACGGGGACTGGAGCAGGGAAACAGTCCCGGAACGGGGACTGGAGCAGGGAAACATTCCTGAGCAGGGACTGGAGCAGGGAACCAATCCCGGTGCGGAGGCCGGAGCAGGGAAACAGTCCCTGAACGGAGGCTGGAGCAGGAAAACAGTCCCAGAGAGGAGGCTGGAGCAGGGAAACTGTCCCGGATCGGCGACTGGAGCAGGGAAACAGTCCCGGAACAGGGACTGGAGCAGGGAAACAGTCCTGGAGTGGGGACTGGAACAGGGAAACAGTCCCGGAGCTGGGACTGGAGTAGTGAAACAGTCCCGGAACGGGGACCTGAGTAGTCAAACAGTCCCGGAACGGGGACTGGAGCAGGGAAACAGTCCCGGAGCAGAGGCTGGAGCAGGGAAACAGTCCCGGAGCGGAGGCTGGAGCAGGGAAACAGTCCCGGAACGGGGACTGGAGCAGGGAAACAGTCCCGGAACGGGGGCTGGAGCAGGGAAACGGTCTCGGAGTGGGGACTGGAGCAGGGAAACAGTTCCAGAACGTGGACTGTAGCAGGGAAACAGTCCCGGAGCAGAGGCTGGAGCAGGGAAACAGGCCCTGAACGGGGACTGGAGCAGGGAAACATTCCCGGAACGGGGACAGGAGCAGGGAAACAGTCCCGGAGCAGAGGCTGGAGCAGGGAACCAGTCCCGGAACGGAGGGTGGAGCAGGGAAACAGTCCCGGAACGGGGACAGGAGCAGGGAAACAGTCCCGGAACGGGGACTGGAGCAGGGAAACAGTCCCGGAAGAGGGACTGGAGCAGGGAAACAGTCCCGGAGCAGGGACTGGAGCGGTGAAACAGTCCCGGAGCAGGGACTGGAACAGGGAAACAGTCCCAGAACGGGGAATGGAGCAGGGAAACAGTCCCAGAGCGGGGACTGGAGCAGGGAAACAGTCCCAGAGCGGGGACTGGAGCAGGGAAACAGTCCCGGATCGGCGACTGGAGCAGGGAAACAGTCCCGGAACAGGGACTGGAGCAGGGAAATAGTCCCGGAGGAGGGACTGGAGCAGGGAAACAGTCCCGGAGCTGGGACTGGAGTAGTGAAACAGTCCCGGAACGGGGACTGGAGCAGGGAAACTGTCCCAGAGCGGAGGCTGGAGCAGGGAAACAGTCCCGGATCGGCGACTGGAGCAGGGAAACAGTCCCGGAACGGGGACTGGAGCAGGGAAATAGTCCCGGAGGAGGGACTGGAGCAGGGAAACAGTCCCGGAACGGGGACTTTAGGAGGGAAACAGTCCCGGAACGGGGACTGGAGTAGTGAAACAGTCCCGGAACGGGGCATGGAGTAGTGAAACAGTCCCGGAACGGGGACTGGAGCAGGGAAACAGTCCGGAGCAGGGACTGGAGCATGGAAACTGTCCCGGAACGGGGACTGGAGCAGGGAAACAGTCCCGGAACGGGGACTGGAGCAGGGAAACAGTCCGGAGCAGGGACTGGAGCAGGGAAACAATCCCGGTGCGGAGGCCGGAGCAGGGAAACAGTCCCTGAACGGAGGCAGGAGCCGGGAAACTGTCCCAGAGCGGGGACTGGAGCAGGGAAACAGTCCCGGAGCGGGGACTGGAGCAGGGAAACAGTCCCGGTGCAGATGCTGGAGCAGGGAAACAGTCCCAGAACAGGGACTGGAGCAGGGAAACAGTCCCGGAGAGGGGACTGGAGTGTGGAAACAATCCCAGAATGGAGGCTGGAGCAGGGAAACTATCCCGGAACAGGGACTGGAGCAGGGAAACAGTCCCGGAGTGGAGACTGGAGCAGGGAAACTGTCCCGGAGCGGGGACTGGAGCAGGGAAACAGTCCCAGAACAGGGACTGGAGCAGGGAAACTGTCCCGGAACGGGGACTGGAGTGTGGAAACAGTCCCGGAAGAGGGACTGGAGCAGGGAAACAGTCCCGGAGCAGGGACTGGAGCAGGGAAACAGTCCCGGAGCGGGGACTGGAGCAGGGAAACAGTCCCAGAGCGGAGGGTGGAGCAGGGAAACAGTCCCGGAACGGGGACAGGAGCAGGGAAACAGTCCCGGAACGGGGACTGGAGCAGGGAAACAGTCCCGGAGCGGGGACTGGAGCAGGGAAACAGTCCCAGAGCGGAGGGTGGAGCAGGGAAACAGTCCCGGAACGGGGACAGGAGCAGGGAAACAGTCCCGGAACGGGGACTGGAGCAGGGAAACAGTCCCGGAAGAGGGACTGGAGCAGGGAAACAGTCCCGGAGCAGGGACTGGAGCGGTGAAACAGTCCCGGAGCGGGAACTGGAACAGGGAAACAGTCCCAGAACGGGGACTGGAGCAGGGAAACAGTCCCAGAGCGGGGACTGGAGCAGGGAAACAGTCCCAGAGCGGGGACTGGAGCAGGGAAACAGTCCCAGAGCGGGGACTGGAGCAGGGAAACAGTCCCGGAACGGGGACTGGAGTAGTGAAACAGTCCCGGAGCGTTGGCTGGAGCAGGGAAACAGTCCCGGAACGGAGGCTGGAGCAGGGAAACAGTCCCGGAGCGTTGGCTGGAGCGGGGATACAGTCTCTGAACGGAGACTGTAGCAGGGAAACAGTCCCGGAACGGAGGCTGGAGCAGGGAAACTATCCCGGAGCAGGGACTGGAGCAGGGAAACAGTCCCGGAGTGGAGACTGGAGCAGGGAAACTGTCCCGGAGCGGGGACTGGAGCAGTGAAACAATCCCGGAGCGGGGACTGGAGCAGGGAAACAGTCCCGGAGCGGAGGCTGGAGCAGGGAAACAGTCCCGAAACGGGGACTGGAGCAGTGAAACAGTCCCTGAGCGGATGCTGCAGCTGGGAAACAGTCCCGGAGCAGAGGCTGGAGCAGGGAAACAGTCTCGGAGTGGGGACTGGAGCAGGGAAACGGTCTCGGAGTGGGGACTGGAGCAGGGAAACAGTCCCAGAACGGGGACTGTAGCTGGGAAACAGTCCGGGAGCAGTGGCTGGAACAGGGAAACAGACCCGGAACGGGGACTGGAGCAGGGAAACATTCCCGGAACGGGGACAGGAGCAGGGAAACAGTCCCGGAGCGGAGGCTGGAGCAGGGAAACAGTCCCGAAACGGGGACTGGAGCAGTGAAACAGTCCCTGAGCGGATGCTGCAGCTGGGAAACAGTCCCGGAGCAGAGGCTGGAGCAGGGAAACAGTCTCGGAGTGGGGACTGGAGCAGGGAAACGGTCTCGGAGTGGGGACTGGAGCAGGGAAACAGTCCCAGAACGGGGACTGTAGCAGGGAAACAGTCCCGGAGCAGAGGTTGGAGCAGGGAACCAGTCCCGGAACGGAGGGTGGAGCAGGGAAACAATCCTGGAACGGGGACAGGAGAAGGGAAACAGTCCCGGAGCAGAGGTTGGAGCAGGGAACCAGTCCCGGAACGGAGGCTGGAGCAGTGAAACAGTCCCGGAGCGTTGGCTGGAGCGGGGATACAGTCTCTGAACGGAGACTGTAGCAGGGAAACAGTCCCGGAACGGAGGCTGGAGCAGGGAAACTATCCCGGAGCAGGGACTGGAGCAGGGAAACAGTCCCAGAACGGGGACTGTAGCAGGGAAACAGTCCTGGAGCAGAGGCTGGAGCAGGGAACCAGTCCCGGAACGGAGGGTGGAGCAGGGAAACAATCCTGGAACGGGGACAGGAGAAGGGAAACAGTCCCGGAGCAGAGGTTGGAGCAGGGAACCAGTCCCAGAGCAGGGACTGGAACAGGGAAACAGTCCCAGAACGGGGACTGGAGCAGGGAAACAGTCCCAGAGCGGGGACTGGAGCAGGGAAATAGTCCCGGAGGAGGGACTGGAGCAGAGAAACAGTCCCGGAACGGGGACTGGAGCAGGGAAACAGTCCCGGAACGGGGACTGGAGTAGTGAAACAGTCCCGGAACGGGGCATGGAGTAGTGAAACAGTCCCGGAACGGGGACTGGAGCAGGGAAACAGTCCCGGAACGGGGACTGGAGCAGGGAAACAGTCCCGGAACGGGGACTGGAGCAGGGAAACATTCCTGAGCAGGGACTGGAGCAGGGAACCAATCCCGGTGTGGAGGCCGGAGCAGGGAAACAGTCCCTGAACGGAGGCTGGAGCAGGAAAACAGTCCCAGAGAGGAGGCTGGAGCAGGGAAACTGTCCCGGATCGGCGACTGGAGCAGGGAAACAGTCCCGGAACAGGGACTGGAGCAGGGAAACAGTCCTGGAGTGGGGACTGGAGCAGGGAAACTGTCCCGGAGCTGGGACTGGAGTAGTGAAACAGTCCCGGAACGGGGACTGGAGTAGTCAAACAGTCCCGGAACGGGGACTGGAGCAGGGAAACAGTCCCGGAGCGGAGGCTGGAGCAGGGAAACAGTCCCGGAACGGGGACTGGAGCAGGGAAACAGTCCCGGAACGGGGGCTGGAGCAGGGAAACGGTCTCGGAGTGGGGACTGGAGCAGGGAAACAGTCCCAGAACGGGGACTGTAGCAGGGAAACAGTCCCGGAGCAGAGGCTGGAGCAGGGAAACAGGCCCTGAACGGGGACTGGAGCAGGGAAACATTCCCGGAACGGGGACAGGAGCAGGGAAACTGTCCCGGAGCAGAGGCTGGAGCAGGGAACCAGTCCCGGAACGGAGGGTGGAGCAGGGAAACAGTCCCGGAACGGGGACAGGAGCAGGGAAACAGTCCCGGAACGGGGACTGGAGCAGGGAAACAGTCCCGGAAGAGGGACTGGAGCAGGGAAACAGTCCCGGAGCAGGGACTGGAGCGGTGAAACAGTCCCGGAGCAGGGACTGGAACAGGGAAACAGTCCCAGAACGGGGACTGGAGCAGGGAAACAGTCCCAGAGCGGGGACTGGAGCAGGGAAACAGTCCCAGAGCGGGGACTGGAGCAGGGAAACAGTCCCAGAGCGGGGACTGGAGCAGGGAAACAGTCCCGGAACGGGGACTGGAGTAGTGAAACAGTCCCGGGGCGTTGGCTGGAGCAGGGAAACAGTCCCGGAACGGAGGCTGGAGCAGGGAAACAGTCCTGGAGCGTTGGCTGGAACGGGGATACAGTCTCTGAACGGAGACTGTAGCAGGGAAACAGTCCCGGAACGGAGGCTGGAGCAGGGAAACTATCCCGGAGCAGGGACTGGAGCAGGGAAACAGTCCCGGAGTGGAGACTGGAGCAGGGAAACTGTCCCGGAGTGGGGACTGGAGCAGTGAAACAATCCCGGAGCGGGGACTGGAGCAGGGAAACAGTCCCGGAGCGGAGGCTGGAGCAGGGAAACAGTCCCGAAACGGGGACTGGAGCAGTGAAACAGTCCCTGAGCGGATGCTGCAGCTGGGAAACAGTCCCGGAGCAGAGGCTGGAGCAGGGAAACAGTCTCGGAGTGGGGACTGGAGCAGGGAAACGGTCTCGGAGTGGGGACTGGAGCAGGGAAACAGTCCCAGAACGGGGACTGTAGCAGGGAAACAGTCCCGGAGCAGAGGCTGGAACAGGGAAACAGACCCGGAACGGGGACTGGAGCAGGGAAACATTCCCGGAACGGGGACAGGAGCAGGGAAACAGTCCCGGAACGGGGGCTGGAGCAGGGAAACGGTCTCGGAGTGGGGACTGGAGCAGGGAAACAGTCCCAGAACGGGGACTGTAGCAGGGAAACAGTCCCGGAGCAGAGGCTGGAGCAGGGAAACAGGCCCTGAACGGGGACTGGAGCAGGGAAACATTCCCGGAACGGGGACAGGAGCAGGGAAACAGTCCCGGAGCAGAGGCTGGAGCAGGGAACCAGTCCCGGAACGGAGGGTGGAGCAGGGAAACAGTCCCGGAACGGGGACAGGAGCAGGGAAACAGTCCCGGAACGGGGACTGGAGCAGGGAAACAGTCCCGGAAGAGGGACTGGAGCAGGGAAACAGTCCCGGAGCAGGGACTGGAGCGGTGAAACAGTCCCGGAGCAGGGACTGGAACAGGGAAACAGTCCCAGAACGGGGACTGGAGCAGGGAAACAGTCCCAGAGCGGGAACTGGAGCAGGGAAACAGTCCCAGAGCGGGGACTGGAGCAGGGAAACAGTCCCAGAGCGGGGACTGGAGCAGGGAAACAGTCCCGGAACGGGGACTGGAGTAGTGAAACAGTCCCGGAGCGTTGGCTGGAGCAGGGAAACAGTCCCGGAACGGAGGCTGGAGCAGGGAAACAGTCCCGGAGCGTTGGCTGGAGCGGGGATACAGTCTCTGAACGGAGACTGTAGCAGGGAAACAGTCCCGGAACGGAGGCTGGAGCAGGGAAACTATCCCGGAGCAGGGACTGGAGCAGGGAAACAGTCCCGGAGTGGAGACTGGAGCAGGGAAACTGTCCCGGAGCGGGGACTGGAGCAGTGAAACAATCCCGGAGCGTGGACTGGAGCAGGGAAACAGTCCCGGAGCGGAGGCTGGAGCAGGGAAACAGTCCCGAAACGGGGACTGGAGCAGTGAAACAGTCCCTGAGCGGATGCTGCAGCTGGGAAACAGTCCCGGAGCAGAGGCTGGAGCAGGGAAACAGTCTCGGAGTGGGGACTGGAGCAGGGAAACGGTCTCGGAGTGGGGACTGGAGCAGGGAAACAGTCCCAGAACGGGGTCTGTAGCAGGGAAACAGTCCCGGAGCAGAGGCTGGAACAGGGAAACAGACCCGGAACGGGGACTGGAGCAGGGAAACATTCCCGGAACGGGGACAGGAGCAGGGAAACAGTCCCGGAGCAGAGGCTGGAGCAGGGAACCAGTCCCGGAACGGAGGCTGGAGCAGGGAAACAGTCCCGGAGCGTTGGCTGGAGCGGGGATACAGTCTCTGAACGGAGACTGTAGCAGGGAAACAGTCCCGGAACGGAGGCTGGAGCAGGGAAACTATCCCGGAGCAGGGACTGGAGCAGGGAAACAGTCCCGGAGTGGAGACTGGAGCAGGGAAACTGTCCCGGAGCGGGGACTGGAGCAGTGAAACAATCCCGGAGCGGGGACTGGAGCAGGGAAACAGTCCCGGAGCGGAGGCTGGAACAGGGAAACAGTCCCGAAACGGGGACTGGAGCAGTGAAACAGTCCCTGAGCGGATGCTGCAGCTGGGAAACAGTCCCGGAGCAGAGGCTGGAGCAGGGAAACAGTCTCGGAGTGGGGACTGGAGCAGGGAAACGGTCTCGGAGTGGGGACTGGAGCAGGGAAACAGTCCCAGAACGGGGACTGTAGCAGGGAAACAGTCCCGGAGCAGAGGCTGGAACAGGGAAACAGACCCGGAACGGGGACTGGAGCAGGGAAACATTCCCGGAACGGGGACAGGAGCAGGGAAACAGTCCCGGAGCAAAGGCTGGAGCAGGGAACCAGTCCCGGAACGGAGGGTGGAGCAGGGAAACAATCCCGGCACTGGGCTAGGAGCAGGGAAACAGTCCCGGAACGGGGACTGGAGCAGGGAAACAGTCCCTGAGGAGGGACTGGAGCAGGGAAACAGTCCCGGAACGGGGACTGGAGCAGGGAAACAGTCCCGGAACGGGGACTGGAGTAGTGAAACAGTTCCGGAACGGGGACTGGAGCAGGGAAACAGTCCCAGAACAGGGACTGGAGCAGGGAAACAGTCCCGGAGAGGGGACTGGAGTGTGGAAACAGTCCCAGAATGGAGGCTGGAGCAGGGAAACTATCCCGGAACAGGGACTGTAGCAGGGAAACAGTCCCGGAGTGGAGACTGGAGCAGGGAAACAGTCCCGGAGGAGGGACTGGAGCAGGGAAACAGTCCCGGAGCGGAGGCTGGAGCAGGGACACAGTCCCGAAACGGGGACTGGAGCAGTGAAACAGTCCCTGAGCGGATGCTGCAGCTGGGAAACAGTCCCGGAGCAGAGGCTGGAGCAGGGAAACAGTCTCGGAGTGGGGGCTGGAGCAGGGAAACGGTCTCGGAGTGGGGACTGGAGCAGGGAAACAGTCCCAGAACGGGGACTTTCGCAGGGAAACAGTCCCGGAGCAGAGGCTGGAACAGGGAAACAGACCCGGAACGGAGGGTGGAGCAGGGAAACAATCCCGGAACGGGGACAGGAGCAGGGAAACAGTCCCGGAGCAGAGGTTGGAGCAGGGAACCAGTCCCGGAACGGAGGGTGGAGCAGGGAAACAATCCCGGAACGGGGACAGGAGCAGGGAAACAGTCCCGGAGCAGAGGTTGGAGCAGGGAAACAGTCCCGGAACGGGGACTGGAGCAGGGAAATAGTCCCGGAGGAGGGACTGGAGCAGGGAAACAGTCCCGGAACGGGGACTGGAGTAGTGAAACAGTCCCGGAACGGGGCATGGAGTAGTGAAACAGTCCCGTAACGCGTACTGGAGCAGGGAAACAGTCCCGGAACTGGGACTGGAGCAGGGAAACAGTCCGGAGCAGGGAAACTGTCCCGGAGCAGGGACTGGAGCAGGGAAACAGTCCTGGAGCGGGGACTGGAGCAGGGAAACAGTCCCGGAACGGGGACTGGAGCAGGGAAACAGTCCCGGAACGGGGACTGGAGCAGGGAAACAGTCCCGGAGGAGGGACTGGAGCAGGGAAACAGTCCCGGAACGGGGACTGGAGCAGGGAAACAGTCCCGGAACGGGGACTGGAGCAGGGAAACAGTCCCGGAGCAGGGACTGAAGCAGGGAAACAGTCCCGGAACGGGGACTGGAGCAGGGAAACAATCTCGGAACGGGGACTGGAGCAGGGAAACAGTCCCGGAACGGGGACTGGAGTAGTGAAACAGTCCCGGAACGGGGCATGGAGTAGTGAAACAGTCCCGGAACGGGGACTGGAGCAGGGAATCAGTCCCGGAGCAGGGACTGGAGCAGGGAAACAGTCCCGGTGCGGAGGCCGGAGCAGGGAAACAGTCCCTGAACGGAGGCTGGTGCAGGGAAACTGTCCCGAAATGGAGGCTGGAGCAGGAAAACAGTCCCAGAGCGGAGGCTGGAGCAGGGAAACTGTCCCGGATCGGCGACTGGAGCAGGGAAACAGTCCCGGAACAGGGACTGGAGCAGGGAAACAGTCCTGGAGTGGGGACTGGAGTAGTGAAACAGTCCCGGAGCGGATGCTGCAGCTGGGAAACAGTCCCGAAGCAGAGGCTGGAACAGGGAAACAGGCCCTGAACGGGGACTGGAGCAGGGAAACATTCCCGGAACGGGGACAGGAGCAGGGAAACAGTCCCGGAGCAGAGGCTGGAGCAGGGAACCAGTCCCGGAACGGAGAGTGGAGCAGGGAAACAATCCCGGAGCAGGGACTGGAGTAGTGAAACAGTCCCGGAACGGGGACTGGAGTAGTGAAACAGTCCCGGAAGAGGGACTGGAGCAGGGAAACAGTCCCGGAGCAGGGACTGGAGCAGGGAAACAGTCCCGGAGCAGATGCTGGAGCAGGGAAACAGTCCCGGAGCAGGGACTGGAGCAGGGAAACAGTCCCGGAGTGGAGACTGGAGCAGGGAAACTGTCCCGGAGCGGGGACTGGAGCAGTGAAACAATCCCGGAGCGGGGACTGGCGCAGGGAAACAGTCCCGGAGTGGAGACTGGAGCTGGGAAACAGTCCCGGAGCAGAGGCTGGAGCAGGGAAACAGTCTCGGAGTGGGGACTGGAGCAGGGAAACGGTCTCGGAGTGGGGACTGGAGCAGGGAAACAGTCCCAGAACGGGGACTGTAGCAGGGAAACAGTCCCGGAGCAGAGGCTGGAACAGGGAAACAGACCCGGAACGGGGACTGGAGCAGGGAAACATTCCCGGAACGGGGACAGGAGCAGGGAAACAGTCCCGGAGCAGAGGCTGGAGCAGGGAACCAGTCCCGGAACGGAGAGTGGAGCAGGGAAACAATCCCGGAGCAGGGACTGGAGTAGTGAAACAGTCCCGGAACGGGGACTGGAGTAGTGAAACAGTCCCGGAAGAGGGACTGGAGCAGGGAAACAGTCCCGGAGCAGGGACTGGAGCAGGGAAACAGTCCCGGAGCAGATGCTGGAGCAGGGAAACAGTCCCGGAGCAGGGACTGGAGCAGGGAAACAGTCCCGGAGTGGAGACTGGAGCAGGGAAACTGTCCCGGAGCGGGGACTGGAGCAGTGAAACAATCCCGGAGCGGGGACTGGAGCAGGGAAACAGTCCCGGAGCGGAGGCTGGAGCAGGGAAACAGTCCCGAAACGGGGACTGGAGCAGTGAAACAGTCCCTGAGCGGATGCTGCAGCTGGGAAACAGTCCCGGAGCAGAGGCTGGAGCAGGGAAACAGTCTCGGAGTGGGGACTGGAGCAGGGAAACGGTCTCGGAGTGGGGACTGGAGCAGGGAAACAGTCCCAGAACGGGGACTGTAGCAGGGAAACAGTCCCGGAGCAGAGGCTGGAACAGGGAAACAGACCCGGAACGGGGACTGGAGCAGGGAAACATTCCCGGAACGGGGACAGGAGCAGGAAAACAGTCCCGGAGCAGAGGCTGGAGCAGGGAACCAGTCCCGGAACGGAGGGTGGAGCAGGGAAACAATCCCGGCACTGGGTTTGGAGCAGGGAAACAGTCCCGGAACGGGGACTGGAGCAGGGAAACAGTCCCGGAGGAGGGACTGGAGCAGGGAAACAGTCCCGGAACGGGGACTGGAGCAGGGAAACAATCCCGGAACGGGGACTGGAGCAGGGATACAGTCCCGGAACGGGGCATGGAGTAGTGAAACAGTCCCGGAACGGGGACTGGAGCAGGGAAACAATCCCGGAACGGGGACTGGAGCAGGGAAACAGTCCCGGAGCAGAGGCTGGAGCAGGGAAACAGTCCCGAAAAGGGGACTGGAGCAGTGAAACATTCCCGGAACAAGGAAAGGAGCAGGGAAACAGTCCCGGAGCAGAGCTGGAGCAGGGAACCAGTCCCGGAACGGAGGGTGGAGCAGGGAAACAATCCCGGCACTGGGTTTGGAGCAGGGAAACAGTCCCGGAACGGGGACTGGAGCAGGGAAACAGTCCCGGAACGGGGACTGGAGCAGGGAAACAGTCCCAGAACGGGGACTGGAGCAGGGAAACAGTCCCGGAGGAGGGACTGGAGCAGGGAAACAGTCCCGGAACGGGGACTGGAGCAGGGAAACAGTCCCGGAACGGGGACTGGAGCAGGGATACAGTCCCGGAGCAGAGACTGGAGCAGGGAAACAGTCCCGGAACGGAGGCTGGAGCAGGGAAACAGTCTCGGAACAGAGGGTGGAGCAGGGAAATAGTCTCGGAGCAGAGGGCAGTGAGGGTGAAGTGAGTCCCAGAGCTAGAGGCCAGAGAGCAGAAGCAGTCCTGAAGAAAACTTAAGTTGAAGCTGAGCCGGAACTGAGACAGTTGATGGACTGGGGTCTTGTGTGGGGGGGTCAGATTGTGTGTGGAAGTCCCTGTGCTCAGCATGTACAATGTAATGTTTATGTGTAGTTTGATTTGACTGTAATGACTACCCTTTTAACTATATCTTATTTCTGTAAAGTAATGCAAATACTTTTGTTTTTTTATCCCTCTTTTTGTATCTAAGGTTTGTACTGAGGTATTTGGACCTAAAATGGCGTCATAAGATGCAATATTGTAAATTTTCCTCTGTACACCATTACATCTATACTTGGGTACATATGACAATAACGGATATTTTATTCTCTGCGTGAAAAAGTTATCCCTTAGATCCCTTTTAAATTTCTCCCCTCTCACCCTAAACCTATGCCCTCTAGTTCTGGACTCCCTGACCCCAGAGAAAAGATTTTGTCTATTTATCCTATCCATGCCCCTCATCGTTTCATAAACCTCTAAAAGGTCATCCCTCAGCCTTCAGCGCTCCAGGGAAAACAGCCCCAGCCTGTTCAGCCTCTCCCTATAGGTCAAATCCTCCAACCCTGGCAACATCCTTGTAAATCTTTTCTGAACCCTTTCAAGTTTCACAACATCTTTCTGATAGGAAGGAGACCAGAATTGCACACAATATTCCAACAGTGGCCTAACCAATGTCCTGTACAGCTGCAACATGACCTCCCAACTCCTGTACTCAATACTCTGACCAATAAAGGAAAGCATACCAAACGCCTTCTTCACTATCCGATCTACCTGCGACTCCACTTTCAAGGAGCAATGAACCTGCACTCCAAGGTCACTTTGTTCAGCAACACTCCCTCGGACCTTACCATTAAGTGTATAACTTCTGCTAAGATTTGCTTTCCCAAAATGCAGCACCTCGCATTTATTTACATTAAACTCCATCTGCCACTTCTCAGCCCAATGGCCCATCTGCTGTGTCATTTCCAGCTCCAAGGTCGATGCCGGGTGATCCATCTGGTTTCATTTCTTTGTTGAGACTTTGTAGTGATGGATACAACTGAATGGCTCGCTCAGCCATTTCAGAGAACAACTGAGTGTCAGCCACATTGCTGTGAGTCGAGAGTCACATGTCAGTCAGACCAGGTGACGTTGGCACATTTCCTTTTGTGAAGATGGGTCTTTCCAGTAATTGGCAATGAATTTGTGGTCACCATTGAACTTTTCATTCCAGATTCCCCGTGTATTAGCTGGGTCTCTGATTTAATAATTGAGTGATAATACTATGAGACCATCAACTCCTCCCATTCAATTGAGTCACAATGAGCCTGCAAAATACCTTACCCTCTTCAGTAAAAAAGGTTCAGTTTTAAAGTCCTACATTTTACTGGACAGTGTTAGCCTTAGCTCTTGCCCCATGTCAGAAGGTTGTGGGCTTGAATCCCACTCCCAAGATTAGAATCAGAGAAAGTTAAAACAGCAGCAAAGGGGATGATTCGGTCCACCAAGCCTTTTTTGGGTGTTACATCATCGGACTCCCCTGCCTGTACCCCATTCGCTCAGCATTTTCAACTTTCTATTGAATTCCCTTTTGAAAATAATGACTGAATCCATTCCAGCACCCTTTCTGTTAAAGCATTCCGGTTCACAACAACTGGATCCTTAAAAATTATCCTGAAGGTACCTCTCCTTCTTTCACTTATTGCACGCTTTCCTGCTGTCCCCTCAGCAGGAACACGGGCTGCTTCACCCCATACAGCTTTGAGGGAGAGCTGCACCGTCAGCTGTCCTGGCTTTCAAACCAGGGCCATGCCCACTCTCTCAGGAGGATGCACAAGTTGTCACTGTCACAATGTTGAAAAGGACAAAGGGATTCTCCCCAACCCCCCCCCCCCCCCCCCCCCGCCACCCCCCCTCTCCCCCCCGGGACTGGTAGCTAGTCATTTCTGCGATGTTTGTGAGGTGCCCACTGTGCACCAACTGCAATAGCATTACCATCTATTCGAGACTGGAGAGACCTTGAATGACAAGGCACACTCTATCAGGCCCTCTCTAGTTCAATGGGAGTGCAGGTAGATCATGTTGCAGAAACTGGAATCTGTGTTTTATTTGGTTGGGCAAGTGCATTTTGTGTTGGAGTGGATAATATTCCAGTCTCTCTGTTGTTACAAACTCCACTCTAGGACTTGATGGCCAAGGAAACCCATTTATTACGCAGCAAAACAGGTTGTAATTCACCCTCCAAATCATTCCAACACACACTACTGGCAGATGGTGACAGCAGGAGAGATTCCTAGACTGCCATGTAATGGGAAAATAAATTGGATCCTCTACCATAGCTATCCGCCGCTGCAGACTACAACTTGTAGGTACAAAGTGCATGTTGCCACAACAACGTGGACTCCTGAGAGAATTATAACACACCACCAGCAATGGAGCTGGTATCACCATGGCAACATGGCAAGTGATCAATACGATCAAGGGCAACCAGCACCACCTATTGGTAAATCACAGCCAA
This sequence comes from Chiloscyllium plagiosum, assembly GCF_037043375.1. NCBI lineage: Eukaryota > Metazoa > Chordata > Chondrichthyes > Orectolobiformes > Hemiscylliidae > Chiloscyllium > Chiloscyllium plagiosum. The sequence continues at coordinate 56,674,845 of NW_028270163.1, read as the reverse complement.
GGTACCAACCTCATCCTCTGACTGGGGCGAGAGGTGAGGCTACTCACTAAAAACACAGATTAGGAAAGTGGTCGGCTTACATGCAGATCCTTTGGAGGAGAAAGATTTGATGGTCTTCCAGCGTGAAGCGACTGTCCCTTTAATTTCAAGAGACAGGATTGCTTGCTGAAAATGGCAGCAGATATGGGGGCGTCAGGAACTGTCAACAGCATAGAGTGAGAGAGCTTTACACACAAACCTTCTCTACCCACACACAAAACACACTCTCAAAATCACATTATCTTCACTGAAGTGTTTTAACCTGCGTTTATTTTCCTCTCTCTCAAGTATTCTTCCACTGCTCTCTAGGTTTAAGTGGTACAGCCCAATTCTCTCGAAAATGGATCTTGTCTATTTGTGCCTACAGGCTGTCATTATTGATTTTTCACTGTGTGAGCTCAGGATTAGGGTTAGTTGCAATGCTTCCCCCTCGTACCTCCCACTTGCAGGCGATAGGTTACGACAGTGTGCTAACAAAGCCATTCAGAATGGGAATGTCCTCAGGGCTAGTCCCTGGTTTGATATCAATCAAGATGACAATTAGGACATTAGCTGATGCCAGGGCATGACTGTGCTGTGACTCAATGCCTGACTGGGAACCACACTTAATAACGGGGACATCAGAGCATTAATGACTAAGGGATCAGCCAAAATAACCATTGAAATTGCTTATAAAGTGCACTGAGCCTTTGTAATCAGGAAAACAGAACTCAGTGTGACATTCAGATTTCCTGATAGAACCGACAGCAGCACCTACTATGAACAATATGCACTGCAGTAACTCAGCAACATGACCCAGAACCATGACCTTCATTACTCCTGAGAACGAGAGCATCAAGTAACTGGGAACACCTCCCCTGCCAATCACACACCATCCTGACTTGGAATTCTATCACAGTTCATTCATTAACATTGGGCCAACAGCCTAAGAGTGCCTTCCTACCAACATTCTGGCAGCCCCAGAAGGTCCACCGCTAACACCTTCTCAAGGGGCAATGGTAGGGATGGGCAATAAATGCTGGGTAGTATTGGGGGTAGAGTAGAGTTATGTTTATCTTACTGTTCCAGTTACCTAAGGAGGCTTGGACCAAACCTAAGAAGCTGTGAGTTCTAATGCATAGGAGGTTTCTGAATTTGTATTCAGCTTAAACTACTTGGAAATAAAGTTTTGATTTTGTGTCGTGAATTTTTGTAAAAGCACACCTATTTCATGAACAACTTTAAAGCACGAAGGGGTCAATTAGCTCAGTTGACTGCACAGCTGGTTTATGATGCAGAGGTCCACCTGAAGATTGGCTGCACTTCCTGCATCAGGCAAGGTTCCCATCAAAGTCCTCCTTCCGAACATTGCTCCTCACCAGAGGTGTGGTGGTCCTCAGGTTAAACCACCACCAGTTGTTTCTCTCTGATGGGAGAGCAGCCTGATGGGACTCTGGCGAGCTTATAAGGGAGGGAGATTTCTGCTCCTTACCTGGAATACCCAGTAACACACTAATGTGATTGACTCTTAACTGAAATATGCTATCCTGCATTCCCAATTCCTCCGCCTCCACTCTCCTAGGTGAACCAGTTCCACCACAGAACACACCAGATGGCCTCCTTCTTTAAAGACCGTAATTTCCCTTCCCACGTGGTTGAAGATGCCCTCCAATGCATCTCATCCACATCCCACATCTCCGCCCTCAAACCCCACCCCTCCAACCATAACAAGGACAGAACGCCCCGGTGCTCACCTTCCACCCTACCACCTCCACATCAACTGTATTATCCGCCAACATTTCTGCAACATACAAACAGACCCCACCATCAGAGATATATTTCCCTCCCCACCCCTTTCCACTTTCTGTAAAGACCACTCCCTCTGCAACTACCTGGTCAGGTCCACGCCCCCCCAACAACCCACCCTCACGTCCTGGCACCTTCCCTTGCCACCACAGGAATTGCAAAACCTGCGCCTACACCTCCTCCCTCACCTCCATCCAAGGCCCCAAAAGAGCCTTCCACATCCATCAAAGTTTCACCTGCACTTCCACACACGTCATTTATTGTATTCATTGCTCCCAATGCGGTCTCCTCTACAATGGGGAGACCGGACACCTTCACACAGAGCGCTTCAGGGAACATCTCTGGGACACCCGCACTAATCAATCCCACCACCCCGTGGCTGAACATTTCAACTCCCTCTCCCACTCTGCTGATGACATGCGGTCCTGGGCCTCCTCCACCGCCGCTCCCTCACCACCCAATGCCTGGAGGAAGCATGCCTCATCTTCCACCTCGGAACACTTCAACCCCATGACATCAATTGGACTTCACCAGTTTCCTCATTTCCCCTCCCCCCACCTTACCCCACTTCCAACCATCCTCATGACCTGTCCCACCTGCCAATCCTCCTTCCCATCTATCCCCTCCACCCTTCTCTTTGACCTATCACCTTTACCCCCATCTCCATTCACCTATTGCACTCATTCACCCCTCCCATTTATCTCTCCACCCCCGAAGCTCCCAGTCTCATTCCTGACGAAGGGCTTTTGCCCAAAACGTTGATCTTCGTGCTCCTCGGGTGCTGCCTGACCTGCTGTGCTTTTCCAGCACCACTCTAATCATGACTCTAATTTCCAGCATCTGCTGTACCCACTTCTGCCCTCTTAACTGAAATAGCTCAGCATAGAATATTAGAATTTTGCAGGACAGAAGGAGGCCATGCAACCCATCATGTCCATACTGGCTCCCAAAACAGCCATCCAGCTAGTCCCATTCTCTAGCCCTACATCTCCGTAGCCCTCTAAATTCATCACTTTCAAATATATCTCCAGCTCTCTTTTGTAGCCTCCCCCATTCTCCCACACACTGCATTCCAAATCCTAATGACTCTCTGAGTAAAGAAATTTCTCCTCATCTCACTCCTAGCTCTTTTGCTGACAATCTTTAAATTATGAACCCCCCCTCCCCAACCTTTCTGACATGCCAACTAGTGGAATCAGAATATCCTTAAAAAATAACACAACACCAGGCTATAGCCCAACAGGTTTATTTGGGAGCTCTAGCTTTCGGAGCGACGCTCCTTCATCAGGTGGTTGTGAATCACCTAATGAAGGAGCAGAGCTAGTATGTCCAATTAAACCTGTTGGACTATAACCTGATGTTGTGTGATTTTTAACTTTGCACACCCCAATCCAACACCAGCACCTCCAAATCAGAATATCCTTCATTACCCTGTCAAAATTCTTCCTAATTTTGAACATTTCGATAATGTCACCCTCTCGATCTTCTCTGCTCCTGGGAGAATAAGCCCAATTCCTCTTGCCTTGTATCTAAAATCCCTCATTCCTGGTACCTTTCCCGGTAAATCTCCTTTGCACTGTCTCCAAAGGATTATTATCTGAGCTACGAGTAAGTTAGCACAAGGTCAACAAGATTAAAGCGATAAATGTGTGTTTCAAAAATTGGTGTGAGAGAAGTGTATTCAAATTCATGGGACATTGGCATCAGTACTAGGGAAGGAGGGAGCTCTTCCAATGGGATGGGCTGCACTGAATCCCACTGGGACCAGAATCCTGGCCAATTGTGAAACTAGAGATGTATCTAAATGTTTTACCAAATCTGGGTTCAGTTGCATATGAAATTGTGGGAAAAGTTAAATGAGGGATGCAGGGACAGCTTAGCAGAGGTTATTAAACATTCCAGAACAAGTATGGAAAGGGTCAGGAGATGAGGGAACCACTACAAGAAAGGGGCAGTCAATGCAGGACTGAGGGTGGTGTACTTTATTACACGCTGTGTATGAAATAAGGTATCGCAGGGCTAGGAACTGAATACCCAACTATAAACATCTTAGCGAAAGGACAGGCAGATGGGCAGAGTGGCTGGGGTTGCCTTGTAAGTAAGAAATGAAATTGAAAGCAAGAATTGATATCGAGATGGAAGAAGAGGAATCTGTGTGGGTAGGGTTGAGGAACCGCAAAGGGAAATAGACCCTGATGGGAGTTGTGTACAGGCCTCCTAGCAGTCGTCAGGATGTGGGGCAGAAGAGAAATCAGGAGATGGAAAAGGCGTGTAAGAAAAGCACTAGGACAATAATCATGGGGAGGGGTGGGGGGGCTTCAATATGCAGGAGGACTGGGAAAATCAGGTTGGTAGTGGATCTCAAGAAAAGGAATTTGCCAACTGCCTACGAGATGGTTATTTTGGAGCAGCTTGTGGTGGAGCCCACTAGGGAACAGGCAGCTCTGGATCTGATTGATGTGTAATGGGGCCGACTTGACGAGGGAGCGTAAGGTGAAGGAACCCCCCAGGGGGCAGTGACCATAATGTGATAGAATTCCCCCGGCAGTTTGAGACGGAGAACCTGGAATCAGATGTAATGTTATTCCAATAAAGGTAATTACACAGACGTGAGGGAGGAGCTGGCCAGAGCTGATTGGGAAGGGGAGCCCAGTGGGGAAGACAGTGGAGAAGCAATGGCAGGAGTTTCCAGGAATAATTCAGGAGGCACAATGGAGATTCATCCCAAGGAAGAAGAAACACACTGAGGGAAGGTTGAGGTAACCATGGCTGACAAGGGAACGAAAAAGCATACAATGTGGTGAAGATTAGTGGGAAGTCAGAGGATTGGGAAGCCTTTAAAAACCAGCTGAGGACAATTTTAAAAAGCAATGGGGGGGGGGTGGTGAGGAGAAGATGAGATATAAGAGTAAGCTAGCTAGTTATATAAAAGACTATTGCAAGAGTTATTTTAGCTATCTAAAAGGTAAGAGAGAGGTGAGAGTGGGCATTGGACCGCTAAAAAATTGACACCAATGTAGTAATGGGGAACAAAGAAATGGCACAGAAACTGAGTTGGCACGTTGCATCGGTTTTCACAGTGGAAGACACCAGCAGCATAGCAGAGCTTCAACAGAGTCAGAGGGCAGAGGTGAGTGTAGTGACCATCACTCAGGAGAAGGTTGTGGGGAAGCTGAAAAGTCTGAAGGTAGATAAATCACCCAGACCAGATGGACTACACCCCAGAGTTCTGAAGGAGATAGCTGAGGAGTGTGTGGAGGCATTGGTGGTGATCTTTCAGGGAGTCAGTGTTGGGACCACAGCTATTCACGTCATACATTAACGATCTGGATGGAGGAACTGAGGGCATTCTTGCTAAGTTTATAAATGACACAAAGACAAGTGGAGGGGCAGGTAGTGTTGTGGAAGCGGGAGGCTGTTGAAGGACTTAAACAGGCTAGGAGGGTGGGCAAAGTGGGAGGTGGAATACACTGTAGATTATGCACTTTGGTAGGAAGAGCAGAGGTGTAGACTATTTTCTAAATGGGGAAAGGCTTTGGAAATCTGAAGCACAAATGGACTTGGGAATCCTAGTTCAGGATTCTCTTAAGGTTACCATGCAGATTCAGTTGGCAGTTAGGAAGGCAAATGCAATGTTAGCATTAATTTCAAGAGGGCTAGAATACAAGAACAGAGATGTGCAGCTGAGGCTGTATAAGGCTCTGGTCAGACCACATTTGGAATTGTGATGGTTTAGGTCCTGTATCTAAGGAAGGATGTGCTGGTGTTGGAGGGGGTTCAGAGGAGGTTTTATAGGAATGATCCTGGGGCTGAAGGGCTTGTCATATGAGGAGCAGTTGAGGACCTTGGGTCCGTGCTTGATGGAGTTTCAAAGGATGAGGGGGTAAACTTACAGAATACTGAGAGGGCTGGATAGAGTGAGATGGAGATGGTGGTTCCATTAGTAGGGAAGACTAGGATCTGAAGGCACAACCTCAGAGTGAAGGGACCTAGATGAGGAGGAATTTCTTCAGCCAGAGGGTGGTGAATCTGTGGAACTCATTGCCACATAGAGCTGTGGAGGCCAAGTCACTGGGTATCGTAAAGACAGAGACAAATCTTTGCTTGGTAGGTGGATTAAGGGTTGCAGAGAGAAGGCAGGAGAATGGGGTTGAGAAACATATCAACCATGGCAGAGCTGTCTTGATGTGCTGAAATATTTATCTTATGGTCTATGGTTTTAACATCCTTGTTTAAATAAGGTGCCCAGACTGAGCACAATATTCGAAATGTGGTCTGACCAATGATTTGTAGAGGTGTAGCATCACTTCCTTGCTTTTGTACTCTAAGCCTCTATTTATAAACCCAAGGATAGAACCAGCCTTATTAACAATCGTTTCAACTTGCCTGGCCACCTTTAGGGAATCAGCCATGTGAACCCCAAGTCCCTCTGCTCCTGCATTCAGGAGTTGTTCCATTGAACCTGGATTGTCTTCTCATGTTTTTTCCACCAAAATACGTTACCAACATTTCTCTGCATTGAAATTCATCTGTCAGGTGTCTCCCCATTTGGCCAACCTGTCAATGTCCCTCTGAAGTCACTCTGCATCGTCCTCACAATTCACTATTCTCTTTAGCTTGGGAACATCTGCAGATCTAGAGATTTTGTTCTCAATACCCATCTCCAAGCTGTTTATATCATCAAAAAAAGGGCCAGGATCCCAACACCCACCCACTACTTTCAACTTGCCTTCAGTCTGAGAAATGCCCATCTATACCTGCCGTCTATTCCCTATCTTTTAACCAACGTCTAACCCATGTTACTAAGGATCCATCAATCCCAACATTTCTAATTTGCTAACCAGCCTGCCAATGTGGCACCTTATCAAATGCTTCCTGAACATCCAAATATACAACATTCACACCACTATTCTCATAGAACCAGAAAGCCACAGACATGATATGGCTCAGAAGGAGGCCATTCAGCCCACCTTGTCCATACCAAACCAAAGACACCCACATGCCCTTTCTAATCCATCTTCCTGGACACATCCCATAGCCCTGCACCTCACAGCACTTATGGTGCAGATCCAGGTACCTTTTAAAAGAGTTTCGGGTCTCTACCTCCATCACCAAATTACCCACTGCCTGTGCCAATAAAATTAAATCTGTCAGGTATAACCTGCCCTTGACAAAGTCATGTTGACTATCTATTATTAACTTAATTATCTCAAAGTGTATATTTATCTTACCCTGTAATATAGCTTCCATCAGTTTTCCCACTGTTAACATCAAGCTGACAGGTCTGTAGTTTCCTGGATTATCCTTTGTCCCTTTCTTAAATAATATTGTCAAATTTACAACCCTCCAGTTGCCCGGGACTGATCCTGTATTCAGGGAGACCTGGGAAACACTCAGTTGTATCAAAACATTCATCATCATTGAGAAAACAGCCCACCACCTCCATTACGCTCTTTAAAAGAGGGAAGAAATGCCAAGCTGCCCAATGTCCTGAATCTCCATTTCTTCTCTGCATTATTCCTGGTTTAATGCATCTTTGAAGCTATGGTTTTGGGCAAAACTAGAAGACATTATAAATCCAGTAATTTTCAAAGAATAAGTTTATATTTTTTTTAATCAGACTTTCATGACATCAAGATGTCTCAAAGCACTTTACAGACAATGAAGTCTGTTTTAAAGTGTAGTCATTTCTGCAGTGTAGGGAAATTCAGTAGCTAAACTATGCACAAGTTCCCAAAAGCAAAATGTGATCACGACCAGGGAATGTAAGAAATATTGTGATCCACGCTGGCTGGGATACCACAGAGAGTTCACCTATCTGTGTTGGAGATGGTGTCATTTAGCCTCATCTGTCAACCTGAGAGGAGAAAGTGAGGACTGCAGATGTTGGAGATCAGTGTTGAGAGTGTGTTGCTGGAAAAGCGCAGCAGGTCAGGCAGCATCCGAGGAGCAGGAGAATCAACGTTTCAGGCCAAAGCCCTTCCTGATAAAGGGCTCTGGCCCGAAACATTGATTCTCCTGCTCCTCAGATGCTGCCTGACTTGCTGTGCTTTTCCAACAACACACTCTCAACACTGTCAACCTGAGAAGGCAGTCAGGGAGCTGGGTCCGTATCTGATTCCCAAAGCAGCATTTTCCACAACGTGGCAGTCCCACAGAAGTGTTAGCCCAGATTATTTACTCAAGCCTTTGGACTGGGACTGGAAATGATGACCTTTTGATTCCCATTTAAGATAGCTTCTGCTGAGGCAAGGCTAATCTATCCCTGGTGGGATTACCTACATCAGCATGGGAACATGGTGACACCCTTAACAACATGAATCACAGTGTAAGTCAGCACGGGAGAGGATGGGGGAAAAATATATGAGACCGACCTCCTCATAGTGTCCTTCGGGTGACCTGAGAGGGAGGCATATTTTTACAGTCAGTTTGAGTTGGTTCTCGAAGCAAGATGAGAGCAATCAATGACAGGGGTGAAGACAGAAGTGAGCAGGCAGGTCGCAGGGAACTGCCTGAGCAGTTGCCTAGAAACACAAACTGTGAATTAGAATGGGCAGCTTTGAATTAATCGCAGCACATATCATAAAAGCAAAAAAAAACTCAATGTGAAGGAGACAAATACGAACAATATCTTGAGTGTTTGGAGTGGAGAGGCAGCACCCCAATCCTATCAGCACATCCCACTGCAATCTGTGCCCTGCTGTGATCTGATGTTTGACAGTATACTATAGGCAAGAGAAATACGTCAACATTACACAATATTTCAGCTTCTTCAATTACTTTCATGTGGCATCCTTTTAGCCTAAGTTGAGAGTCTTTCATCTTTCTCATTAATGGATTTGAATGCTGATTTCAGCCTAACACCTATCGGCTTTGAATCTCTCTAGTGTCTGTGTCAATCTTCATGCTTTTAATTTCAATATATGCTTTATTTACTGAAGAAAAATACATACAGAGTTACTAAAGCAGTTCACTTCTGGAACAGTAACATATGAAGAAAGCAAACAAACATTGGAGTTTGACTCTATTCAACAAACAAAGCAAAGGCTTCTCTGACCTGTGCAAGATTATATTTACATGCATCTGAGGCATGAGGAGGGTCCGATAACTGAATAGACCCCCTTTTAACTTCAGCAGAAGACCCTCAGACAGGTCTTTATCCACTCTGCCTCGACAATGCTGGCTTAGGCCGAATTCTCTAGCAGCAAGATTCAACATTCAGGTTTGGACTCAGTCACCTCCTGAGCTCCGTTTCCAGGGATGCATAAGGCTACCTGGGCAGCAGGGACAATATTGTGAGAAAGAATACCAGTGGACAAGATCCTTTCCTTCAGTGGATCCCATCTGACTTTTGTGGGTTTCGAGTGATCGAGTCTTTTCTGCCTGAAAGATTTCCCCAGCTACTGACACATCAATGTCACATTCAAATTATCCCAGCCTCCCTAAAGTTCCTGCTGGCATTTCTACTGTTCATTCTCACAGTGGAACTATTCCTCACTCTGGTGTCACTATAAAATTGTGCTGTGAGCATTAATGTGTATAATCCTGATGCCTGCGTTGTGGATATGCTTGTATTCCTATGATGGAAGGTAACATCAACAGTGCTATCAAGTAACACAATAACCTGCTCAGTGAAGCTCAGTTTGAGCTCCGAAAGAGCCATTCAGCTCTTGACCCAAGTTTCTTGTAATTTTGGATGCTACCACTCTGAGGTGCCAGTGACAGCAGCATCTGGAAGCTTCTGGCATGTCAAGCAACATGGGCGGAGCTTCTCAGTAGCTGTGCAGCTGATCTTGGCATCAAGGCCACATTCGGCCGAGTGTGGCATCATGGAGCCCGAGCAAAACTGGAATCGATGAGAATCAAGGGGTAAACATCTCCACTGGTGAGAGTCATACCTGGCTCATAGGACGATGGTTGTGGTTGTTGGAGGTCAGTCATCTCAGTTCCATGACATCCCTGCGGGAGTCCCTCAGGGTCATGTCCCAGGTCCAACCATCTTCATCTACTTCGTCAATGACCTTCACTCGATCATGAGGTCAGAAGTGGGGGTGGTCATCAATGATTGTACAATATTCAGCAGCACTCGCAACTTGTCAGGTACTGAAACAGTCCATGTACAAATACAAGATTTAAATAATATCCAGGCTAGGGCTGACAAGTGGCAAGATATAGCCGTGCCAGGAAACAACCATCTCCAACTAGAGAGAATCTAAACAGAAACTCAATTGGGCTTACCATCAAAATAATGTGGCTACAAGAGCAGGTCAGAGGCTTAGAATACTGCAGCAAGTAACTCACCTCCTGTCTCCCCAAAGCTTGTCCATCATCTATAGGGCACAAGTCAGGAGTGGGATGGAATACTCTCTATTTGATTTAACAATGGATGGAGACTTAACAACACTCACACAGCATGACACCATCCAGGATAAAGCTGTCCACTCCCACAAGCATCCCCTCCCTCCACCACCGACGCTCAGTAGCAGCAGTGTGTACTATCTACAAGGTGCGCTGCAGAAATGCACCAAAGATCCTCAGACAGCACCTTCCAAACCCACAACCACTTCCATCTAGAAGGACAAGGGCAGCACATACATGGGAACACCACCCCCTGCAGATTCTCCTCCTTCTCGATCTGCTGCAGTCCATTGTCACATCTTCGACGTTGAGTAAGGGTTTGCTCAGGGGGCAGTTAGGAGTCAGCCACGTTGCTGTGGGTCTGGAGTCACATACTGGTTAATGAGAGCAGGCTTCCTTTTCAAAAGGGCATTAGTGAACCAGTGACGTGTTTCCAAAAGCCCTGCTAATTTCATGGTCCCCATTACTGATACTAGCTTTACATTTCAGATTTGTTTAATGAATTGATTCAGTGATGCGATGGTAATGTTGGTCATTGCTACATTGGCCCTGTAATTAATTGAAACATGTGCATTGAAGCAGCAACATAACTAACCTTCTTTCAGAAAATCGTTCAAACTACAAAAAAACCCCATACAGGTAAAGCTGTGTTGTTGTGAACGTACTGGGTGTACACAGAATAGAGAGGGAACATCACTGTTCACAATGTAGCCATGTCTCCCATCCACCAGCCAGAGGAGAGTTTTCAGCAGAAACCCAGGAACCGATTACTCAGGTCCCATCCTCCCCACACTGCCTCCTGCAATTAACATCCTCTTGGGTGTGTTGAGGGGGTCAAACAGACCACTGACCTGACTGAAATTAGATGTTCTGTATGGACACTGAATAAAACACTGTTCAACGCAGCAGCTTGAGCTGGGAGGAGTGATGGGCTCCCCCTCGGTTTGAGGAGGGGCAGGAATGAAATTGTTCTTGGGTAAGAGGGCAGTAGCTCTTACACTGCACAAAATTCTTTCTCATATTGACATTGGCTGAACTGCTGGCTCATGGTTTAGTGTGTAGTACTGTTGTCTGGAATCAGCAGTGAGGCACATAGATCAGGAATGGCCCCATTTTAACTCCAGCTATCTCCTGAAACAGCCTCCATTGATCTCAATCACCAACCTCTGAGGAAGAACCCATGAGGGCCCCTCTTCCCCATGTGGACGGTAAAACTCACTGACCTTGGCCAAGGCTGAAATCACAATAGGACCCACGGTTAAATAGTCTGTCGAAGGTGATTAGAGGAAAGTCCAGCTAGAAATCGCTCTCACAGGGTAATGTGGCCCAGTGTTAAAGCTGCAGTGTTGCATCTCCAATGAGTTTATTTGTGTGCACAATGAGGGACTCAGCGAATTCATCAAGCAGCCTGGACTCCTCCATAAAATATGGGACTGAGAGGTGCCAGATGTCACACGCCAGCGGAAAGGCTAGAGAATATTCCGAGGTTAGAGCCAGGAATGGAGCAAACCTTTCTAACAGCGATGACATTGTTTTGAACCCACGCAGAATTATTTTTTTCTCAAAGAAAGCATTAAAATCTGTTATTAATAAAAGTCTAGACCAAACTCAGAAAAATATGGAGACTAGGATATTAGCCTATTGCTGTCAGGAACTCCTACTCGACCCAGGCAGCCACATTCATTTACACTCTCACAAACTCTGAAAGCAATCACCTCACAACCTCCCCTGCTGATGGACAGACCTTCAAACCGAAGAATCAGCACCTCCTGCAGGCTGCTGTGATGCACTTTACTGCCAGCCTGGGACTTCACCTGACAACTCCAGTCCCAGGCTTGGGAAGTGCAGAGGTGGACTCAGCAGCAGAGGTCACCTCCTTTAAGCTCAGTATCTGAGGAGGTGGGAGAAGAGAGAAACCCAGCAAGAGGCTTCCACTGCCAATTGTCCAGGGGTCACCTTCAAGGTCATGAACCTGGAGTGGAATTTAGATCAATATTCTGTTGTACAGTCTGTTTTACTCATTTGTTGGATATGGGCCACATTAGCATATTCAGCAGGTCTGGCAGCACATGTGGAGAGAGAGAGAGAGAGAGAGAGACCAGGTAAGGATGGCAGATTTCCTTCTCTAAAGGACATTTGCGAACCATTTGGGTTTTTTTCTGACAATTGACAACAATTCCATTGGTATCAGTAAATTCTTAACTCCAGATTTCTATTGACTTAAAACTCCACCATCTGCCATGGCAGGATTCCACCCTGGCTCCCAAGTACATTACCTGGGTTTCTGGATTAATAGGCTTGATGATACTACTAGGCCTCTGCCTACCAAATGCATTAAGAGTGTTGACTAATGTATGCTGTCGCAATATCATTGCTATCACAGAGACATTGAGGGAGAGGCAGGACGAGTAGCTCAGAATCCTGGGTTATAGATTCTTTCGGTTGAGATGAGGGTGGGATGGATGTTGAAGAGAGGAGGAGGTAACACCATGTTGATCAAGGAGTCAGTTACAGCTGGGGGAGGGATGATATCTCGGAAGCTTCCTCATATGGACTGAATGTGAAAACAAAAAGGGAGCAATCACTTTGCTGGGTTAGATGTAAAACCACCAAACAGTCAGAGAGATAGACAGATATGTCGGCATATTCGGAGAACTGTGAAAATAATGGGATCATAATTGCAAGGGATCTCAATTTCTCCATTATTTACTGGGATAAAAACCATGTGAAAGGTCTGTGTGAGGGAGAATGTATTTGTGGTTCTAGCAGGCTTGAAGATGGATTAATCCTCAAGCCCAGACGAGACGTGTCCAAGGCTGCTGTGAGAGGCAAGGGAAATGATTGCAGGGCTCGGAGATTAATTTTCAAATCCTGTCTGACCTCCGGAGGAATGTCAGAGGACTTCAGGGCAGCTAATGTGTTCTAGAAGGGAGGGAGGGGTAAACCAGGAAACTATAGGCCAGTGAGTCTGTGGGAGGGAAACTATTGGAAAAAAACTTCAGAGAGAAAGCAGTAATCTTCACTTGGAGAGGCAAGGGTTAATGAAGGATAGTCAACATGGCTTTGTCAGGGGAAAGGTCAAGTCTAACAAATTTGATTGAAGTTTTGGAGGAGGTGGCTAGGTGTGTAAATGAGGGTAATGCGGTTGATGTAGTCTCCATGGACTTCAGTGAGGCTTTTGCCAAGTTCTCACCGGCAGGTTGGTTAGGAAGTTAAGAGCTCATGGGATTCAGGACAGTTTGTCAAATTGGATCTAACATTGGCTGATTGGCAGAAAGCAGAGAGTGATGGGTGAAGGGTCTTGTTGTGACTGGCAGCCTGTGTCCAGTGATGTCCCTTGGGTTCAGTGCTGTTCCCTTTGCTAGTGGTTGTGTACATTAATGAATGTAGGAGCATGCTCAATAAGATGACATGAACATTGATGGTGTGGTCAGTAGTGAGGAGGAAAGGCCTCGACTCCAGCATGATATAGACGGGCTGGTCAGATGGGCTGAAAGCGGCAAATGGAATTTAATTCTGAAAAGCGTGAGGTGAGGCATTTAGTGAGGAATAACAAGACAAGGGGGTATGTGATGAAAGGCTGGACACCAGGAAGTGCAGAGGCTCAGGGGGACCTTGGTCTACATCTCCACAGATCCTCGAAGGCAGCAGGACAGGGAGAGAAGGTGGTTACGAAGGCACATGGGATACTTCCCTTTATTAGTCAAGGCATTGAATCTGAAAACAAGAAGGTTATGATGGAGCAGTTTATCACATTAGTCAGGCCTCAACTGGAGTACTGTGTGTAGTTCTGGTTATTACACGATAGGAAGGATGTGTTAGCACTGGAGGGGGTGCAGATGAGATTCAACAGGATGCTGTCTGGCCTGGAGCGATTCACCGATGAAGAGAGATTTGATAGACTGTATTCCTCAAAGCACCAAAGGCTGAGGAGGGTGACTGATTAAGGTGCAGAAGGTTCTGAGGGACATGGACAGAGTAGATCGGGAGAAACATTTCTCTTTAGTTCAGGAGTCAGTAACCAAGGGGCAGAGTTTTAAGGTAAAGAGAAGGAGGTTTAGAGGCGATTTGAGGAAAGGTTTTTTTTCATCCAGAGGGTGGTGGGTATCTGGAACTCAAGACATTTAAGAAGTATTTTGATGAGTATTTGAAACACCAAAACGCACAAGGCTATTGGCCAAGTGCCGGAAAATGGGATTAGAGTAGATGAATGATGCGGGTAGAGTTACAGTATTTGGATAAGTACATGAACAAGAAATGTTTGGAGGGATATGGGCCAAGCACAGGCAGATGGGACTCGTTTAGATTGGGATGAGAGTCTGTTTCTGTGTTGTAGGACTGAATGACTCTAACCTGTGAGAGAACATGAGGGCTGTAGGAGAACAAACACTGAGGTGGCGTGGAGACTAATGCACACTTACAATTTTAAGATGCAGCACCCAGAGTCAAGGCAAGTAGATAAGTTACAAATCAGATCGGATCAGATTCAAATAGTGCAAGAGTCCTGAGCTGGAAAGCTTCCTCACATGCCTACGCCAGAGTTGTAAATGTGTAGCTTGAATATAATTGACCTCATCTCATTCTGCATGGCCAATAGAATCTGTGTCTTATTGTTTCTTGTTCTGGGGATGTGAGTGGGTATCCATTACTCACTCTCAGCTGTCCTTGAGAAGGTGATTGCAAATGTTCCTCTGAGTAGTTGCAGTCTGTTTTGTGGGGGTTGTTCTGTAACAATGAAGGAGCTGCCTGTGGTCGTTCCACTCAGGATGCAGTGTAGCTTGAGGAAGGACTTGGATGGGGTATCTCCAGCCTTCATTCCTTCGTCCTTCAGGTGATAAAGGCACTGAGTTTAAGAGGTGCTAGTCATCAGGACTTCCTCAATCATATTTCCACACAAATAATTGTATTATTACGGCATTCAAACAGGGACTAAATCCCCATTGAAAGAAACACATGGGAGGAAGGATGAAAATGGGATTGGTTTGAGAAGAAAACAAGGAATTGGGATTTAAATTCTGAAGGACTGGAATCTTTCTGAATTACTCAGTTATTTTCACGGCTGAGTGAGGTGCCATTCAAATAATGGGAAGTGGATGAAGTTATTGAGAAGAGCACAGCTGAGTCCCAGCAACCCACTGTGCCAATTCCCCACAATATCAGGGCACAGGTTGTTTTGGGGTTTAGTCTTACAGTTCCATTCTGACCTGTTCATCAATAGAGTCATAGAGATGTACAGCATGGAAACAGACCCTTCAGTCCAACCTGTCCATGCCGACCAGATATCCCAACCCAATCTAGTCCCACTTGCCAGCGTCCGGCCCATATCCCTCTAAACCCTTCCTATTCATATACCAATCCAAATGCCTCTTAAATGTTGCAATTGTACCAGCCTCCACAGCTCATTTCATACACGTACCACCCTCTGTGTGAAAACGTTGCCCCTTAGATCTCTTTTATATCTTTCCCCTCTCACCCTAAACCTATGCCCTCTAGTTCTGGACTCCCCCACCCCAGGGAAAAGACTTTGTCTATTAATCCTATCCATGCCCCTCATCGTTTCATAAACCTCTAAAAGGTCACCCCTCAGCCTCCGACGCTCCAGGGAAAACAGCCCCAGCCTGTTCAGCCTCTCCCTGTAGCTCAAACCCTCCAACCCTGGCAACATCCTTGTAAATCGTTTCTGAACCCTTTCAAGTTTCACAACATCTTTCCGATAGGAAGCA
This sequence comes from Chiloscyllium plagiosum, assembly GCF_037043375.1. Taxonomy (NCBI): domain Eukaryota; kingdom Metazoa; phylum Chordata; class Chondrichthyes; order Orectolobiformes; family Hemiscylliidae; genus Chiloscyllium; species Chiloscyllium plagiosum. Next base: position 56,658,940 of record NW_028270163.1, on the reverse strand, counting down.
GACCAGAATTGCACGCAATTTTCCAACAGTGGCCTAATCAATGTCCTGTACAGCCGCAACATGACCTCCCAACTCCTGTACTCAATACTCTAACCAATAAAGGAAAGCATACCAAACACCTTCTTCACTATCCTATCTACCTGCGACTCCACTTTCAAGGAGCTATGATGAGTTTTTTGAAGAAGTAACAAAGAAGATTGATGAGGGAAGAGCAGTAGATGTGATCTATATGGACTTCAGTAAGGCGTTCGACAAGGTTCCCCATGGGAGACTGATTAGCAAGGTTAGAACTAGCCATTTGGATACAGAACTGGCTCAAAGGTAGAAGACAGAGGGTGGTGGTCGAGGGTTGGTTTTCAGACTGGAGGCCTGTGACCAGTGGAGTGCCACAAGGATCGGTGCTGGGTCCTCTACTTTTTGTCATTTACATAAATGACTTGGATGCGAGCATAAGAGGTACAGTTAGTAAGTTTGCAGATGATACCAAAATTTGAGGTGTAGTGGACAGCGAAGACGGTTACCTCAGATTACAACAGGATCTGGACCATGTTGAAGAGCTGCAAAAAAAATCATCTAAATTCCTCTTTGCCATCTCTTGTAATTTTCCTTTGTTGCAGAAATATACTTTATTAATAAAAATATCTCAAAGTATATTCCAAAGCATTTCAAAGTGGACATTACAGAAATTGCATTAAATACAACCTTTCTCCGTTGAGCATGTGGAATTGTTAGGTGTCTCAATCTAACTGCACCACTTTGTGACATTTACTGTCTATTTATTCAGTGACCACTACGCAGGCCAATGGCAGTGAACCCTTCAGCCAGAACACCCAGAACAGCTCACCTCGCCCTGAAATCTGTTAAAGTATGAGGGACAGAGAACTCCCAAATTCCACTATGTTGTAAAGAAAAAAATATTAATTTTATTCTTTAACTCTAAAAGTGAACATTAAACAACAACTATTTACAACTCTAAGCCTCCTTTCTCTTAAAGGTCTGTTATCTGCCTCCAACTAGATAACAAGCTACTGATCCAATAAAACTGCCTCGATTAAAATTACATGAACTTAATTTTCAAAACCAGACAGTGACTGTCATTGTGGTGTCTCTCTTCTTTCAGCTGTAGATCTCCCTGGATCGTCTCCGGTCTTTTGCTACCATGATGTTTCATATGAAAAAGTTACTTTTGATAGAGAGTGTTTGGAATGGCAGTCTCTTGATGGCAATTTACTGTCTCTCTGGCTAACTCTCAAAACGCCGGTTACTTTATACCCCAAACACCAGATCAGCTCATTGGTTTGATGGTGTCAAAACAGTAAAATTCAAATTTGATTGGGTTTTAGTATCCTGGAGCATAACTTAAACTGGTTGGTTAAATTCAAGTGGTGGTCAAAACAACTGAGGTATCTAATTTACAGACAAATGTTACATATTTTAAATTTTCCAGTACACTCTGAGACTGCGAGCCAGTCACATGACAGTTGCCTGCAAACTCTCACTGCCAAAACAGCCTTCAACTCTCTCTTAAAAAGTACAGTACATGCCTTCAACTTCATAACACTTCTTTCAGTCACTAACTTCATGGTGCACAAGGATTGAAAGGCTTTAAACAGTGGCCCACTCTACCTCAGTGGCTGCTACCCCCAGGGGGGGAATGGATGTCAGACACTGAGTAAGTTCAAGGGGGAGATAGATAGATTTTTAAGTAGTAATGGGGCAGCACCGTGACCTTACAGCACCAGGGACCTGGATTCGACTCCACCCTCAAGCATCTGTCTGTATGGGGTTTGCACATTCTCCCTGCGCCAGTGTGGGTTTCCTCTGGGTGTTCTGGTTTCCTCCCACAGTCCAAAGATGTGCAGGTTGGGTGGATTAGCCATGGGAAATACAGTGTTACAGGAATAGGGTAGGGGAAGTGGGTCTGGCTGGGATGCCCTGCAGTGGATTGGTGTGGACCCGATGGGCCGAATGGCTTGCATCCATGCTGTCAGGATTCCATGAAGGGTTATGGGGAGCATGCAGGAAATTGGAGGTGCAGCTGAGATGGGATCAGCCATGATCTTATTAAATGGTGGATCAGGTTTAAGGGGCTGAATGGCCTCCTCTGCTGCTCGCTCTTATGTTCTGATGTTCAGTTCATCCGTCAGTATGTAGTCCTGGTCCTAGCCTGCAACAGTCAATCAAGGACAGCTCTTTGTACCAGAAGATCAGCAAGTAAAGAATGTCTTTCATTGAGTTGATGTTCCTCTGGGTACAGTTGATTAATCTCACATCTGGGTCAGTATAAATAACAAGTGCATCCAATGAATTGGAGTTACAAATACCCTTCTCATAGCTTTTGTTCCCAGCCAGGATGTAGACAATGAGCTGACAATTACAACAGGAATGATAACCAATCCAAAGTCTTGTATAACACCTAGGAATTTATAATTGAAACCAGTGAGATTCAAATCAGTTCCATTTACCACAACGAAACATTTATCCTGATTTACTATCTCGTGAAATTAGTTTTTAGCTCAGTCCAGGATCTAGTTTTTATATCAGTGTGAGAAGGCAAAGCTTGAATTTAACCATCACTTCATAACATCTCGGAAACAAACATCAAAGTGTTTCCTGCAACAAGTTGCTTTTGGATTCTAGTTTTGCAGAACAGCAAGCTTCCCAAAACAGCAATCACCCATAAACTGGTCAGTCTGCTTTAGCTGCCTTCACCTTGTGGTTGCTCAGTTTGTACTTTGTTATCAATCTAGAAAGGGTTTGCACACCCACCCACCACGGTATCCCTCTGCTTCTCAGATGATGTTCCTGCCTGGAATTTCATCTCCTGCTGAAACCATTATCCGTACCTCATCCAGATCTCTCAAGCTTGACTAGCATCAACTCGAAGGAGGCTCTTCATCCCGTCATGTCCAAGCCTGCCCTCTGCAAGAACAATGCAGCTACTCCCACACTCTCTGCTTTCCTGGGTTTTGTTAACTCTTTAAATGCTTATCCAATTCCCTTTCCCTGACCCAGTCTGCTCCCACCACAAGCATGCCAGCTTCCTAACTGCTAGCTGCTTTGAAAAACTTTGGTTTTGGTTGTTTTGCCGATCACCTTAGATTTCTGCCCTCTGTTTCTCAACCTTTCCAGCAGTGGTAATCGTTCCACTCTATCTACACTGTGTAGACCCCAGATTATTTTAAACACCTCTATCAAATCTCCTCTCAAACCTCTCCTCTCTCAGGTGAACAAGCTCATTCTTTTCTTACTACCTCATCTCTGCAAACATTCTAAAAGATCTTTTCTGCACCATCCCTCACAAACTGCCAAAAGTGCAATCTGCAGAATTAAACACATTGGGCTGTGCTGAACAGAGGGGTCAGTGCTTTGCCTTGAAGTGGTGTTGTGATTAGAGTGGTGCTGGAAAAGCACAGCAGGTCAGGCAGCATCCGAGGAGCAGGAAAATCAGCGTTTCGGGAGGAGCCCTTCGTCAGGAACGTTGATTTTCCTGCTCCTCGGATGCTGCCTGACCTGCTGTGCTTTTCCAGCACCACTCTAATCTTGACTCTGACCTCCAGCATCTGCAGTCTTCACTGTCGCCTTGAGGTGGTGTTGTGCGCTGTGTCCTTTGGGGAAGACCTGTAGCTTTAACTGGGCAGGGCTGGGCCAGCCCTGGGCTAACAGAGCCCTCCCTTCACCCTGACCCTGGGGAACTCCACGACAAACATTCCCCCCTCTGACAGCTGTGACTCTTTATTGCTCAGTGGAATCAATGGGGAGGTAGTGGCTCTTACATTTCCCATGGACCCAGGCACAATTGGCAGGGCTGGGAGGTGGTGTTGGCAGCAAGACGAAGGCTGGCATCAAATCAGCCCCTCTCGCTGTACTGGCCTCCTCAGGCAGGCACTGGGTGCTATTGAGAAGGGCTATTCACTCCCATCCCACAATATGGACTGGGGAGTCCTCCATCTGTCACAGCAGCAGTGGTGGAAATGGGGTTTGTAACTGGACAATAATTACAAACATAGGGACCTCACTCGGCTACAGAGTGCACAAACATAATCACGATGGAGCTGGGAAGATGGTGGGATGCCCACTTGGCAGCAGTGCCATGGAGCCAACCACACAGGGTGTCTTTCAATTCCCAGGTCGTACTCAAGCTGAGGCTGAACCTGTGTTCATCAAATCCCTACAGGGTAGAAGCAGGCCATTCGGCCCATGGAATCCACACTGACCCTCTGAAAAGCATCCCACCAGACCCACCCTGTCCCAGTAATCCTGCATTTCCTTGGCTAACCCACCTAGCCTGTACATTACGGGCAAGTTAGTGTGGCCAATCCACCCTAACCTGCATGTCTTTGGATCGTAAGAGGAAACCCAAGCAGACACAGATAGAATGCGCAAGCTCCACACAGACAGACGCCTGAGGGTGGGATCGAAGCTGGGATCCAGGCACAGTAACACAGCAGGGTCGTGGGGGGTTGGTGAGGGAGCAGGGTCCTGGGAGGATGTGAGGGAGCAGGGTCCCGGGGAGGGGAGGGAGGAGCAGGGTCCCGGGGGAGGGGGAGGGAGCAGGGTCCCGGTTGGGGGGGGGGGGGGGGGTGAGAGAGCAGGGTCCTGGTTGGGGGGGGGGATGAGGGAGCAGTGCTAACCTCTGAGCCACCGTGCCTGTTTTATGAAGCTTCAGCATATCCTCCTTCCTTTTGCACTCTCTACCCCAATTGAGAAAGGCCAGCTTCCCACCTTACCCTGTCACACTCAGTGATTTGTGGTCACGTACTGATGAGGTCTCTCTGTCCCTGCATTCTTTTTAGAATTTACTCTTCATTTCATATTGCACACCCACACACCCCCATCTTCCTACCCAAACGTATCACTTCACACATCTTTGCATTAAATTGAATCAGCCACATGTCAACACATTCCACCAGCCACCCTGTATCCCTTTGAAGTTTATCATTTGGCCTGCCAAGTTTTGTGTCAACTGCACATTTTGAATTAAGTGTGCACCCAGCTCTATGTCATTGTTAAATATTTATCTTAGACTTTCTTAAGTGACAAGCTTATCCAAATTCACACTGAGTCTCTGTCCACAATTACCCCTTGGACCCAGTCTATCAATGGCACAATTTTAAAATGGTTATCCCTCCACTACTGTCCCCTTACTCTATAGCTCCCACCTGCCCTTACTCTATAGCTCCCACCTGCCCTTACTCTATAGCTCTCACCAGCCCTTACTCTATAGCTCTCACCAGCCCTTACTCTATAGCTCCCACCTGCCCTTACTCTATAGCTCTCACCAGCCCTTACTCTATAGCTCTCACCTGCCCTTACTCTATAGCTCACACCAGCCCTTACTCTATAGCTCTCACCAGCCCTTACTCTATAGCTCCCACCAGCCCTTACTCTATAGCTCCCACCAGCCCTTACTCTATAGCTCTCACCAGCCCTTACTCTATAGCTCCCACCAGCCCTTACTCTATAGCTCCCACCAGCCCTTACTCTATAGCTCCCACCTGCCCTTACTCTATAGCTCCCACCTGCCCTTACTCTATAGCTCCCACCTGCCCTTACTCTATAGCTCCCACCAGCCCTTACTCTATAGCTCCCACCAGCCCTTACTCTATAGCTCCCACCTGCCCTTACTCTATAGCTCCCACCAGCCCTTACTCTATAGCTCCCACCAGCCCTTACTCTATAGCTCCCACCTGCCCTTACTCTATAGCTCCCACCAGCCCTTACTCTATAGCTCCCACCTGCCCTTACTCTATAGCTCCCACCAGCCCTTACTCTATAGCTCCCACCAGCCCTTACTCTATAGCTCCCACCAGCCCTTACTCGATAGCTCCCACCAGCCCTTACTCGATAGCTCCCACCAGCCCTTACTCTATAGCTCCCACCTGCCCTTACTCTATAGCTCCCACCAGCCGTTACTCTATAGCTCCCACCAGCCCTTACACTACAGCTCCCACCTGCCCTTACTCTATAGCTCCCACCAGCCCTTACTCTATAGCTCCCACCAGCCCTTACGCTACAGCTCCCACCAGCCCTTACTCTATAGCTCCCACCTGCCCTTACTCTATAGCTCCCACCTGCCCTTACTCTATAGCTCCCACCTGCCCTTACTCTATAGCTCCCACCAACCCTTACTCACCTCTGAGGTACCTGTGCTCTTCCAATTGTGAGCACTTGGCCATCCCTGATGTTAATTGCCTCCTTGATGGTGGCTATGCTTTGGGCCCCACACTTTGGAATTCTCCCCGAAACATATAGGAAGAGACTGAATAGACTGTGGCTATTTTCCCTGGAGTGTCAGAAGCTAAGGGTGACCTTATAAAAGGTTTATAAAATCATGAAGGACATGAATAGAGTAAATAATCGAGATATGTTTCCCCTGGGATGTGAGGGGAATACGTAAAAGGTGAGAGGGGAATGATTTAAGTGACCTAAGGGGCAACGTTTTCACGTAGAGGGTGGGGCGTGTGTGGAATGGGCTGCCAGAGGAAGTGGTGGAGTCTGGTACAATTGCAGCATTTAAAAGGCATCTGGATGGGTATATTAATAGGAAGGGTTTAGAGGGATTTGCGCCGGGTGCTAGCAAATGGGACTAGATTAGATGGGGATATCTGGTCAGCATGGACGAGTTGGACTGAAGGGTCTGCTTCCGCACTATACAGCTCTATGACTCTATCTCTGACTCTCTAGCTCCTTCTTAGCCACCTCTTAAGTTCAATCTCTTTGGCACTTGACCTCGTATTGTCCGAAGTAAATGCTGAAGTAAATTTCCTATCAACTTCAGTTTGTTTCAGCAGGACGTTGTCCTGCAGTATGGTAATGAAGTGAAGAGAAAAGACGAGCGAATGTAGAATCTTCCTCAGGGTGGTAAAAGCAGCTCCCGTCAGGCAACTCACCAACTCAGGCCAAATCTATTCTAGGATCTGGCTTCATGACAGCAGCCAGGGGCTGAAATTTTGTAACTGAATCACAGTTCGCAACATCAAAGAGCACTCTCTCATGAAGGCCATATCACCAATCTTCTTCCTTTGAACTTGTCAGGGGGAGCAGGGTCCTGGTGGGGGGGGGGGGGGTGAGGGAGCAGTGCTAACCTCTGAGCCACCGTGCCTGTTTTATGAAGCTTCAGCATATCCTCCTTCCTTTTGTACTCTCTGCCCCAACTGACTCTTCATGTGGACGCACTGGTTACAAAGGCTCTTCTTCCTCAGACAGCTGAGGAAATTTGGCATGACCGCGAATACCCTTGCCAACTTTTATAGGTGCACCATCGAGAGCATTCTGTCTGGATGTATTACGACCTGGGAAGGCAACTGTACCATTCAAGATCGGAGATGGTTACAGAGAGTGGTGAACTCAGCCTGGACAATCACAAAGGCCAACCTCCCATCTACAGAATCCATCTACCAGGCTCGCTGTCAAGGAAAGGCCGCCAGCATTCTCAAAGATCCATCCCACCCTGGCAATGCTTTTCTACAACCTCTACCATCGGGGAGAAGGTACAGAAGCCTGAACACACGCACCATCCAGTTTCATAACAGTTTCTACCCTACTGTTGTTAGAATGCTGATTGACCCACAAACTCTGAGCATTCGCCTGTACCTGTGTTTTTGTTTTTGCTGCTGTTCACCTACTGTTTACTTATCTATGCTATTTAACTCTGTGATCTGCCTGCATTGCTCGCAAGACAAAGCTTTTCACTGTGCCTCGGTACACGTGACAATAAATTCAATTCAATTCAATTCAACATTAGAGAACCCACATTTCAGTCTAACCTACAAGTCAAAAAGCCCTCCTCTTTCAAACCAATCAAAACTTGAGATAACTTTGAAGCCCTTCTTAGGCCACCCTCTCAACCACTTTTCTCGAGAAAGGAATTTTGCCTGATTGAGACAACTTCTCTGTTCTGGTATGACTCAAATCATATTCATTCATTTTTCTGTGTATCAAATCAAGTTTCTTTTCTGCAGAGATGTAAAACTGTCCATTTTAAGCAAGTTGCTTCAGGATTAGATACTCCAAGACAGGGACAGCATGGGGTTAGATACAGAGTAAAGCTCTCTTCACATTGTCCCCATCAGATACTCCCAGGACAGGGACAGCATGGGGTTAGATACATAGGAAAGCTCCCTCTACACTGTATCCATAAAAGACCAACAGTTCTGGGACGGTACAGGGGTTAGATACAGAGTAAAGCTCCCTCTACACTGTCCCCATCAAACAGTCCCAGAACAGGGTCAACACAGAGTTAGATACAGAGTAAAGCTCTCTCTACACTGTCCCCATCAAACACTCCCAGCACAGGGACAACACAGAGTTAGATACAGAGTAAAGCACCTCTACACTGCCCCATCAAACACTCCCAGCACAGGGACAACACAGGGTTAGATACAGAGTAAAGCTCTCTCTACACTGTCCCCATCAAACACTCCCAGCACAGGGACAAGACAGGGTTAGATACAGAGTAAAGACCTCTCTACACTGTCCCCATCAAACACTCCCAGCACAGGGACAACACAGGGTTAGATACAGAGTAAAGCTTCCTCTACACTGTCCCTATCAAACGTGAGCAGTCAGAGTAATACAGATGTGTTGGAGCTCAGCAGGTGTTACGGTGGTTGATAGTTGTGACTGAAATCAGTTTCTGGATCAATGTTTGTGCAACTGGTAACATCACACTTTGTTTAAACCCTAAGGTATTGCCAAAGAAATTGTAAATTGGAAAAGCTCAGTTCAGGTCAGACTGTCAAATCATCCAAACGTGTTTCCATTGTGTTCCTATCTCTTAATATCGTCCAATAGCCTTAAAATAAACAGCAATTTCTTGAGTGTCTTCAGTGAGTCACTGAATTACAAAGGAAACTCTGCAATATTCGCATTGTCACAGGTGTAGATATACCAAGCACACATTCAATTTGTTGTTGTGTTCCCTTCACAACAACAAACCAGGCAGATTTAAATTAATTCATGTTTCCCAATTTCCTGCTCCTTGCAGCAAAGAGTGGGACATAACTATAAAGAATGATTTATGCAGAGAAAGGTAAAGTGGGAGAGAGATGTGCACACTTAGAGAAAGATACTGTGGGATAAACAAAATCAGAGAGATAATAGAAAAGGATGCATCCAGTAAATTCGAATCCTGACCTCTGAGAATGTCTAACTGCTTCTTACACCGAGAATATACTTAAGAGTTCTTATGGAGCTAAACAAGTGACCCTCATCAGACTGACTGCATTCAGAAATGCTGCCCGAGGTATAACTTGAGTCCTGAGTTGTCATGGGGAGGGTGTCGTGTGTAACGGTAATGTCCGTGAACTGGTAATCCAGTAATCCAGGCTCATAGGTTCAAATGCCACTATGGCAGGTCATGGAATTTAATTTCAATTAAACAACAACAGAATTAAAAAGCTAGTCTAATAGTGACTGTGCAACCAATACCAATTGTGAAAACCCATCTGGCTCCCCAATGTCCTTCAGGGAAGGAGGTCTGCCATCCTCACGTGGTCTGGCCTGCATGTGACTCCAGACGCACAGCAATGTGGTTCATGCTTAACTACCCTCTGAGTAACAGGGATGGGCAATAAACGCTGGCCTGGATAATGATGCCCATGTCTGATGATTTAATTAAAGAGTATACAACTTTAAAGAGAATAATTCTAGCAAACAGGGTAAGATTAATTGAGGAGGAGGTGCTAACACTTTTTAAAAAACTTCAAGGCAAAACATAGCTAAGGAAAAACACTGGCAAGCGCAGTATAAAATCATGAGCAAGAGAGAGAGAGAAAAGAAAGCTCATTTATGTGTAAGAGCACTTCTGGATAGAAAAAAGGGATTAAAAAGTGTTTAGAGAGTCTCTCCCTCTACCATCCCCTAACTTTTTGATGTTATTGCATTGTCTTTAATGGAATCTACACATGAATTGTGGAGATAATGGGCAAGTGTGGGTATTATCGCTGGACTGTTAATCCAGAGACCCAGATAATGTTCTGGGGTCCCAGGTGTGAATTCTGCCATGGCAGATGGTAGAATTTGAATTCAATTAAACTCTGGATTAAGAGTCTAATGATGAATTCATACATAGAGTCATACAGCACAGAAACAAACCCTTTGGTCCAACTCATCCCTTCTAACCAGGCATCCCAATCGAGCCCATATCCCTCTAAACTTTTCCTGTTCTTTTCCCATTCAGAAGCCTTTTAAATGTTGTATTGTACCATCCTTCACAGTTTGGGATTCCACTTATTGCTTCAAAAGTCTTTTTTTGTCCAGGGCCAATGACAGAGGAAAGTTCATGAGGACAGGGCAGGAACAGTGCAGAGCTAGCTCCGCGGTAGGTTTTAATCAGTTCAAACATAGAAGAAAAATAAAAAACAAAGACAGATTCACTGAGTAACTGTCCGCTCTTGTCACAGACCATCCCAAAAAATACATTATTATTGCAATGAATAATCTTCATACAATTGGAGTCTTCAATTTGAAATCTGTTTCTATATAACATGTAACTGTTTTTGCTGGATTCAAAAAGCTACATAATATAAGAACCATTGTCAATTGTTGTAAAACCCCATCTGGTTCATTGTAATGTCCTTCAGGGAAGGGAAAATGCCAGCCTTACCTGGGCTGGTCTACATGTGACTCCAGACTCACAGCAATGTGGTTGACTCTTAACTTCCCTCTGGGAAATCAGGGATGGGTAATAAATGTTGCCTGGCCAGTGACACCCTTATTCTGTGAATCAATTTTTAAAAATTAAATTGGAAACATGAGTGACTTAGTGGCAGTGATGAGAACAAGAAAGGCAGCCTTATTCATAGCACTCCTGAATAATAAAACAGAAACCTTTAGAGAGGGCTGGGCATCACATGAGCTGGAGGGCATTATTATCATCATTATTATTTGTTCACAGAATGTGGGTGTCATTGACTGGGCCAGCATTTATTACCCATTCCTAATTGTCCAGAGGGCAGTTAAGAGAACAACCACATTGCTGTGAGTGTGGAGTCACACATAGGCTGGACCAGGTGAGAATAGCAGTTTCCTTCCCTAAATCAGAATGTTACCTTGGCCTCGAGATTAACAATCCAGCAATGACACCACTATGCCACCACCTCCCTATTATTTCCCCCTCTACCTTAATTTAACCTCCTTCCTCTTTCCCTTTTGTTGTCCCAGTAATTCACTAATTGTTTAATTGGTGACACGAGTGATTTGGGGCAGTGTCATTAAAAATAAATTAAGAAGAGCTGACTTGTTACAATAATGATGAGAGGAAAGAGCTGAATGCAATTGTGTGTTGGTAATGTCCCTATCTCTGAGCTGGAAGACCTGTTCCCAAATTATGTCATAATCTGTCTGAACAGATTGATTCAAAATATCTCCGAGCTGTGCTTTATAGCAGGTACCATTGGGGCTATAGTGCATTATCCCTTCCTCCAACTGCAGTTTGGTTCAAGGCCCCTAGTAGGCAGTATTTGTAAGTGGTTAATTGTGTAACAGTTTTAATTGGGTGATTTGATTGTAGGTTATTAAATAAGCAGCTGGATTTTCATGTGCTCTGTAGCCTGTTGATCATGGGTATAGGAGATTATACCCCACTCTTCTTTTTAAAACAAACAAAAAAGGCTTGCTGTTAGTCTTTTGGCTACACCTCATCCACGTGCTCCTGATCTTGGTACCACTCGGTGCAGAGGGTGTGAGACAAGTCAGAGGAACCTCTTTGTGGGCCTGTTCGTAGCCTAGCTAAAATGTCCACCAACAGGCCCAGAAATGTCAAACAAATTGCAGATGCTGGAATCCAAAGTAGACCAGCAGGAGGCTGGGGGAACACAGTGAGCCAGGCAGCATCAGGAGGTGGAAGAAGTTGATGTTTTGGCTGTCACCCTCCTTTCACCTGATGCTGCCTGGCTTGCTGTGTTCTTCCAGCCTCCTGCTTGCCCACCAACAGGACCAGGCAGTAGAGGAGGTTCTAATTCCTGATTGCTTGCTTGCCTCTCTTCCAAAGTTACATTCATGTCTGGGTGTGTTTAGAGAGAGAGCATCTGGTTGCCCCCAACACCCTGGGGGAGTTTGGAGAGAGGTGGCTACTCCGGCTATTAGACTGCAGTACATTCCCTCATCAAGTCCGTTCTAACTTAGTTCCCTCCCTCCTTACTTTTTTTCCACTTCTGTTGTTGATGCTGAGCCCCTGGTGGGACTTGCTAATCGCTATTGTTTAGTCATTTGGATTAATTAATTAATGATGGTGGGCTCCCAAAAATAGAGGGCTACGGTTTACAGTTCCAGCCAGTGGAATCCTGGCTGCCTCCCTCAACTCCGTTCACACCAGCTCTCCATGAAGAGGAAGCAGACAACATCTCTCGATGCTTTCAGAGAGAGGTAGGCACTCTCAGGGCTGGAGAGCAATATAACCCCCTCCAACTCTATTTTCACTTCGTTTTCTCCCTTCCTTCCATTATTGTTGTACTGCCCTTGGTTATTATATGTTGTTTGGTTTAATTTATTAACTGGCTGATTTGGTAGTGCACTTTCAAAAAAAGGCTGGATTCTTCAAGGCTGTTGTGGTGCAGAGATAGTGTCCCTACCTCTGGGCTAAAAGGTCTGGGCTCTAGTTCCACATGTACTAGATATGTACTCTAACATGTATTCCAAACAGGCTGGGTTAATGTGATTCAGAAAGAAAGGGTTCTGACTGGGAAGATAGTAGCATCAGGACTTAAAAAAAATGCTTTATCAAAATGTTTTTTAGAAACAGTTAAATTTTCCTGGAGTGTTATGTCCCATTCCGATTAGCCCCCTTACTCTCTAGCTACCCTTTTAGTTTGGTTATTACTCCCCTCTGAGCTAATGTATATAATTAGTTGCTTGCTTAGATTTGTTCATTGGGTGATGGGTTTCCCCATGAGGGGAATTGGCTTCTGGATAGGCAAAAGGTCCAAAAGAGAAGGTGAAACTGAAACTCATAATGATCTAAAACCTAACAGTATAACTTGTGAATCTCTGAGAAGTTTCCCCAGCCTGGTTTGGTATAAGGATAACTGCCTTGTTGCCCAGTTTCTCCAGCCTGGTTTGGTATAAGGATATCCGCCTTGTTGCAGTGTCTATTCAGAAGGAAACTATCTGTCCCCTGAGGGTTTCAGCCTATATTTGTCCTCAGTTTATTGGCATGGGAAATGAACCCATAATCTTCTGACTCAGTGTATTATCCACTGAGCCGTAACTATTGTCTCTGTTATAAGGCGAGAGAGTCTGTGACTCCATGCAGTGTATTCTTCAGTGTCATGGTGGGTCTGGTCTGGGAGCCTAACCATGGGGGAGGGGAGTTGCTGGGGGTGGGGGGGTGGAGGGGAGTTGCTGGGGGTGTAGGGGGAGCTCCTCCAGCCCAGAGGTGTGAAATAGACTAAGTGGGATTTCTCTTAAATTCTTTTTCCGTTTCCTTTCATTCCTTTACACTTTCACAGAAGGACCATTATTCTGAACATTTTATCAATTCATTTTTCTAATTTATTACAGTGAGTTTATAACTTTTGAAATCTGTAATGGTGAACTTTATATTTCTTTCAATTTTTTTTTTCCTAAGAATTCATATTCCAAGAATCTGTACCTGGACGTCTTTGTTCCTAAGAAGGCACTGGAAGTGGTAAATTTTCGCAGTACTCATGAGTAAACGTGACAAAGTTAATTCTAATTGTACAAAGTGCTTATGGCGAGACATTGAGTTGGGACGGGGATGGGGTGGAATTAATGTATGTTTCCAGCCACGTTTTGAATTATGTTACAAGATTAGTAAACCAGCGGTTTGCATAAGGAATTGGAACCCATAACTTGGGTATTATAGTTTTGATTCTTTGACTCACAGCTTTCATGTACTTGATGGGCCAAAAGGCCTCCTGAATGTCATGATGACTGACTCTCTTTAATGAGCTGAAATTGTATCATAGCACCAGGGAATCAATTTAAAATTAATTACAAAATCTGGAATAAAATCTAGTCTCAGTAATGGGACTATGTAAATACTGAATTATTATTAAAGATTCATCTGGTTGTTTCTTCTCCTTTAGAGAGTGAAATGTATTATCCTTGCGTGGCTTAGCCTGTGTCAGATTCACCAGAATGTGGTTGACCATTAATTGACAAGCCACTCAGTTGTGAGGAAGGCTGCCCAACACAACCCCTCAAGAGCAGTTAGGAATGGACAATAAATGCTGACCTTATCTCCCAAATCTTAATGTGTTGCTGGAAAAGCGCAGCAGGTCAGGCAGCATCAAAGGAGCAGGAGAATCGACACTTCGGGCATAAGCCCTTCTTCAGGAATGAGGGCTTATGCCCGAAACGTCGATTCTCCTGCTCCTTTGATGCTGCCTGACCTGCTGCGCTTTTCCAGCAACACATTTTTTAAGCTCTGATCTCCAGCATCTGCAGTCCTCACTTTCTCCTCCCTATCTCCCAAATGCCCACATCTCCCCAATCATCATTTTTTTTTTTAAAAAGATGATAACTTTGTAACTGCCAACTTCCAAAGTCAGGAGTCCCACGACACCAGGTAATAGTCCATCAGCTTTATTCAAAATCACAAGCTTTCAGAGTGCTGCTCCTTGGTCAGGTGAAAGTGAAGGAGCAGTGCTCTGAAAGCTTGTGATTTCAAATAAAGCTGTTAGACTATAACTTGGTGTTGTGTGACTTCTGACTCTGTCCATCCAGTTCAATGCCAGCACTTCCACATTATTATAGCCAATATCCAAACATCAGTAATTAGCAAAACATAGATATTGCTCTTCGGGAGCCACCCTGCTGTTCATATTTAACTATTATCCAGCAAATGGTAGTCAACATGATTTCAAAAGAAGAAATTTTTCCTGTTCAAACCTCTAGAATCTTTGGAAGTGGAGTCCCTCGTGATCCTTACAAGTTATGTGAACTGAGCCTTCAGAAAGCTTTCAATAAAGTTCTGAATGAAAGGCTGTTCCAGTGATGTAGATATAAAAGGAAAAAGACCTGCATTAAAACAGCACTTTTCTCGACCACCTTGAAGCATTTCACAAGAAAAAAAGTACTTCTGAAGAACAATCTCTTACAATGTAGACACCGTGGAGGGCAGACCCACAACCAACTGTGATAATGACTAGATCATGTTTTCTTGCAACGTTGCCTATGGGATGTGCATTGGCCAGGGCCCTGGAGGTAAAACCACTGCTCTCCTACAATATAGTGCCATGGGAACTTTACCATCCACAAAAGCAGGCAGATAGAATCTTGATTTCATGTTCCATCTGAAAGACAGCCCCTCTGACAGTGCTGAGCTCCCCCAGTACTGCAGAAGTATAAGCAATTGGTTGTAAGAGGAAATAATGGTGTAAACTAGAGAGGTGGTGGAATACTCACATGTTTTGACCAGGACAATGAGTGGCATGGTGGTTCAGTGGTTAGCACTGCTGCCACCCAGCACCAAGGACCTGGGTTCAATTCCAGCCTCAGGTAACTGTGCAAACTCCACAGAGACAGTCTCTCCATAGGTTTCCTTTGGGTGCTCTGGTTTCCTTCCACAATCCAAAGGTGTGCAGGTTTGGTGGATTGGCCATGGGAAATGTAGGGGTACAGGGATAGGGGTGGGGGGTTGTGAGTGGGATGCTCTTCAGGGGGTAGGTGTGGACTCGATAGGTTGCATAGCCTACTTCCACTCTGTCGGGATTCTCAGAAAAAACCTGGAGTACATTTTGCTGCAGCAGGACTTGCAGCTCCGGAACGAAACTATTTTTAAATCGTGGGCAGTTCACTCATATGACACTTTCTGTGACCATAACTAACAAAAATTAGCCCTGTCTTGTTTACATCTACAGTTTGCTTTTCTTATCCCTCTCTCTCAATGGCTCACTGAATTATCATTTTATCGGAGATAGAAATTTAGTATTACTTGTAATTGTGAAAATATGGTAAAATGTGTATAAGTCACCACAAAAACTGCTATTTATTTACATAAATTGTATTTTAAATTGGGCCTCTGTTTTGCTTTCTGTCTGTGTGGAGTTTACACATTCTCCCCCTGCCTGTGTGGGATTCCTCCAGGTGCTCTAGTTTCCTCCCACAGTCCAGAGATGTGCAGGTTAGGTGGATTGGTTGTGCTAAATTGTCCATAGTATTCAGGGATGTTAGGTGCATTAGTCAGGGGGAAATGTAGAGTAATAGGGGAAATGGGTCTGAGTGAGATACTGTTTAGAAGATTGGTGTGGATCTGTTGGGCCAAAGGGTCTGTTTCCTCACTGCAGGGATTCTGAAATTCTGTCTCTATATTCATCCAGTTTCTCCAGCTCCCAATTATTCACTTTTATTTGACACTGTCTCTGAGCTGCCTTTTTTTCTTTGAACCTCTTTGCCTGAATGTATATCCCTATATTCTTAGCCAAAAGCAAAGTTTCGAAGAAGCCATATTGGAGTCTAAATGTTACCTGTTTCTCTCTCCATAGCTGCTGCCAAGCATGTTGAGTTTCTTGACATTTTCAATTTTTGTCTTTGCCTCTACTTTTGTCTGTCCTTTCTATCTTTAAAGTTAGTTTGTCCTCTATCTTCTGAACGTTTGTATCTCTCCTTCTCCCTGTGTCCAAACTTACTATCTCTGTCTTATTATCTGAATTCTGTTTCTCCGTGTTTCTGGAATTTTAAAAAAAAATTAATTCATGGAATGCAGCATTTATTGCCCGGGACCGTTAAGATTCAACCACATTGGTGTGGGTCTGGAGTCACATGTAGGCCAGACCAGGTAAGGATGGCAGCTTCTTTCCCTAAAGGACATTTGTGAACCAGATGGATTTTCCAACAATCAACAATGGATTCCTGGTCGTCATTAGGTTCTTAATTCCAGATCTGTGTTGAATTCAAATTCTACCATCTGCCATGGCAGGATTCAAACCTGGATCCGAAGAACATTGTCCAGCTCTTTGGGTTAACTGACCAGTGATAACACTACTAGGCTGTTGCCACCCCTGATAAACAGCTATCTGTCCCTTATAATAAAACCCTTTCAGTTTTGGTTCCAACCTGTGTAGAACTAAGTTCTAATGAGCTGAATAGGTGCTGCAGGCAGCTGTGTTCAATATCAGAATCAACAAACCTTTCCACATCACCATTAATAGCATTGAATAGGTGTTGGATTGTCAGAGAGCCCAACAGCGTCTCCAATATCTTCTAGGGAAGGAAATGATCTGTCCTCTGGCCTAGGGGAGACTCCAGTGCCACATCAAGGTGATTGTTTTTTTTTAACCTGTCCTCTGAATCGTTTGCTTGCAAAGTTCATAAATGGGAGGACTTTCCAACCTTGTCACTGCAACTAGGAATGGACAATAAATGCTGACCTTGCAACAATGTTTCGCACACTGAAATTATCCATTTATAAGAAAACAGATTTTGAAATAAAGAAATGTGGAGGTTTTGAATGTTCCAAGCCACAAATGTTCTAACGTGTGTTATTCTCACTGCCCTCCCTTTGGGTAAGGTTAACACTGTCTACGCCTTAAGCTTCAATCTAATTGTGTTCATGATTCTCAATCTAATTACAAACTTGATTTAATTTAATCCTAAACCTGGGCTATCCCTATATCCAATGCTTTATCTAAAGTAAAGTTCTCCTATTCCTCTATTCTCACAGGGCTGCTCTTGTATTAGAGAGAGATGATTGGTAGTGGTTTAACCTGAGGGTGATTAGGCAAGTCCTTCTCAACCTTTGTACTAAACTCAGCTGGTGCAGGACCTGAACCTAACAGCAATGCATGAACTGAATATGAATTTAGGATTTAACCAACACAAGTTGTTGTTTGATGGTGCAGAATTTGAGCAGTATTGGAAAAAGATACACTTTTGTTCAAATCTTGCATTCATCAGGACAACTCTCAAGAATAGGAATTTTATGGAAAAAATACATTTTTTTTCCATCTGAGGACAGTGTTGATTGGCTAGTGAACTGACTGGTAGAAGCTTGCCATGGAGAATATGCTAACAAATGATTGACAGTTAACTGCCAAACTTTGTTTAAATTTTAAACCAGGAATGTTGACCATGATTGGTCAAGGTAGACAGGCAGGAGGCTGGATGATTGCAGCAAGACAGGCAGGATCATGAGATGGAGAAGGTCAAAGCATTGCCTTGAGAAATTAACCACTCAATGGCTAGTTCATCTACCAACCAATCAGTATTTGCCTCTCTCACAATGTAAAATTGGATGTAAGGGCAGTGTTTGTCACTGGCCACCCGGGTGTTTTCCTATCTTTCTGGTGGTGGAAATTGAATAAAGATTGGTGCACTTTGTGTCTTTCACTGTGTCTCACAAAAAAAAATATATAGCCAGAAGAAAAAAAAAGAAAAAAAAAATGTAAAATTGGATGTCCACTTAAATTGGTATTTTTTTTTTTAACAAATTGCCCTGGTGAGTGCAAGACAAAAATCTTGGACAAAATGTATCTTTGTTCAGCAATTTATCCAATAACTGTGCAGAAGACAACTCTGGATCTCTAGACAGATTAATTCAATTAATGAAAGTCTTTCAAAAAGAAATGATAATAGTAAGCACTGTGATTTTTAAAAAAAAAATACAAACTTGTATGTAAATTAGAACATAGAAAATACAGCGCAGTACAGGCCCTTTGGCCCTCGATGTTGTGCCGATCCAAGCCCACCTAACCTACACTAGCCCACTATCCTCCATATGCCTATCCAATGCCTGTTTAAATGCCCATAAAGAGGGAGAGTCCACCACTGCTACTGGCAGGGCATTCCATGAACTCACGACTCGCTGAGTAAGGAATCTACCCCTAACATCTGTCCTAGACCTACCACCCCTTCATTTAAAGCTATGCCCCCTCGTAATAGCTGTCTCCATACGTGTTTCCAAAAGAGAGAGACAACTTGCATTTAATTGCTTATACCTCTCTGAATGGTATGACCCAGGAACCAAAGTTAGTAGCTCAACTGGTTCTAACCTACAGTGAAATATTAGAAACAGTCAATTCTTTATTGGTCGTGACTCAGTATGCAACAGCCTGGGTTCAAGCATCACTTTAAAGAGATGGATGGCTAACACTCCTGGTGTGACACTGTCAGCAGGTCATAAGTCATAGTCATTACAACCACAACCACAACAGTAAAGAACAACATTTGGCCCAATGTTAGCTCTCTGCAGAAAACTCCTGTCGATTTCATTTCCTTACTGTCCACCTGCAGCCCGAGCATATATTTAATTTTTATTCAAAATCATCAATTATCTCGACTTCCACCATCCTAGCAGGTTGCGAGTCCTAGGTGGCTACCATTCACTGCAAGAAGTAAAGCTCTTCCATGCATTCCACACCTCCTCTCCTCATCTCTTACCCACCCCACCCACCCCAATATCTCTTTCCCAGAACCTGAAATCTTGTCGCCACACTCTCAAAAAATTGCACTGGAGTGGGTGCAGAGGACATTCACCAGGATGCTGCCTGGGATGGAACATTTAAGTTATGAGGAAAGGTTAGATGAGCTTGGGTTGTTTTTGCTGGACAAAAGACCGAGGGGTGATGTGATTGAGGTGCAGCTGTTTCCTGAGTTGAAGGGTCAGTCATGAGTGGACACAGGTTCAAGGTCAGGGGCAGGATGTTTGGGGGGAGGGGGGTTGGGGTGAAGAAAAACCCTTTTACCCAGAGGGTGGTGACGGTCTGGAATGTGCTGCTTGGGAGGGTGCTATAGGCAAGTGCCTCCCATCCTTTATAACGTTCCTGGATGTGTATTTGGCATGTTGTAACATTCAAGGCTGTGAGCCAAGCGCTGGTAAATGGAATGAGGTTGAAGGTCAGGTGTTTCTCAGATGTCAAGGGGCTTGATGGGCTGAAAGGCCTCTCCTGCACTGTTTGATTGAATGATTCAATGATTCTGGTACATTGTGCTGTAGTTTGGATCAGGCTCCAGCTGCCCCCTCAGGGAAGTTTGAAGAGAATGGGAAATCCCATCTTTCCTGGTGAGCAGAAAAGATAGGCAGGCTGGGTCTCATCCCTCGCAGGAAAAACACAGGGGAACTCACAACAGAAGTAATTACATCTGTGAAATGTTTTGATACTGTGGATGCACAGAGGATGTTTGTTTTTGTGGGAAAGAGCATCAGCATTAGACAGTCACCAAGAAGCATGACACAGGTTGGCGGAACATCAAGGGCTAAAGGGCCCGTACTGCGCTGTAATATTCTATGTTAAATCCCATCAGGCATTCAGGCAAACCTTGTTCTGCAGGGAGCGGTGGGAATGTGCAACTCCCTTAAAGGGAAGCATTTGTGCGATCAGAGTTAAAATGGCAGATGTGGATATAGCATAAACCCCCCCATCGTGTTTGTGATGTATACCATGATTCTATACTGTTGATCCTATTTCATTAAAATTTAGCCCTGAACCAATGTCAAACAGGTAGCACAGGGAATTAAACATATTGTTGTTAGTTCAACACCATTCGGTGGATACCATCAGGACAGAGATGAGAGTCTCTCAAAATATTGTCTGGGGGAGCCCCCATATTACCAAGTCAGCAAAGCATCAGCCTGATGCTGAATAGCTAGGTTGGCTGGACAGCTGCTCTGTGTGATACCGACAGCATGGGTTCAATTCCCACATTAGCTAAGGTCACCATGAAGGACTCCCCTTCTCAACCTTTCCTGTTGACTGACTGTGTTGTGCTGACCCTCCAGTTTAAAACCCCCCCCAGTTATCTCTCTCTAACCAGAGAGCAGCCCTATGGACTGGTAGGAGTATTTTAACAAATACAATATAGCCAGCTACACTTCATACATTATGGGGAGGGGGAGAGCCTGCTTTACATCTAAATACCCCTTTGAAGGTTTGCTGATAAAGACAGACTTTATTCTAGTTTTTCTATCGAAGCCTGGCAGATAGTAACAGCAAATCTCTTCAGGTGGTTTGCAGTTACCAAGGTTCTGACTGTAGGCCAGTATCTCCTACTAACAAAGCTCCCAACACCACCCCCAACATTTGCAATGAGACGTCATTTACAAAATAATTCCGAGTTTGTGAACAATAATGCTTGACAACCAATTTAGGCTTGTCATTTGGGGCTTGCTGTGTAGGGTATTTGCATGTTCCAGAAGCTATGTATGTCAACACACAGGACACCTTTTCTTCACAGACAAGAGGAGCGTGTACAATCAATCAACACAATAAAATAAGTAATCAACTCAGAGTTGTAGAGCATGGAATGGGACCCTTGGGTCCAACCCATCCAGTGACAGCCATTCTCTGGTTTATTTCTCAGGGTAAGTTCTTGACTAAATCAGAATCAACTTTCCTGGTTTAAAATGTTAACAATGTGTAGCAGTTAACTGTCAGTCACCATTAGCTGGTTCCTTATTCATTCTCCAATGGCTCTACCAAATCCGGGTCCACTGTTCAACCAATCAGCGCACTCCTTTCAAAATATAAAATGTTGTTTACCTTTTTTTTGGTACATTGTCCTGATATAAGATTTTTTAAAAACTTCAACAAATGTCTTTTTTTTTTAGCAATACTCCAGCTTGGTACAGCCTTCTGTCTATATTTACTTTCAAAGTTTTGACATTGCTGTGTTGTAGAAAATATGGCAGCCACTTTGAACAGAGCGATGTCACAAAACAGCGATGAGACGATGATCAGAAAATCTTTCCCTTACATGAAGGCCAGAGAACTGGTGTTCTGCTCAGCTCTGTATAAAGGCTGTGCCATATTGTCCATGGAAAAGAAGGGCAGGGAGGCTGAGCCCTAGCATCAGAGAGTGGTCAGAAGAAATTAGACTTGTCTGCATTGATAGGAAACAATGGGATGGGAGAGAAACGCAAGATATTGAGCGGACTGGGAAGACAACACATTAATTCTGAGCGCAAGCAAAGTAGTGACTGTAAAGCGAAGGGAACACAATGAAGTGCAAGTTCAAGAACAGCATCAGGAAGCTTTCTTACCATGAGTAATCCATAAGAGATACAAAAAAGACCCAAGGGGCAACTTTTTCAGAGGTGGTACATGTATGGAATGGGCTGCCAGAGGAAGTGGTGGAGGCTGGTACAATTGCAACATTTTAAAAGGTACCTGGATGGGTATATGAATAGAAAGGGTTTGGAGGGATGTGGGCCGGGTGCTGGCAGATGGGACTAGATTGGGTTGGGATATCTGGTCGGCATGGACGGGTTGGACAGAAGGGTCTGTTTCCATGCTGTGCATCTCTATGACTCCATAATTGGAGACTGTGATGTGAAACCATTAATATCATAGAATCCCTACAAAGTGGAAAGAGGCCATTTGGCCCAAGAGTCTTCGTCAACCCTCTGAAGGAAATTCCCCCTCCCAAACTGATGCCCTCTACCCTATCTCTATAATCCGATATTTCCCATAGCTAATCCACTTTGCCTGCACATTCCTGGATATTATGTGTAATTTAGCATGGCCAATCCCCCTGATCTGCACCTCTTTGGATCATGGGAGGAAACCCAAGCCAACAGGAGGAGAATGTGCACAATGTACCCCTCAAGGGAAGTGAGTTTGGCCCCTCATTTCAGAGTGGATTTATCCTTGATCTCCTAGCCCATTGTGTCCAGCTGTTTTTCTCCCGCTCAATCTGTTACCAACAACTAACAGCTTTGACAAGGATCAGTTAGACTCAAAACGTCAGCTCTTTTCTCTCCTTACAGATGCTGCCAGACTTGCTGAGTTTTTCTAGCATTTTCTCTTTTCTTTTTTTGGTAACTTATATAGTGCCTTTAAGGTAGTAACATGTTCCAAAATGCTGAACAGGAATTTTATAATTCAAAAAGTTGCACAGATCCATAGAAAGATAGATTGGATCAGGTGACCAAACCTTGGTGAAGAGGGTAATGTTTTTAAAGTATTGAGAAAGATTGAAGCAGGCTGTTCTGGTGATCTGAGCCCAGGTAGGTAAACTCTCAGCCACCAGTGAAAGTGTAATTTAGACCAAAGATTGGCTGGTTACTGAAACGGAGACATTCAGCAGAGAAAGTGGCAGCTCACTAAAAATCCAGAAGATGCAGATTTTTTTTTTCAATTACCCTGCATTTTCGCTTCAATTTTCCCCCACGTTAGGAAGACCACTGTGCCGCCCCTTATGTTCATATCCAAATTATTGATACAAATGACAAAAAGCAGTGGACCCAGCACCGATCTTTGAGGCACAACACTGGTCAAGGGCCTCCAGTCTGAAAAGCAACCTTCCACCACCACCCTCTGTCTTCTACTTTTAAGCTTGTTGGCACGTAGCCCAAGGGGGCTGAGAGATAAATGGGAGAGGGGTGGTGCTGGGGGGAAGTAGCTGGGAATGCGATAGGTAGATGAAGTTGGAGGTGAAGGTGATAGGTCAGACAGGAGGGTAGAGTGGATAGGTGGGAAGGAAGATGGACAGGTCAAGAGTGCGGTGCGGAGTTGGAAGGTTGGATCTGGGCTAAGGTGGGGGGAGGGGAATTAAGAAAACTGATGAAATCCACATTGATCTCATGTGACTGGAGGGTCCCAAGGTGGAAGATGAAGTGTTCTTCCTCCAGGTGTCAGGTGTTTAGGTTTTGGCGGTGTAGGAGGCCCAGGATTTACATGTCCTTGGTGGAGTGGGAGGGGGAGTTAAAGTGTTTGGCCACAGGGCAGTGGGATTGTTTGGTGCGTGTGTGCCAGAGATATTCTCTGAAATGTTCCCCATGTTGGCATCCTGTCTCCCCAGTGTAGAGGAGACCACATCAGGAGCAACGGACACAGTAGATGATGTGTGTGGAAGTTCAGGTAAATCTCTGTCGAATGTGATTGGATCCTTTGCTGCTTTGGATGGAGGTAAGGGGGGAGGTGGGGGGGCAGATTTTGCACTTCTGGGTGGCAGAGGAAGGTGACAGTGGGTTGGTAGGGGTCATGGACATAACGGCACGGTGGCACAGTGGTTAGCACTGCTGCCTCACAGCACCAGAGACCCGGGTTCAATTCCCACCTCAGGCGACTGACTGTGTGGAGTTTGCACATTCTCCCCGTGTCTGTGTGGGTTTCCTCCGGGTGCTCCGGTTTCCTCCCACAGTCCAAAGATGTGCAGGTCAGGTGAATTGGCCATGCTAAATTGCCCGTAGTGTTAGGTGAAGGATAAACGTAGGGGAATGGGTCTGAGTGGGTTGAGCTTCAGCGGGTCGGTGTGGACTTGTTGGGCCGAAGGGCCTGTTTCCACACTGTAAGTAATCTTAAAAAAAAAGACCCAAAATCAACCAAACCCACTCCTGCATGCAACACTGACTGATATACCCTGGACGCACTCTCTCTCTCAACTGACCCAGTCAGAAATTCACTTGTCTATGAGCATTCCTGATGAAGGGCTTTTGCCTGAAACTTCGATTTTCCTGCTCCGCGGATGCTGCCTGACCTGTGCTTTTCCAGCACCTCTCTGATCTAGACTATGACCTGCCCAGCCGGGCTGAGCAAACATGACCATACCATAGACACCTTTCAGCATAGCTGTTCAACCAGAAACTCAACCTCCACAAACTGCCTCCTCCCATTGCCTCCCTGTTAACCCCTTCCAGAGACAACCCACTCCAAAGAGAGTTCCTCCTGTTGATGCCTGTCAGGGGGAGATTTAAGGCTGGTGATGACATCAGGTTTAAGTCTAATCCTGTTCTCACCTTATTCTGGACAGGTGCAAAGGATGCACGCAGGGGAGTTAGTGCTGGAGAGACGCCGAACCGAGGAGGTACTGAGACCAAATTCAGTTTCCTGTGTGGGAATGTTTCAACACCATGTCTCTTTCCCCCCCACCCCACCTGAATGTGGATTTTTTCTTTGCACAGAAAGTAGCTGCTATATAAACCGACTCCCATTCAGCATGAAATCAGGCAGGCCGCTGAGCTGCAAGATTTGTATATGGAAAGGCTGGAGGGTATTTCTCTCTCCGGCATATAAAATGTGCTTTCCTTTTTTTTTAAAAGGAAAATAAGAAAGCAGTTTTCTCTTCTGGAAGAGACGCACGGAGAAGCGAGGCTTGCACATAATAACCAATGAAAGCTGCATCACGAGGGGAGGGTGAAGAAGTTTTACTGCAACACATTGCAAAAGCGATTGGCCAAAAGTGGGTCAACTCCACCTCTTTCACATGACTTGACTTTAGATCCCTGCAGTCCCAGAGAGAGAGAGAGAGAGGCGTTAATGTGCTGGCTGCCTGAAACAGTACACACAGGGGGAGAGAGAGAGAGAGAGAGAGAGACACACACACAGAGAAAACAAAATATTATTCTGCTCGCTCCTTGACGTCAGGTTTTTTTTTGGGAAAGGGAGGGAGAGGAGCGAATGGAAACGGGCTGAGGAGATCATCAGGACTGAATCAATCTCCTGCACTTTTGTTTTTAAAAACATCAAGCCCTCCTTTTTTCTTTCTGACCTGTTAAAGCTTTGCATTTATTAATTTTCCCCTTTGCATTCTGGAGAAGGTCTTTTTTTCTGAACACCAGGTTTACAAAAAAAATGTCCCGCCCGATCTCTTTAAATCCCCGTTTTCTACCTCCCAGCCACGGAGTCCTGAAATCTCTCCTGGAGAACCCGGTGAAACTGCCTCTGCGCTATGAGGAAGGTAAACGGGGCTGGGGGAGAGGGGGGAAGGGGCTGGAGGGAGATGGGGGAAGGGGCTGGAGGGAGATTGGGGGAAGGGGCTGGAGGGAGATTGGGGGAAGGGGCTGGAGGGAGATTGGGGGAAGGGGCTGGAGGGAGATTGGGGGAAGGGGCTGGAGGGAGATTGGGGGAAGGGGCTGGAGGGAGATTGGGGGAAGGGGCTGGCGGGGGGAAGGGGCTGGAGGGAGATTGGGGGAAGGGGCTGGCGGGGGGAAGGGGCTGGAGGGAGATTGGGGGAAGGGACTGGGGAGGGCATGGGGCTGGGGGGGAAGGGAATGGGGAGGGGGAAGGGGTAGAGGGGGAAGGGGCTGGGGAAAGCACGGGGCTGGGGCAGACTGAGGGGGAAGGGGCTGGGGAGGGCACAGGGCTGGGGGGAGAGGGGGAAGGGGCTGGGGAGAGCACAGGGCTGGGGGGACACTGGGGAGGGCACGGGGTTGGGGGGGAGAGGGGGAAGGGGCAGACTGGGGAGGGCATGGGGCTGGAGGAGATTGGGGGAAGGGACTGGGGAGGGCACGGGGTTGGGGGGGAGAGGGGGAAGGGGCAGACTGGGGAGGGCATGGGGCTGGAGGAGATTGGGGGAAGGGACTGGGGAGGGCACGGGGCTGGGGCAGACTGGGGAGGGCATGGGGCTGGGGGGGGGAAGGGGCTGGGGGAGATTGGGGGGAAGGGACTGGTGAGGGCACGGGGCTGGGGGGGAATTGGATAGACAGGGGGAAGAGGCTGGGGAGAAGGGAGAAGGGGGAAGGGGCTGGGGGAGATTGGGGGGAAGGGACTGTGGAGGGCACAGGGCTGGGGGGAGACTGGGGTGGACACGGGGCTGGGGGAGGGAGCTGGGGTAGACTGGGGGTAGAGTGGGGAAGGGACTGGGGTGGCACGGAACTGGGGCAAACTGAGGGGGGAGAGGGACTGGGGTGGCACGGGGCTAGGGCAGACTGAGGGGGAAGGGCTGGGGGAGATTGGGGGGAGACTGGGGAGGGCACGGGGCTGGGGGAGGGAGGGGGAAGGGGCTGGGGGTAGAGTGGGGAAGGGACTGGGGTGGCACGGGGCTGGGGCAAACTGAGGGGGGAGAGGGACTGGGGAGGGCACGGGGCTGGGGGAGACGGGGGGGGCACAGGAAGACTGGGTGGAAGGGACGGGGGGACACGGGCTGGAGGAGAAGGGGAACAGGCTGGGGGGCACAGGGCTAGGGGAGACTGGGGGATGGAGGGGGCACAGGAGAAGGGTGCATTAGAGCGATGGGTGCACTGGGGAGCATATGGGCAGGAATGGGGTGTTGGGGCGTGTGGGTGCAGGAGAGGGGCTGGGGGGGGAGAAAACGGATGCGGGAGTGGCGGGCCACGCTCGGTGGGGGGCAAATGGGCATATGAGAGGGGTGTCCCGGGTGGGGGGGGGGAACTGCACGAGAGGGGGTCAGTGGGGGAGGGGAAACGGGTGCACGAGAGGGGGCAGGGGCCTGAGGGAGGGGCAAGTCTTCAGGTTTTGAAGGAGATGTGAATAGGAAGAAACCAGATGGGGCATTGGGGTAAACTGAGAAGGACCAGGATGATGAGAGAGTGAGTGAACAGAGAGGGAGAGAGAGGAGAGAGCAGGCAGTGGGGCTTGGGGTGTTTGAAATGAGCTAGCTCAGATGGTGTAGAGGGATCCACTGCAGTAAATGACCCACTGGCAGCCCAGACCAGACCAGACCAGACCAGACCAGACAATGAGGCTGTGGCAGAGTGAGTGAGTAGAGCCTCGGGCAGTGAGCGGTTCCTCAGCACATTCTGATGGAATGGGGGAATTCTGCAATTAACTGCAGTAAAATGTGCTGGTAACTGGGGACAATAATGTGACAGAATGATATAGTATGTAGTAGAGAGCCATCATATTATAGTGTGATTGTAGTCCTGGGCTATGCTGCTATGTATACAGTACTGTGGTCCTGTTGCAGGGCAGTGCTTAAAACTGAACTTGTCAGGTGCCTAAGCTGAATTCTTCATCTGAAATTAATCAGGGTTTAGTGTCAGGCAGCACCTTGGTAAAGGAGTTCAGGTTAGTGCCAGGAATGGTGCCCAGAAGATTGTTAACCAGCTGATTTTCACTAGTAATGTCTGCCAGAAACTGTCAGGCATTGTGACTGTTAGCTCCCTCTGCTAATGGTGCCCAGGCGTTTGGGAATAAACAGTGTTGATGTTACTGACTGGGATCCTCACCATTCCGAGTCACTGCTGCTGGATTGAGGGAACAGGATCCTGAAACACATCAGGAGACCCTCTGGAAAACTTGGTCAAGACTTCACCAACATTCTGGCAATATTTATTCTGGGAACGTCTCTGAGAACCTCACCTGAAAAAAGATTAAATTGTGCTACTCCAGCTTGAGGGAATATGGAGGGGAAGAGGGGAGTGTTTGGTCATGGACAATTTCCACAGGTCTGGAAAATCTCACTGTCCTATAAGATGTGAGTGAGACCAACTGAGGAGAAGGAGACGCAGAACCGTGAGGTGGGACCTACCTCAGCTACAGGACTTCCCTCTTTCCCCAGTGCTGCCCCGGAGACTCTGTGCCCTGCTGTCTGATGCTGGAGCCACATTGTAACGTTCTACTGTGTCATCATAAGCAATCCATCTCTCCACAGAAAGTGGCTTTGAGGAGTCCAACCAATACCACAACCATTGCACCGATAAATCATTAGGACTCTGATTTAGTACGTTAAGATATTTTCAATCAAAATTGAGCTAAATTCAAACATCAAACAAATGTGTCATTAGCATCGTACCCATGTAGTGCCCATTTTCATTGGACGGCCAAAATGACCCTCCGTGAGCCCATACAGGACCATAACCCATTACGCAGTGTGAGCTTTGACTGGGCTGTAATCCTGTTACCTGGTGGGATCCTGAGGACTGCAACTGTACAGCATACTGTAATCCAACTATACCACATCTGTGGATCAGGATAGAGTCATGATTCACTGTTCAACCTCAATACAAACAGCCAGTCTGCTTTTCTGAAGCCCGTTTCAGAAGGAGCTCACAATGAAGTTATGACAAACCTGTATGAAACACTGGCTTAGCTTCAAATGGAGCATTCCATCCAGTTCTGGGCACCACCTTATAGGACAAGTGCATGGGCATTGAGAGAATGGCTCCAGCGATCAGTGATGTGGCAAGGTTGGAGAACCTCCAGCTGTTACTCCAGGAGAAGAGAATAGTTTGGATTTGACTGAGCTTCCTCAATCATGAAGGGTGTGAACAGCAGTAGGTGGGGAGAGACTGCTCCCAATGGTGGGGTGGGGTGGGGGGGTGCGGTGTCAGGAACCAGAGGGCATAAGTTTAAGGTTGATTGTGACACTGACATGAGGCAAAATTCTTTTGTGCAACAAGTGGGGATCTGGCATACACAGTCATGGAAGTGGATTGAGTTCTTCAAGTGGCTTTTAAGAGAATTGTTTCAATATCAGTTGCAATGCTGGAGGAAGAGGCAGGTGAGTGAGATGAGGGGAGTTGCTGTGGCAGAGGGCAAGGACAGATCCAACGGTTGAATGGCCTGTGCTCTAACAGTTCTACCAGTCTATCTGGAGGTGATCCCTTTTAGTTGGATGTTCCTCTAAGCACTTTCTCTCTGGTTCCTGCCTCCCGAGAGGGCAATGGGAGGGAAGTGTATGAGCATGGGTGCAAAGATCACAACAGGAAATGTCTTATTTGTTTGTTTTTTTTGTTTTGCAACTAAGATTACCGGTTTTTCATCTTTTTGAAGGTTTCAACAAAGAAGAGAAGGAGAAACAGCTGGAAGATGAGGCTGCAGGAAGCACAGTCCCACAGTTAGCTTTCCTGGGACCCACACTGTGGGACAAGACATTGCCTTATGATGGGGATACCTTCCAACTGGAGTATATGGATCTCGAGGAGTTCCTGTCCGAGAATGGAATCCCACCAAGTCCATCCCAGCAGCAGGAGTCCGGCCAGCAGCACCCACCCTTACAGTCGCCTGCTGCCTCCCACGGACCCCCAATGGACCTCAGCAAGGCCAGCACCTCTGTCCATCTGGGCCTTAACCCTCCGAACCTCCTCCAGAGCCCTGTCCGAGCAGGTAATCTCTTGCCCTGAGCAATTTGCAAACACAGACCCCCCTCTTCCCACTGCCCCCCCCCCCAAAAAAAGAACTGCTCTGATCAAATGTAATCAAAAACAGAAATTGCTGGAAAAGCTCAGCAGGTCTGGTAGCATTGGTGGCGAGAAATCACAGTGAACGTTTCGAGGTGCGGTGACCCTTTTTCCTGAGGAAGGGTCACTGACCTGAAACGTTAACTCTGGTTTCTCTCCACTGATGGTGCCAGACCTGCTGAGCTTTTCCAGCAACTTCTGTTTTTTGATTCTGATTTCTAGCATCTGCAGTTCTTTTGAGTTTTTTAATTTAGTATTTTTTTTAGAAGTATAGTCTCAGTTGCAGTGCATGACGCACTGCCGCTAGTTGACACACAACCAGATCTCCAACTATATAACCTGTTTTTAATTAGATTGAGGAGTCAACATTAACCTAGGACGCCTCTGCACCCAGCACCTCAAGCAGTGCAGTATTCCCTCAGTGGTGCACTGGAATGTGAATTGTGTACTCTGATCTGTAAAGTGAGTTTGAATATCTTTGTTTGCTTTGTCTCCCGTGAACCATGCCTGACGTGCAGCAATCTCTCCCTCTCTACTACAACCTAGAAACTTATTTAAATGTAGATCCAGGCTCAGAAATTGAGTTTACTACTACTATGTATCTCCCTATAGCGTCTTCTTCCCCCAGTGGGAGCAGGGCAGTAGGATGTTAATTTTGTAATTAATCCTGTGGGTTTCAACCTGATCATACGGGTAGATCTGTTGTTGTATAATGTCAGAATATGCTAAAAGTTGGCCTTGAAATTGGAGGTAATTGTTCCGGAATAGCTGTGGAGTTATTAGTGATTACATTTTGATATAGTTATACAGGATGCAGTTTCCCCTTGGTGCCCACCTGAACTTTGATTTCACTGCAGTTAAATCCTCAGCAAACTTGTAACTAAAGCTGTTTCTGAATGCTCTAAGACCCATGTTTGCAGAAGCAGTAACAGCTCTTCGGCATTCAAATGGATTTCTATCACTTTGCCTTTCGCTAATCCACCTGTCACCACTGTCTCCTGTGAAACCATTTGAAGTTCAGGGATTCTCGTTCATTGTATTGGGTTTATCTGTGGTTTGACCTTCCTTTTGTTCTACTTGACTTGTGATGTGACTTCACCTGAACTTTTCTCAGATGGTTAGTATTTACAGCAGACGAATGGGCCATTTGGTACAACTGAACCATATGTATTTTGTGTTTGTTTGTGGGACCTCGCTGTCACTGGCTGGGCCAGTATTTATTGTCCATCCATAGTTTCCCTTAAGGTGGGGGTGAGCTGTCACCTTCAACTGCCGTGGTCCACCTGCTAGGGGTTAACCCACAATGCCCTTAGAGGCAATTCCAGGATTTTGACCTAGCGACACGGAAGGAGTGATGATATACTTCCAAATCAGGGTGGTGAATGGTGTGGAGGGGAACTTGTAGGGGTGGTGTTCGCATGTATTTGCTGCCCTTGTACTTCTAGATGGAAGTGGACATAGTTTGAAAGGTAGGATCTTTGGTGAATTTCTGCAGTGCATCTTGTAGATAGTACACTCTTCTCCTGAGCATCGGTGGTGGAGGGAGTGGATGTGGTGCCAATTGAGGGGCTGCTTTGTCCTGGACGGTGTTGAGTTTCTTGAGTGTTGTTGGAGCTGCCCCCATCCAGGCAAGTGGGGGAGTATTCCATTACACTCCTGACTTG
The DNA here is from genome assembly GCF_037043375.1 of Chiloscyllium plagiosum. Classification (NCBI taxonomy): domain Eukaryota; kingdom Metazoa; phylum Chordata; class Chondrichthyes; order Orectolobiformes; family Hemiscylliidae; genus Chiloscyllium; species Chiloscyllium plagiosum. The sequence goes on along the minus strand of NW_028270163.1, from coordinate 56,627,512 downwards.
TGCCTTGTAGATGATGGACAGGTTTTGGAGAGTCGGGTGAGTTACACATTGCAGTCTTCCTCACCTCTGACCTGCTCTTGTAGCCACTGTGTTCATGCTACTGTAAGCAGGAGGGTGAAGTGGAAAAGTGATATTCACGAGTAATCCAGAGACCCAGGCAAATGATCTGGAGGCATGGGTTTGATTCCAATCACAGCAGATGGTTCAATTTGAAATCAATGAAAACATGAAATAAAAGTTAGCAAAATGGCAACCATTGTCGGCTGTTACCAAATCTCATCTGGTTCATTCATGTCCTTTAGGGAAGGAAACCTGCCATCCTTTCTGCATCTGGCCTACATGTGACTCCAGACCCAGAGCAATGAGGTTGATATTTCACTCCCTCTAGGCTCTTAAGGATGCCCAATAAGTGCTGGCCCAGTCAGTGCCACCCACATGCTGTGTGAGAGTTTTACAGAAGCCTCCTAACACTCCAACTCCTCAAACACTGTTAGAATATTGCTTCTTGCCTCATGTATTTATTCAGCTTCCCCTCCAATGCACCTGTGATTTGTCTGACCTGTCCTACTTGGTAACTGTTCTACATTCTCAACATTTACTTTAATTAATGTTCTCCTTTATTTCCTATTTGATTTATTACCGAATATTTCTGCATTTATAATCCCTAGTCCTGGTCTTCCCCCAGAAATGAAAGCTATCTTCACTGTAAAGCCCTTTCATAATCTTTAAGCTTTTATCAAGTCACTGCTTGGCTTTTTATGTTGAAAATCCAAGTTTTGTTCATACTTTTCCCACTGTGTACACATTCTCAGATCGCCTGGTGAGCTTGAGGTGTGTGATCTTCCCCAGTTTCAATGGAACTTGGGTGTTTCCTGGGTGATGGTAATGATCGAGGGGTGATCCCTTGATCTGTAGTAAAGGCTGGGACGTGGCGATGAAGATCAACTGTGATCTAGTTAAATGGCAGAATAATCTTGAGAGACATCTTCCTGTTTGTGTCAAAGGAGATATAGTTTAATATATAAGTACTATATATAAAACATTCAAAGATGTTCTTTGACAACATTAATTTTGCACATATGTTAATGTTCCAACTTGTGCCACATTAATAAAAAAAAATTACCAGGTGTGTCATAACTGTTGAGACCTCTGACCTAAAACCTAACCAAATATGAGAGGGACATGCAAGCTCTAGGGTTAAGAGAATGGAGAGCTGAGAAATCCATAGTTTTAACATCCCAAGAAAGAATGAGCTACGTCCAGTTCTGGTCACCCAGTTATAGGAAGGGTATTAGAAAACAGGAGAAGGGCCAGAAGAGATTCCCTGGGATAGAAGGTTTGAGTTATAAAGAAAGGCTGGGACTTTTTTGACTGGAGTGTAGAAGGTCGAAAGGTGACCTGATAGTAGTTTATAAAGTAATGAGAGTTAATGGTAGTTGTCTGTCCCCTTGGATGGGGGATTTCAAGATGAGGGGCTACATATTTAAGGTGAGAGGAGAAAGATTTTCAAAAAAGACGTGAGGCAAATTTTTAACACAAGGTGTTTAGTGTATGGAACAAACATCCTGAGGAAGTGACGGATGTGAGTACAATTAGTGTTTAAAAGACATTTGGATAAGTACATGATCATTCCTGAAGAAGGGCTAATGCCCGAAACGTCGATTCTCCTGTTCCCTAGATGCTGTCTGACCTGCTGCGCTTTTCCAGCAACACATTTCCATCTCTGATCTCCAGCATCTGCAGACCTCACTTTCTCCCCTAAGTACATGAATGGGCAAGGAACAGGCGAGGAACAGGCAGGTGGGACTACTTCAGTTTAGAATTGTTTGGCTTGGACTGGTTGGACTGAAGGGTGTGTTTCAGTGCTCTATGATTCTGATTATGTTTAAGTTACTAGTTTCTTCAGTCATAATTCTTGTCATGGGAAGAATGGGCCAAACTTTTTTTTTAAGAAAAAAATGAATTGCTGGAGAAACTCAGCAGGTTTGGCAGCATCCGTGAAGAGAAAAGAGTTGATGCTGACAGTCCAGTGACTCTTCAAGGTTCTGAAGAAGGGTCACTGCACCCGAAACATTAACACTCCAGCAATTTCTGGTTTTGTTTCAGATTTGCAGCATCGGCCGTCGTTTGGTTTATTAAACGGAGAATGTTTGGGGGACACTTTTAAAGATAGAGAAGGAAGTCCAGAGGAACGGTGTTCCTAATTAAATTGACAAAATAAATATTGAGAGAGTGATGGGAATCAAGTGGAGCTAGGAGGGAGAAGGTTAGGGAACCAAACTTGAAAATGTTTCAGCTACTAAAGCCCAACTTTCCTTTTTTCCAAAAAAAGACATAATGGGAAACTTTATAAAAGGAGAATCTTGACTTCAAGAGTCTGTTTTACAGAGAAATCAAAAGGATTTCAAAGATCTGTAATTAACTGATGGTACTTAAAGACAGTTTATGGTTAGCAATTATATCAGTGACCAGTTGTATAAGAATCAACAATCTCCTCTTTCTGTTCAGCAATGGTACATCTTCACTACCACGGTGATGCCAACCGCTTGGGTTCAATTCCTGCACTGGCTGATGTTATGACCATGAAGGACCCTCCTTCTCAACTTCTCCCCTCGCCTGATGTACGGTGACCCTCTGGTTCAACCACCACCAGTCCTCTCACCTCCTTTCCCTCTCTAATGATTTGGAGGAGCTGGTGTTGGACTGGGGTGGACAAAGTTAAAAATCTCACAACACCTGGTTATAGTCCAACAGGTTTATTTGGAAGCACTAGCTTTCAGAGCGCCACTCCTCGATTAGGTAGCTCCACAACCACCTGATGGAGGAGCAGCGTTCCGAAAGCTAGTGCTTCCAAATAAACCTGTTGGATTCCAACCTGGTGTTGTGTGATTTTTAACACTCTCTCGAATGTGAGCGTAAGATTATGATGACTTTACCTTTAATTTCACCATATATACAGCACTGAGTTCCTAGCTGAAATAACTTGCAAAATTAAATACAGAATATATTTCTGAAAATACCACTCCCCTTGACTGTACTGTAGTTCAATTGATCAGGCTCCATCTAGTGACAGATGGGTGTAGGGAGCAGAGCTACTTGCACAGAATTACATCTGCCACTGGGTGGAGCCCACAGCATCCGTGTGAGCTCAGAGAGGGAGTCAGCAGCAAATACCGGGGAAGCCTGGGGCTGTGTGGGGCAGGGCAGGCTGTGGGAGGGTGGAATGCAGGGGAGCTGAGGCCTAGGACTGAAGCAACATCAGGAGCGAGGGCTGGAACTAGGGATAAGCACTAGAGCAGATGTGCTGGCAGGAGAGACCACATGAGAATGCAAAGCACAGAAGAGGACACCTATGACAAAGAGCCCTAAAGTAACCCTAACAGCATAACGTGGATATATCGTCACTACCTCATTAATGGCATTACAGCAGTGGAGAAGAGGGAGAGCGAGCTGAACACCACACTCTGCCCATGGTGCTATTGAAACAGGGAGTAAAGGGACGTGGTGTAGGAATAGGGGACAGCATAGCTAGGGTGTGGACACTATTCTCTGTAACAAAGACAGTCCCGAAGGCTCTGTTGCCTACCTGGTGCCAAACTGAAAGACCTCTCTTCTCAATTAGAGGGGAATTTGGAGAGGGATGGGGAAGAGCCAGTAGTTGTGGTCCATATTGTGGTTCCCTGCTTGCCCTTGACGAGCTGGTGCTGAGCTGCTACTGAATCACTGTATGGGTCAGTACATGTGAAAGCTAGACGCCTACCTGAGTTTTGTCTGCAGTCCTGAGTTGTTGGGTGTGTCCTGCCTGTACTGCAGTGGTTACCATAAGCTGCACTATAGCTAGTGATAGAAGGCTGGCAATCTATTAATACTGACAGCATCTTTCTCCTCTGAGCCACCAACACCACTCCCACTCAGAATTACAGAATCCCTACAGTGTGGAAGCAGGCTGTTCACCCCATCAAGTTGACACCAACCTTTCAAAGAGCACCCACCCCACCCCTGTAACTCTGTATTTCCTGTGGCTAACCCATCTAGCCTGCACATCCCTGGACACTATTGGCAATGTCCCATGGCCAGTCCACCTAATTTGTACATCTTTAGACTGTTGGAGTACCTGGAGGAAACCCATGCAGACAGAGAGAATGTGTAAACTCCACAGAGACAGTCACCTGAGCATGTTATTGAACCCTGGTCCCTAGTGCTGTGAGGCAGCAGTGCTGACCACTGAGTCACTGTGCCACCCCTCACTGAGCAACCTTGCTGCCCTCTCTAAAAATCCCACAGTGAGCCCAGTCTCTGGAGAGTCGACTCATTAATTGCCTCTTTCTCCTGGTGTGGCTGCAGTTAGCATTTGTTCAGTGACTTCGATGTTGTGGCCATTTCGGCGACATGGAGAGAGCAGGGTCAGGAATAGATGTTGCAGGTTCCAGGGTTTAGATATTTCATTAAGATCAGGGGAGGTGGTAAAAGAAGAGGAAATGTGACTTTGTTACTCAAGGACAGTATAACGGTGGCTGAAAGAACTTTTCGACGAGGACTTGTCTACTGAGGTGGTATGGGCTGAGATTAGAGACAGGAGAGAAGAGGTCACACTGAGAGTTTTTTATAGGCCTCCGCAGAGTTCCAAGGATGTGGAGGAGAGGATCGGCAAAACGATTTTGGGCAGGAGTGAAAGGAACCGGGTGGTCATTAAGGGGGACTTTAACTTCCCCAACATTAACTGGAAATGCTATAACTCTAGTACGTCGGATGGATCAGTTTTTGTCGAATGTGTGCAGTAAGGTTTCCTGACACAGTATGTCGAAGGGCCGATAAGAGGGGAGGCCACATTGGATCTGATGTTTGGTAATGAACCAGCCAGGTGTTCGATTTAGTTGTAGGTCAGCACTTTGAAGAGAGTGACCATAATTCAGTTGTGTTTAGTTTAGCAATGGAAAGGGATAGGTATGTGCCACAGAAGATTGCGATATGGCTATTAGACTAGAAAGGATTGAGGTTATTGAGGAGGAGGTGTTCTCAATTCTAGAAGGTATGAAAGCAGATAAGTCTCCTGTCATCATTGTCTACGGGTTTAGTACCAGAGGACTGGAGGATTGCAAATGTTGTGCCTTTGTTCAAGAAAGGCAGTAGAGATGACTCAGGTAATTATAGACCAGTGAACCTTCTGTTGTGGGAAAAGTTTTGGAAAGGATTGTAAGAGAAAGTATTTATAATCATCTCGCAAGCAACAATTTGATTGCAGATAGCCAACATGGTTTTGTCAAGGGCAGGTCATGTCTCTCAAACCTGATGGAGTTTTTTGAGAAGGTGACCAAGCATGTGGATGACGGTAGGGCAGTTGATGTGGTATACATGAACTTCAGTAAAGCCTTTGATATGGTTCCACATGGTAGGCTATTGGAGAAAATGCAGAGGCATGGAATTGAGGGTAATTTAGCGTTTGAATTAGAAACTGGCTTTCTGTAAGAAGACAGCCAGTGGTAGTTGATGGGAAATATTCAGCCTGGAGTCCGGTTACTAGTGGTGTGCCACAAGGATCTGTTTTGGGACCACTGCCGTTTGTCATTTTTATTAATGACTTGGACGCAGGCATAGGTGGATGGGTCAGTAAGTTTGCAGATGACACTAAAGTCAGTGGAGTAGTGGACAGTGTGGAAGAATGTTACAGGTTGCAGGGGGACTTAGATAAACTGCAGAATTGGGCTGAGGCGTGGCAAATGGAGTTCAATGCAGCTAAATGTGAGGTGATTCACTTTGGGAAGAATAACAGGAAGGCAGAATACTGGGTCAATGGAAAGATTCTTGGTAGTGTGGATGTGCAGAGGGATCTTGGAGTCAATGTACATAGATCCCTAAAAGTTGCCACCCAGGTGGATAGTGCTGTTAAGAAGGTATACACTGTGTTAGGTTTTATTGGTAGAGGGATTGAGTTCCGGAGCCATGATGTCATGCTACAACTATACAACACGCTAGTGCAGCTGCACTTGGAATATTGTGTGCAGTTCCGGTCACCCCATTACAGGAAGGATGTGGAAGCATTGGAAAAGGTGCAGAGGAGATTTACCAGGCTGTTGCCTGGTCTGGAGGGAAGGTTTTATGAGGAAAGGCTGAGGGACTTGGGTCTGTTCTCATTGGAAAGAAGAAGGCTAAGAGGGGATTTGATAGAAACGTGCAAGATGATCAGAGGATTTGATAGACAGTGAGAGTTCTTTTTCCTAGGATGATGACATTGGCTTATACGAGGGGGCATAGCTGCAAACTGAGGGATGATAGATTTGAGACAGATGTCAGAGGCAGGTTCTGTACTCAGAGAATGGTAAGGGGGTGGAATGCACTGCCTGACAATGTAGCTAACTCAGCCACATTAGGGAGATTTAAACAATCCTTTGATAAGTACATGGATGATAGGGGTAGTGTAGAGGGATGGGCTTAGAATAGTTCACAGGTCAGTGCAACATCGAGCCCCGAAGGGCCTGTTCTGCGCGTATTGTTCTATGTTCTGTTTGTTCTACGTTCTCTGAGTACCCACGTGCAGACCCCGACTCTACACTCCATCTCTAGTTCATGTGAGTATCTGAGCTGACAGCTGTAATGTCAGAGAGAAGGGAAATGCATTTTCCGTCGAGGCTGTCACAGCTCTGGAGTGCTCCCCTTTCTCCTGAGGCAGCTGGGGTGCAGGAAAGCAGCACCTCGGTGAGGGGAGGGGTGTCGCCCCATCAGCAGCTGTAACAGGATGAGGATGGGGTAGAAGTTGGTGGATATAAAGCATGATCTCTGTTCTCCTGCATGTTTCAGGCGATGCCGGCTTCAGTGCGCTCTCATTGTAGCTGGCCCCATGATAGAGCATTGTCACCTCAGTAAGACTATGGAGAGGTCTCTCTATCCGTTCTGCTTGCTTGCTTCCTTTTCCCGTCAGGGGTACCACCTTATGCTCGGAAAGAGAGACAATGCCATTGACTGTGGTGTGCTGTTTAACATGCCTACCATAGCCAAAAAGCTGGCGATGCGCAACGGCGGTAAGGGGTGGGTGTGAGGCAAGAGTCATTGGGAAGTGGAGTTTGTGAATGCTACTGAGGGTAAGGGCTGGGGTTGTGGTGGTTGAGCAACCTGAAACATTGGTGGATTGATTGGCTATCGAATAAGATCATGGCCCCTCTGAATTTAGCCTCCACTTTAAAAATCTTTTAAGGACCTTGCTTTAACCGTTGTTTGTTTGAGTGAGGGTTCCAAAGAGGCATAATGTGGAGGTGCTGTTGAAGTGTACCAGATTCTGAACTGGTTTTGAAAAGGTGGCTACGGAAACCTGTTGCCTCCTTGTTGGTGAGCTTGCAAGGGCCAATGTTTTAAAATCAGAGCTTTCCCTTTCAGGACAGAAAGGGAATCCTATTTGAAGAAGTCATGTTGGTCTCTTAATGGGAGTTCTGTTTCTCTCTCACTCTTCTCTAGAGACACTGCCAATCCTGCAGCATTTCACCAACATTTTCTTTTATTTCAGATTTTGGACAAAGTTAAAAATCACACAACACCTGGTTATAGTCCAACAGGTTTGTTTGGAAGCACTAGCTTTCGGAGCGCTGCTCCCTCATCAGGTGACTGCACCAAAAGCTAGTGTTTCCAAATAAACCTGTTGGACTGTAACCTGGTGTAGTGTGGTTGTTAACTTTGTCCAAAGACTCATGACCTTCTGAGGGATAAGAAAGTCCCCTGATCTATCTTTTAAATGGTCAAACCTTGAGTTTTAAAAGTGACCCCTCGTAATAAATGCACTCTCATGAGGAGGCAGCATCTTCCACCCCTTTGGGATCGTGTGTCAGTCAAGTCGTTCCTAAACTCCACGTACAAGGCTGAGCTGTCAAATCTCTCCTTGTGAAACCCAGTCTCGGTATTAGTGTAGTGAACCTACACAACACAATTGACCTGTTTCCAGCACGTTTCCATTGGTAAGGCGATCAGTACTATCCAGTGTTCCAGGTATGGTCTCATTGGTGCAACTATAACAGAACCACCTACTTTTGCATTCAAGGGCCCCCAGGATAAGTTAGAAGTTCTGTTAGCTTTCATAGAATCGTACAGCACAAAACAGGCCCATCGAGTCTGTACCAACAAAGTCCCATTTTTCCAGCAATAGGTGGATAACCTTGAACGTTAGGACATATCAATTGCACATCCGAGCACTTTTTTTTTGAAAGGTTGTGTGGTTTCCTGCCTCCACTAGCCCCCAGGGAGTGCATTTCTGACCCTCCCCATCCTGTGGGTGGAAAGCTTGTTGCACCAGCACACTCCTGTTTTGTGCTTCCAGCAGTAGATTGCTCCAAACCCTCTGCATGTCCGAGGTCTGCGGTCTGTAGCCATTTAGATTAGATTAGATTAGATTGATTAGATTGCGTTACAGTGTGGAAACAGGCCCTTCGGCCCAACAAGTCCACACCGACCCGCCGAAGCGCAACCCACCCATACCCCTACATTTACCCCTTACCTAACACTAGGGGCAATTTAGCCTGGCCAATTCACCTAACCTGCACATTTTTGGAATGTGGGAGGAAACCGGAGCACCCGGAGGAAACCCACGCAGACACGGGGAGAATGTGCAAACTCCACACAGTCAGTTGCCTGAGGCGGGAATTGAACCCGGGTCTCTGGCGCTGTGAGGCAGCAGTGCTAACCACTGTGCCACCGTGCCGCCCACGATTTAGATCGTGGGCTTCCTTTTTATTCTTCCTGTCAAATGGTATGACGTTTCCTTCATGAATTTCCTGATCTGGATTGCTCCAGGGAAGTCATTGAGCTGCTTTACGGTGGCAAACCTATACAAACACATGAAATAGGTAGAGGAGGAGACCATTCAGCCCCTCAAGCCTGCTGCACCATCCCACAGGATCATGGCTGGTCTATCTGCATTTTGCATTCCATAGTCCCATTTACCCGTAATAACCCTCGACTCCTTGAACTAAACAAATCTATCCATTCGATAGATAGAAAATGGAGCTACTACAGATGCTGGAAATCTGAAATCAAACAGAAAATGTTGGTGAAATGCTGCAGGATTGGCAGTGTCTCTGGAGAAGAGTGAGAGAAACAGAACTCCCATTAAGAGACCAACATGACAGAAAGGGAATCCTATTTGTAGTCCTGAAAGGGAAAGCTCTGATTTTAAAACATTGGCCCTTGCAAGCTCACCACCAAGAGGCAACAGGTTTCCATAGCCACCTTTTCAAAACCAGTTCAGAATCTGGTACACTTCAATGGATCACCTCTCACTCTTCTATAATCTAGTGGAAACAAGTCTATCTAACCTGGTCTCATCAGGCAACCTGTTAATTTCTGGTTTGAAATCAGCAAACCGCCTGTCTGCTGCCTTCTACCCCCTTCAATAAGGAGACCAGAATTGTACAGAGAATTCACAATGTGATCCCTTTGATACTCTGCTTCAGTTATACAGGCCATCCTTTCCTTATGTTTCATTTCTGCTAGTGTACAGGACAGACCTTGGGCAGGTTTCCACGTTGTCAGGGAGATGCTGATGTTGTAGCTGTCTTCTGAGTTTGCCGAGGGGTGCGATACTTCCTGAGGTGTGTGTTCAGTTTATTGTCGGAATGTAGTCAGGGCCCTTAGCCTTTGCAGCATCCGGTGCCTTCAGCCATTTCGTGATATCACACAGGAGTGAATCGAATTGGAATGTGATACTGGTGCCCTCCAGAGGAGGCTGGACTGCAGTGTTTCTGGCCCAAGCCTCCCGTTCAGGCCTCCGGGAAGCAGAGAACATTTCTGATCAGGAAGCCTTCCAATGCAGCTGGATACCCTCCCAATCCCATTTACAACAGTAACTGCTGCACTCCAGGGAGAATGTCAGTTGGGAAATGGGAGGGTGTCTGGGGTCAGGGAGGGAGGAGTGAAGTGGTGGTCGGGAGGGGTCGGCTGGGGAGTGTGAGGAAGTTGGGCTGGGGTGGGCAGAGTGCAGTAAAGTGGTGGAAGGGTGGGGTGTGGTCAGTAATAGTGATGTGAACGGTAGCGGTAGCCAGGATTTAATCCCTGAAATCTATTTAGAAATGTAGATCACAATGCTCTGAAGTTTCTGACTGTAACTCAGAGTTGGGTACATTTAAAGAAGGTTCCAGATTAAGGCTAATTGCCCAATAGAAGTTTGAACTTTCCAAAAAGTTACCATGTAGTCAGTGTCTTGAGACTTGACATCTCCAGAATGCATCTCTCCGGGTAATTCTGGAAAGGGAAGTATTTGGGCTAATGCCTAACATTAAGGGATTTCACAGTTGGACAGAATTTGCTGAACACTCCCATGTGTGCTAATGACACTAACAGTTTGTCTAAGTCAGTCCGGCTCACTTACATTTGCTGAAAACTGCATCTCTGATCAAATGAAGGGACCTGTTGTCTACTGGAAAATTAGGCGTTTCTGTGAATAGCAACATCTTGAATTAAAATAATGGGAGATGATTGTTTCATGGTGCATTCTCCATTTAATATCTTATTCAATCTGTTTTGCAGGATTTTAGATCCTTTTCTAATGTAGAATAAATGTTTTCCTTTTTGAAGTTTGATATTTGTATTTTGACAGTGTCTTTTTTTTAAACAATCAAATTCTGTCCTGTGCATGACATTATGATCATTCTAATAACTGCTGATATGCTTCCCCAACCTAGAGGCACAACCATTTCAAACTGAGGATTCTCATTCCTTCAGCAAGTACACTGTAAATCGAAATGTCAAATTCAAAAGAAAATCCTTTTCCTTTTGTGCCTTTTGTTTCTCTCCCTGAGTTAAATCTATCTATCTCTCTCCTTCTCTTTCTGTACCTAACCTTGAATGTTTACACTCCTTTCTGTTTCTTTCTCCATCCTGAAGCCTCTGATTTAAACAGTGTACCTTGGTCCAGCCATTCACTGAGCACCCAGCGTGTTGTTACCTACACTCTGCTGCTGTCAGCTCTCTCGGATTCTGGCCACTTACCCCACAAAGGGGTAAAAAAACTGAGTGCTAGGACAGAAATATCGCTACCTAAATGCACAGGTGAATAGATGACCCCGACCAACAAGATCCACCCCGTTTATCCAGAATGGCACTAGTCAAAGTCAGGCCTTTGGTTTTTAAAATCAAGTCCCTCATTGGAAATGGAGACAATTTAAGTCGCCCAGCTATGATGAGCAGTGACATGGAGGCTAATGCACATTCCTCCCAAAGTGACTGCTGTAATTATTGCTCCCTGCATCATTAAATGGTAACTTTGATATCCTGCAGCATTTAATCAGCAGTATCTTAAGTGTAGTGAACAATAGGCCCGAGGCTAATGTCAGAGTTTAAACATCAAAGTGTTTTTAATCTATCGAAGTGGATCGAAGTTGAATTCTCCTTGAGCAGCAGTTGTGATTTTGTTGTCCTTGGTTACATGTTTTGTGTTTATTTCCTCAGCATGGAGGAAGGCTAACTTTGACGGTATTGGGCAAAAACTTTCAAAAGCTGATTTGGGGGGGGGGCGGGGTGTAGATGTTCGCAGGTAAAGGGATGGCTGGAAAATGGGAAGACTTTAGAAATGAGATAGCGAGAGTCCAGCGACAATATAGATTACTTAGTGTGGAAACAGGCCCTTCGGCCCAACAAGTCCACACCGACCTGCCGAAGCGTAACCCACCCAGACCCATTCCCCTACCTTTACCCCTTCACCTAACACTACGGGCAATTTAGCATGGCCAATTCACCTGACCTGCACATTTTTGGATTGTGGGAGGAAACCGGAGCACCCGGAGGAAACCCACGCAGACACAGGGAGAATGTGCAAACTCCACACAGACAGTTGCCTGAGGCGGGAATTGAACCCGGGTCTCTGGCGCTGTGAGGCAGCAATGCTAACCACTGTGCCACCATGCCGCCCATATTCCTGTTATATATTCCTGATGGGGTGAAAGGAAAGACTGGCAGGTGTAAGGAACGCTGGATGATTAGAGAAATTGAGGGTTTAGTTAAGAAAAAGAAGGAAGCATATTGTAAGGTATAGACAGGATAGATCGAGTGAATCCTTAGCAAAGTATAACGGCTGTAGGAATACACTTAAGAGGGAAATCAGGAGGGCAAAAAGGGGACAGGAGATAGCTTTGACAAACAGTTAAGGAGCATCCAAAGGGTTTCTACAAATACATTAAGGACAAAAGGATAACTAGCGAGTGAATAGGACCCCTCAAAGATCAGCAAGGTGGCCTTCGTGTGGAGCCACAACAGATGGGGGAGATATTAAACGACTATTTTGTATCCGTATTTACTGTGGAAAAGGGCATGGAAGATATAGAATGTAGGTAAATAGATGATGACATCTTGCAAATGTCCATATTACAGAGGAGAAAATCCTGGATGTCTTGAAACACATAAACATTGAAAAACCCCCAGGACCTGATCAGGTGTACCCTAGAACTCTGTGGGAAGCTCGAGAACTGATTGCTGGGCCTCTTGCTGAGATATTTGTATCGTCAATAATCACAGGTGAGGTGCTGGAAGACTGGAGGTTGGCTAACGTGGTGCCACTGTTTAAGAAGGGTGGTAAGGACAAGCCAGGGAACAATAGACCGGTGAGCCTGACATCGGTGGTGGGCAAGTTATTGGAGGGTATCCTGAGGGACAGGATGATACATGTATTTGGAAAGGCAAGGACTGATTAGGGATAGGAGAAAGTGAGGACTGCAGATGCTTATGCCCGAAACGTCGATTAAAAATTTCAGCACTGATTAGGGATAGTCAACATGGCTTTGTAAGTGGGAAATCATGTGTCAAAACTTGATTGATTTTTTTTTTGAATAAGTAATAAAGACAATTGATTAGGGCATAGCGGTGGATGTGATCTATATGGATTCCAGTAAGATGTTCAACAAGGTTCCCCATGGGAGACTGGTTAGCAAGGGTTGAAGGATTTGAGCTATAAGGAGAGGTTGAATAGGCTGGGGCTGTTTTCCTTGGAGCTTTGGAGGCTGACGGGTGACCTTATCGAGGTTTATAAAATTGAGGGGCATGGATAGGATAAATAGACAAAATCTTTTCCCTGGGCTGGGAGATTCCAGAGCTAGAAGGCATAGGTTTAGAGCGAGAGGGGAAAGATAAAAGGGACTTAAGGGACAACGTTTTAGCACAGAGGGTGGTACGTGTATGGAATGAGCTGCCAGAGGAAGTGGTGGAAGCTGGTACAATTGCAACATTTAAAAGGCATCTGGATGGGTACATGAATAGGAAGGGTTTGGAGATAGATGGGTTGGGATATCTGGTCAGCATGGACGAGTTGGGCCGAAGAGTCTGTTTCCATGCTGAACATCTCTATGACTTTGTTAGGTCCCAGAACAGGTCATTGTTCCTCCCCCTCCCCCTCCCCCTCCCCCTCCCCCTTCTCCCACAGGAGAATAGCTTTGATCCAAAGAGTAATTGATACTCAGTTGGGTGTGAGGTACAGAGCTGTTGGTGAGATCTTTGATTGCTGTGAAGAGGGAGAGCTGTAGGGAATTACTTTGTGTGTATGGAGGAGTTAATGTAATGTAGTCCGTTGAATATTTAAAGGAGTTAAATACTTTATTTGTATTTATCCAGTGAGCTGTTGGAGTCTCTGCTGAAGTAGATCAAGGAAATGATCAATAGTTGATGTGACTTAAAACCTGCTCTTAAACCTGTGTGGATTAAAGCTGTCCTTTCCCACTGCTGTCAAGCCCCATCTCATTAGAAGCAAGAATTAAATCGAGAAAATATTTTCAAACTTCGAGAGCAGCAGTGATCCATTTCGCTCCGATTTTTCATCAGTGACTGGCATTATTGCCAAAGGTGTACGTGAGGTTATAGAATGTTAGAAATGCAGCAAGTCAAATTATACACAGCAAGATCCCACAAGTAACAACTGTAATAATGGCTGGCTGACTTATTTTCCGTGATTGGTTCACTGACAAGTAGTGACCAGGGTGTCTCACGCCTGTGTCCAGATAAAAACCATGGAATCTCTTAAACTGATGCATGAAGACAGGTCTCGGCAGGGAGTTTGATGTCTCACCTGAGAAGCAGTATCACTCAGTGGGCCACTGGAGAGCCAGTGTGGCTTCTGAGCTGAAATGTGTGGTGTCTGTCTTGAACCCCAAACCTACAATCTTCAAACTCCCAACGTGATGGCGCTGCCCATTGAACCAGGGCTGAGAGCTGCTGATTTAAAAATAAATGAGGTACTTTGTCAAAAATATAGGGGTAGAGCTGAAGGGTTTGGGATTTTATTGATGCAGGCAACAGCTTTCCTGTTTCCAAGCTGCTGCTGATCTGAGCTGTACTGGAAGAGCTTCAAAGGAAATAACTTATTGATGGTTGATCTGACTGGCAACTGACTCTGACCATCAAAGCGACACAGAAATCCTGGAAATTCCTCTCCCTTGACACTCCACCAGAGAGAGAAGGAGGAGACAAACACAGATGGAAATCCAAAAGAAGCAAACACACCTAGAGGGGACCTTGCAGAGAGAGCAAGTATCGAGTGGGGCCCTAACAGGTGCATGCAGCACTGAAGAAGTTTTTAAAAACACAGGCAAGGAGCTCCTATTCAATAGTGAGGATGAATATCATTTCACTGGTACTGGAGATTCGGTCTTGTCCTTGGGGAAGGCTGCAGGGAGTGGTGGGGTTGCCAGGGGTGGAGGGGGAGCTGGAGGTGGGTGGGGTGTAGGCATTTACCCTGGAGTACCCACCAAAATAAACTGCTTTTGAAGGTTTTAATTTTAACTGAGGCTTGGGATCGTGCAGCAGTGGCTAGTCCTCTGTGGTACACTTCCCCACCAACACTGAGTTGACTGGCCAGATGTCAATGGAAGGTCTCACTTTTTTGGATTCAAACTCATTCTCACCCTGCCCATGCTGCTTACTGTTGTAACCACCTCTCTGGTGCTGACAAGGCCCTGAGGTCTTTACCGTGTGCAGGGAAGGATTGCAGATGCTGTTGATACCCCGAGTGTCAGCTCTTTGCAATGGATTTGCACAGTCAGATAGAACATAAAGTACAGCACAGAACAGGCCCTTCAGCCCACGATGTTGTGCCGAGGATTATTCCTAATCTAAAATAATATAATCTAACCTACGCACCCCTCAACTCACTGCTTTCCATGTGCATGTCCAGCAGTTGCTTAAATGTCCCCAATGACTCTGCTTCCACCACCACAGCTGACAACGCATTCCATGCATTCACAACTCTGTCTAAAGAACCTACCTCTGACGTCTCCTTTATACCTTCCTCCTAATATCTTCAAACTATGACCCCCTCATACCTGTCAGTCCTACCCTGGGGAAAAGTCTCTGGCTACTGACTCTATCCATGCCCCTCATTACCTTGTATACCTCGATCAGGTCTCCTCTCTTCCTCCTCTCCAGAGAGAAAAGTCTGAGCTAGGCAACCTCTCTTCATAAGGCAAGCCCTCCAGCCAAGGCAGCATCCTGGTAAACCTTCTTTGCACCCTCTCCAAAGCCTCTGTATCTTTCCTATAATAGGATGGCCAGAACGTGACACAATATTCCAAGTGTGGTCTTACCAGGGGTTTGTAGAGCTGCAGCAAAGCCTCGTGGCTCTTAGACTCGATCCCCCGTTAATGAAAGCCAAAACACCATATGCTTTCTTAACAACCCTATCCACTTGGGTGGCAGCTTTGAGGGATCTATGTACTTGCACACCCAAATCCCTCTGTTCCTCCACACTGACAAGAATCCTGTCTTTAATCCTATATTCAGCATTCGAGTTCAACCTTCCAAAATGCATCACTTCGCATTCATCCCGGTTGAACTCCATCTGCCATTTCTCAGCCCAGCTCTGCATCCTGTCTATGTCACACTGCAGCCTGCAGTAGCCCCCTATACTAACGATGGCACCTCCAACCTTTGTGTCATCGGCAAATTTATTAACCCACCCCTCAGCCTCCTCATCCAAGTCATTTAAAAACTACAAAGAGCAGAGGCCCAAAAACAGAGCCCTGCGGGACCCCACTTAATACCGTCCTCCAGGCAGAATACTTTCCATCTACAACCGCTCTCTGTCTTCTGTCAGCCAGCCAATTCTGAATCCAGATAGCCAAATCTCCCTGTATCCCATACTTCCTGACTTTATAAATAAGCCTACCATGGAGAACCTTATCAAATGCCTTGCTGATGTCCACATACACCACATCCACTGCTCGACCGTCGTCAACCTGTCTCATCACCTCAAAGAACTCAATAAGATTTGTGAGGCATGACCTGCCCCTCACAAAGCCATGCTGACTGCCTTTAATCATACTATGCTTTTCCAAATAGTCACAGATCCTATCCTTAGAATTCTTTCTAAAACCTTGCTGACCACAGATGTAAGACTAACTGGTCTGTAATTGCCAGGGATTTCCCTACTCCCCTTCTTGAAAAGAGGAACAACATTTGCCTCCCTCCTATCCTCCGGAATGACTCCCGTGAGAGTGAGGAGGCAAATATCCTCGCCGGCGGCTTAGCAACCTCCTTTCTCGCTTCCCGGAACAGCCTGGGATAAATCTGGTCTGGCCCTGGGGACTTATCAATCTTAATATTTGCCAAAGTTTCCAGCACATCACCTTTATCAGTCTTGATCTGTTTCCCAGCTCCTCAAAGTTTTTGTTCACAGCACGGTCCCTTCCCTTAGTGAAAACCGAAGCAAAAAACTCATTTAGGGCTTCCCCTATCTGCTCAGACTCCACGCACAAGTTCCCTACTCTATCCCTGACTGGCCCTACCTTCTCCCTGATCATTCTCTTATTCCTCACGTATGAGTAAAATGCCTTTGGGTTCTCCCTAATCCTTCCTGCCAAGCCTTTCTCGTGCCCCCTCCTGGCTCTCCTCAGTCCATTTCTGAGCTCCTTCCTAGTAAGCCTGTAATCCTCCTAAAGCTGTGCTAGATCCTTGCTTCTTCCACCTTACGTAAGCTGCCTTCTTCCTTTTGATGAGAAGCTCCTCTGTTCTCTTCATCCAAGGCTCCTTAATCTTACCCCTTCTTACCTGTCTCAGAGGAACAAATTTATGCATCACTCGCAACAACTGCTCCTTCAACCGTCTCCACATTCTGCTGTGCCCTTTCTGTGGAACAATTGCTCCCAATCTGTATTTCCCAACTCCTGTCTGGTAGCATGATCATTTTCTTTTCCCAATTAAATATCTTCCCTCGGTAACTGCTCCTTTCCCTCTCAATGGCTATGGTAAATGTAATGCGAGATCTGGCACCTGTCCGGGCTCGTGGCCGAGCACCAAATCCAAAATGACTTCTCCCCTCGTCAGCCAGTCTACATACTGAGTAAGGAATCCCTCCTGAACACACCTGAGAAAATGGCTCCATCCAAACCATCTGCACTGAGGAGGGTCCAGTCAATATTGGGGAAAGTTGAAGTCACCCATAACAACAACCCTGCTACAACTGCATTTTTCCAGAATCTACCCACCTATGAGATCTTCAATCTCTCTCCTGCTATTAGGGGGTCTGTAGAAAACCCCCAGTGTGGTGGCTGTTCCCTTGCTGTTCCTAACTCCCACCCATACTGACTCAGTAGACAGACCTTCCTCAACAATCTTCGTTTCTGTCGCTGTGATGCACTCTCTGATTAGCAATGCTACACCCCCTCCTCTTTTTCCACCTTCCCTGTTTTTAAATGTCCTAAACCCTGGAACATCTGGCAACCATTCCTGCCCCTGTGAAACCCACATCTCCGTTATGGCCACAATATCGTAGCCCCAAGTACTGATCCATGCTCTTAAGTTCACCATCTATCTCTTTGTTTCATCATGTGAGAAACCTTCCGATAGATTCACTCCATCCTGTCACTGCCCCATCTACAACTACCCCCCTCTCAGATAATTAGCTCTGGTTCCCACCCCCCGAACCACACCAGCAAATCTCCCAGGACATTTGTGCCCCTCCATTTCAGGTGCAACCCGTCCTTCATGTACAGGTCCCACCTTCCCCAGAAGGTACCCCAATGACTTGGCAAGGCAGCCATTAGAATGCCACTTGAGAGCTATCAAACCAACTGAATATTAGGGGTCTTCCATTTGGCCTGCTTTATTAAACGTCAACAGTGAGTGTTGAAGTGTATAAGTACATGGCAATTGACAACTTCAGATGAGTTGGGGAGTGGGTCTACATTGTGACCAATGGTCAGAGAGATGAGGGGTCACTGTAGCTGTACAAGAGATTGCTTGTGTTTGTCTATTTTAATATCGAACTCTTTTAGCTGATAGGATAGTGCAAAATTCAGAGGAAATGCTCAGTTAAATGGAGAGTGGAAATTACTGGGAGTTCTACCGAGTCATTAGTTAAACAGGGGGAGGAAAGCTGTTTGTCCTCACTACTGAATGTGTGTTCCTTGCCTGTTTTTTTTTTATATTTCTTCTGTGCCGTTCACACAGATACCTTTTTTAGGGTCCCTCTCGATACTTGCTGTGCTGCTCTTTCTGTGACGTCCCCTCTAGGTGTGTTTGCTTCCATCTGACACCCTGCCCCCCCCCCCCCCCCACACACCTGTTCCTCTGTACATCGATGACTGTATCGGTGCTACCTTGTGATCCCATGAGGAGGTTGAACAGTTTATCAACTTTACCAACACCTTTCACCCCAACCTCAAATTCACCTGGACCATCTCAGATGCTTCCCTCACCTTCCTGAACCTCTCCATATCCATCTCCGGCGACCGACTTACCATGGACATCTACTACAAACCCACCAACTCCCAAAGCTACCTAGACTACACCTCTTCCCACCCTACCTCCTGTAAAAACACCATCCCTTATTCCAACTCCTCCACCACCCGCTGCATCTGTTCCCAGGATGACCCATTCCATCTTAGAAAATCCCAGATGGCCGCCTCCTTCCAAGATTGCTATTTTCCTTCCCTCGTGATCGATGATGCCCTCCAGTGTACCTCCTCCACTTCCCACACCACCACCCTTGAACCCCACCCCTCCCAACACAAGGACAGAACCCCAACCCCTATCCTCACCTCCCACCCCACCAACCTCTGCATACATCACATCATCCTCCACCACCTACAAACGGACCTCACCAGAGAGATATTTCCCTCCCTACCCTGATCAGCGTTCTGGAGAGATCATTCCCTCTGTAGTTTCATGCCCCTCACCAGCCCACACCCTGCCCCCAGCACCTTCCCCTGCCACCGCAGGAAGTGCAAAACCTGTGCCCACACCACTCCCCTCACCTCCGTCCATGGTGCCAAAGGATCCTTCCACATCTCTCAGAAATTTACCTGTACCTCCACCAATGTCATCAACTGTATCTGTTATACCCGATGTAATTTCCTGTACATTGGGAAGACCGGATGCCTACCTGCGGATCGTTTCAGAGAACATATCTGGGACACCCACACCCACCAACCCCACCACCTTGTAGCTGAACACTTCAACTCCCCCTCCCACTCCACCGAGGACATGCTGGTCCTGGGCCTCCTCCATCACCAAACCCTTACCACCCGATGCCTGGAGGAGAACACCTCATGTTCTGACTTGGGACCTTGCAACCACGTGGGATCAATGTGGATCTCACCAGTTTCCTCATTTCCGCTGCCCCCACATTATCCTAGTCCCAAGCCTCCAACTGAGCACCGCCCTCCTGTCCTATCCATTGTCTTTCCCACCTATCCGCTTCCCCCTCCTCTCTGACCTATCACCTTCTCCCTCCCCTCCATCTCCCTATCGCATTCTCAACTACCTTTCCACCAGCCCACCCCCCTCCCATTTATCTCTCAGTCCCGGCCCACAAACTTCATTCCTGATGAAGGGCTTATGCCCGAAACACCGATTCTCCTGCTCCTCAGATGCTGTCTGACCTGCTGTGCTTATCCAGCACCACAATCTCAACACTACTTTGACTGGGGCAACACAACCATCGTAGGGCATGCTAAACCGAGACACGCACAGGGATTCCTAAAGGCCTGGCATTCTAAGTAGAACTCCATCGATAAACACATCAACTTGGACCCCATCTACCATCCTCTGAGAAAAAGATCTGGAAATGATATCACTCACCTTAAGAAACCAAGACACATACATAGAAAATGAGACATAACGCCAGCACTTCAGCAGAGGCTCACTGATGATGTCACCTTGTAGGGTGACGAAACATCTGAAAACAAACCTTCCAGCTCAGTGAGCAAACTTACAACCAGATCCATGTAGGCTATGTCTACCCCCCTGCCCTCATCAACCTTCCCGGTCATTTCATCAAAGAACTCTTAACAATTTTGTGAGGCATGATCTCCCACACACACAGCCATGCTGACTACTCCTAATCAAACCCTGTCAATCCAAATGCATGTCCACCTTGTCCCTCAGAATTTTCTCAAGTAACTTACCTACCACAGATGTTAGGCTTATTGGTGTTTAGTACCCCAGGTTTTCTTTGCAGCCCTTCTTGAATAATAACATAACATTCACCACCTTCCAGTCTTCTGAGACCTCACCCGTGGCTAACAGTGATGCAAGAATATCAGCCAGGACCCCTGCAATTTCTTTAATAGCCAGTTGCAGTGTTCTTGGATATACCTGATCAAGACCAGGAGACTTATCTACCTTCATACATTCTAATACATCCAACACCTCCTTTATTATGATATGGACTGACCCCAAGATACAACCACTAACTTCCCCAAGTTCCCAAGTCTTTCTCTATGGTAAACGCAGGTGAAACATTCATTGGAAATCTCACCCACCTCCTCCTTCAAAGAGTGCATTTTCCTTTCCCACGTGGCCGATGATGCCCTCCAGTGCATCTCCTCCACTTCTGTCACCTCTGCCCCACTTCACCAGTTTCCTCATTTCCCCTCCCTCCACATTATCCCAGTCCCAAGCCTTCAAGTCGGCACCATCCTTTTGACCAGTCCATCACCTTTCCCATCTATCTGCTCCACCCTCCTCTCCAACCCATCACCTTCTCTTCCTCCCTACTTTCCCTCTCTTTTATCTCTCAGCCCCCTGGCCCATAAGCCTCATTCCTGATGAAGAGCTTATGCATGAAACATTGATTCTCCTCCTCGCTGCTGCCTCAGGTTTCGCTTAGTGGCCTGTTCCTTCAGTCTGTGTGATTTATTTGTTAATTTTTTTTTCTTGAATTCTCTCCACTCGTCTGGGAATAAATGGCAGGTCCAAAAATATTCTCGGCTTGACACCATCCAGGACAAAGTGACCATTTCATTGGCACATTGTGCATAACCTTCCATCCTGACACACCAGCAGCAACGTGTCCCTTCCACAAGGTCTGCTGCAGCAACTCATCAAGGCTTCTTAGACAGCACCTTCCAAACCGGTGATATCTTCCATCCACCACAACAAGCGCACCAAGTTCCCCTGCAAGTTCCCCTCTAAGCTGCTCCCCATCCTGACTTGGAAATATATCGCCATTCCTTCACTGTCGCTGGTCAAAATCCTGGAATTCCCTCTCTCGGGACATTGTGGGTCAACCCACAGCACATGGACTGCAGCGGTTCAAGATGGCAGCTCCACTCCCCCTCCCCCTCCCCCATCCTCTCAAGGGGCAACTAGGGACAGGTAATAATAAATACTCATCCAGCCAGAGTTTCCCAAGTTCTACAAGTGAATACAAAAAAAAGTTGAGGGGAGTGTCTGTGGGTGGGGAAATGGGGTTCAGTGTATGAGTGTGAGTGTGTGGGTGTCTGTGTGGTGTGGGTGTCTGTGTGGTGTGGGTGTCTGTGTGGTGTGGGTGTCTGTGTGGTGTGGGTGTCTGTGTGGTGAGTGTGTGGGTGTCTGTGTGGTGAGTGTGTGGGTGTCTGTGTGGTGAGTGTGTGGGTGTCTGTGTGTGTGTGTGTGTGTGTGAAGAGGGATGTGTGTGTGAAATTGCAGGCTGTTGGGCTGAATATTTCTATTTCTGGTCAAGTGTGAGCCATGCTGGGTTTGATGGAGTGGGTCTTGCTGTGTGTGTTTTCCCGCTGTATCTGATTAAACTCACTGCATTAATTGCAGCCCATATGGCAAGTTGATTACTACTGCACGCTGTTCCTGTCGCTTACTGGATATCCCAAAATTGGCTGGCATCCCTGACACTAGTGCCATATTTAAATGGCCACTGTGTGCCCAGGCAAACAATCAGTCTGGAGCTACCCTGCATGGTTCCTGACATTTATCCCAGCTGTCGCTGACAGGCGGAATTTGTTGTCCCCTTGTTCCCAGGAGCAGCAGTGAGACCCTGGTGATCAGTGTCCTGGGTTCAACTGGTCCCAGCACAGTTGGAGAAAGGTCTACGTCCTCATCTACCAGTGAAAGTGCCACCAACTTCTCCTGTACATCCTACCTCCTCTATCTCAGCTGCCTCCTCTAAGCCTCACACATTACTGTTCCCACCAGGACCTACACCTTCCTCACTCACCCTCGCCCATCCAAAAGTCTTTTCCCTGGGATCGGGGAGTCCAGAACTAGAGGGCATGGATTTAGGGTGAGTGGAGAAAGATATAAAAGAGACCTCCGGGGCAACCATTTCACTCAGAGGGTGGTACGAGTATGGAACGAGCTGTCAGAGGAAGTGGTGGAGGCTGGTACAACATTTAAGAGGCATTTGGATGGGTGTATGAATAGGAAGGGTTTGGAGGGATATGGGCCGGGTGCTGGCAGCTGGGACTATATTGGGTTGGGATATCTGGTTGACATGGATGGGTTGGACCAAACTGTATCCATGCTGTACATCTCTATGACTCTATGATACCAATCCATGATATCCCTCACCCCGCATGCCCTCTGCACTGCCCACTCACCTGCACCAACATTAACATCTGTTGCACCCCCTTTCATCTTCTGTAATACCTGCCCCCCTCTCCCATTCCCGGAGCTGAACGGCCCACACTAGGGCAGAAAGAGTCAAGGTGGGTGGTGTGCTGCCTACCGTCAGCTCTGCACTGTCTGTGATTAACAGAGGAACCTGACTCTGACTGTCCCAAGCAGCCCCTGGACTGTGTCAGACCTGTTCTTGACCATGTCAGGATCCCCCTGAGGGAAGCCTGCCCCTGTCACTGCTCTGAAACCTGCTCACAACCGGGGCAAGTTTCCTGGCTTTGTGTCTGTTCTAGGAGGCAAGGCACCGCAGTAGTTATATGAGCCTGGCATCTCTGGGGCAGAGGGCAATGTGCAAAAAAGCCAAGGCAGGGGTACAGCAAGTACCCAGGTGAGCTCCGAGTGAGTGAGTGAGCACTGTGACAGGGAGTGAAGGCCACAGAGCCACAGCCTGGTGCAGTCCCTGAACTGGGTCTACCTCCCTCAGCACACAGTGCCCTTGCCATTGAATTAGTTGTTGCTACTGCCTGAGGTGCAGCATTGAAGGTTAGCGTGTCCTGTCAGTGA
The DNA here is from genome assembly GCF_037043375.1 of Chiloscyllium plagiosum. Classification (NCBI taxonomy): domain Eukaryota; kingdom Metazoa; phylum Chordata; class Chondrichthyes; order Orectolobiformes; family Hemiscylliidae; genus Chiloscyllium; species Chiloscyllium plagiosum. The sequence goes on along the minus strand of NW_028270163.1, from coordinate 56,604,160 downwards.
ATCAGAGATGTGAGATGAGACTGGCGCTTCAGTTACCAACGTCCATGGATAGGGGGTATATTTGACCCCCTGAAGTGTTGCTGGAATCCAAATCACAATGACCTGGAGATCTTTGGTAACAAGCAGAGAGTTAAACCCAGGAACCCACACTGGTTTCTGTGTTGAGTTTTCCCAATGGTTAGTTTGTTCAGAGCTGTTTGGTAAGGTGACAGGCTGTGGTGAGTTGGGGGGGAAGGTGAGCCGGGGGGAAGTGTAAGGGAGATGCGCGAGGGAAGTTTTTCATGCAGAGAGTGGTAGGAGCCTGGAGCACACTACCAGAAGAGGTGGTGGTAGCAGCTATGTTGGGGACATTTAAGAGGCATCTGGATGGTTCATGAATATGGAAGGAATAGAGGGATACGGACTGAATAAGTGCAAAAGGCTTGTCTTTTTTAGTTTAGTTAGGGCATGATGATCGGCACGTGCTTGGTGGGCCTAAAGTACGGTTCCTGGGCTCTACTTCCCTTTTGCTCTTTGTTCTAATTCACCCTGACCTGCACATCTTTGGATTGTGGGAGGAAACCGGAGCACTCAGAGGAAACCCACACAGACACGGGGAGAATGTGCAAACCCCAAACAGACAATTGCCCAAGGCAGGAATCGAACCCTTCCCCCACCTCACCCCAGTTCCAGACTTCCAGTTCAGCACCGTCCCCATGACCTGTCCTACCTGCCTATCTTCTTTTCCACCTATCCACTCCACCCTCCTCTCTGACCTATCACCTTCATCCCCACTCCCATCCACCCATTGTACTCTTTGCTATCTTCCCCCACCCTCCTCTCTGACCTATCACCTCCATCCCCTTCCCCACTCACCTATTGTACTCTATGCTACTTTCTCCCCAACCCCCACCCTCCTCTCATTTACCTCTCCACCCTTCAGGCTCTCTGCCTGTATTCCTGATGAAGGGCTTTTGCCCGAAACGTCGGATTTTCCTGCTCCTCGGATGCTGCCTGAACTGCTGTGCTTTTCCAGCACCACTCTACTCCCCTCTCACCTTGAACCTGTGCCCTCTTTAGCCATGCTAAGTTGCCCATAGTGTCGAGGGATCTGCAGGTTAGGTGGGTTAACCATAGGAAATGCAGGGTTACGGGTTTGGGGAGGGGGAGAACGGGGAGGAGGTGTGGGTTGGGGAGGGCTGTTCTTCAGCGGTTCGATGTGGACTGAATGACCTGCTTCCACTGAAGGGATTCTGTGTTAATAAGCAGGTGAATGACATGCCAGCATTTAATCATGTTCATTTCCCCTTTTCTTCACGCCCCTGATACCCTTTATCTCATATAATGGTCCATCACAGATCACAAAAACCACTTACATTGATGGTACCTTGCATATCGGAAAATATCCTGAGTCATTTCGCAAGAGTGTTAGCAAGTAAAATGTGACACTGAGCCACACGTGGCAATAATGGACATGTGACCGATAGCTCTCCACAACAAAATGTGTTTTAAAAACTAGCACGTGCTGGAAATCAGAAACAAAACAAAAATTGCTGGAAAAGTACAGCAGGTCTGGCAGTATCTGTGGAGAGAAATCAGAGTTAACATTTCGCGTCCGATCACCCTTCTTCAGAACGGATGTTTTAATAAGCTATGTTTTAAATTGTGTTTTAAAGGAATACTGAGGTAGAGAGACTGAAGGCAAGAGTTTTATATCGATGTAGCTGAAGGCACACTTGCTGTTGATGGGGTAATGGGAATGTGCAAAGCAACAACTGAAGGAACACCGCCTGGAAATTATTTATTTCGTTAATATAATCAACAATACTAATAAATCAGCTTGTAGTGAGCAGAGTCCTGGAGCATAACTTGGATTTTCTCTGGAGTGGGGATATTTTGTTTTTCTAATTCCATGGGTTTTTTTTTTAATGTTTTAAGCATAAAACTTCAAAATGTTCTGGAAAGAGTAAACATCTCTTTGGTTTTATTTTGTACGTCAATATTTGAAAAGCTTATAATATAATATAACACGAAGATTGGTGGAGTAGCAGAAAGCATAAGGGACTGTCAGAGAATACAGGAGGATATAGATAGACTGGAGAGTTGGGTGGAAAAGTGGCAGATGGTTTTCAATCCAGACCAATGTGAGGTGATGCATTTAGGCAATTCTAATTCTAGAGCGTATTATACAATGAATGGAAGAACCTTGGGAAAAGTTGATGGGCAGAGAGATCTGGGAGTGCAGGTCCATTGTACCCTGAAGGTTGCTGCACAGGCGAATAGAGTGGTCAAGAAGGTATATAGTATGCTTGCCTTCATTGGATGGGGTATTGAGCATAACAGCTGGCAAGTCATGTTAAAATTGTACAAGACATTGGTTCGGCCGCATTTAGAATACAGTGTACAGTTCTGGTCGCCACATTACCAAAAGGATGTGGACGCTTTGGAGAGGGTGCAGAGAAGGTTTATGAGAATGTAGCCTGGAATGGAAGGTGCTAGCTATGAAAAAAGTTGGAGTAGATTAGGTTTATTTTCACTAGAAAAAATGAGATTGAGGGGGGGACCTGATTGAGATTTACAAAATCACGAAGGGTATAGAGAGGGTGGATAGAGACAAGCTTTTTCCCCAGGGTGAAGGATTCAATAACGAGAGATCATGCTTTCAAGGTGAGAGGTGGAAAGTTTAAGGGGGATACACGCGGCAAGTACTTCACACAGAGGGTGGTGGGCGTTTGGAACGCGTTGCCAGCAGAGGTGGTAGAGGCAGGCACGGTAGATTCATTTAAGATGCGTCTGGACAGATGCATGAGTAGGTGGGGAGCAGAGGGATACAAATGCTTAGGAATTGACCGACAGGTTTAGACAGTACATTTGGATCGGCTAAGGCTTGGAGGGCCGAAGGGCCTGTTCCTGGGCTGTAAAGCTTCTTTGTTCTTCTTTGTTTTTATCTCCAAATTCACTTTATACATCTCAGGAATGGGTTACCGTCATTAAGAGCACAGAAGAACTGATCCCATTTCCAAACTTGCAAATAAATGCAACACTGAAATATTGACTGTGAGCAGCATTTTATTTTCTTTGTTTTGTTTCTCGTCCTTCCTATGAAATGCAGCTGTCCAGAAACATGGTTCATTGTTTGAAATCTGAAGTTTTTCTGCTTTTATTTAGCACTTTGGAAAGAGAGACAGTGTTGGAAGCAGGCAGAGAGAGGTTGCTTGTGTTGCAGCAGAGAGAGAGAGAGAGAGTCGGTCACGTGGCCTGAGCGTGTGAGGTGGATGAGTGTGGAAAATGACTGCAGCACCAGGCACCCCTGTTCAGTGCAGGTCCAAAGAGAATTCAGCCAAAGTGCCCCATCAGCTCTTCATCAGAGCAATGCCTGTTCTGGGTGTAAGTTTGCTCGCTGAGCTGGTGGGTTTGTTCTCAGATGTTTTGTCACCTGAACCTGAGGGGCACCAGTATCCTTGGCGGGAGGTTTGCTAGTGCTCTTGGGGGGGGTTTAAACTAACTCTGCAGGGGCATGGGAACCCAGACTGTAGCTTTAGGGTGCAGGACCTGGAATGTAGGGAGGTTAGGAACATGGCATCAATTTCAAAGGAGGGTGCCTGTAAACAGGAAAGTGGCTTGAAGTGTGTATACTTCAATGCAAGAAGTATACGAAATAAGGTAGGTGAACTTGCAGCGTGGGTTGGTACCTGGGACTTCGATGTTGTGGCTATTACGGAGACATGGGTAGAACAGGGACAGGATTGGCTGTTGCAGGTTCCAGGATTTAAATGTTTTAGTAGGGTCAGAGGTGGGGGTAAAAGAGGGGGAGGTGTGGCATTGCTTGTCAAAGATAGTATTACAGCTGTGGAAAGGACGATGGATGAAGACTCGCCATCTGAGGTAGTTTGGGCTGAGGTTAGGAATAGGAAAGGTGAGCTCACCCTGTTAGGAGTTTTTTACAGGCCTCCTAATAGTCCTAGAGACGTAGAAGAAAGGATTGCGAGGATGATTCAGGAGAAGAGTGAAAGTAATAGGGTGGTTGTTATGGGGGACTTTAACTTTCCTGATATTAATTGGGAAAGCTATAGCTCAAGTTCGTTAGATGGTCAGTGTTTGTCCAATGTGTGCAGGAGGGTTTCCTGACACAATATGTAGATAGGCCAACAAGAGGTGAGGCCATACTGGATTTGGTTCTGGGTAATGAACCAGGCCAGGTGTTAGAATTGGAGGTAGGTGAGCACTTTGGGGACAGTGACCACAATTCGGTGACCTTTACTCTAGTCATGGAGAGGGATAAGTGTGCACTGCAGGGCAAGAGTTATAGATGGGGGCAGGGAAATTATGATGCTGTGAGGCATGACTTAGGATGTGTGGCCTGGAAAAGTAAGCTTCAAGGCAAGGGTGTAATTGATATGTGGAGCTTGTTCAAGGAGCAACTATTGAGTGTCCTTGATAAGTATGTGCCCGTCAGGCAGGGAGGAAAGGGTCGTGTGAGGGAGCCGTGGTTTAATAAGGAATTGGAATCCCTTGTTAAATGGAAGAGGGCGGCCTATGTAAAGATGAGGCGTGAAGGTTCAATTGGGGCGATTGAGAGTTATAAGGTAGCCAGGAAGGACCTGAAGAGAGAGCTAAGAGCAGCAAGGAGGGGTCATGAAAGGTCCTTAGTTGGTAGGATTAGGGAAAACCCTAAGGCTTTCTATAGGTATGTCAGGAATAAAAGAATGACTAGGGTAGGAATAGGTCCAGTCAAGGATAGTAGTGGGAAGTTGCATGTGGAGGCTGAAGAGATTGGGGAGACACTGAATGAATACTTTTCGTCAGTATTCACTCAGGAACAGGACATTGTTGTCAATGTGAGTACTGAGTCACAATTAAGTAGAATGGATGGCTTTGAGGTATGTAGAGAAGAGGTGTTGGAAATTCTGGAAAGGGTGAAAATAGATAAGTCTCCTGGGCCTGATGGCATTTATCCTACGATTCTCTGGGAAGCAAGGGAGGAGATTGCAGAGCCATTGGCCTTGATTTTTATGTCCTCGTTGTCTACAGGAGTAGTGCCAGAAGATTGGAGGCTAGCAAATGTGGTTCCCTTGTTCAAGAAGGGGAGTAGGGATAACCCTAGTAACTATAGGCCGGTGAGTCTCACTTCTGTTGTGGGCAAAGTCTTAGAGAGAATTGTAAGGGATAGGATTTATGAACATCTGGATAGGAATAATGTGATCAAGGATAGTCAGCATGGTTTTGTGAAGGGCAGGTCGTGCCTCACAAACCTTATTGAATTCTTTGAGAAGGTGACTAAGGAGGTGGACGAGGGGAAAGCAGTAGATGTGGTGTATATGGATTTTAGTAAGGCGTTTGATAAGGTTCCCCATGGTAGACTACTGCAAAAAATACGGAGGTATGGCATTGAGGGTGAGTTGGAGGTTTGGATTAGGAGTTGGCTGGCTGGAAGAAGACAGAGGGTAGTAGTTGATGGCAAAGGTTCATCTTGGAGTGCCGTCACTAGCGGTGTTCCGCAAGGATCTGTTTTGGGACCATTGTTGTTTGTCATTTTTATAAATGACCTGGAGGAGGGGTTAGAAGGTTGGGTGAGTAAGTTTGCGGATGATACGAAAGTCGGAGGAGTTGTAGACAGTGAGGAAGGATGTGGCAAGTTACAGCGGGATATAGATAAGCTGCAGAACTCGGCAGAAAGGTGGCAAATGGAGTTCAATGTAGGTAAGTGTGAGGTGATTCACTTTGGTAAGGGTAATAAAAAGATGGGGTACTGGGCTAACGGTCGGATACTTGGTAGTGTGGATGAGCAGAGGGATCTTGGTGTCCATGTACACAAATCTTTGAAAGTTGCCACCCAGGTAAATAGTGCGGTGAAGAAGGCATATGGCGTACTGACTTTTATTGGTAGAGGAATTGAGTTCCGGAGTACTGAGGTCATGTTGCAGTTGTATAAGACTCTGGTGCGGCCACATCTGGAGTATTGTGTGCAGTTTTGGTCGCCATACTATAGGAAGGATGTGGAGGCACTGGAACGGGTGCAGAGGAGGTTTACCAGGATGTTGCCTGGTATGGTAGAAAGATCGTATGAGGAAAGGCTGAGGCACTTGAGGTTGTTTTCATTGGAGAAAAGAAGGTTTAGGGGTGACATGATAGAGGTGTATAAGATGATTAGGGGTTTAGATAGGGTCGACAGTGAGAATCTTTTTCCACGTATGGAGTCAGCTATTACAAGGGGGCATAGCTTTAAATTAAGGGGGGGTAGGTATACGACAGATGTTAGGGGTAGGTTCTTTACTCAGCGAGTCGTGAGTTCATGGAATGCCCTGCCAGTAGCAGTGGTGGACTCTCCCTCATTATGGGCATTTAAGCGGGCATTGGATAGGCATATGGAGGATAGTGGGCTAGTGTAGGTTAGGTGGGCTTGGATCGGCGCAACATCGAGGGCCGAAGGGCCTGTACTGCGCTGTATTCTTCTATGTTCTATGTTCTATCATCAGTGAGCCTCTGATGAAGTCCTGGTGTTCTGTCCCGCTTGCTATTTATCTGTCTTGGTTTGTTGTGGTGGGAGATCTCACTTCCGGTTCTGTGTCTGAGAGGTTGGTAAATGGGGTCCAAATTGATATGTTTGTTAATGGAGTTCCAGTTTGATTGCCAAATCTCTACGAATTCCGGTGTGTGTCTTTGTTTAGCCTGTCCCAGGCTGGATGTATTGTCCCAGCCAAACGTGTGTGTGTGTGTGTGTGTGTGTGTGTGTGTGTGTGTGTGTGTGTGTACACCAGTGATAGAGTGATAGTTGGTCTTTGTATCCTGGTGGCTAGTTTCCTACCCGTTTGTTGCAGGGTATTTTGTATATGATGTTTGTTCTGCTGGTTTTTGGACAGGGTCCTGTAAATTTATCCAGAGCTGTTCCAGTGTGGTGGTAGGATTGTGGGCTCCCATGATGCCGAGGGGCCGGAGTAGTCTGGTCGTCATCTCCAAGATGGCCTTAATGTATGGCAGGGTGGCTAGAGTCTCTGGGCGTGTTGTCTTCTTGTTTAGGTCTGTTTTGGAAACCTATTGATGTCCATGTGTCTGTTCATTCCACACTCATGGAGGATAGCTGCTTCCTAACACGTGCACTGTGAGTGTCTGACAAAACTGCCCAGTAAAACTGCAGGTTTGTTCTTCGTCATTGCACTCACTGAGTCCTGTTCATTCATTGCCTTCCGAGCTGCATTGGCTCCAGGTGCTATAGTGCATTAATTTTAAATTGTTCTCCTTTCTCCTCAAATCCCTTTGTAGCCCTGTCCCTCATTACAACTGCAAACACCTCAAGTCCTCCATCTGAACTCCTTCAATTCCTAACGTCCCCCATTTTCATTGCATTTCCACAGGCCCTAAATTCTGGATTTCCTGCTGTAGACCTTTTCATCTCTCTCTGTTTAATATATTTGTTAAAACAATCTGATCACTTTGGGTCACTGGGCCAAATGGCATGTTGCACAGCTCAGTATCAAACTATGCTTGATAACAGCAGTGAGGCAAGATGTTAAAGGCACTATATGAATGCAAATTGTTGTTGAGTGCAGATTCTGAGTCGGAAACATTAGTCCAGCAGTTTATTAATCCCAGAGACTCAAACTCCTGCTTTCTGCTCCCAGAGGAATGTTTCCATTTAAAGCCATAATCCAGAAAACAAAAGCACTTGTGGAGAGAAGGGTGACCAGTTTTAACACAAACATCAAACACATCAAGCAATAAATCAGCTTTTTAATTAAAAAAAAACCATCACAATTGACAGGCAATTTACTGAACGTTGCTGCCAAATGACAACCATTTTCATCTTGTCTGTTTTTAATTCTTTTGTGATCTATTTCAGTGCTCTTTAGGCCAAAAAACAAATGCTTAATAAACTTAAACATTGTGAAAAAGAGACTAGAACTTCAAGCTTTTCATCTTGCCTTCATAAGAACTCGAATGCAGATCTGGGGGGGGGGGGGAGGACAGAGAAACCATTTTAAACAGCTGGAGGAGAGGGGGTTGAACCACTGTTGCCAAGGGGAGGTAGCAAGAACAGCCAAAGAGATGCACAGCACGGAAACAGATCCTTCGGTCCAACTCGTCCATGCCAACCAGATATCCTAAATAAACCTAGCCCATTCGCCAGCACTTGGCCCATATCCCTCCAAACCCTTATTCATGTCCCCATCCAGATGCCTTCTAAATGTTGTTGTTGTACCAGCCTCCACCACATCTCTGGCAGCTCATTCCATACACGTACCACCCTCTGTATGAAATAGTTGCCCATTAGGTTCCTTTTAAATCTTTCCCCTCTCATTTCAAACCTATGCCCTCTAGTTTTGGACTGCCCCCAACTCGAAAAGATTTTGTCGATTTACCCTATCCATGCCCCACATAATTTTATAAACCTCTATAAGGTCACCCCTCAGTCTCCGACGCTCCAGGGAAAACAGCCCCAGCCTGTTCAACCTCTCCCTGTAGCTCAAATCCTCCAACCCTAGCAACATCCTTGTAAATCTTTTCTGAACCCTTTCAAGTTTCACAACACCTTTCTGATAGGAAGGAGACCAGAATTGCATGCAATATTCCAACAGTGGCCTAACCAATGTCCTGTACAGCCGCAACATGACCTCCCAACTCCTGTACTCAATACTCTGACCAATAAAGGAAAGCATACCAAACACCTTCTTCACTATCCTATCTACCTGCGACTCCACTTTCAAGGAGCTACGAACCTGCACTCCAAGGTCTCTTTGTTCAGCAACACTCCCTAGGACCTTACCATTAAGTGTACAAGTCCTGCCCTGATTTGCTTTCCAAAAATGCAGCACCTCACATTTATCTGAATTAAACTCCATCTGCCAGTCCTCAGCCCATTGGCCCATCTGATTAAGATCCTGTTGTACTCGGAGGTAACCTTCTTTGCTGTCCACTACACTTCCAATTCTGATGTCATCTGCAAACATACTAACTATACCTCCTAAGTTCACATCCAAATCATTTATATAAAGGACGAAAAGTAGAGGGCCCAGCACCGATCCTTGTGACTCACCACTGGTCACAGGCCTCTAGCCTGAAAAGCAGCCCACCACCACCACCACCTCCTGTCTTCTACCTTAGAGCCAGTTCTGTATCCAAATGGATAATTCTCCCTCTATTCCAGATCTAACCTTGCAACCAGTCTCATGGGGAACCTTGTCAAACCCTTTACTGAAGTCCATATAGATCACATCCACCACTCTGCCCTTATCAGTCCTCTTTGTTACTTCTTCAAAAACGGTTAAAAAAACTGAGACATGATTTCCCACACACAAAGCCATGTTGACTATCCCTAATCAGTCCTTGCCTTTCCAAATACATGTACATCCTGTCCCTCAGGATTCCTCCAACAAACTTGCCCACTACCAATATCAGACTCACTGGTCTATAGTTCCCTGGCTTGTCCTTACCACCTTTCTTAAACAGTGATACCACATCAGCCTCTAGTCTTCCGGCACCTCATCTGTGACTATCAATGATACAGATATCTCAGCAAGGGGCCCAGGAACGTCTTCCCTAAATTCCCACAGAGTTCTGGATGTAAGTTTGCTCGCTGAGCTGGATGGTTTGTTTTCAGACGTTTCGTCACTATACTAGCTAACATCAGTGAGCCTCTGGTGAAGCGCTGGTGGTATGCCTGGCTTTTATTTGTGTGTTTAGGTTTCCTTGGGTTGGTGATGTCATTTCCAATGGTGATTTCATTTCCTGTTCTTTTCCTCAGGTCATGGTAAATGGGATCCAAGTTGATGTGTTTGTTGATAGAGTTCTGGTTGGAATGCCATGCTTCTAGGAATTCTCATGCATGTCTCTGTTTGGCTTGTCCTAGGATGGATGTGTTTACTGTGGAGGAGGACATGGAAGATATAGAACGTGGGGAAATAAATAATGACCCTTTTGAGTGGTGTCCTTCCTCGTTTGTATGTAAGGTTATTAGCAAAAGTGGGCCATGCCTTTTTATAGCTCGTTGATGTTGATGTTCATGTATACTGGTGGCTAGTTTTCTGCCTGTTTGTCCAATGTAGTGTTTGTTACAGTTCTTGCACAGTATTTTGTAAATGACATTAATTTTGCTTGTCTGTTTAGTCTTTCAATTCCATTAGCTGCTGTTTTAGTGTGTTGGTGGGTTTGCGGGCTACCAGATGCCAAGAGGTCTGAGTAGTCTGGCAGTCATTTCCAAGATGTCTTTGATGTAGGGGAGACTGGCTAAGGTTTCTGGATGTGTTTTGTCTGCTTGTTTGGGTTTGTTGCTGAGAAATCGGCAGACTGTGTTCATTGGGTACCCATTCTTTTTGAATGCACTGTATAGGGGATTTTCCTATTAGCAACTCTATCAACAAACACATTGCCTTGGATCCTATTTACCATCCCTGAGAAAAAGAACAGGAAATGACATCACAGGAAATTATGTCACCACAGGACATGACATCGCCAACCCAAGGAAACCTAAACACATAAATAAAAAGCGGGCTATACCACCAGTGCTTCACCGGAGGCTCACTGATGATCTCTAGTATGGTGACGAAATGTCTGAAAATGAACTTTCCAGCTCAGTGAGCAAACTTACATCCAGAACCTCAAACTGAGCTACAAATCTTCTCAAAGCTTGTTCCCACAGAGTTCTAGGGTACATCTGATTAGGTCCTGGGATTTATCCACCTTTATGCATTTTAAGACATCTAGTACCACCACCTCTTAATATGGATATTTTTCAAAAGGGTCATTATTTATTTCCCCACGTTCTATATCTTCCATGTCCTCCTCCACAGTAAACACTGATGCAAAATACTTGATTAGTATCTCCCCTATTTTCTGCAGTTCCATGCATAGGCTGCCTTGCTGATCTTTGAGGGGCCCTATTGTCTCCCTAATTACCCTTTTGTCCTTAAAATATTTATAAGATCCCTTTGGATTCTCCTTAATCTTATTTGCCAACGTTATCTCATGTCCTTTTTTTGCCCTTTTGGTTTCCCTCCTATTATCTATAGACTCTTCTAGGGATTCACTCAATTTCTACTGTCTCTACCTGACATATGTTTCCTCCTTATTCTTGAACAAAACTTTATTTTCTCTAGTCATCCAGCATTCCCTACGCCTTGCCCCTCACACTAACAGGGAAAAAAACATTGTCTGCAGACTCTCATTCTCTCATTTCTGAAGGCTTCCCATTTTCCAGCCGTCCCTTTACCTGCGAACATCTGCCCCCAATCAGCTTTGAAACTTCTTGCCTATTGCTGTTAAATTAGCCTTCCTCCAATTTAGAACTTCAACTTTTAGATCTGGTCTATCCTTTTCCATCACTATTTTAAAACTAATAGAATTATGGTCACTGGCCCCAAAGTGCTCCCTCACTGACACCTCAGTCACCTGCCCTGCCTTATTTCCCAAGAGTAGGTCAAGTTTTGCACCTTCTGTAATAGGTACATCCACATACTGAATCAGAAAATATTCTTGTACACACTTAATAAATTCCTCTCCATCTAAACCCTTAACACTATGGCAGTCCCAGTCTATGTTTGGAAAGTTAAAATCCCCTACCATACAGGTAACTGAGATCTCCTTACAAATTTGTTTCTCACTTTCCTGCTGACTGTTAGGGCATTCTGTGGTACAATCCCAATAAGGTGATCATCCCTTTCCTATTTCTCAGTTCAACCCAAGTAACTTCCCTAGATATATTCCCTGGAATATCCTCCCTCAGTACAGCTGTAATACTATCCCTTATCAAAAGTGCCACTCCCCCTCCTCTCTCGCCTCCCTTTCTAACCTTCCTGTAGCATTTGTATCCTGGAACATTAAGCTGCCAGTCCTGTCTATCCCTGAGCCACATTTCTGTAATTGCTATGATATCCCAGTCCCATGTTCCTAACCACGCCCTGAGTTCATCTGCCTTCCCTGTTAGGCCCCTTGGATTGAAATAAATGCAGTTTAATGTATCATTCCCAACTTGTTCTCTGCTTTGTCCCTGCCTGCCCTGACTGTTTGACTCACTTCTGTTCCCAACTATACCAGTCTCAGATCGATCTCTTTCCTCACTAAGTCCCTGGATCCCCCCCCCACCCCACATCTTACTAGTTTAAATCCTCCCGAGCAGCTCTAGTAAATTTCCCTGCCAGTATATTAGTCCCCTTCCAATTTAGGTGCAATCCATCCTTCTTGTACAGGTCACTTCTACCCAGAAGAGATTCCAATGATCCAAAAATGTGAATCCTTCTCCCATAACCAGCTCCTCAGCCATGCCATTCATCTGCTCTACCCTCCTATTCCTGCCCTCACTAGCTCGTAGCACTGGGAGTAATCCAGATATTACTACTCTCGAGGACTTCCTTTTTAAATTCCTACCTAACTTTCTATATTCTGTCCTCCGAATCTCATCCTTTTCCCTTCCTATGTCGTTGGTTCCAATGTGGACAATGACCTCCTGCTGGTCCCTCTCCCCTTTGAGAACATTCTGCACCCTCTCTGAGACATCCTTGATCCTGGCACCAGGGAGGCAACACACCATTCTGATTTTTTCCTGTTGGCCGCAGAAGCGTTTGTCTGTGCCTCAGACTAGAGAGTCCCCTAACACAATCGATCACTTGGAACCCAACATTAAAGCCAGACTCAATATCAGAAACCTGGCTATTCGTGCTACATTCCCCTGAAAGTTCATCACCACCTACATTTTCCAAAACAATATACTTGTTTAAGATGGGGATAGCCACAGGAGACTCCTGCACTCCCTCTCCTACCTTTCCTGGAGGTAACCCATCTACCTGACTGTATGTGCAGTTTATCTCCTTCCCATCACACCCCTCTGGCTCCTGTAAATTCCTCATTGCCTCTAACTGCCGCTGCAACCAATCCATGCAATGTGATAGGAGTCGCAACCAAAGACACTTCCTGCTGGCATAACCATCAGTAACAAGGAAACTCTCCCTAATCTGCCACATCTGACAGGAAGAGCATATCACTCTACTAAGGGCCATCTTTGCACCTTAATAATCTACAGAAAATAGCACAGGCTTACTGCTCTTAAAAACACTGCTCCAGGCTACCTTAGTACCAATGCTTTATATTTTTAAAGTTTAATCAAGAAACAGATCTCAATAAAGCATGTAATCAAAAACAAAACCCTCTCTACTCACTAATGTAGGTTTATAAAAGAAAATCAGCAAGGCTGCACTTTCAAACCAATCACTTAGCTGCCCCCTGCTGGGAGCTCCCATATGTAGGTTCCTTCAAGCTCAGCTGTCGATTTTGCTGTTTGTTTATTTTTCTTAGAATGAATTCCAATGTCCAGAGATACTTGAAACCAGACAGCAAAGGCAGAAACTATGCAGGTTATTGCTGGGTCAGACAGCAGTGTAGGTTTCTTTCTCCATATGATTCACTTCCCATGTGGCCACTGCCTTTATCTATCTTCATCCTTTTCAAAGTGTCACTGTTTTGGTCTATTTTTTTCCCCACAAGTTTTAACTGTCAATCTTCATTCTCAGAGTGGCAGGTGGACTCTGTGCAAGGTGTTACCATGTAAATGCAGCAGAGTTTGTCTTCATGCCCCTTGCTTTGAAAAGGGTGCGATGTATATACAAGTGACTTTTGCCTACATAAAGTGAGGTTCTGTGTTTTTATACGTGTAGCTTCTAGCCCATGGAAATAGACTGCACCCTGTCCCCGTCTCTGAGGATCTTCTCTCTGGGTACCAGGTTTCCTGCTATTCTTTGATGCCCCACTCTTTTCAACTGCTAGAAATGTCAGAAGTCACACGACTACAGGTGACGTATGCAGATTTATTTGAAATCGCAGCATGTAGCCCCTTTGTCCGGTGAAGTGAAAGAAAAGCACAAAGAAACAAAATTTAAAGACTGAGAGATCGGGGCAGAGAGATTAAAAAAACCATACAAATGGGGGAAGTGAAATGTTGAATAATAAATCTCTGCAGGTGATCAAAAGTGTCAGATGGTGTGAGTAAAGTGTCAACAGCTGAAAATCATGTAAAGGGATGATCTATAATCCAATTAATGAGAGACAAAGACAAGTTAACGGACAAGCCCTGTGCATACACAGGATCTGCTCAGATGAGGAGAAACACAACAGGTATATCTTCGTTTTTGTTATCAAATTGCATTTTCTGCCACAGTCACCATAACAATGAATATTTTGACAACTTCAAATCCCCAATCTCTAATGGCTAGTTTTTGGACTTGGACAACATCCCTTGCTCCCTCAGTGTAAATCTGCTCTGTGCTCAGTTAGTGTATCACAGACACTGGTCAATTTTCACACCTGGTGACAAGTGGAAAATTTTCCAAGTTTCAGCAGTTAAACTATTTATCTTGGAATGCATCAGAGTTGAATGTGATTCTATGAACATGCACATATGTACAGTGAAATACTTTCTCTCTCTCTCACGCACACACACTCACTCACTCACACACATGCACACTTTTAGCAATGATGTGGAGCTGCTGGTGTTGAACTGGGGTGGACGACATCAGAAGTCAGACGACACCAGGTTACAATCCAACAGGTTTGACTAGACTGCTTGAAGGAAAGAGTTGTAGTGCTTTGAAGGAATTCCAGATCTTTACGCTTTAGCAGCTGAAGTCAGAGGGGCACGGGTATCCCTGATGGTGGGTGGTCTGGAGAAGGTCACAGGGTTTGGGAGGGCAAGGTCATGGGAGGATTTGAACCGTTTAAGATTGAAGTGTTACATGAGTAACTCATGGGTAAGCAAGCACCGGTAATGGTTGTACGGGACTTGATATAAGTCAGGGTACAGGCAGGAGAATTTTAAGTTAACAGTCAATAATCCAGGCTGCAGTGAGAGGCGTTAGTGAGGGAGCATTGTTTTGTGTTTGTCTGAGGGAGGTGGATGTGCAGTAATGGAGCACTCCGAGGAGTTACTGAGTGACAGTTTCAGGGCGTGCGATTGTAATCTGGCATGTTTCAGCTTCACCCATGTGTACCCCAGCTGTCTGACTCTGTATCTGACGTTCCCTTTGATCAGATGGGTAAAAACAATGACTGCAGATGCTGGGTTCCCTTTGATCAGTCTGTCAGTGCTGAGTCTTGTTTCACTTATTCTACACATACTCCCTCGTGTGGTGGAATCTTGTAACATCAGGTACACTTTATTACTGTGGGTTATGGGGAATGCAGCACTGCATTTTCACGATAATAATATAAATTTGCATAGAACATACAGCACCGAAACACGACTCCATCTAATCCTCTCTGTGCAATCATCTATTCCTTTCTCCTTCATGCTTATCCATCTTCTCCCAGTTATCAAAAATGGGAAACACTGGAGAAATTCTGCAGGCCTGGCAGCAACTGTGGAGAGAGCTAAAATTTCAGGTTCAGCGACTCTTTTCCAGAATGATTCTGAAGAAGGATTGCTGGACTCAAAACATTGGCTCAGTGGCTAGCACTGCTGCCTCACAGCGCCAGGGCCCCGGGTTCGATTCCAGCCTCAGGTCACTGCCTGTGTAGAATTTGCACATTCTCCCCGTGTCTGCATTGGTTTCTTCCCATGATGTGCAGGTTAGGTGGACTGGCCATGCTAAATTGCACATAGTGTACAGGAATGTGTATGTTAGGTGGATTAGCCATGGGAAATAAAGGCTTATAGGGAAGGAGGATGAGTCTGGCTGCAGTGCCCCCTGGAGGGTCAGTGTGGACTTGATGGGCCAAATGGTCTGTTTCCACATAGTAAGGTTTCTGTGATTCTGTTTTCTCTCCAGAGTCGGCTGTCAATGGTCCGTAGCAGGATTTGAACACTCAATCTCTAGATTATTGTCCAATAACTGAACTGGAGCCAATGACTGTGTGAATTGCTCCTGTGAGCAAAATGTTAGTGATATTTGTATCATCGATAGTCACAGGTGAGGTGCCAGAAGACTGGAGGTTGGCTAATATGGTGCCACTGTTTAAGAACGGTGGTAAGGACAAGCCAGGGAACTATAGACCAGTAAGCCTGACATCGGTGGTGGGCAAGTTGTTAGAGGGAATCCTGAGGGACAGGATGCACATGTATTTGGAAAGGCAAGGACTGATTAGGGATAGTCAACATGGCTTTGTGCGTGGGAAGTCATGTCTCACAAACTTGATTGAGTTTTTTTGGAGAAGGAACAAAGAGGATTGATGAAGGCAGAGCAGTAGATGTGATCTATGTAGCCTTCAGTAAGGTATTTGACAAGATTCCCCATGGGAGACTGATTAGCAAGGTTAGATCTCATGGAATAAAGGGTGAACTAGCCATTTGGATACAGAACTGGCTCAAAGGTAGAAGACAGAGGGTGGTGGTGGAAGGTGGTTTTTCAAACTGGAGGCCTGTGACCAGTGGAGTGCCACAAGGATCGGTGCTGGGTCCTCTACTTTTTGTCATTTACATAAATGATTTGGACGCGAGCATAAGAGGTACAGTTAGTATGTTTGCTGATGACACCAAAATTGGAGGTGTAGTGGACAGCGAAGAGGGTTACCTCAGATTACAACGGGATCTTGACCAGATGGGCCAATGGGCTGAGAAGTGGCAGATGGAGTTTAATTCAGATAAATGCGAGGTGCTGCATTTTGGGAAAGCAAATCTTAGCAGAAGTTATACACTTAATGGTAAGGTCCTAGGGAGTGTTGCTGAACAAAGAGACCTTGGAGTGCAGGTTCATAGCTCCTTGAATGTGGAGTCGCAGGTAAATAGGATAGTGAAGAAGGCGTTTGGTATGCTTTCCTTTATTGGTCAGAGTATTGAGTACAGGAGTTGGGAGGTCATGTTGCGGCTGTACAGGACATTGATTAGGCCACTGTTGGAATATTGCATGCAATTCTGGTCTCCTTCCTATCAGAAATATGTTGTGAAACTTGAAAGGGTTCAGAAAAGATTTACAAGGATGTTGCCAGGATTGGAGGATTTGAGCTATAGGGAGAGGCTGAACAGGCTGGGGCTGTTTTCCCTGGAGCGTCGGAGGCTGAGGGGTGACCTTATAGAGGTTTACAAAATTATGACAGGCATGGATAGGATAAATAGACGAAGTCTTTTCCCTGGGATCGGGGAGTCCAGAACTAGAGGGCATAAGTTTAGGGTGAGAGGGGAAAGATATAAAAGAGACCTACGGGGCAATTTTTCATGCAGAGGGTGGTACATGTATGGAATGAGCTGTCAGAGGATGTGGTGGAGTCTGGTACAATTGCAACATTTAAGAGGCATTTGGATGGGTATATGAATAGGAAGGGTTTAGAGGGATATAGGCCGGGTGCTTGCAGGTGGGACTAGATTGGGTTAGGATATCTGGTCGGTATGTACGGGTTGGACCGAAGGGTCTGTTTCCATGCTGCACATCTCTATGACTCCATGACCCTAATGATAGAGTGGATTGTACAGCTCAGCTCATATTCCAGATTTGAGGGACTGTCATCATTTATTAGACAGTAGGGTCAGTGCAGTCTGCTCAAAGCCAATAAAGTATACAGCTTGTGAGGCCTTGAGGCTCATTTTAAAGTTGGAACAATAGAAGCAACCTGAATGGGTGGGGTCAAGGTCCCACAGAACCACAATGTTTAGTTTTAGCTTTCTGCAGTTACTGGAGTCTTGAAGCTGGATGTGGAAGCTCTTATTTCTCTCTCTGTTACAGCTAAACCTGGCGTTCTCTTCCTGCTGCTTGAATTTGAGAGATAATCTGTTTTACTGAATCTGCCTTTACCAAGGGTGTGTTTATAGGATCTTACTATGTTGGAACAGTGGATGTTTATAAATAATCTATCGTTCCGTTATGTTGGTCCAATTTCTTTTTGGTTTGTATTTTAATCATACTGTATGAATAAAGTGTGTTTTGCTTCAAGCCTGATATTAATCAATCAGGTTACATCTGTAATGCAACACATGGCATTTGCCTTTAAAATAAGAAAGAGTTAGGGTCAAGGCTATCTCCTTCACCTGTTTAATGGGGGTTTGGTCTGGTCCATTACAAGAGTCGGAAAGGTATTGGCTTCAGATCCATAAACTGAAGGACAGAGCAAGTCTCACCTGCGATAATCCTCACCCTATCACAGGTGAAGGACTGAATGGCCTACCGAGACTCCTATTTTTGAGACATTGAAGGGGGTTAGTTGAAGATGGATAGGAGGAAGTTTATGCAGATAGTATAAATCCAGCAACTAGCCCACTTCTGTGCTTCACAATTCTATGTCTGACCTTGATTTCTGTGTGTCTGCAGGTCAGGTACTGCCACCAGCCCGCAACACTCCCAGTCCCATCGACCCTGAAAGCATTCAAGTGCCAGTCAGCTATGAGCCGGACCCTGCCGATCTGGCACTCTCCAGTATCCCTGGCCAGGAGATGTTTGACCCTCGCAAGCGTAAGTTCACAGATGAGGAACTGAAGCCCCAACCGATGATTAAAAAAGCTCGCAAAGTCTTCGTGCCCGATGAAATGAAGGTAACTTGGAACTGGTTCAGCAACTAGTGGGGGCGGGGGGGAACTGGTTCAGCAACTGGTGGGGGGGGGGGGGGGGGGAGTTCAGAAGCTTTAACCTTCTGCCGCACCAGTGTCGGATTTTTGTTATTATTACCCATTGAAAAAACTGCAGCAAGCAGTGATTTGAAGCGATGCAGACGTGATTTCATTGGGGTCTGGCAGCTCCACAGCTAACTGGGATAGTACCTAGCTCATCAACCAACCAAGCCTCAATCCTGGCTCTCTGTTAATAAATAAAATAGAATCATACTGCGTACAAAGGGGCCATTTGCCCTAGTGTGTCTGGGAGCTGCTCAATTAGACCCACTCACAAAAGCCCAACAAACTTCACAGCATTTTGTATTCCCTTCCAGTTTAAATCTAATTTCCTTGTGAATGGAATCTGCTCCCACCATCCTTCCAGGCAAAGCATTCCGGTTGACAACAAAATGCTGCAAAATATTTCCCCTCATCTCTCCTCTGGTTATTTTCCTACATATCCGAATCAGTTTGTCCCAGTTACTGAGCCTGCTATAGCCCTTTATCAAAACTCTAAATAATGTTTAACGCTCCATCAAACCTCCCCTTAAGCTTAATAAACACTGAAAGAACTGCGGGTGCTGTAAATCATGGACAAAAATGGAAATTGCTGGAAAAGCTCAGCAGGTCTGGCAGCATCTGTGAAGAGAAATCAAGATTTAACATTTTAGTTCTTCCTTCAGAACTGCTCCCCTTAATCCTTCCTGCTCTAAAGAAATAATCTCACTTTCTCCAATCTCCTCACATCACCGCAATCCCAGATTCATGATGTGGGGTAAATCTCATCTGGGAACCTGTTCAAAGCCTTTTCATGTCTGTTGCTGACATTGAAATCCAAGTTTTATTTCATGGGTACTGATCTCAGCTAAGGGAATGATTTACCTCCTCCAAACGACTCTGACTCGGAATGCTGCAAGACTGAACTTGGATTAGATTAGATTACTTACAGTCTGGAAACAGGCCCTTCGGCCCAACAAGTCCACACCGACCCGCCGAAGTGCAACCCACCCAGACCCATTCCCCTACATTTACCCCTTCGCCTCACACTATGGGCAATTTAACATGGCCAGTTCACCTAACCTGCATATTTTTGGACTGTGGGAGGAAACCGGAGCACCCGGAGGAAACCCACGCAGACACTGGGAGAATGTGCAAACTCCACACAGAGATTCGCCTGAGGTGGTTCCCTGGCCCCAATTACCAACCTGATGGAATTTGGCTGTATGTTTCCTCAAAGATGGATACAGCCACAGCCAGTACATTTAAAGCAGGAAAGTGGCCGTTTTGGTGAGTTAGAAAAGGATTGGTACCCTGGTATCAAAGTTGAGGAGGAAAGAAAATTGAGGCAGGATGGGTTGGTTGCAAAAGGATATGAGGGGAATTTCACCGAATGGCGTCTGTCTCAAACCTCAACAACAGATGATTAATGTCAACAACAAGCTCAAATTTATTTCTAACCAGTGCTCCCTCAGTCACTGAGATGTGTAAGGAGATTATTGAGCGCTGCTGATTTCTCTGATATGTATGATTCTCAAGTCCTGTAAAATTTCCTTGAGGCTGGGATTAAGGGATTTAGTCATTTTGTGTTTGGGTGAAATGTGGAGAGAAGTGGGCTGTGCAGGTAACTTGGATTTGATTTGAAGAAACTGAAATTGTGGGAGTGTGTTGCTAGGTTGTGGAACCTCTGTCACGTGGAGTGGTTTAAGAGAGAAAGGAATGGAATGATTATAAATAGGGTCTGAAGAGACAATTAACAGAGGGAAAGAGGAAGCTTATGTGGAGAATAACTATCAGCATAGATTCAGTACAAAACAAAGCACATTGAATTCAGGGTGATTTTAAGGTTATGTTTTTCTCAATGTTTCAAGCTAGGCCAAGCTGTTGGTAGGTTTTGCAGATGCAGAGTATAGAAGATATGTGTGTGTGAGTGTTACTTTCTGGCTGTGTATAATTACAAAACACAAGGTAAAAGGAAGCAGTTTGTTTCCCAATATCAGGGTTTGACCTGGGTAGTTTGTGTTGCCCTTTGTCACAGAATCAGGCCAGTTTTATCAGGAATTGTGACGGCATAAACAGACCCACAAGTGGTGCCAATGGTCTATCTGGGTAAAAATAACATGTTTCTCATTTTATTAAGCCAGGCTCTGACCCAGCATCAGTCACAACCGCATGTGCACACAGTTCCAAAAAGCTATGTCACTGCATCAAATGTAAAGGAACAAAAGCACATGGAATTCAACAGGAGGGGGTGAGGACCGAGAGGGTCATTACCACACCCCTCATCCCCCAGACTCTATTCACAGCCGTACCATTTTAAACTGAGCCAATTTACATGTGCATGCACTGATTCCAGTGAACACACTGCAGTGTGTAGTGTGTGTGGACACGGTGTCAGTCGACACAGTCTTTAATTCACTCCGTTGTGGGGTGGAAATGCTTGCACAAAGACACCTGTGAATATGGGACGTTCACAACTGAACGCAGTAGCTGAAGGACAAGTTTGGGTCACCTGCACACAGTCACTCACTCTCACATGATGATACACAGGACCACCCACTGACATTCGCACACTAGGGGAAGGTTTCACTTTGGATGTGGGTGGTAAATAACAGAAGGGGATCAGCTGGCTTTTGGTCTGTAAATACAAACCAGACAGGCCAACCTACAGTCACCAGCTATGGCTCACGCGCAATGTAAAAGTCACCCTCCTGCCTCTGACCCCTTCAGTGCCTCTTTCTGCTTTTACTAAGTCTAACATTACTCCATATTTAATTCAATCTACGAGCAGGATGAAAAATACTGGGCACGACGTAGGAAAAACAACATGGCAGCCAAGCGGTCCCGGGATGCTCGCCGGCTTAAGGAGAACCAGATTGCCATTCGTGCAGCTTTCCTGGAGAAAGAAAATTCCGCCCTGCGCCAGGAGGTAGCTGACCTCCGGAAGGAGCTGACCCGCTGCAAGAACATCCTGTCGAAATACGATGCTTGAAGTGAGCCACTGTTAGGGCCGGCACTGAACAGCTGCAAGATAGACGAGTGCTGTCCTGTTTTAGCTGGCACTCATCATCAATCTCCTTATCATCCGAGATCACTCCCTCCCCTTCCCACCCAGCAACTCCCCTCATCATTCTATACCACTCCCTCCCCTTCCCACCCAGCAACTCCCCTCATCATTCTATACCACTCCCTCCCCTTCCCACCCAGCAACTCCCCTCATCATTCTATACCACTCCCTCCCCTTCCCACCCAGCAACTCCCCCGTCATTATGTACCACTCTCTCCCCTTCCCACCCAGCAACCCACACACACACTGAATATTGAAAGAGAGACAAATGAACTTGATACATTTGATTCCGCACGAGCAAGGCCCTGCCTCACTTTTTCGAAAGGGGCTGTGTATTTTTACCCGAAAAGAAAAATTGTTGTAAGCTTTTTTGACTGCTGATCCACTCCCCTTGACTTCCTCGGGAATCCAACATACTCTCCTTCCCTCCCATCCCATCCCACACAGAAATGGTTTATCAAATAATGTATTTCTTGTTTTTAAAAAGAACTGTTATCAGATATCATTCAGTTTATCAGTCACCAGAATGCAATTAACCAGTCCCTGACTTTGGAACTGTGGGCACTTCACCTGTTTCCTACACCTGGAATGAAGTCTCCAGAAATTCAGTCCCACCTCTTTTCCCCTGCTCCAAGACAATGCATCCTCAGAGATGATTATGCATAATTTAAATTTTTGTTAATTGTATTTCCATTTTCTGTGATGTATCTCTAATGTGCTTCTTAGAGTGAAACAGTAATTTTCACCCTTGATAGCCCCCACCCTTTCAAATGCATGCCTGTTTATAAAAGCTGAATAACTTCCTGCATTTTTATATCCTTCTCTCGACACAGCTAAGTGTTCTAGTCTCCCTAAGTGTAGGGCATGGTGTGTTGGGTTTGGCTTCTCAGTCTTTCAAACTGAAAGCAATAATTGTAATTAATGTCAGTTAAGCCAAGTAATGTGTGTGCAATTTGTGGGCCACAGTTGTATCTCCAGACTGGGGTGCAGGCTGAGTCACAAGCATACCCTGAAGACTGTTTCCTAAGAATGTGAAAGAGAACTTCTTTCTCCCCAACTAAGATCATACACGATAAAAGTTGAACCCTCCAATGAATCGATCGTTCATTGTCACCTGCTATGTAACTAAGGGGCCTCCAAGGCTGAATAGCCCATTGACAATTGACTGTGTGTAAGATCAGATCTGGGAGGAGGATTGATTGAGCGAGGTCAGCCTGCCCTGAGCACCTCAGGGACTACAGTGGAGAATCTGCACCAACTAAAGGATCTAAAAGATCTTTTTCTCCTTTTTTTTAATTTACAATAAGCAATTGGAGTTTTGAAGGCCATTTGGTATGTGGATATTTTCTGATGAATGTAGCGATGGTTGGTCAGAATTACCAGAAATAATGGTGTTGCCATACGTGGTGGTTAATCTCCATTTATAGCTATCTTCTGACCACCAAAAGATGAGAGATTCTATATGATGTTAATGTTTATAGAGAGAATTATAAAGGTCCTTTTTTGTACAGTATTTTTGAATGGAATACTGACAAGTGTATTTTAAGAAATAAAATTATATTATATTATAGTATATATTATAAAGAGACATATAGATGACAGGACAGTGTATTTCACATTTCAATGGATTGAGAGAGACAGGCTTTGACATGAATGTTTAGATATTTGGGCAGGTGCTTGTATTTTTAAAAGTCAGAGCTGCTGTTAATTATTTTCTTGACAGAGAAGTATTTTTAAAGAGTAGTTCCTCTTCAGCATGGGCCCACAGCACAGTATTGCTCTCTAACTGAGTCTACATGATAACTGGTGTGGGTATTGGATTAATGTCATTCCAACACAGTAAGGAAGCTTTTCTGAGATTGGGTCAGTGTATCTAGCTGGGGGTATTTGGGACAGTGTAGAGGAAGCTTTACGCTGTGTCTAACCCATGCAGTATAAACCCTGAGGAAAAGTTTGTAATGGGAAACGTAGCATGCCCCAATCCCGGATGTCACTTGCCTTTATTTGTGCAGCAGCAACATGAGTTGTTGCCTTGCACTACAGTTTGACTCCCCAAGAATTAATTTTGACAGTTAGGTCTTGACTTGTGCTCAAGTATTTAACTGAGAGTCTCAGTAGAATTGTACCATGACATGTTGGCCTCATATTATCTACAAAACTGTAGGGTACAAACTTGTCCTGGTTACCTACACTGAAACACAGACGATGAATTCTGGAATAAAAACCAGGTTGAGGATTTACCGCAGGTCATTTTAAAACGGAATCATTTGGAGTAAGTGATGATTAAAAATAACACAGTAAAGCTGGGGAAGACCAGGAATGAACAACAACTTCAGCAAAGGGTGAACTGGCGTTTGCCTGTGTTCACAGTATTTGGAAAGAGGCGGACAGATATGATGGGAGGTCCCAAAACTTTAATCTGTGCTTTCTCTTTCAGGTGATGACCAGCCTATGCAGCATTTCCAGCAATTTCTGTTCTCATTGCACAATATTAAATGAGGCTGAGAGTTTTGGATTTAATCTCCCTGATTAAGTGGGGAAATTTAGTTAACTGGAAATAAAAACATATTTGTTTTAATACAGAGTTTTGTTTTAAGCCTCAAAGAACCGTATTTGTGAATTCTGCAATTCCTGCACCCTGAAGAGGCTTTTTCATAGTTTTGCACAGAGTTGTCATTGTCTTGCAGAAAATAACCTGTCTTACACGAGGAATGAGGTTTAACAATACTACCTCAACTATTGGAGAAAGTTTGGGGAGGAGGGGAAAGTAGATTCACGTCAGTGCATTCTTAATATAAAATAGAGTTTGTATATTTAAGAGAGAAATTGTGGATGCTGAGAAAAGAAATAAATACAGAAAATACTGGAAATGCACACAGGTCCATCAACTTTAGGATACAATTCGACAAAGGGTCTCCAGCTGCCTTTTCTTTGTAACAGATGACTGAGCTGCTGTGTTTAACACTTTTTTTAATTGTGTATTTAGTAAACTGTCACAATAAATGAGCACGTGTGTGAGGGGCTTTTAGAGAGTCTCTGATCTAAACGTGAAGGCTGTCTAGTCCTTTGGCTTCAGGCTTACTAATTTTTAATAATTTTACAAATTAAATGTTTAATTTTACTGTGGAATGATTTTTTAAAAAAAAAATCAACCATTGTATTACTGGCAACACAGTGAGGTGATTCAGTTAAAGGCAAAGAAATATAATTTCTTTCAGTTGTTTCCTACTGGATTGCATTTACTGTGTAGCCTGATTCCAGCTACCTGTATTTGTAAAAGTGTTCAATAAATCCTTTTGTTGGCTTCATTGATGCTCGTTGGTTGATTTCCTCCTGCTTGAAGTGCTGTTATGACCGCTGAAATTTTCCAACTCTTTCACAGGATTGTTTAGAATAGGAGCAGTTTGATTATTTCCCTGGGCCAAACCGACAAATATTAGCATCATTAAATATTTCAAGGATTCAATTCCAAGGTCTCCATGATGAAAAGTAATAACGACCACCTTTAAAAATTCAACATATGAACACATCTCTTCTAGCGTTGGTCACACTTTGTCACATGGTGTGTACTCTTGTAATAGCAGAATTGCAACAATAGAGAAGAAACTCCAACCTGGGACATCCCAAAGCACTACAGCCAAGGAAGCACTCGCGCAAGTCCTCTACTGTGGTACTGATGGGACCAGTTTGCACAAAGCAAGACATAGAAAATGGTTCGGTAAACAGGTTTACTAAAGATTAGCTGGGGAATATGTACAAGCATTGGCCAGATCACTGGGTAAATTCTCTACTGCAAGCTTTTATACATTCACTTAGAAGCTCAGTCAGGGCCTCAGTTAGACTCTCATCTGAAACTAGCACCTCTGATAGTGCAGCATTCTGTCAGTACTGCATGGGAATCTCAGCCTAGGTTAGATGTGCATGTTACTGGATTGGCAGCTAACCAAATTTTGGCAATACCAGCTGGACCAGCATTTATTGCTCATCCCTAGTTGCCCTGAGAAAGATGTTTAGCTGCCTTTTTGAATCTCTACAGTCCACATGTTGTAGTTTGACCCTCAGTACCATTGGGGAATTTCACAATTCTGACCCAGTGACAATGAAGGAACGGCGATATATTTCCAAGTCAGGATGATGAGTGGGTTGGGGAGATCTTGCAGGGGTGGTGTTCCCATGTATCCGTTGCCCTTGTCCTTCTAGATGAGAGTGGTCATGGGTTTGGAAGGTGCTGTCTGAGGACTTTTGGTGAATGTCTGTAGATGGTGGACAGGCTTTGGGGAGTCAGGAGGTGAGTACTCACCACAGAATCTGTACCTTCTGACCTGCTCTTGTAGCCACCGTATTTATATAGAGTCACAGAGATGTGCAGTACGGAAACAGACCTTCAGTTCAACTTGTCCATGTTGACCAGATATCCTAAATTAGTCCCATTTGCCAAACACTTGGCACATATTCCTCTAAACCCTTCCTATTCATATCCCCATCCAGATGCCTTTTAAATGTTGTAATTGTACCAGCCTCTACCACTTTCTCTGGCAGTTCATTCCATACACACACCACCCTGTGTGATCCCTTTTAAACTTTTCCCTTCTCACCCTAAACCTATGCCCTCTAGTTCTGGACTCCCCCACCCCGGGGAAAAGACCTTGCCTATTTACCCCCCATGATTTTATAAACCTCTCAGGAATCGTGTTGAATTTCTGGTCAATGGTAACCCCAAGGACATTGATAGTGGGGGATTCAATGATAATAACACCATTGAATGTGAAGGGTTGGTGATTAGATTGTCTCATTGGTGAAGGTCATTGACTGGCATTTGTGTGGTGTGAATGTTAGTTGCCACCTGTCAGCCCAAGCCTGATTGAGATTGTTATCTTGTGAGCCACAGTTGAACCTGAGGATCAAATGCCTCTCTTTGTGACTCCCTATTGTGCTAGTTATACGGCTGTCCCACTCTGATCTCCAGCACCTGCAGTCCTTACTTTCTTCTGTCCCACCTATCTATCATACAAAGCCGTTAGATCTTTCTCATGGTGAAATAATAGTCACAATTTAAAATGGGGCAATCGCTAAACTCGATGTTGTAATCATAGTAGAGAAGAACGGTAGGGGGAGAATAATGAGGCCCACTATGGAAACCACATTCCTCCAATGACAGGTCTAGGGGCAGCAGTGACTCCTGAGAGTAGGACTGATCCTTGAAGATGCTGAGTTTGTTGCTTGCAATGCCAGTGTGCTCCCGGATTCGGCTGATCAGTCCAGACACTTTCATTTGGGAATATACGACTTCTTGAAAATGACCAGGATGGGTTTTCATGTTGTTGAAGATTATGATCCGGAGTTCTACAGAAATATACCTGCATGGATTGGGGGGGGGGAGGATCAATAAAAGTGTGAGTGATTAAACAGGGAGACAACGACAGTGATTGAAACAATTCCACAGAATCACTTTGGTATCCACACCTTTTGATATTTATTTGACTTAACATCCCATCCCCCATTCACCATCCCCCAATCCCTCATCTTGCACTCAGGTTTTTACGAAATAGAAATTTCAGAATAGTTTGAAGATAAGGGAAACCTCTGGAACACAGGATGGTTACAGCACAGAAGGCCATTCAGCCCATTGTGTCTGTGCCAGCTACTGCAATTCAGTTCAGCTCACCTCCCTCTACATCTTTTCCTGTGATCCTACAAGCTCTTCCACTTCAAGTCCTTAGTCAGTTCTCTTTTGAAAGCCATGATTGAATCTGCTTCCCCCACCCTCCAGGTTTGGATCACCCACTAATTAAAATGGTTCACCATCATCATTGCTGTTTTGCTGATCACCTTAAATTGGTGCCCTCTGGCCCGCACCCCTTCTATCTCGAGGAACACTTTTTGTCTGATACCGTCCCCTACTACTATTACATTCCTATTAATTCGCTGGCTTCTTATACCAGAGTGAGTTTGTTCATGCAGTCTGCAGCCACAACTGTCATTCATATAACCACAAACCTTTGGGAAAACTGATTCAGGATTTTGAACAGCTTGATCAAATCTCACCTTAGCTTTCACTTTTCCAAAAGGACGTACCTAGCTTTTCTAATCTATCCATGTAACTGAACACTCCCATTCCAGAAATCTTTTTCATTAATCTAATTTACAAACTGTCTAAAGCCTTCATATTCTTCTGAAAATGTTATGAATGTTCCATGCATTCAGACAGAGCCTTTAGTTCTGTCTCTTTCCAATTCTGTTAACCTTTAGCCTCTAACCTGGTGTACTGCTAAGTTCACAGGTTTCAGCCACTTCCTGCCCCATCCTTCTAATGATTTCTATTATTGCTACCTACCTGTTTTGTCTTACCTTCTTTATTCAATGTGTCATATCCCATGAATATGATTCTGTGCCAGCACTGTTTCATTTAAAGTTCTCTCTATTGCCCTCATTATATAACTTGCCAGAGCATTGATCATAGCATGGTCCCAGCCTACAGTTCCCAGGTACTCGTACCAGTCCAACATGCACTGAAATCAATCTCTCTCACACCAATCTTTTAGCCGTGCATTAACACTTTAATCCTTTATACCATATACCAAGTTTCTTGTGGATTGGGCAATAATCCGAAAATGATTACTTATGAAGTTCTATTTTCTAAATTTAGTCCCACCTGTTAATACTCCCTCATTATATCTATGTCATTGGTACCTTCATAGACCATAAGACATAGGAGGAGAAGTACACCATTCAACCCATCAAGTGTCCTTCACAATTCAGTGAGATCATGGCTAATTGAACAATCCTCAATTCTACTGCCTTTTCTGCAATTTCAGAAAGTTCCCTTGAGCTTCTAGCTCATAAGAGTTTAGCCAAAGCTCTATGAATTGATTAGATTACTTATAGCGTGGAAACAGGCCCTTCGGCCCAACAAGTCCATATCGACCCTCCGAAGCACAACCCACCCAGACCCATTTACCCCTTTACCCCTTTACCTAACACTACGGGCAATTTAACATAGTCAATTCACCTCACCTGCACATGTTTTGGACTTTGGGAGGAAACCCACGCAGACACAGGGAGAACGTACAAACTCCACACAGTCAGTTGCCTGAGGCGGGAATTGAACCCGGGTCTCTGGCATTGTGAGGCAGCAGTGCTAACCACTGTGCCACCGTGCCGCCCACTGGTCACCAACTGGTGATGTGTTTACCCTTGATCACATGAGCATCGAGGAGTTCCCACATTCTGCAGTTGCAAGACATCACTCACACTGCCAGCTTGTGTCAAGAACATATTAAATCAATGCCTCTTCTCACTCACACACTTTACTCAGTTATCTGATAAATTTTTCAACATAATAAAATAAATAACAGTCACTATCTTCTCTCATCCTTTCTGTTTCCTGTCTCTTAATTAAAAGACAGGTTTTTATGGGTTGTTTAAATATTTTCTGTTTTTTTCAAAATTCCAGAACTTTTCACATAATTCCCAACAACTTACTCCCCAAGCAAATTATCTGTTTCCTGTTTGTCTCTTCATTTATACAATCCTTTGCCTCTCTCCCAGAAGATGAATGCTGTAAGCCTGTGTTCATATTCACTGTTTGTATTCTCTCCCACGTCTGCTTATCTCCCACAGCTCTGCCTCTCACTGTTGACCGTGTGCCATGGGCTATTTTTTATACATGCTCATTTTTGTTTCATCCACAGGTCCGCCTTTCTCCCAGAAACTTTAGCCCATCAAGTAAGTCAACTATGTTCTCAGTGTTATGACTTTTGCAGCATTTTCTGCCTTGGCAGATACAAAAGCAAAGTACTTTTCATACTTCAGCCACGCCCACCACCCCCACTCACACATTTCCTTGTTACTGACACAGAGAGACCAATAACTTCAAAACAAATTGGACTTCCAGTTGATAGCTGAATGGAAAACAGAATAAATCTTCATCTTTTAAGTCTCTTAATGTAAGTCTAAGAGCTCAGTGCCTAAACACCATGTTCTTAGAGAACATATACTTTAAAAAAGAGCAGAACTTCTACAGCACAAAAAAATCCACTTATAAAGTCATAGAGATGTACAGCACAGAAACAGACCCTTTTGCTCAATTTGTTCATGAGCCCAACCTAATCTAGTCCCATTAGCCAGCACTTGGCCCATATCCCTCCAAACCCTTCCTATTCATATACCCATCCAGATGTTTTTAAATGTTGTAATTGTACCAGCCTCCACCACTTCCTCTGGCAGCTCATTCCATACACGTACCACCCTCTGTGTGAAAAAGGTGCCCTTAGGTCCCTTTTATATCTTTCCCCTCTCACCCTAAACCTATGCCCTCTAGTTCTGGACTCCCCCACCCCAGGGAAAAGACTTTGTCTACTTACCCTATGCAAGCCCCTCATGATTTAATAAACCTCTATGGGGTCATCCCTCAGCCTACGACACTCCAGGGAAAACAGCCCCAGCTTGTTCAACCTCTCCCTATAGCTCAAACTCTCCAACCCTGGCAACATCCTTGTAAATTCATTCTGAACCCTTTCAAGTTTCACAACATTTTTCAAATGGGAGGGAGACCAGAATTACATGCAATATTCCAAAAGTGGCCTAACCTGTACAGCTGCAACATGACCTCCTAACTCTTATACATTTCATGGGCAAATGACAGACTGTGTCTTTAGTAATCTGTCAATTTTTCTGGATCCAGTCCAATGTGATGTTTTGGTCCCAAATATTCACTTCCATTTCTTTCTTGGCCTGATAACAATCCCATAATTTTCTTTTTTAGTGAAGATATTACCTGGCAGTTCTGTAGCCTCATGTCAGATCCTCACAAAGGTTTTCAGTACAAGCCCAAGCTCTGACCATTATGGCTGCAGAATTAACTATGGAAGCTACCACTCTCTAGCTGTTCCCTTTTTACCTGTACTCTGGCAAATTGACTGTGTCTGGGGGTTTCGAGAATATCTTAGAAACCCTTTACCTCTCAAAGCACATCCCTATTGCAACGTGAATCATCTGGGCCTGGTGTGTAGAAATGCTGATTTGTGGACATTCAGACCCCCAAATCTCTTTTAAGTTGGAAGTAAATGGACATTGAAATAACTGCACTGAGGTCTGTATCCCATCACCAAGTCGCCCTTTATTTACATCTGCACAGAATGTGGGCTGTGATCAGCCAGCTCAGAGCAAATCCCTAGACTGAGGAGACTATCTGAATCTCCTGGTTTTTTTTAAAACCCCCACACTACCGCCTAACCGCGGTAGTGCTTATATTTTTCCCACAGCACCCATGTTGTGTGTGTGCAGGGGTGAGACACAGGGAAATCTCCTGTTTATTTTTTAAACAGGCCCCTTCGGCCCAACAAGTGCACACCGACCCGCCGAAGCGCAACCCACCCATACCCCTACATTTACCCCTTACCTAACACTACGGGCAATTTAGCATGGCCAATTCACCTGACCTGCACATTTTTGGACTGTGGGAGGAAACCGGAGCACCCGGAGGAAACCCACGCAGACACGGGGAGAACGTGCAAACTCCACACAGTCAGTCGCCTGAGGCGGGAATTGAACCCGGGTCTCTGGCGCTGTGAGGCAGCAGAGCTAACCACCGTGCCACCCAAATCTCCTGTTTATATCTGTCAGCCAGGGCTTCCTGATTGGCTCAGGTTAACAGCCCCAATCAAGGAACTCATAGGAAATGAAATCCACCTGGCCATGGTAGAAACATTAACAACTTGACATTCTCAACACCCTCCCAAGACGCTGAAGATTCATAGTCTAACCATAAAAACACAGAGGCCAATGCAATTGTTTCCAAATGTGAACCCATTACATCTTCTTTCTAGCAAACAACCTATTGTCAGGCAGTCATCAGAACAGATTACACCACCCCTTCATTTTACCCTCAATTAAAGACAGTCTCAAGGCACAGAAATCATATAAACCTCATGGTTACAATACTCGCCTACTGTCCGTGAAAAGGCTATAGAAACCTTGCTCACAAAAGTATCTGTGAATCTCTTGCTTATGTTGTTTCCTTATCTGAACTTTGTTTATTCAGACAGGTTCTCATTTGTACGGTCAACCTGACATCTATTATATGTACCCTCTCAACCCGTTTGGTCATCCAGGGAGGGGCCTACAATTTTACGAAGAAGGGTCACTGGACCTGAAAGGTTGACTTTGCTTTCTCTCCCAGATGCTGCTAAACTGGCTGAGATTTTCCAGCATTTTCTGTTTTAGTTTCAGCTCTCCAACAATCTTTGTTTTAATTTACTTTCATTTACCTTTGTTTTTGATTGCTCTACCTACCCTTTTGTACCTCAACTGTACCTGAACAATCTCCTCTTAAAACAGCTCCTTGATCCATTATAGTTTTATCTGCCAATATTTGATTCAAATTTATCTGCGCTTGTTCCGACTCCACTGAAGTTTATCCTCATAGTGTTTATTTCCAGACAGCTGAGAATACAGCTCCAAGGACTGAAACTCTTTGCCAATGTAATGGTAATGGCAGCAGTTCCTATCTCTAATACTTTCTCTGTAGGAGAATGAAGAAACACACATTGCACATTGTCAGCGTTGTGCACGTTTAATGATTACTGTGTTTGATTTTGTTTTGATTATCTGTTTTTGCCAGTTTCAGCCGTCAGGCGAGTAAGTAACTACCTGCTGAGGTGATTATTCCTTCCCCTATGGTAGTGCCCAGCCTCAAACAGGAAGGAAACAGAGATCCTCTGGTATTTCAAACGATAATTGCATTCCTGAATAATACTATTGAATACAAACATTCCAGCTTTGATCCCTGTTCTGACATCTGTCACTGACTCAGCCTGGACCACTGGCCATTACTCTTGCTCTCATTTAATTTCCGATCAACATTTATTGCTCAGGGTCATACAATAAAAATTTACATTTGGACTGGCTTGTCCCACTCCCAAAGAACTACAAGTCCATCAAATCAAAAGAAACAGAACCAGGAGGAGGCCATTCCGTCCCTCAAGCCTGCTGCAATAGGATCATGGCTGATCCGACACTCCCCATGTCCACTTTCCTGCCTTTTCATAGAGTCATACAGCACAGAGACAGACCCTAAGTTGCCCAAACTAAACTAGCCACATTTGCCTGCATGTGGCCCATATCCTTTTAAACCTTTCCCATCCACATACTTATCCAAAAGTCTTCTAGATGTTGTAACTGTACCTCCAATAACCACTACCTCTGGCAGTTTATTTTGCAGATAAACCACCCTCTGTGCAAAAATGTTTCCCCTCAGGTCCCTCTCATTGGAAAGAAAAAGGGTAAGGGGGGATTTGATAGAGACATACAAGATTATCAGAGGATTAGATAGGGTAGACAGTGAAAGACTTTTCCCTAGGATAATGACATCAGCATGTACGAGGGGGCATAACTACAAATTGAGGGATGGTAGATTTAAGACAGATATCAGAGGCAGGTTCTTTACGCAGAGAGTGGTAAGGGCATGGAATGCCCTACCTGCTAATGTAGTCAACTCAGCCACATTAGGGAGATTTAAACAATCCTTAGATAAGCACATGGATGATTTTGGGATAGTGTAGGGGGACGAGCTGAGAATAGTTCACAGGTCGGCGCAACATCGAGGGCCAAAGGGCCTGTTCTGCGCTGTATTGTTCTATGTTCTAGGATCTAAATCTTGCTCCTCTCACCTTAAAAATATTCTGATTCGTGAACTGAATATTAAATGTGATCATGTTATGATCACTAGTTCCTGGGGGACCTTTTACTGTGAGGTCATCCTCATTACCTATTACCAGATCCAGGATAGCTTGATGCCTGGTTGCTCCGTGACATATTGCTCAAGGAAACTATCCCTCATGCACATTACAAAGTATTGTAGATACTCTTTCCAACTTGATTAACCCAATCAGTGAAGATTAAAGTCACCTATAATTATAGCTGTCTTCTTTTTATAAGTTCTTGTCATTTGTTGACTTATAACCTTTCCTACAGAGTGGCTACTACTCGGGGATCTGTGCACTACCTGTACAAATGCCTTTTTCCCTTTGCTGCCCCTTTTTACCTCCATCCAAGTGGACTGCATGTCAGCCTAGATTATCTTTCACAACTGTCCTCATTTCATCTCTTATTGACAGTGCTATCCCACTATCTTTTCCAACCCTCCTGTCCTTCCAAAAGATCAAATATCGCTGAAAGTTAAATTCCCAGTTTTGATCTTTTTATTTCCATTGTGACAATGAGATCATATCCATTTATCTTGATTTGCATCGTCAGTTTGACTATCTTATTCCAAATGTTTTGTGCATTCAGATACAAAGCTTTTAAGTGTGTTCTATCGCCAGAATAGAGTCGGCCTTTGCTCCCATGAATGATGGCATCTGCCTTTCAACTCCAGAAAGAACTTAAATGACATAGAAACCCAAAAGATCGGAGC
Organism: Chiloscyllium plagiosum; assembly: GCF_037043375.1. Classification (NCBI taxonomy): domain Eukaryota; kingdom Metazoa; phylum Chordata; class Chondrichthyes; order Orectolobiformes; family Hemiscylliidae; genus Chiloscyllium; species Chiloscyllium plagiosum. Next base: position 56,570,209 of record NW_028270163.1, on the reverse strand, counting down.
AGGAGGAGGCCATTCAGCCCTTTGCGCCTGCTCTGCCACTCATCATGGTCATGGTTGATAATCCAACTTAATAGGCTCATTCCTGAAGAAGGGCCTGTGCCCGAAACGTCGAATCTCCTGTTCCCTGGATGCTGCCTGACCTGCTGTGCTGTTCCAGCAATAAAGTTTCAACCCAAATCCAACTTAATAGCCTAGTCCTTCTTTCTCCCCATCACATTTGATTCCATTCGCCCCAACTGCTATACCTAGCCACCTCTTGAATACATTAATCAATCATCTCTTGTGAGATTGACCTCATCTCCCCACAGCACTAAACCAGGCTCCTGGATTACTCGTCCAGTGGCATTACCACCCAGCAAATGTCTTCTAATTAAGTACTTCTGAAGTGGAGTCACTATTATCACATTTCCAACGCCCCTCCCCCAAGTCCCTCCTCCCTACCTTTTATCTTAGCCTGCTCGACACACTTTCCTCATTCCTGAAGAAGGGCTTATACCCGAAACGTCGATTCTCCTGCTCCTTGGATGCTGCCTGACCTGCTGCGCTTTTCCAGCAACACATTTTCAGCTCTGATCTCCAGCATCTGCAGTCCTCACTTTCTCCTCACTATTCTTAGGCAAGCACACCAGCCCATTTGTGGGCAGTGAGCTCCCACAACAGCATTAATAAAATGACCAGGAAATCTGGTTTTGGTGGCCTGCATGCAAGGCAATCTGAAATGGGTCAACTGGCACTTCGGGCAATCTAACCCATCAAAAGATTCTTTATAACTGCTGTTAGAAATTATTTTGGATTGTTTACTCTAATTCCAGAACATTGATGCATCCCCACATCCCATGTTTCTGATCCTGGTCTAATTACCTTCCTTGGGACAGGACATCAGCAGACCAGAAAAACTCAGCTCACGTTCTGTTTTCCCCAAATCTGAGAATGCATTAACCATATCAATCTGAGAATGCATTAACCATATCAAGCTTTATACATATGCCACTGCATTACACATTCAACAGTAATTCTTTAACCTCCAACTACTGAAGAGGTTGTTTTTGCATTTGTTCCTGAGGTTATGGTAATAGTTGACCGTAACACATAAAAGCATGCCTGTGCAATACAGACTGCACCTGGATTCAGAGAGTCGTTCATATTTCCTGAATCCCAAGTGGCAACTTGGGCAATGAGTCGAAACTTCCTTTGTAACCAGCAGACACGTTTCTGCTTCCTTTCTTGCTTCACATTCCTCCTCGTCTTCTTTTCTTATTTTAATTCTGTCATTGACTCCTTCTATGTCCTTTGATTCATCCTCCTCCTCATTCTCTTTACTGATACTTTGAAGACACCTATGAGCAAAATTTTAATATTAAATTTGCATGTAGGAAGCAATCATTGCCAGCAGCTGACATTATGTTGAGATGCTATTTCAGAATGCACAATGATTACACAAATTGGGAGAGTGTTTAAGTGCAGCACATATGCACCAATACTCTAACAAACAGGAATAGTACAATTTCAGACTGAATCCAAAATCTGTGGAGTGAGATTCCCTGAAGGAGGGATTCTGACAATGTTTTGCTCCAACGGTTTTGGCTTTACTTACAGAATTAGACTCCAAGGTGCAGCATTTTAGCAGAAACGTAACCAGGTAACGTAAATGTGCCCGAAACACAGGGAAATATGTACTCATATCACCTAGGAAAAAGGTTAAAAATCACACAACACCAGATTATAGTCCAACAGGTTTAATTGGAAGCACTAGCTTTCGGAGCGACGCTCCTTCATCAGGTAATTGACAACCACCTGATGAAGGAGCGTCGCTCCGAAAGCTAGTGTGCTTCCAATTAAACTGTTGGACTATAACCTGGTGTTGTGTGATTTTTAACTTTGTCCACCCCAGTCCAACACCGGTATCTCCAAATCATGACACCTAGGAAAGAGTTAACAAACTTCAAATAATTTTCAAATAATAGTATTTGTCTGAATAGTTATTTGGTGGTACAGAACTTGGGTATTGTTGTAAAAAGACATATTTTGTACTCATCATGATAATTTAGATTAGATTCCCTACAGTGTGGAAACAGGCCCTTCGGCCCAACAAGTCCACACCGACCCTCTGAAGAGTAACCCACCCAGACCCATTCCCCTACATTTACCCCTTCACCTAACACTACGGGCAATTTAGCGTGGCCAATTCACCTAACCTGCACATTTTTGGACTGTGGGAGGAAACCGGAGCACCCGGAGGATACCCACACAGACACGGGGAGAATGCGCAAACTCCACACAGACAGTCACCCGAGGCTAGAATTGAACCTGGGACCTGGAGCTGTGAGGCAGCAGTGCTAATCACTGAGCTACCGTGCCACCCCATTCTTCACAGGCATCCCAGTGAGACGGAAAAACAACATTTACATTGTATAAGAGGGTGCTGATTGGTTTCCAAGTAGAGGTGTTAGCATGGAGACTAATGATGATTCATGGTAAACTGTCAAGGTTTATTTAAATGTTAAACCAGGTAGGTAGACTCTGATTGGTCAAGCTTTACCTTGGAAAATGAACCAGCATACCGCTGTCACTTCTCTTGCTGAGTTGAAATAGGAATAGCATGTATAAATGTTCTTTCTGCCTGCAAAGAGCAGAGCCTGGTGTGTTAATATATGTTGCTTCCAGCACACACATGTCACATTAAGATCCTGACTAACAATCCCAAACTGGTTGTCAGGATCACAGCTTGTATTTACTCTCAGCCAGGAACATATTAACACTGGAGAGTCTGGAACAAATTGAAATAAAAACCAAAAAAAAACCCTTACAAATGGGAGAAAAAATGCCATTACGTGGAGGTGCCAGGGTTGCGGTGGACAAAGTCAGAAGTCACACGACACCAGGTTATAGTCCAACAGTTTTATTTGAAATCAGAAACTTTCAGAGCACTGCTCCTTAGTCAGGTGGAATGAAGAGAAGCACACAGGCACATCATTAACAGGCAGAGAGATCAAAAGATGGTACAAGTGGTGTGAGTGGAGTGTCGACAGGCTGAATAATAAGTCTCTGCAGGTGATCAAAAGTGTCACACATTGTGAGTGAAGTGTTACGTGAGTCAGCTAAAGAACAAATGAAAGGATGATCTATAATCCGATTAATGGTGGCAGAGAGATAAATACAAAAATAATTAAAAATAAGGTGGTGCTGGAAAGAAATGGCTAGAATAACATGATGAGAAAAGACTGTGAAGGAGATTTTTATCTTTTAAAAATTGGCTTTGTATTGCGCAGAGGAATCCTTAAAGAGGCTGAAGAGCTTCTGGGCAGACCGTCTCAGATTCCTCCCTCCCCTTCCTAGACCTTTCCATTTCTACCTCAGGCGACCGAATCAACACGGACATTCACCATAAACCGACCGACTCACACAGCTACCTAGACTACACCTCGTCCCACCCTGCCCCCTGTAAAAATGCCATCCCATATTCCCAATTCCTTCGTCTCTGCCGCATCTGCTCCCAGGAGGATCAGTTCCAACACCGTACAACCCAGATGGTCTCCTTCTTCAAAGACCGCAATTTCCCCCCCGACGTGATCGACGATGCCCTCCACTTCCCGCTCCTCTGCTTTTGAGCCCCGCCCCTCCAACCGCCACCAGGACAGAACCCCACTGGTCCTCACCTATCACCCCACCAACCTCCATACACAGCGTATCATCCGCCGTCATTTCCGCCACCTCCAAACGGACCCCACCACCAGGGATATATTTCCCTCCCCTCCCCTATCAGCGTTCCGAAAAGACCACTCCCTCCGTGACTCCCTCGTCAGGTCCACACCCCCCACCAACCAAACCTCCAGTCCCGGCACCTTCCCCTGAAACCGCAAGAAATGCAAAACTTGCGCCTACACCTCCCCCCTCACTTCCCTCCCAGGCCCCAAGGGATCCTTCCATATCCGCCACAAATTCACCTGCACCTCCACACACATTATTTACTGCATCTGCTGCACCCAAAGTGGCCTCCTCTATATTGGGGAGACAGGCCGCCTACTTGCGGAACGTTTCAGAGAACACCTCTGGGACACCCGGACCAACCAACCCAACCACCCCGTGGCTCAACACTTCAATTCCCCCTCCCACTCCCACAAGGACATACAGGTCCCTGGACTCCTCCATCGCCAGACCATAGCAACACGACGATTGGAGGAAAAACGCCTCATCTTCCGCATAAGAACCCTCCAACCACAAGGGATGAACTCAGATTTCTCCAGTTTCCTCATTTCCCCTCCCCCCACCTTGTCTCAGTCCCAACCCTCAAACTCAGCACCACCTTCCTAACCTGCAATCTTCTTCCTGACCTCTCCGCCCCCACCCCCACTCCGACCTATCACCCTCACCTTGACCTCCTTCCACCTACCGCATTTCCAACGCCCCTCCCCCAAGTCCCTCCTCCCTACCTTTTATCTTAGTCTGCTTGGCACACCCTCCTCATTCCTAAAGAAGGGCTCATGCCCGAAACGTCGATTCTCCTGCTCCTTGGATGCTGCCTGACCTGCTGCGCTTTTCCAGCAAAGCATTTTCAGCTTTGTATTGTGCATGCTCATTTTAAAGTCTTTGGAGACTAGCGTGTGCAGTTGGAGCTTATATTGGATGGAGATGTCAGCAGATACGGTTTGCATAACTCAGAATTATTTAGTAAATGTTTAGTTGTGTTTAATACTGGGTGAGAGAAGGAAAGAACTGGCTCAAAGGTAGAAGACAGAGGGTGGTGGTGGAGGGTTGTTTTTCAGACTGGAGGCCTATGACCAGTGGAGTGCCACAAGGATCAGTGCTGGGTCCTCTACTTTTTGTCATTTACATAAATGATTTGGATGCGAGCATAAGAGGTACAGTTAGTAAGTTTGCAGATGACACCAAAATTGGAGGTATAGTGGACAGCGAAGAGAGTTACCTCAGATTACAATGGGATCTTGATCAGATGGGCCAATGGGCTGAGAAGTGGCAGATAGAGTTTAATTCAGATAAAGGCGAGGTGCTGCATTTTGGGAAAGCAAATCTTAGCAGGACTTATACATTTAATGGTACGGTCCTAGGGAGTGTTGCTGAACAAAGTGACTTTGGAGTGCAGGTTCATAGCTCCTTGAAAGTGGAGTCGCAGGTAGGTAGTATAGTGAAGAAGACGTTTGGTATGCTTTCCTTTATTGGTCAGAGTATTGAGTACAGGAGTTGGGAGGTCATGTTGCGGCTGTACAGGACATTGGTTAGGCCACTGTTGGAATATTGCGTGCAATTCTGGTCTCCTTCCTATCGGAAAGATGTTGTGAAACTTGAAAGGGTTCAGAAAAGATTTACAAGGATGTTGCCGGGGTTGGAGGATTTGAGCTACAGGGAGAGGCTGAACAGGCTGGGGCTGTTTTCCCTGGAGCGTCGGAGGCTGAGGGGTGACCTTATAGAGGTTTACAAAATTATGAGGGGCATGGATAAGATAAATAGACAAAGTCTTTTCCCTGGGGTCGGGGAGTCCAGAACTAGAGGGCATAGATTTAGGGTGAGAGGGGAAAGATATAAAAGAGACCTAAGGAGCAACTTTTTCACACAGAGAATGGTATGTGTATGGAATGAGCTGCCAGAGGATGTGGTGGAGGCTGGTACAATTGCAACATTTAAGAAGCATTTGGATGGGTATATGAATAGGAAGGGCCGTTGCTGGCAGGTGGGACTAGATTGGGTTGGGATATCCGCATGGACGGGTTGGACCGAAGGGTCTGTTTCCATGCTGGACATCTCTATGACTCTATGAGATTGGATTACATTACAGTGTGGAAACAGGCCCTTCAGCCCAACAAGTCCACACCGACCCGCCAAAGCGCAACCCACCCATACCCCTACATTTACCCCTTATCCAACACTACGAGCAATTTAGCATGGCCAATTCATCTGACCTGCACATCTTTGGACTGTGGGAGGAAACCGGAGCACCCGGAGGAAACCCACGCAGACACGGGGAGAACGTGCAAACTCCACACAGTCAGTCGCCTGAGTCGGGAATTGAACTCGGGTCTCTGGCGCTGTGAGGCAGCAGTGCTAACCACTGTGCCACCGTGCCGCCCTGTAAGGTAGATGTGAGGGGCAGGTTTTTTACAGAGTCTGGAATGTGCTGCCTGGAATGGTAAGTGGACGCAGATACGAAAGGGATATTTAAGGACTTTTAGGTCAGAACATGAATATGCAAGGAATGGAGGGATATGGAACAAGGGCAGGCAGAAGGGATTAGTTTAATTTGGCATCACGTTCGGCACAACATTATGGGCTGAAGGGCCTGTTCCTGTGCTGTACTGTTCAGTGCTCTAAACATTTCCAATTGCAGAGTTACATATTACCATTAGACACTGAGTTTTGAGTTTTGCAAGAATGGCAGGTTGAGTATGGTCTGTACCTTCCTGTTGTGAGTAGCAGTATAGATAGCTGTTTAAAAGATATACTGGTCTTTGGGACATATGCCAGCGCTATGAATTTATCATAATACTCATTTATGTGATCCATTTGGCTGTTCATAGCAGGTAAGGTAGTGACTGTTGGCATAATCCCAGCTGGTGGTTGTACTTGATGAAGCAAATCCTACTATAAATCCTGGCTTGATAGATCACATTTAATGTTTGTGCGCTGAATGGTTGATCACTGAAACATATTTACATTAGATGGCAGACTTTTTTTTAAGGGTGGCACAGTGGCTGGCACCAGGGACCTGGGTTCAATTCCCACCTCAGGCAACTGTGTGTGTGGAGTTTACATATTCTCCCTGTGTCTGTGTGGGTTTCCTCTGGGTGCTCTGGTTTCCTCCCACAGTCACAAAGATGTGCAGGTCAGGTGAATTGGCCATGCTAAATTGCCCATAGTGTTAAGTGCATTAGTCAGGGGTAAATGTAGGGGAATAGGTCTGGGTGGGTTGCTCTTCAGAGGGTCAGTGTGGACTTGTTTGGCCGAAGGGCCTGTTTCCTTCTAATCTAATCTAATCAAACAGAAAATAAATTTAGTATACAAAAGGAAGAAAACAAACTCTATATCAAAGGCAGTTAAAAAGATCTTCATACAGTCAGTAAAACAAGTTTCAACCTGTTTTCCAACACTAACCTTTCACAGGTACTCAATTCTGGAGAAATTTCACTCATATCTGAGCTCTTTAAGTCCTTAACCTAATACATTCTGCCCAGTTTCCTTTTCTTTGACTCTAGAAACTGTTTCACGTTCCTTTCTGAGTCGGAACCTCTCAATTCTGATGGCTTAAACTTTTTTCAGTTTTAACAATATGAAAATTTCTGTCCAAACCTTCCTAGCTTGGAAGCTCTACAAACGAAAGTATTTTGATGAGGGTGACAAGTTTCCCTGAAACTTGATTCTCCTGCTAGAATGAACTATTCTTCTTTCTGAACTGAACTCCTGATTCGTCTGAGCCCAGACCTTGAACTTTCTGTCTTAAGTGAAATAAATTAATGGCCTTCTGGTCTGGCTGTGAACTCAGTGATATAAACATTCCATCAATTAACACCACAAGGGTCCTGGCTGAAGTCATATGTCATTTTAGAATTTAAAAATATTTAGATCACCATTCGATTCCACATTTGACCGAAAAAAAGTTTGACAAAACACATTCACGTTCCTTGATTTTAAAATCCAAATCCCAAAATACAATATATATACATCTTCCATCACACCATAATCCAAAATATAACCCAAATCCCAAAATACAATATATATACATCTTCCATCACACCATAATCCAAAATATAACCCAAATATAACCCAAATCCCAAAATACAATATATATACATCTTCCATCACACCATAACCCAAAATATAACCCAAATCCCAAAATACAATATATATACACATCTTCCATCACACCATAACCCAAAATATAACCCAAATCCCAAAATACAATATATATACACATCTTCCATCACACCATAACCCAAAATATAACCCAAATCCCAAAATACAATATATATACATCTTCCATCACACCATAACCAACCAACCCATTTTTTTCTGCAATACTCAAATTCTTAACAACGACTTAATGTGACCATTTGAAACCCACTGAATTAAATACTTAATGTTTGCTAAATAATCCCATATTCACTCGTAGCAGCATATCTCAAAGACCTTAAAGTACTTGCCTAGCTTTGTCAAGTCCTGCACCTAATTCAATGTAATCAACGGTCCCATTATTGTCCTGATCCAACAATTTGGCCAAGATGTGTAGTTGAGCTTCTACACAGGGAATCTTCAAATCTCGCATCCCTGGAATATTGAAATATGAATTGCTTATTTAAAATTTCACAGTAAGCTACATGTTTCTAAACATCAATCTGTTATTGGAAATATTCTCTATCTCTTTCTAACAACCCTTACCATCCTGATCCAGGGTGGAGTGGGAAGCTGGGAATTTTCTTCCCGGTTTCTATCATTGAGACCCACAGCAATATGGTTCATTCTTAAGTTTCCACTACAATGCCCTAGCAAGTTCTTCAGCTCAGGGGCAATTAGGAACAGGCTACAAATGCTAGCCTTGTCAGCAATGTCAAAGTCCCATGAAAAATCAAAGAAAAAATGAATAAAGTACAGGACTGATAAGTAAATGGGACTTCACAGATGTGAATTAGGATATAAATAGTTAGGTTTTTGATTAGTCCAACTTAAGAAGGATAGAAACCTGAAATGAAATAGTTTGGAAGAATCAAGTCTGAAGGATGTAAAGGCATGAATTAAAATTCAGCAGGAAATGGGCTGAGGCAGTAGTGGAAACAAGTGATATTATTGAGATGTAAGTAAATAGCCTTTGTAATAGAGAGGGTATGGAGTATGGATGCTGAGTTCAGGTCCAACAGGGTATGGTGGCTACAAAGATGGGAGGTAATGGCCTTCTGGTATTATTGCTAAACTATTAACCCAGCAAGAGTCAAGACTGTAGTGCTGGAAAAACACAGCAAGTCAGGCAGCATCCGAGGAGGAGGAGAATCAACACTTCGGGCATAAGTCCTTAATCCAGCAATCCAAGTAATGCTCCCACAGATCCAGGTTCAAACCCACTGGACCAGCTGGTGCATTTTGAATTCTCTTTTTGTTTTGTCCAGAATTAAGAGTGTAATGACGATCATGAAATCATTGTTTGGGAAAACCCCACCTGGCGGCTGAAATTTAAATGCCCTCTGGGCAATAAATGCTGGCTTTGCCAAAAATAGCCACATTCCGTGAATGAATACAACAGTATGTTTTGGCCTGAGGTAGTGGCCAAGATGGGGATAAAGTTAGTGGCAAGAGAACAAATTGTGCAATAGAGTTTAACAGGAAGAATTATGAATTCAATCAGGGCTGGATGTTGAACAAACATTCTGACAACACGAGGGAATGGTGGGGTCAGGATATGTCATGGTAAGGTATACTCATGAAAATTGTCATCTTGTCTTCAGATTGTGGAAGTGTAATGATATATTGGAGTAGGCAGTCATTCAGTCCAGCATGTCCATGCTCTCTGTAATAACTGCAATAAATCCCACTTCCCAGATCTTCCACCATTTTACCTTTTCAATAATATTCCCCAATTTATTTTTAAAGTTATTGTTAAATCTGATTCCACCAGCCTTTCGGGAAGTGTTTTCCAGATCATAAGAATTTATTTTGAGCAAATTAAGTTGCTATTAGTTAAACCATAAATATCAGAGTAAATGAGGGACAGTCGTTACCAAGTTTAAATTCATCATACTGCAGAATCCCGTTCCCAATCTTGTCATACTCAGAAAAGAGTTCCATTGCCTGGTGGTGATTTGTCTTCAGCCAATTATCCATTCGATCCAAAAAAAGTTCATACTCTTTGATATTACTCTGGAATTGTCTGCTTGCCTTTTCAAGCTCCTCCTTTTCCAAAAGATGTAAAAGACAGGTTTGTTGCACTGTTCAGCATTCCAAAACTAGTACAAACATTGCGTCTCTAAGACATAGGTTTTACAATTTTCTGTATAATACACAGATGATGTATCTATATGCAGCCATATGCACACTGTGAGAGAGGCCACACACACTGAGATACAAGGAGCTGGAACTTCAGTTGTCTGTAAATAGAGGCATGACTTTAAAATGACCATCCTGAAATTAATCTCTGGATCTTGATGCCTAAAGAACAGGCCTATTTTTGAGGTGAGTGGGAAGCAACAGGGAAGGCACTTACCTTCCATTAATGGCACATAAAGCTCCTGTGGGGCTTGTTGATGGGCTCGGGCTGTTAGGATTATATTTCATAAAAACATAAACTTTTACAATATAGAAGGAGGCTATTCAATCCATTGTGTCTGCACTGGCTCCTGAAACAGTACCCAGCTAGACTCACTCTCTGGTCCTATCTCAAATATATCTCCAGCTCTCTTTTGACACCCCCTGTGGAATCCACATCCCCTACTCTCCCAGGCACCAAATCCTAACAGCTCTTTGAGTAAAGCACTTTCTCTGCATCTGACTCCGAGCTCCTTTGCTGACAATACGGACATTGTGATCCCTGATTAATGACATGCCAACTAACACAATATCCATCTAAACCCTGTCTAAATTGTTCATTAAGGTCAATAAGGTCACCTCTTAATCTTCTCAGCTCCAAGAAGAATAAACTCAAATTCCCTAATCTTTCCTTGTTTCTAAATTTCTTCCATTAGGCAAAAGATACAAAAGCTTAAACACACGTACCAGCAGGTTCAAGAGCAGCTTCTTTCCCGTTGGTATTAGACTTCTGAATTGACCTCTCAAATTTCAAATGTAATGCTGACCTTGCTTTTTGCGCACCTTCTTTACTGCCATTACTCTGTATTCCTCCCTCTGTTCTATCATCCTATGTTCTTTGTATGGTATGACCTGCCTGTACTGCACACAAAACGTTTTACTGTACCGCGGTACATCTGACAATAATAAATTAAATCTATAAATTAAATTTACTTGTATTTATGGCATCATTCAAGAGAACCTCTTTTCCATTTTCTCCAGGGTTTTAACATCCTTCCTTAAATAAGGTGTCCAGAACTGAACACAAGATTCCAAAAGAAGGCCCTAAGGCCTTCTATAGATGTATTAGGAATAAAAGAATGACTAGAGTAAGATTAGGGCCAATCAAAGATAGTAGTGGAAGGTTGTGTGTGGAATCTGAGGACATAGGGGAAGCGCTTAATGAATACTTTTAATCAGTATTCACATTGGAAAAGGGCGATGTTAGTGAGAATACGGAGATACAGGCTACAAGATTAGATGGGATTGTGGTTGACAAAGAGGAGGTTTTAACAATTTTGGAAGATCTGAAGATAGAGAAGACCCCTGGGCCAGATGGGATTTATCCTCAAATTCTCTGGGAAGGCAGGGAGGAGATAACAGAGCTCTTGGCTTTGATCATTATGTCATCATTGTTGACAGGAGTAGTGCCAGAAGACGGAAGGATAGCAAATGTTGTTCCCTTGTTCAAGAAGAGGAGTCGGGCAGCCCTGGTAATTACAGATCAGTGAGCCTTACTTCAATTGTGGGTAAGGTGTTGGTAAAGGTTATAAGAGATAGGATTTATAATCATCTAGAAAGGAATAATTTGATTAGAGGTAGTCAGTACAGTTTTGTGAAGGGTAGGTCGTGCCTCACAAACCTGATTGAGTTCTTTGAGAAGGTGACCAAACAGGTGGTTGAGGGTAAAGCAGTTGATGTGGTGTATATGGATTTCAGTAAGGTGTTTGATAAGGTTCCCCATGGTAGGCTATTGCACAAATACAGAGTTTCAGGTTTGAATGTGGTTTAGCAATTTGGATCAGAAATTGGCTAGCTGAAAGAAGACAGAGGGTGGTAGTTGATGGGAAGTGTTCATCCTGGAGCTCAGTTACCAGTCGTATGCCACAAGGATCTCTTTTGAGCCACTGTTGTTGTCATTTTCATAAATGATCTGGATGTGGGTGGAGAAGGATGGGTTAGTAAATTTCACAGATGACACTAAGGTAGGCAGAGTTGTGGATAGTGCTGAAAGATGTGTGTTACAGAGGGACATAAATAAGATACTGAGGTAGGCTGAGAACTGGCAATGGAGTTTAAAAGTGTGAAGTAGTTCACTTTGGAAGAAGTAACAGGAATGCAGAGTACTGGGCGAATGGTAAAATTCTTGGCAGTGTAGGTAGAGTCATAGAGATGTACAGCATGGAGACAGACCCTTCGGTCCAACCCGTCCATGCCAACCAGATATCCCAACCCAATCTAGTCCCACCTGCCAGCACCTGGCCCATATCCCTCCAAACTCTTCCTATTCATATACCCATCCAAATGCCTCTTAAATGTTGCAATTGTACCAGCCTCCACCACATCCTCTGGCAGCTCATTCCATAAACGTACCACCCTCTGTATCAAAAAGATGCCCCTTAGGTCTCTTTTATATCTCACCCTAAACCTATGCCCTCTAGTTCTGGACTCCCTGACCCCAGGGAAAAGACTTTGTCTATTTACCCTATCCATGCCCCTCATAATTTTGTAAACCTCTATAAGGTCACCCCTCAGCCTCCGACACTCCAGGGAAAACAACCCCAGCCTGTTCAGCCTCTCCCTATAGCTCAAATCCTCCAACCCTGGCAACATCCTTGTAAATCTTTTCTGAACCCTTTCAAGTTTCACAACATCTTTCCGATAGGAAGGAGACCAGAATTGCACGCAATATTCCAACAGTGGCCTAACCAATGTCCTGTACAGCCGCAACATGACCTCCCAACTCCTGCAGGGAGAAAGTGAGGACTGCAGATGCTGGAGATCAGTCGACGATGCCCTCCACCGCATCTCCTCCACTTCCCGCTCCTCCGCCCTTGAGCCCCGCCCCTCCAATCGCCACCAGGACAGAACCCTCTTCGTAGGATATGTGGAACAATCCATCATCCGCAACTACACTGGCCCCACCCTCCACCTTTTCCTCCGCTACATCGATGACTGTATCGGCGCCGCCTCGTGCTCCCACGAGGAGGTTGAACAGTTCATCCACTTCACCAACACCTTCCACCCCAACCTCAAATTCACCTGGACAGTCTCGGATTCCTCCCTCCCCTTCCTCGACCTTTCTATTTCTATCTCAGGCGACCGAATCAACACGGACATCTACTACAAACCGACGACTCCCACAGCTACCTGGACTACACCTCCTCCCATCCTGCCCCCTGTAAAAACGCCATCCCATTCTCCCAATTCCTTCGACTCCGCCGCATCTGCTCCCAGGAGGACCAGTTCCAAAAACGCACATCCCAGATGGCCTCCTTCTTCAAGGACCGCAATTTCCCCCCCGACGTGGTCGACGATGCCCTCCACCGCATCTCTTCCACTTCCCGATCCTCCGCCCTTGAACCCCGCCCCTCCAACCGCCACCAGGACTGAACCCCACTGGTCCTCACCTACCACCCCACCAATCTCCATGTACAGCGCATCATCCGCCGCCATTTCCGCCACCTCCAAACGGACCCCACCACCAAGGATATATTTCCCTCCCCTCCCCTATCAGCATTCCGTAAAGACCACTCCCTCCGTGACTCCCTTGTCAGATCCACACCCCCCACCAACCCAACCTCCACTCCCAGCACCTTCCCCTGCAACCGCAGGAGGTGCAAGACTTGCGCCCACACCTCCCCCCTCACCTCCCTCCAAGGCCCCAAAGGAAACTTCCATATCCGCCACAGATTCACCTGTACCTCCACACATATCATCTATTGCATCCTCTGCACCCGATGTGGCCTCCTCTATATTGGGGAGACGGGCCGCCTACTTGCGGAGCGTTTCAGGGAACACCTCTGGGACACCCGGACCAACCAACCCAACCACCCTGTAGCTCAACATTTCAATTCCCCCTCCCACTCCACCAAGGATATGCAGGTCTTTGGACTCCTCCATCGTCAGACCACAGCGAAACGACGGTTGGAGGAAGAACGCCTCATCTTCCGGCTAGGAACCCTCCAACCACAAGGGATGAACTCGGATTTCACCAGTTTCCTCATTTCCCCTCCCCCCAGCCTGTCTCAGTCAAATCCATCAAATTCAGCACCGCCTTCCTAACCTGCAATCTTCTTCCCGACCTCTCCGCCCCCACCCCAGTCTGACCTATCACCCTCACCTTGACCTCTTTCCACCTATCACATTTCCGACGCCCCTCCCCCAAGTCCCTCCTCCCTATCTTTTATCTTAGCCTGCTGGACCAACTTTCCTCATTCCTGAAGAAGGGCTAATGCCCGAAACGTCGATTCTCCTGTTCCCTAGATGCTGCCTGACCTGCTGCGCTTTTCCAGCAACACATTTCCATCTCACCTACCACCTCACCAACCTCTACATACATCGTATCATCTGTCATCATTTCCGCCACCTCCAAACGGACCCTACCACCAGGGATATATTTCCCTCCCCTCCCCTATCAGCGTTCCGAAAAGACTACTCCCTCCGCGACTCCCTCGTCAGGTCCACACCCCCCACCAACCCAACCTCCAATCCCAGCACCTTCCCCTGCAACCGCAAGAAATGCAAAACTTGCGCCCACACCTCCCCCTCACTCCCCTCCTAGGCCCCAAGGGATTCTTCCATATCCGCCACAAATTCACCTGCACCTCCACACACATCATTTACTGCATCTGCTGCACCCGATGTGGCCTCCTCTATATTGGGGAGACAGGCTGCCTACTTGCGGAACGTTTCAGAGAACACCTCTAGGACACCCGGACCAACCAACCCAACCACCCCGTGGCTCAACACTTCAACTCCCCCTCCCACTCCGCCAAGGACATGCAGGTCCTTGGACTCCTCCATCACCAGACCATAGCAACACGATGGCTGGAGGAAGAGCACCTCATCTTCCGCCGAGGAACCCTCTAACCACAAGGGATGAACTCAGATTTCTCCAGTTTCCTCATTTCCCCTCCCCATCTTGTCTCAGTCCCAACCCTCGAATTCAGCACCACCTTCCTAACCTGCAATCTTCTTCCTGAACTCTCCGCCCCCACCCCCACTCCGACCTATCACCCTCACCTTATCACCCTCACCTTAACCTCCTTCCACCTATCGCATTTCCAAGTCACTCCTCCCTACCTTTTATCTTAGCCTGCTTGGCACAACCTCCTCATTCCTGAAGTAGGGCTCATGCCCGAAACGTCGATTCTCCTGCTCCTTGGATGCTGCCTGACCTGCTGCGCTTTTCCAGCAACATATTTTCAGCTCCCAACTCCTGTACTCAATACTCTGACCAATAAAGGAAAGCATACCATTCTGCTGACATGCCCCCACAGACTCCACTGTCACTATCCCCACCCCCCAGAACACCACCCCTGCTCATGACTCCACCCCCATTCCCCCCACCACCACACCCACTCCAGTTACTGGCTCCGCCCCCACTCCCAGCTCCACACCCACACCAGATCCCAGCTCCCAGCCCTGCCGAGTTTTCACCATCCCCCAGACCTCCTCCTCACTGAGGACGAACGATCAATCCTCAGCAAAGGACTCACCTTCATCCCCCTCCGTCCACGCATCAATGAATTTAATACACGCCGTGACGTCGAACAATTCTTCCGTCGACTCCGCCTCCGAGCTTACTTTCACAATCAGGATTCCTGCCCACCTTCCGAGGACCCCTTCGCCCACCTCCAACACACTGCATCCACCTGGACACCCTGTGCTGGCCTATTACCTGCCCTCGACCTCTTCATTTCCAACTGCCACCGGGACATTAACCGCCTCAACCTGTCTACCCCCTCCCCCACTCTAACCTCTCACCCTCACTATCCTATCTACCTGCGACTCCACTTTCAAGGAGCTATGAACTGAACTCCAAGGTCTCTTTGTTCAACAACACTCCCTAGGACCTTACCATTAAGTGTATAAGTCCTGCTAAGATTTGCTTTCCCAAAATGTAGCACCTCGCATTTATCTGAATTAAACTCCATCTGCTACTTCTCAGCCTATTGGCCCATCTCGTCAAGATCCTGTTGTAATCTGAGGTAACCCTCTTCGTTGTCCACTACACCTCCAATTTTGGTGTCATCTGCAAACTTACTAACTGTACCTCTTATGCTCGTATCCAAATCATTTATGCAAATGACAAAAAGTAGAGGACCTAGCACCGATCCTTGTGGCACTCCACTGGTCACAGGCCTCCAGTCTGAGAAACAACCCTCCACACCACGCTCTGTCTTCTACCTTTGAGCCAGTTAGATGAACAGAGAGATCTCGGTGTACAGGTGCATAAATCCGTGAAAGTTGCCACCCAAGTTGCTAGGATTGTTAAGAAGGAATATGGTGTGTTGGCGGTTATTGATTGGGGGATTGAGTTTTGGAGCCACAAGGTCATGCTTCAGCTGTACAAGACACTGATAAAGTTGCACCTGGAGTATTGCGTGCAGTTCTGGTTACCGCGTTATAGGAAGGATGTGGAAGCTTTGGAAAGGGTTCAGAGGAGATTTACAAGGATGTTGCCTGGTATTGAAGGGAAGGTCTTACAGGAAAGGCTGAGGGAACTGGGGCTGTTTTCGTTGGAGAGAAGGTGGTTGAGCAGTGACTTAGAGTCTTAGAGATGTACAGCACGGAATCAGATCCTTCGGTCCAACCCGTCCATGCCGACCAGATATCCCAACCCAATCTAGTTCCACCTGCCAGCACCTGGCCCATATCCCTCCAAATCCTTCCTATTCATATACCCATCCAAATGCCTCTTAAATGTTGCAATTGTATCAGCCTCCACCACTTCCTCTGGCAGCTCCACGAGAAAAAGTTGCCCCTTAGGTCTCTTTTATATCTTTCCCCTCTCACCCTAAACCTATGCCCTCTAGTTCTGGTCTCCCCCATCCCAGGGAAGAGACTTTGTCTATTTATCCTATCCTTGCTCCTCATGATTTTATAAACCTCTATAAAGTCACCCCCAAGCATTCAACACTCCAGGGAAAATAGGCCCAGCCTATTCCACCTCTCCCTAGAGCTAAAATCCTCCAACCCTAGCAACATCGTTGTAAATCTTTTCTGAATCCTTGAAAGTTTCACAAGATCCTTCCAATAGGAAGGAGACCAGAATTGCACGCAATATGCCAAGTGGCCTAACAGTCATCCCTGCCAGAGCTGAGGGCCACACTCTCTCAGAATTGCAAAGGACCCACTCTGTACTACATCCTCAGGAGAATCCATACTCTCAACAATCAGTATTTCAATTCCATCTCAAACATCAAAAACTTTAAGTACAACAAACTTTTATCTACCCACCTCCATAACCAGCGCTCCTCAAACATTCCAGAAGATTCCCCTGGTCTCGGAAACTACTCAGACGCCATTAGCCATGCGGCTGATGCAGCTACCGCCCACACGCTGATTGATTATGTCACTTCCGCCCCCATCATGGCCACTCCCACAACCACTTCCACCCCTCACAATTCCTCATGCATCACACGTGACATCACTTCTGCCCCTCACATCATCGCTGATGCCACATGCTCAGTGACTTCCGCCACCCCTACTGCCGTGGTCACCACCACTTCCGCCCCCCACCAGCGCCACTCACCTGCATTCTGCTGACATGCCCCCCACAGACACCACTGTCACTATCCCCACCCCCCAGAACCCCGAGGGGAACACTACCCCTGCTCATGACTCCACCCCCATTCCCCCCACTACCACACCCACTCCAGTTACTGACTCCGCTCCCACTCCCAGCCCCACACCCACACCATGATCCCAGCTCCCAGCCCTGCCGAGTTTTCACCAGCCCCCCAGACCTCCCCCTCACTGAGGATGAATGATCAGTCCTCAGCAAAGGACTCACCTTCATCCCCCTCCGTCCACGCATCAATGAATTTAATACACGCTGTGACGTTGAACAATTCTTCCGTCGCCTCCGCCTCTGAGCTTACTTTCACAATCAGGATTCCTGCCCACCTTCCGAGGACCCCTTCGCCCACCTCCAACACACTGCATCCACCTGGACACCCTGTGCTGGCCTATTACCTGCCCTCGACCTCTTCATTTCCAACTGCCGCCGGGCAGTTGGAAATGAAGTCCTGCTAAGATTTGCTTTTCCAAAATGCAGCACCTCACATCTATCTAAATTAAACTCCATCTGCAACTTCTTAGCCCATTGGCCCATCTGGTCCAGATCCCATTGAAATTAGATTAGATTAGATTAGATTACAGTGTGGAAACAGGCCCTTCGGCCCAACAAGTCCACACCGACCTGCCGAAGCGCAACCCACCCATACCCCTACATTTACCCCTACATTTACCCCTTACCTAACACTACGGGCAATTTAGCATGGCCAATTCACCTGACCTGCACATCTTTGGATTGTGGGAGGAAACCCACGCAGACACGGGGAGAATGTGCAAACTCCACACAGTCAGTCGCCTGAGGCGGGAATTGAACCCGGATCTCCGGCGCTGTGAGGCAGCAGTGCTAACCACTGTGCCACCGTGCCGCCCTGAGGTACAAAGTTAAAAATCACACAACACCAGATTATAGTCCAACAGGTTTATTTGGAAGCACTATCTTTCGGAGCCCTGCTCCTCCATCAGCTGGTTGTGGAGTATAAGATCGTGTAAGATATTACGATCTTATACTCCACAACCACCTGATGAAGGAGCAACACTCTGAAAGCTAGTGCTTTCAGATGAATCTGCTGGACTATAACCTGGTGTTGTTTGATTTTTGTTACTCTGTCCACCCCAATCCAATACTAGCATCTCCAAATCATAATCTGAAGTAACCTTCTTCGCTGTCCACTACACCTCCAATTTTGGTGTCATCTGCAAACTTATTAACTATCCCTCTTAAGCTCACATCCAAATCATTTATATAAATAATGAAAAGTAGTGGACCCAGCACTGATCCTTGTGGCAATCCACTGGTCACAGGCCTCCAGTCTGAAAAACAACCCTCCACCACTACCCTCTGTCTTCTACCTTTGAGCCAGTTCTGTATCCAAATGGCTAGTTCTCCCTTTATTCCGTGAGATCTAACCTTGCTAAGCAGTCTCCCATGGGGAACCATGTTGAATGTCTTATTGAAGTTCATATAGATGACCTCCACCACTCTGCCCTCATCAATCCTCTTTGTTACTTCTTCAAAAAACTCAATCAAGTTTGTGAGACATGATTTCCCACGCACAAAACCATGTTGACTATCCTTAATCAGTCCTTGCCTTTTCAAGTACATGTACATCCTGTCCCTCAGGATTCCCTCCAACAACTTGCCCACCACCGAGGTCAGGCTCACTGGTCTATAGTTCCCTGGCTTGTCCTTACCACCCTTCTTAAACAGTGGCACCACATTAGCCAACCTCCAGTCTTCCAGCACCTCACCTGTGACTATCGATGATACAAATATCTCAGCAAGATGCCCAGTAATCATTTCTCTAGCTTCCCAAAGAGTTCTGGGGTACACCTGATCAGGTCCTGGGGATTTATCCACCTTTAACCGTTTCAAGACATCCAGCACTTCCTCCTCTGTAATATGGACATCTTTCAAGATGTCACCATCTATTTCCCTACAGTCTATATATTCCACGTCCTTTTTCCACAGTAAACACTGATGCAAAATACTCATTTAGTATCTCCCCCATCTTCTGCGGGCTCCACACAAAGGCCACCTTGCTGATCTTTGAGGGGTCCTATTCTCTCCCTTGTTATCCATCGACTTGTGTAAGATAACCAGAGGGTTCGGTAGGGTGGACAGTGAGAGCCTTTTTCCTCGGATGGTGACGGCTAACATGAGGGGACATCGCTTTAAATTGAGGGGTGATAGATATAGGGCAGATATCAGGGGTAGCTTTTTTATTCAGAGAGTAGTAGGGGCGTGGAATGGCCTGCCTGCAACAGTAGTAGACTCGCCAATGTTAAGGGCATTTAAATGGGCATTGGACATACATATGGATAATAATGGCATGGTGTAGGTTAGATGGGCATCAGATTAATTTCACAGGTCGGTGCAACATCGAGGGCCGAAGGACCTATACTGTGCTGTAACGTTCTATGTTCTGTGTTCTAAATGTAGTCTGACCAATGATTTGCAGAGGTGTAGCATCATTTCCTTATGTTAAT
The DNA here is from genome assembly GCF_037043375.1 of Chiloscyllium plagiosum. NCBI lineage: Eukaryota > Metazoa > Chordata > Chondrichthyes > Orectolobiformes > Hemiscylliidae > Chiloscyllium > Chiloscyllium plagiosum. Next base: position 56,550,139 of record NW_028270163.1, on the reverse strand, counting down.
ACTCTATTTTCCGTGGAAATTCCAGCGAATCCAGTTTAATGCCCTCGGGTACTCTGCACAGTAAGTGAAGATCGTTTGATAATTAAAGTGAAAGAGGTTTTTGGGTATATTTCACCCAATCATGCACATTACCTCAGTTTTTCCCATGTCTCATACATTGGTTCTGCAGACCCTCTGAGGAACTGCCTGCTCTGTTTGATGAGGTTACTACTCGGAGATGCCAGTGTTGGACTAGGGTGGACAAAGTTAAAAATCACACAACACCGGGTTATAATCCACCAGGTTTATTTGGAAGCACTAGCTTTCAAAGCGCTGCTCCTTCACCAGGTAGCTGTGGAGCAGAATTTATAGCAAAAGATCACAGTGTCATGCAACTGAGATGATGTATTGAACAAATCTCGATTGCTGTTAAGTCTTTCCTCTTTTAGAATGGGTTGCAGGTTTCAGTTCATTAATATGTAAATTGCAGAACTTCATTTTAGTCACATTCTCAAGCTAACTTAAGGTGGGTGATATCACTTCCAGTTCTGTTTCTGAGAGGTTGGTAAATGGGGTCCAAATCGATATGTTTGTAAATGGAGTTCTGGTTTGAATGCCAGGCCTCTAAGAATTCCCGTGCGTGTCTTTGTTTAGCCTGTCCCAAGATGGATAAATTGTCCCAGTCGTACTAGTGTCTCTCCTCATCTGTGTGTATGGATATTAGTGATAATTAGTCATGTCTTTTGGTGGCTAGTTGGTGCTCATGTATCCTGGTGGCTAATTTCTGCTGCATTAAAGGTGTGAGGTTAGAGTCTGTCTGTATCCCAATCTTGAGTGTCACATGGATTGACTGCTTGTAGATTGTATTCCTTTTTGAGCAAAATAGACTGTGTCTGCAAATATAACTCTGCAAATACAAATTCACCCCATATACTTATATGTGTGTGTGCGCGTATGAGAGATAGAGAGAGTGAGTGCGTAAGTGTGAGTGCACGTGAGAGAGTGTGTGTTTGCATATGAGCATGCTTGGTAGTGTGTGTGCATGATTGTGATGGAGTATAAGCCTGTGAGAGGGTTTGTGCATGGGTGTGAGTGTGGGGGGGTGTATGTTTGTATGTATATAAGAGAGGGTGTGTGTGCGCGTGTGTGTGTGTATATATACACGTGCATGCGTAGTGGAGTCACTTCTAGTGTGACATGAACACAAGTTCCCGTTGAGGCCATCTCCATGGATACCGAACTTTGCTATCAGTCTCTGTTTGGCCACTCTGCCTTGTTGCATACCCCAAAGTCTGCTTTGGAGGATGGTCACCTGAAGATCCAAACATCTGTAATCACTGTAGTGTTCCCCAACTGGAAGGGAATACCCCTGCCTGGCAATTGTCACGTGGTGTCCATTCATACATTGTCGTAGCGTCTGCTTGGTCTCGCCAATGTACCATGCCTCGGGGCATCCTTGCCTGCAGTGTATGAATATCTACAGCGTACATGGTGGGTGGTGTGCCCACTTGTAATGGGGGTATCCATGTCGACATTCTGACATATCTTGCAGTGGTCGCCATGACAAGGCTGTATGACGTTGTGGTCAATGTTGTCCTGAAGACTGGGTCATTTGCTGTGAACAATGGTCCGCTAAAGGTCTGGTAGTTGTTTAAAGGTGAGAAATGGAGTCGTAGGGAAGGCCTTGGCGAGATGCTCATCCTCATCAATAATGTGTTGCAAGCTGCAAAGAACATGGTGTGGTTTCCGGACAACGAAGGTCGCATCACATGTCTGTCTCTTGAGGAAGTCATTACAGTTTCTCACTGTGGCATGTCAGAACCGGCAATTGATGAGTTGAGTGTCATACCCTATTCTTATAAGGGCATCCTTGAGCACCTTCACGTGTTCATCGCAATCCTCCTCATCTGAACAGATCCTGTATATGTGTTGGGCTTGTTCATCGGGGATGGCTGTTTTAATATGTTTAGAGTGGAGGCTGGAGAAGTGCAGCATTGTGAGGTTATCTGTGGGTTTGCGGTAGAGTGAGGTACTGAGATGCCCATCCTTAATGGAGATGTGTGTGTCCAGGAATGAGACAGATATTAAAGAGTAGTCCATGGTAGGTCTGATGGTGGGATGAAACTTGTCGATATCACTGTGTTGTTCTTTCAGTGACTCCTCGCCATGAATCCAGAGGAAGAAAATGTCATCAATACATCTGGTGTATAATGTTGATTGGAGGCCCTGTGCAGCAAATAAGTCTTGTTCGAACCCGTACATGAAAATATTGGCATATTGCAGTGCCTATTTGGTTCCCATGGCTGTTCCGTGTGTCTGGATAAAGAACTGGTTGTCAAAGGTGAAAATGTTTTGGTCGAGGATAAAGCAGATGAGTAGTAGGATGGTGTTCGGAGATTGGCAGATGTTGGTGTTGAGTACTGAGGCTATTGCCGTGTTGCCGTCATCGTGGAGGATGCTGGTGTAGAGTGTTAACACATCCATCATGACGAGGAATGTTCACAGTTTGACTGATCCGTGGGTGCTGAGTTTCTGTAAAAACATCTGTAGAGTTGCAACAGAAGTTGGGGGTCCCCTGTACAATGCCCTGTTTCAAGATGCCCTCAATATAGCCAGAGAGGTTCTCACACAGGGTGCCATCGCCTGATACGATGGAATGTCCTGGTGTGTCGGCTTTGTGCATCTTTGGAAGGCAGTAGAAGTCCCCTACATGAGAAGTACGTGGGATGAGAGAGCGTAGGGAACTCTGAGGAACTGGATCAAAAGTCCTGATCAATGTGTTTAGTTCATGAGTGTGCTGTTTGGTCGGATTGGCTGTTAGTTGCCTGTAGTGTTCCTAGTTGTTCAGTTTCAGTACGCTTGCTTGCAGTAATCTGTTCTATTCTGAATGATGATGGCTCCTCCTTTATCTACTGGCTTGATGACAATGTTGTGATTGGTTTTGAGAGCATGGATGGTGTTGTGTTGTGATCAGGTGAGGTTTTGCTCTACGTCGTGGGTACGGCTGATGAATCTGGCATTTATATATTTCCTGACAGTTTGAAAGTACATGTCAAGCCCGGGGCAGCGGTCCTCCAGATGGGTCCAAATTGCTCCACTATGGATCTCTCTGATGACTGTTCCAGTTCTCTGCTTGTCTAGTTGGGATCACTGCTGACCTCTTGGAAGAATTCACGGAGTCTCATTCATCTGATGAATTTCTCCGTGGCTGCTGCAAGACCAATGGGGTCCATTGGGTGGTGGGGCAGAAATTGAGTCCTTGGCTGAGAATTTCAATCTCTTCTGGTTGAAGGGTATGGCCTGATAAGTTGACTATCTACCAAGCACGCACACATGCAAACACACACTCTCACATGTGCACACACACTCACAGACACACACACTCTCTCTCTCTCTCACACACACGTCTATGGAGTGAATTTGCATTTGCAGAATTATATTTGCAGACACATTCTGTTTTGCTCAAAAAGCATACAATCTGTAGGCAGACAGTCCATGTGACATTTTATAAATTCCTACTTTAGAAATAGAACCAGTCTGACCCAAGATTGGGATACAGACAGACTCTAACCTCACACCTTGTCTGAGCTGAGATGTCACTTTTTTTTATTATAAAATCTGTGTGTAACTTAAAAGTGTTTCTGGGATTTACATATTAATGCACCTAAACCTGCAACCCATCCTAAAAGATTAAAGACTTTACAGCAATTTAGATTTGTTCAATATATCATTCCAGTTGCATGACACTGTGATATTTTGCTATAAATTCTGTGTCTTATGATCCTACTCCACAGCTACCTGATGAAGGAGCAGCACTTTGAAAGCTAATGCTTCCAAATAAACCTGGTGGTTATTGGTCAGAGTATTGAGTACAGGAGTTGGGAGGTCATCTTGCGGCGTACAGGACATTGGTTTGGCCACTGTTGGAATATTGCGTGCAATTCTGGTCTCTTCCCTATTGGAAAGATGTTGTGAAACTTGAAAGGGTTCAGAAAAGTTTTACAAGGATGTTGCCAGGGTTGGAGAATTTGAGCTAAATAGGCTGGGGCTGTTTTCCCTGGGGCGTCAGAGGCTGAGGGGTGACCTTATAGACGTTTATAAAATCATGAGGGGCATGAATAGGATAAATAGACAAAGTCTTTTCCCTGGGGTGGGGCAGTCCAGAACTACAGGGCATAGGTTTAGGGTGAGAGCGGAAAGATATAAAAGAGACCTAAGGGGCAATGTTTTCACACAGAGGCTGGTACGTGTATGGAATGAGCTGCCAGAGGAAGTGGTGGAAGCTGGTACAATTGCAACATTTAAGAGGCATTTGGATGGGTATATGGGGGTTTGGAGGGATATGGGCCGGGTGCTGGCAGGTGGAACTAGATTGGGTTGGAATATCTGGTCGACATGGACGGGTTGGACTGAAGGGTCTGTTTCCATGCTGTCCATCTCTATGACTCTATGACTACAACCTGGTGTTGTGTGATGTCTAACTTTGATGAGGTTATGGCAGTCCCCATCATAGCTGCTACCTGCCCGTATTCGGAGAGAGTCCCTGCCTCCTGGAGATGCTTAGCATTATGTTGATTAGGTGCTGATCTCACCTCCCGCTTAATTAAGATACATACATTTTAAAATAATGTCAAGGGAGCAACACAGCTGAGGTGGAAGATTGGGCCCAGAATTTCATCCAGGCTTTGAATTCCTGACCTCACTTTGAAAATCTGGCACAGTGTCTCTGTATAAGAAACCCAGGGTGTGTATTTGAGTCATAGAGTCATAGAGGTATACAGCACGAAAACAGACCCTTCAGTCCAACCCGTCCATGTCGACCAGATATCCCAAACTAATTGAGTCCCATCTACCAGCACCCGGCCTATATCCCTCCAAACCCTTCCTATTCATATACCCATCCAGATGCCTTTTAAATGTTGCAATTGTACTAGCCTCCACCACTTCTTCTGGCAGCTCATTCCATACACGTACCACCCTCTGCGTGAAAAAGTTGTCCCTCAGGTCTCTTTTATATCGTTCCGCTCTCACCCTAAACCCATGCCCTCTAGTTTTGGACTCCCCCACCCCAGGGAAGAGACTTTGTCTATTCATCCTATCCATTCTCCTCATGATTTTATAAACCTCTATAAGGTCACCCCTCAGCCTCCAACGTTCCAGGGAAAACAGCCCCAGCCTATTCAACCTCTCCCTATAGCTCAAATCTCTATATATTGTATTTTTTTATATATTGCACCTTCATGCTCTCATGAGTACACATTGGGATGGCACAGTGGCTCAGTGGTTAGCACTGCTGCCTCACAGCTCCAGGGTCCCAGGTTCAATTCCAGCTTCGGGCAACTGTTGGTGTGGAGTTTGCATATTCTCCCCTGTGTCTGTGTGGGTTTCTTCTCACAATCCAAAGACGTGCAGGTTAGGGTGGATTGGTTGTGCCAAATTGCCGATAGTGTCTGGGGATGTGTAGGTTAGGTGGGTAAGACAAAGGAAATGCAGGGTTACAAGGAAAATGGATGGGTGGGAGGGGGTTGGTCTGGGTAAGATGTGCTTTGGTGAGTTAGTGTGGACTCAATAGGCCAAATGGCCTGTTTTCCCACTTGTAGGGATTCTATGATTCTACAAGAACCATGCAATGAGCATCTCCAATAAGAAACAATCTTGCAGAGAGCTCTCATGAGTACAACAAGAATTACTTCCTTAAGTGCTGTAACCAACTTACTCACCTACGTTTAGAATGATTAAAGGAGCTGATTGCTAAACAAAACGAAACTGTTTTATTTCCTTTAGTGAAGAGAGTGCAGAGTGAGGGGACATAACAGTAGATTTAGTGGAGGCCATGCAGACATTAGGTCTTCATGGAAATCTAGAACTCTCTCCCCCAAAATACTATGGGCGGCACGGTGGCTCAGTGGTTAGCACTGCTGCCTCACAGCGCCAGGGACCCGGGTTCAATTCCTGCCTCGGACAACTGTCTATGTGGAGTTTGCACGTTCTCCCCGTGTCTGCATGGGTTTCCTCCGGGTGCTCCCACAGTCCAAAGATGTGCAGGTCAGGTGAATTGGCCATGTTAAATTATCCATAGTGCTAGGTGTAGGGGAATGGGTCTGGATGGGTTGCTCTTTGGAGGGTCGGTGTGGACTTGTTGGGCCGAAGGGCCTGGTTCCACACTGAAGGGAATCAAATCTAATCTACAGTTGCACTGAGAAACAACTGAAAATTTTAAAACTTTGACTGATTTTGTTTTAAAAATGGGGATATTACGAACTATGGAACCAAGACAAGTCAATGGGCTTAAGAAATCGATCTATCATGATCTAGTTAAATGGTGAAATGGGCTGCAGATGCCAAACAACTCACTTTTATTCCTACGTTTCTTCCTAATAATCCTTAAACATTCTGACCTTGTTGTAACAAAATCTACCCACTGGGCAAAGCTAACACAAATACTACTTTGTACCTCATAAACAGGAATAGAATTGTCACACTTACAATTTTTCTTTGCTCTTTAGTCAATGCTCGTTTTGTCTGTTTCTTAGATATTTTATTCGTATATCCTTGAAGAGCGGCTTCATTTTCATTTTGTATTTCCTTGACGTTAACAGTTTTCATAACAACTGCCATCTTCTTACCTGGACTAGAAGTTTTGAAAAAAGGGATTATGCATTGTTTATTTTCTATTTCTGTGATGAAATTGTTCAAATACAGAACATTCAAAAATAAATTGCACTTTTCTTATTACATCAATAACCAAAGTCTGATAAATCACTGGTAATAGTAAATAGAGTCACAGAGATGTACAGCATGGAAACAGACCCTCAGTCCAACCCGTCCATGCCGACCAGATATCCCAACCCAATCTAGTCCCACCTGCCAGCACCCGGCCTATATCCCTCTAAACCCTTCCTATTCATATACCCATCCAAATGCCTTTTAAATGTCGCAATTGTACCAGCCTCCACCACATCCTCTGGCAGCTCATTCCATTCACGTACCACCCTCTGTGTGAAAAGGTTGCCTCTTAGGTCTCTTTTATATCTTTCTGCTCTCACCCTAAACTTATGCCCTCTAGTTCTGGACTCCCTGACTACAGGGAAATACTTTGTCTATTTATCCTATCCATGCCCCTCATGATTTTGTAAACCTCTAAAAGGTCACCCCTCAGCCTCCGATGCTCCAGGGAAAACAACCCCAGCCTGTTCAGCCTCTCCCTGTAGCTCAAATCCTCCAACCCTGGCAACATTCTTGTAAATCTTTTCTGAACCCTTTCAAGTTTCACAACATCATTCCGACAGGAAGGAGACCAGAATTGCACACAATATTCCAACAGTGGCCTAACCAATGTCCTGTACAGCCGCAACATGACCTCCCAATTCCTGTACTCAATACTCTGACCAATAAAGGAAAGCATATCAAACACCTTCTTCACTATCCTATCTATCTGTGACTCCACTTTCAAGGAGCTATGAACCTTGAAAGCAACGCTCCCTAGGACCTTACCATTAAGTGTATAAGTCCTGCTAAGATTTGCTTTCCCAAAATGCAACACCTCACATTTATCTGAATTAAACTCCATCTGCCACTCCTCAGCCCATTGGCCCATCTGGTCAAGATCCCGTTGTAATCTGAGGTAACCCTCTTCGCTGTAAAGACTGTATTGTATTCTTCCAGTTCCTCCATCTCTGCTGGATCTGTTCTGATGATGGCAGCTTGTTCCTCCACCAACGGTTCCCCATCACCATGGTTGAGAGAGCCCTCAGCCACCTGGCACTCACCTCTTCTCTTCCCTCCGACAACGATAGGGACCCCTGGGTCCTTACCTACCATCCCACCAGCATCCACATCTGGAGAATCATTAGCCGTCATTTCTGCCACCTCCAGTCACGCATTCCCTCCCTCCCCTGTCAGCGTTCCGCAAGGACTCTCCGGGCCTCACCTCCATCTATCCTTCACTCTTCACCGCGCCCACACCTTCACCTTGCCCTCCCACCTCCCAACCCCCCAAAACCTTTTCCTTGCTACAATTAATTCTGAGGGTCACTGGATTGGAAACGTTAACTCTGCTTTCTCTCCACAGATGCTGCCAGAGCTGCGGAGTTTCTCCTGCAATTTCTGTTTTTGTTTCAGGTTAAGTTTGCTCTTCAGAGCCACATCAAACACTCCCAGCTGGAGACAGATCGTTTTAGCTGCCCATGTTTACCTTATTTCTCGCTTTAACTGTTTCTCTGTCTTTTAACAGTGTAATTATTTCACTCATTCTCTCATTTTCCAGGTTTGCTCTGCGTTTATCTATTAAATTCTCTTTTATCTTTTTAAGCGTAATTCTTCGGCTATTTTCTTCTTTATTTTTGCCCCAGGTTAGTTATCTCGCCGTCATTCCCCACATTCTCTGTCCCCCTGTTTTTCTCTCTCTCTCTTTCTCTCTTTCCCATTGTTTCCTCTGCTCGTTTCTCAAAGCGTAAATTCACCTCTTTTTTCTGGTCTTCTTCACGTTCTTTCTCGGCATTTTTAAACCCTTACTACAAATAACTTGTCCTTTTTTCAATTACAAATAAGAATGCAGCAATCCTGGGAGCAGCGAGGGTAGCATTCAGCAGGGGAGCGGTTGCCAGGAAGCGTTGTTAGGACGCAGGAAGCGTGTGGAGGATGTGGCATGATCCTTCTCTCCCTGGATTGCCATAATGTGGAGCTGCTGGGGGTTGGACTGGGCTGGACAACACTAAATATGACACAACACCAGGTTATAGTCCAGCAGGTTTATCAGCAAGTTTATTTGAAGTTTCAAATAAACCTGTTAGACTATAACCTGGTGCAGTGTGATTTTTAACTTTGTCAATTGATTGCCATATCATTGCAGTCACCAACCACTGCATATGCCAGTTATTAACATACTCCGCGTGGTAAAACAAATCTATTTTTAAAAAAAATTTAATTCAGTGTTTAATATGCTAAAACTGGTAATGGATTTGCCACATGGATTTTACTTATACAGTAACTCCTGTGTATTATTGTTAAACTAAAATATAAACCGAACATCAACAATATGTAAAAGAGCTGCCAGCATCTTCATTGTATTTTTGAGTCCTGCAATGTGAAAGGGTTTATAAGTTCTTCGTGAATTTTCCCAGCAGCTCCTTCAGGTGCAGTATAAAGAGCATTTCCATAAGGCTATAAGAAACAGGGGCAGCATTAGGCCATTCAGTCCATCAGTCTCCAGCTGTTCCATCATGGGTGATATGTTTCTCAACCCAATCTCCAGCCTTCTCTCCATACCCATTGATCTCCTTACCAATCAAGAACCAGTCTATCTCTGTCTTAAATACATTCAATGGCTTGGCCTCCACAGCCCTCTATGGCAATGAATTCCATTGATTCACTACCCTCTGGCTGAAGAAACTCCTCCTTCTCATCTCAGTTCTACAGGGTAATCCCTTCACTCTGAGGCTGTACCTTTGGGTCCTGGTCTCTTTTACAAGTGGAAACATCTTCTCCACATCCAGTCTATCCAGGTCTCTCAGTATTCTGTTAAAAATCATATAACAGGTCATAGTCCAAAGGGTTTATTTGGAAAGACTAGCTTTCAAAGCTAGTACTTCCAAATAAACTTGTTGGACTACAACCTGGTGTTGTGTGATTTTTAACTTTGTCCACCCCAGTCCAACACCAGCACCTCCACATCTCAGTATTCTGTAAGTTTCAATCAGATCTCCCTCAGCCTTCTAAACTCAATTGAGTGCAGACCAGAGTCCTCAACTACTCCTCATGTGACAAGCCCTTCAAATCCAGAATCATTCTTGTAAACCTCCTTTGAAAAACCCTCCATCTCCAACACATCCTTGGATTTGGTGTCCAAAACTGCTCAGAATATTCCTACACGCATTGAATCAGAAGTCAGACTGAGTTGGCACATCCTCATTGCAAATGCTTGGCAAGTCAAGGTGTATAAAAGGTATTTTTTCAAACATTTCTACTTCCCCAGCCTTTCACAGAAAAACATTAACAGGTATAATTATTTCGACTTTCTTCCACTTTAAATTTTATCTGTCTCTGCATGAGTTTCACACATAATGATTTATCAATGTCTGTGAGCCTTGACAATGCATCTAAGATCTACTTCCAAGTAGCAAAATCATTCCGTGTGCGCAAGGGTCATGCCTTTTCAGTAGAATGTGACTTTTGTAAAATTCAGTCATGAGACATGGTCATTGCTGGCTGAGCGAGTCTTTATTATCCCTCCCTAATTGCCCTCAAGAAGGTGAGAGTGAGCTACCTTCGTGAACTGTTGCTGTCCATGTGCTGTCAGTAAACCCTCAATGCCATTAGGGAGGGAATTCCAGGGGAGGGGCTCGGAGGGGAACTTGCAGGGGGTGGCACTCCCATGTATCTGCTGCCTTTGCCCTTTGAGATGAAAGTGGTCATGGGTTTGGAAGAATTGACACTTGATAGAATTGACTAAGCAATTTTCAAATTATTTTAGATTCTTAGAGTTAAGGCAAGGGAATACACAGTGAACAATAGAAACCTGGGAAGTACTGAGGTTCTGAGGGACCATGTTCTGTATGGCCACTGGTCCCTGAAGCTATCAGGACAGTTGAACAAAGTGGTTAAGGAGGCATTTTGTATACACGCCTTCATTAGTCAAGGCATAGAATTTAAGAGCAGGGATGTTATGTAGAAACATAAAAACTGATGGTTAGGCCATAGCTTGAATATTGTGTGCAATTCTGAAATCCACTGAAAAGGGCGTTGAGAAGATTTACCAGGACGTTGCCTAGGCTAGAGAATTTCAATAGTTGGACAGAGTGGGGTTGGTTTCCTCAGAGCAGAGGAGATTGAGCAGCTAGTTCTTTGAGGTGCATAAAAGTATAAGGGACATAGGCAGGGCAAACATCTTCGCCTTGATGGAGGGATCATTGACAGGGGACGTAGATCTATGGTAAGAGTCTGGAGGTTTAGAGGGGATGCAAGGATTTTTTCACTCAGAGAATGGTGGATATCTGAACTCACAGCCTGCAAGAGTGGGACAGGCAGAACTGTCATAATATTTAAGAAGTATTTAGATGCACACTTGTAATGCCAAGTTACACAAAGCTACAGGGCAAGAGCAGGATAACGGGATTAGAATACTTTGGAGGTTGTTATTGACCAATGGGCTGAAGGTCCTTTTCTGAGCTGTAGATCTCTATGACTCCTGAAACTCACTGATCTACAATTACAGAAAAACACAGCAGGTCAGGCAGCATCCGAGGAGCAGGAGAATCGATGTTTCAGATAGGTGGGAAGAAGATGGACAGATGGGACAGTTCAAGAGGGCAGTGCTGAGCTGGAGGGTTGGATCTCAGATGAGGTGGGGACAGTGGAGATGAGGAAACTGGTGAAGTCAATATTGATGCAGTGTGGTTGGAGGGTCCTAAGGCGGAAGATGAGGTGTTCTTCCTCCAGGCATCAGGTGGCTTGGATTTGGCGGTGGAGGTCCTTGGCAGAGTGGGAGGGGGTGTTGAAGTGGTCAGCCACAGGACGGTGGGGTTGTTTGGTGCATGTGTCCTGGAGATGTTCCCTGAAACATTCCGCGAGTCGGTGTTCTGTCTCCCCTATGTAGAGGAGACCACATTTCCTTCCCACTTATCTGCTACACCCTCCCCTCAGACCTATCACCATCAGCCTCCATCTCCATCTATCTATCACCCTCCCAGCTACCTTCCCCCAGCCCCACCTTCCTATTTATCTCACAGCCCCCTTTCCCCTCTCCACATTCCTGATGAAGGGTTTATGCCTGAAACATCGATTCTCCTGCTCCTCGGAAGGTGCCCTGACCTGCTGTGCTTTACCAGCGCAACACTCTTGAATCCTTTGCAATTCGCCTACTGGTGCAACAGGTCCATGGTGAATGCCATCTCCCTGGCCCGAAACTTATCCCTGGATCATTTGGATAACTAGGATATACTTATCTCAGGCTCCTACTTATTGACAACAACTCTGCCTTGAACACCATACTTCCAAACAAACTCATCTCTAAACTCCAAGACCTAGAGCTCAGCTCCCATCTCTGCAACTGGATCCTTGACTTCTTGACCGATAGACCGCTATCAGTAAGGATAGATGACAACACCTCCTCCACTGTAATCCTCAATGCTGGTGCCTTTAAGACTGTGTACTCAGCTCCCGACAATAGTCCTTATATACACACATTATGTGGCCAAATTCCTCCCCAACTCCATTTAAAACTTTGCTGACGACATCACCATTGTAGGTTGGATCTCAAACAACAATAAGACAGAGTACAAGAAGGAGAGATTGAGAGCTTAGTGGCATGTGTCAAGACAACAATCTCTCCATCAACGGCAGCAAAGGGAAGGAGCTAGTCATTGACTTCAGGAAATGGAGTGGAGACTACGTCCCTGTCTGCATCAATGAAGCTGAGGTGGAGATGATGGAGACTGTCAAGTTCCTGGGAGTGATGATCACCAACAATCTGTCCTGGTCCACCCACATTAATGTGATGATCACAAAAGCAAAACAACGCCATTAATTCAATGAATTCCCCATGCATTTCAACATCGAATTTTTCTTCCATCACTTCTGTGCTTATATTTTCCATCAGCACTCCCACCCATCACCCGAGGACCCCTTCTCCCACCTCCAACATACTCCATCCACTTGGACACCCCATGCTGTCTGATACCTGCCCTCGATCTCTTCATCTCCAACTGCCGCCATGACACTGACCACCTCAACCTGTCCACCCTTCTCACCCACTCTAACCTCTCACCCTCGCAACGCGCAGCCCTCTACTCCAGCCCCAACCTCACCAGCAAACCCGCAGACAATGGGGGGGGGGGGCACAGTGGTAGTTTGGCGCACAAACGTCTACATCGCTGAAGCCAGACGCCAACTCACAGACACCTCCTTCTACTGCCCCCTTGACCAAGACCTCACCTCCCATCATCAAACCATTATCTTCCAGACCATCCACAACCTCATCACCTCAGAGGATCTCTCATCCACAACCTCCAACCTCATATTCCCAGAAGGCTGGACCGCCCGATTCTAAATCTTACCCAAAATCCACAAACCTGACTGCCCCAATCGACCTATTGTCATCATCTCTGCCTGCCCCTGCCCCACTGAACGTATCTCATCATATCTTGACACCGTTCTGTCCCCCTTGATCCAGGAGCTCCTCACATTCATTTGGGATACCACCTACACCCTCCACCTCCTCCATGACTTTTGTTTTTCTGGGCCCCTACGTCTCATCTTTCCATCTTACAGGAATTCAATCCCTGTACATGTCTATCCGCCATGATGAAGGCCTCCAAGCCCTCTGTTTCTTCTTCTCCCGCCAACCCAACCAGTATCCCTCCACTGACACACTCATTTGATTGGCTGAACCAACACCCTCAACAACTTCTCCTTCAAATTCTCCCACTTCCTCCAATCCAAAGGGGTAGCCATGGGCACCCGCATGGGCCCCAGCTATGCCTGTCTCTTCGTTGCTACATGGAACAGTCCATCTTCTGTAGTTACACTGGCACCATTCCCCATTTTCTCGTCCGCTACATTGATGACTGTATCAGCACCACTTCATGCTCCCATGAGGAGGTTGAACAGTTCATCAACGTCTCCAAAACCTTCCACCCTAACCTCAAGTTCACCTGGACCATCTCAGACACCTCCCTCCCTGTCCTGGATCTCTCCATCTCCATTTCCAGCGACTGACTCAATAAAGACATCTATTTCAAATCAACCAACAGCTGCCTGGACTACACCTTGTCCCAACCCCCTCCTGTAAAAATTTTATCCCTTACTCCCAATTCCTCCACCTCCACTGTATCTGTTCCCAGGTGGACCAATTCCACTCCAGAACATCCCAGATGGCCTCCTATTTCAAGGACTGAAATTTCCCACTCCCATGTGGTCACCAGTGCTCTCCAGAGCATCTCCTCCACTTCCCGCTCCTTCTCCCTTGAACCCCACCCCTCCAATCACAAGAAGGTTAGAACCCACCCCCCCCACCCCCTCCCCACTGTCCTCACCTTCAACCCCACCAACCTTCGGGTACAAGGCTTTATTCCCCAACCATTTGGAGGACGGGAAAAATTTCTGGCTGTAAGAGCTGCTCCTTATTTTGAAGTATTTAAGGTGTTGGAGGTGATTTCCTCAAATTCCAGGAGCAGCAACTACTGTTTTTTATGCTGTTGCATTGTTTTGAAACTTTGGAGAAAAAGTCAAAACAACAGCAGTTTAAAAGGGAGAAGAGCAGACAAAGGAAGCTCATGGTGAGGACAGTGCAGGAGAGAGGGAGAGAGGGAGAGAACCTGCACAGTTACTGCCTTTGCTGTTTGAATTCATGTATCGCTGGACATCAGAGTGCATCTGGGAAAATTAACAAACTGTGAAATTCACAACTAATCTTGGAGGAACTGTTGGGTGAAGTTCACAGCACAGAATCAGATAAGTTAATTGTTGTTTTAAGTCTGTCCAAGAGAAAGGCTGCAGTAGTAAGTATAGTGGATTCTTTCTTGTTTATACGTTTTTGGAGATAAGTCTCTTGATTAAACTTAAAATATAAGCCATAGCTATTAATTTAACCTGGGGCAGTGTTTGTAGAGGAATAAGATGGTGTTATTTTCTGGGTCTATAGATTGTGAAGGAGCAAAAATGGCCTTTGCAGTGATATGTACTTCTTGTCACATGTGGGAGTTAAAGAGAGTTTAAGGGTGACTGCAGATTATATCTGTCATAAATGCTGTTGGATGCGAATCTTATCAGATCGAGTGGATTGGTTGGAGAGACAGCTAGAAACATAAGGAATTTGCAACAGCAACAGTATGTGATGGATGGCAGCTATAGGAAGGGGCGGGACATCTCAGATACAGTCACATAGATGGGTTAACTCCAGGAAGGGTAGGAGAGGTAGACAGCTAGTGCAGGAGTATTTTGTGGATATACCCATTTCAAACAGGTATGCTGCTTTGGAATATGTAGGGGGTGATGGATTCTCAGGGGAACGTAGCACGAACAGCCAAGTTTCTGGTATTGAGACTGACTCTAATGCAACGAGGGGTACGTCAGCTTCCAAGAGATCAATTGTGTTAGGGGATTCTGTAGTCAGAGGTACAGACAGACGTTTCTGTGGCCAGCAGAGAAAAATCAGAATGGTGTGTTGTTTCCCTGGTGCCAGGATCAAGGATGTCTCAGAGAGGGGTCAGAATGTTCTCACAGGGGAGAGGGGTCAGCAGGAGGTCATTGTCCACATTGGAACCGACGACATTGGAAGGGAAAAGGTTGAGATTCTGAAGGGAGATTACAGAGAGTTAGGTAGAAATTTAAAAAGGAGGTCCTCAAGGGTAGTTATATCAGGATTACACCCAGTGCTACGAGCTAGTGAGGGCAGGAATAGGAGGATAGATTTACAAGGATGTTGCCATGGTTGGAGGATCTGAGCTACAGGGAGAGGCTGAACAGGCTGTGGCTGTTTTCCCTGGAGCGTCGGAGGCTGAGGGGTGACCTTATAGAGGTTTACAAAATTATGAGGGATAAATAGACAAAGTCTTTTCCCTGTGGTCGGGGAGTCCAGAACTACAGGGCACAGGTTTAGGGTGAGAGCGGAAAGATATAAAAGAGACCTAAGGGGCAACTTTTTCATGCAGAGGGTGGTACGTGTATGGAATGAGCTGCCAGAGGAAGTGGTGGAAGCTGGTACAATTGCAACATTTAAAAGGCATCTGGATGGATATATGAATAGGAAGGGTTTGGAGGGATATGGGCTGGCTGCTGGCAGGTGGAACTAGATTGGGTTGGGATATCTGGTCGGCATGGACGGGTTGGACCAAAGGGTCTGTTTCCATGCTGTACATCTTTATGACTCTATGACTATTTCCACCACCTACAGTCAGACCCCACCATCAGCGATATATTTCCCTGCCCACCCTTATCAGCATTCCATAGAGATCATTCCCTCCATGACTCCCTCGTTAGGCCCCCCACCAACCCACCCTCCACACCCGCACCTTCCCTTGCCGCCACATGAGGCGTAAAATCTGGGCCCACACATCCCCCTTCACCTCCGTCCAACGCCCCGAAAGGATCCTTCCAAATCTGGCAGAGATTTTCCTGCACATTCACCCACCTCATCTACTGTGTCCATTGTTCGCGATGTGGTCACCTCTACATTGGGGAGACATGACGCCAACTCACGGAACGTTTCAGAGAATATCTCTGGGACACACGCACCAAATAACCCCACCGCTCTGTGGCTGACCACTTCATTGCCCCTCCCACTCCACCAAGGAGTCCTGCAAGCCCCACACAGTAAGCCCCTGGGCCTCCACCACCACCAAATCCTAGCCACCTGACACCTGGAGGAAGAACGTCTCATCTTTTGCCCTGGGACCCTCTAGGCACCCGGCATCAACGTCAATTTCACCAGTTTCCTCATCTCCCCTCCCTTCCCACCTATCTACTCCACCAATCACCATCACCCCCTCCCACCCACCTTTCTCCCAGCCCCACCCTCCTCCTATTTATCTCTCACCCCCCTTCCCCTGACCCCCCCACTCCCCACATTACTGATAAAGGGCTTATGCCTGGAACGTCGATTCTCCCGCTCTTCGGACTCTGTCTAACCTGCTGTGCTTTTCCAACGCCACACTTTTTGACTCTGACTCTCCAGCATCTGCAGTCCTCACTTTCTCCTCTAAGTCCTCAGGATGCTAAGGAAATTCAGCATGTATGTAAAGACTCTTACCAATTTTTATTCACGCACCATAGACAGCATTCCATCTGGATGCATCAGTGTGGCAAAGCAACTGCTCTTCCCCGGACTATAAGAAACTACAGAGAGTTGTGAACACTGCCTAGTTCATCATGTAAACCAGCCTGCCCATTGACTCTGTCTACACTTCCCTCAGCCTCGGAAAGCAACCAACATAATCAAAAAGGAGAAAGTGAGGTCTGCAGATGCTGGAGATCAGAGCTGGAAATGTGTTGCTGGAAAAGCGCAGCAGGTCAGGCAGCATCCAGGGAACAGGAGAATCGACGTTTCGGGCATAAGCCCTTCTTCAGGAATGGGGAAAGTTTGTCCAGCAGGCTAAGATAAAAGGTAGGGAGGAGGGACTTGGGGGAGGGGCGTCGGAAATGTGATAGGTGGAAAGAGGTCAAGGTGAGGGTGATAGGTCAGACTGGGGTGGGGGCGGAGAGGTCGGGAAGAAGATCTCAGGTTAGGAAGGCGGTGCTGAATTTGATGGATTTGACTGAGACAGGGTGGGGGGAGGGGAAATGAGGAAACTGGTGAAATCCGAGTTCAGACAGGGTGGGGGGAGGGGAAATGAGGAAACTGGTGAAATCCGAGTTCAGACAGGGTGGGGGGAGGGGAAATGAGGAAACTGGTGAAATCCGAGTTCAGACAGGGTGGGGGGAGGGGAAATGAGGAAACTGGTGAAATCCGAGTTCAGACAGGGTGGGGGGAGGGGAAATGAGGAAACTGGTGAAATCCGAGTTCAGACAGGGTGGGGGGAGGGGAAATGAGGAAACTGGTGAAATCCGAGTTCAGACAGATGAACTCGGATTTCACCAGTTTCCTCATTTCCCCTCCCCCCACCCTGTCTCAGTCAAATCCATCAAATTCAGCACCGCCTTCCTAACCTGAGATCTTCTTCCCGACCTCTCCGCCTCCACCCCAGTCTGACCTATCACCCTCACCTTGACCTCTTTCCACCTATCACATTTCCGACGCCCCTCCCCCAAGTCCCTCCTCCCTACCTTTTATCTTAGCCTGCTGGACAAACTTTCCCCATTCCTGAAGAAGGGCTTATGCCCGAAACGTCGATTCTCCTGTTCCCTGGATGCTGCCTGACCTGCTGCGTTTTTCCAGCAACACATTTCCAACATAATCAAAGACCCCTCCCAGCCCGGTTACACCCTCTTCCATCAGGCGGGAGATATAAAAGCTTGATTACACTTCCAAAAAGATTCATGAATAGCTACTTTCCCCTTGTTATCAGACTTATGAAAGGACCTTTCAAATGTTAATGTCGATCTACCTCTCTCTACACTTTCTCTGCAGCTGTAACACTGTATTTACACTCTGTTCTGCTACCCTGATGCACTTTGTATGATGCAATCTGCCTGTATAGCACACAAAACAATACTCTTCACTGTATCTTGGTACATATGACAATAGATCGAACTCAAACTTTTTCCTCTATCTGCTATATATGATTAAATTAAATGCTGCCAACAGAAATTGGTACCTAGTCCCAGACTGAATGTAACGCCATTTCACCTGCATGTACCATATATACTCATGTATAGATCAAATTTTTATGACTATTTTCAAAGGTTCAATTTAGAAGTTCGATATGGGCACAAGTTTTGATGGGCTGAAATTCATGCTGCAGTTTTAAATACTGTATCATTAGCAAAAGTTGATTTGATCGCTCAACTAATCCCGGGTAAAGAGGAAAAACACAATGAATTATGGGAAAGGTAATTATCAAATAAAAGCAAGAGACTGGTGTGAAAATTTAACATGTCATAGATTCATTGAAATCCTGCAAAGTCACATTGTTCAACATGGTCATGGCTTGGTATAATGGCACACTCAAAACGAAACATTTATTAAATTCTGAATGTGTAAGCATCTTGAACTTTCCCACCAAATTCTTCTGTCTCTGTCCCATTTACTCTCGTATGTTATGAATCTCAACAAAATTAACAAATTTGTCAAACAATTAAAGATATGTGCAGCTAACATATCTCACTTTTATTCAGATATAATGACACAATTAAAATTATTAACTTTTTAATGATGTCAACTTTTGGATGTATAGTGAACAAAGTGCAATAAGTAACGATAGCCTTAGTCCCGGTCTGAACGAAAAAATGAATCACAATGTGCCGTAGTAAACCAAGTGCAGTTCGGGGACAGTGAGGGATGTTTACAAAAGAAACAAATGTGAAGCCAATGTGAATACAATGAATAGTTAGGATATGGAACACATTGCCTAGAAGTGTGATGGAGGTTTGATTAATTGAGGCATTCAAGCGGGCATTGTTTCTATTTAAAATAATTATTTAAGGGAAACGGCAGGAGATTGATGCCAAGTTAGACTGCTCTGAAGTGCAGTAAGTAGAATTACGACTGAATGAATGAATAGTGACGCTATGTAGGAACCAAAGGGCGATGAGTAGAGTTACTGGTATGAATGAATGAATGCAATTTCATTTAAGTGGGTTAATGGGAACCTTTGTAGTTTCCTTCATAAGTGGTTTATAATGTGATATAGTATGGTCGACATATACACAAGATATATGGAAAACACAAGATTTTTGCCAAAATAAGGGACAGACTTATACATGAGATCGACGTATACTTGAGTATATGCAATATTATTTTGGGGATGATTCCACACACATTATTCATACACTTAGTTTTACTTTATAAACAATTTCCATTGTTCAGTAACTGAAGGAATGCTTTTAACTATGTAAACTGTAGAAACATGAGTTTGTTACTATTTTAACCAGCAAAAAATTAGAATGTTGTGGTAGTATCCCTACCTCTGAGATTGGAAGCTTGGGTTCAAGTACTACCTCGGTGAAAGTGAGGACTGCAGATGCTGGAGATCAGAGTCAAGATTAGAGTGGTGCTGGGAAAGCACAGCAGGTCAGGCAGCATCTGAGGAGCAGGAGAATCGACGTTTCGGGCAAAAGGATTCCTGATCAAGGGCTTTTGCCTGAAACGTCAATTTTCCTGCTCCTCGGATGCTGCCTGACCTGCTGTGCTTTCCCAGCACCACTCTAATCTAGACTCAATTACTCCCTACTTCAGAGCATCTTTGAATAGTTTGATCAGAAAATAGTTTTGTTTCTCATTTTACAAAATTAGGAATTAAATACAATGAATCACTTTGGCTAATATATAAGGAAATATGGTTTAAAATGTCATTTGTACGTCTGTTGGTTTAGATGGTCCATTTGTGTCTGTAAGAATCCCTTCCTGAGCTGGGCACTTGATTTACTGTTGCCAGAATAATGTGACGCTCAGTGTAGAGCAGTCTCCTGCTGAAACAAAACCAGCAAAGTCTAACAACATCTGTGGAGAGATAACAAAAAGGAGTTAACATTGCGAGTTCAGTGACCCCTCTCCAGAACAGCCCAATGCTGAATACGATTTCGCGAAAGTTTACCGCTGGTTAAACCCATCGCTTGCGTCAATTTATACAGCAGAAAACAGAACTGAACGGCGGGGATTAGTGAGAGAGGTCAGGCAGCAGCATTTACAAAGGTGTTCCTGGACCTTGTAGGAAGAACAAGAAATGAGTGAGGCGCAACTGAACATTGTCTTTGAGGGGCTGTTATGGCCCAGTCATGTTCACTCGGAAGAAAGCCTGAGATACGCCCGGGAGGAATTCCAAGTTCGGGATGATGATGTTTTCATTGTCACTTACCCCAAATCAGGTAAGTCCCAAACGGACTGCGCTGAGATGATTTCCAGTCGGTGACCGTTAACGCTGTCCTTTGTTTTTCTTCACTCTCTGGGTCTGGGTACAGTCAGGAATTCTACAGTGAAAGCGTTTTGCAGCTGCGAAGTTTTTCATAAAGGACGGGCGGTTCGGTGGCTGAGTGGGTCCAGCGCCAGGGAGCCGGGTTCGATCCCACTGACCGTCCGTGTAGAGTCTGTGTACTGGCCATTGATGAGGTTATGGGGATTTGGGGTGTAGATCTGGGTGGGATGCTGTTTGAAGGGTCCGTGTGACTCGATGGGCCAAATGGCCTCTTTCCCCCACTGTAGGGATTCTTTGATTAGATTAGATTCCCTACAGTGTGGAAACAGGCCCTTCGGCCCAACAAGTCCACACCGACCCTCTGAAGAGTAACCCACCCAGACCCATTCCCCTACATTTACCCCTTCACCTCACACTACGGGCAATTTAACGTGGCCAGTTCACCTAACCTGCACATCTTTGGACTGTGGGAGGAAAGCGGAGCACCCAGAGGAAACCCACACAGACACGGGGAGAATGTGCAAACTCTGCACAGAGGCATGTAACAAAAATGAGGAAGGAAAGAAAATTGCGTGTATTAGGTTCCAGTTACTAATTTTGGAATATTATATACAAAGTATTACCTGATTATTGTTCCAAAACCTAAAGATTAAGATATATTATTAGGGGGTGGCACAGTGGTTAGCACTGCTGCCTTACAGCACCAGAGACCCAGATTTAATTCCCACCTCGGGCAACTGACTGTGTGGAGTTTGCACGTTCTCCCTGTGTCTGCGTGGGTTTCCTCTGGGTGCTCCGGTTTCCTCCCACAGTCCAAAGATGTGCAGGTTAGGTGAATTGGCCATGCTAAATTGCCCATAGTGTGAGGTGAAGGGGTAAATGTAGGGGAATGGGTCTGGGTGGGTTGCTCTTCGGAGGGTCGGTGTGGACTTGTTCGACTGAAGGGCCTGTTTCCACACTGTAAGTAATTTAATCTATATATCTTTCTCTTGGATCCAACCTTGGTCTTTTTTCTCATTTTCCTAAAGTCCATATTCCCATACACCAACATTTATAGATCTTCAGTGAGGGAATTGATTTTTTAGTTGCTTGCTTTTTGTCATGGATGACCTGACAAAGGGGTAGCACTTCAACCACGAACTGAAACTTAGAATGTCAACTTTGGATACTTTAACCATAAAGTTTAATCAAAAGAAGAAGTTCAATTTTTGGACACAGCTGGTGTTACATCATCTGCGGACTGCTGTTACTTTGGATTTGTTTGAAGATTGCAACATGTTTAGTTGATTATACAGTTGCTCAACCCAGCTAGAATGCCTGTTTTATTTCCTGCACTCTTTGACATGGGGGGGGGGGCAAAGTTGAAAAAACACAAAGCAGATTACACAGAATAACAGATTTATTACGGTGCAGAAGGAGGCTATTTGGCTTGTCATTGTCTGTACTAACTCTCTGAGCTGTCTAACCTGCCTTCAATCTCCTGCCTTTTCCCCTAGATAATTATTTTAAACAGAAACTTTGCCCTCTTGAATGCCTCAGTTAAACATACCTCCATGACACTGCCATGCAATGTGTGTTCAAGTTACTTTTCTCTGGCCTCACATTTCTTTCTTTTGCAAACACTCTAAAACTGTCCCCTTTAGTTCTCCATCCATTTACAAGTGGTAAGTTTATCCCTAGCCGTTCTGCGCAGACTCCTCATAATTTTGAAAACTTCTATAAAATCTATTTTCACCTCTTTTTCAGTGATTTGACCTTATACTGAAAAAGTACTGAATAATTCAGCTCCCGTGCCTCATTACCATCCAATTTTTCCCTTAAAAATATATCTTTGAAAATTGGCATTCACCAAACATTTAGACAATTCATTCTAATCAAGTCTGTGAGTGGAAAATACATTTCTTAATTTTCCCTTTGGAACTTTTATCACATTTAAATTTGAGTTCTGATGACCAGTTCTTCTGCCAGTGAAAACAGTTATTTTACCTACTGTACCAAACTCTGGATTATTGGTGCTGGAAGAGCACAGCAGTTCAGGCAGCATCCAAGGAGCTTTGAAATCGACGTTTCGGGCAAAAGCCCTTCATGAGGAAGCCTGATGAAGGGCTTTTGCCCGAAACGTCGATTTTGAAGCTCCTTGGATGCTGCCTGAACTGCTGTGCTCTTCCAGCACCAATAATCCAGAATCTGGTTTCCAGCATCTGCAGTCATTGTTTTTATCTTACTGTACCAAACCCCTATAGTTTTAAAAAGTCATTAAAATCTTCCCATAACCATTTTTACTCCAAGGAGAACAATGTCAGCTCTAAGTCTCTATACACAACTGAATTCCATGGTACATCTCCTCTGTAGCAGGTCCTGATAGTATTGATAAAGAGCAATTGATTTTTATCTTTCTCTGCTAAAGTTACACAGGAAGAGATTGTCGGACAATTTAAGTGAAATCACCCAACTTGCCACATATCCCATTTGCTCTGTACAGCTCAGCCACACACAGCAGAGCTGACAGAAATGTAAATGTGCTATTGCAACATAAATTGGTAATCACGTTATGGCATAATATCAGATATTATTACACTTTAAATGTCTCCTGTCTGTTCAAACAATGTCATACTCAGGTATTTCGTCATTTCCGCCACCTCCAAACAGACCCCACCACCAAGGATATATTTCCCTCCCCTCCCCTATCAGCGTTCCAGAAAGACCACTCCCTCCGCAACTCCCTCGTCAGGTCCACAGCCCCCACCAACCCAACCTCCACTCCTGGCACCTTCCCCTGCAACCGCAAGAAATGCAAAACTTGCGCCCACACCTCCCCCCTCACTTCCCTCCAAGGCCCCAAGGGATCCTTCCATATCCATCACAAATTCACCTGTGCCTCCACACACATCATTTACTGCATCCGCTGCACCCGATGTGGCCTCCTATACATTGGGGAGACAGGCCGCCTACTTGCGGAACGTTTCAGAGAACACCTCTGGGACACCCGGACTAACCAACCCAACCACCCCGTGGCTGAACACTTTAACTCCCCCTCCCAAGGACATGCAGGTCCTTGGCCTCCTCCATCGCCAGACCATGGCAACACGACGCCTGGAGGAAGAGCGCCTCATCATCCGCTTAGGAACCCTCCAACCACAAGGGATGAATGCAGATTTCTCCACCTTCCTCATTTCCCCTCCTCCCACCTTTTCTCAGCCCCAACCCTCTTAACTCAGCACCGCCTTCTTGACCTGCAATCTTCTTCCCGACCTCTCTACCCCCAACCCCTCTCCGGCCTATCACCCTCACCTTAACCTCCTTCCACCTATTGCATTCCCAACGCCCCTCCCCCAAGTCCCTCCTCCCTACCTTTATCTTAGCCTGCTTGGCATACCCTCCTCATTCCTGAAGAAGGGCTTATGCCTGAAACGTTGATTCTCCTGCTCCTTGGATGCTGCCTGGCCTGCTGCGCTTTTCCAGCAATACATTTTTCAGCTCATATTCAGGTAGCCTGGTTGTTCTTGTTGTTGTGCTGTGTGAATTTTGGATACTAATCCTTACTGAGCTGCTTGTAGCACACAAAATATAACTGATATTTTTTGCCACTGCAATATTCAACTTTAGTTTTTGTCGATAAGAGTTTTGCTTCACCGAACATAGAGCAATTGTGTAATGCTTTATTTCAGGCAAACAAATGATGGGAAAGAGCCATGATGTATAAAAGGAACAGGCTTGAATTGAATGGCCTTTTTTTATACCATGTTTTCTTGCATGAAACAACAGAAGTGCTTCTTTTTTGTCTTTTACATTCAAATAACGTGTACAATTTTATACGAACAGGTACCACTTGGCTGCAAGAAATATTGCCTTTAATTTACAGCAACGGGGATCTGACACCAGTGCACACTATCCCAAACTGGCAACGTGTTCCATGGTTAGAGCATAAGACTGGTAAATCATTGTTGGAAAACAGACCATCACCCCGGCTTATTACAACACATCTGACTTATCATATGATGCCAAAGTCCTTCTATACATCAAAAGCAAAGGTGAAGTATTATTTTTTCTTCTAAAAGCAGAAATGAAATCAGAGGACAGATGGATATAAACAATAATAAAAATAGAAATACCCCAAAAGCTTCCAAAAACAAAATGAAGAAGGAAATTTTAAGTCAATATCCATAGTTGAACTAAAGGGCTGGTGACTAGCAAGTAAAAATTGCTATATATGACATGGTTACATTAAAGCATCTGCAGTCCTCACTTTCTCCTAGATGGTTACATTAAAGTCATGGCTCAAATAAGGCTAGGAATATATTCCTAATATTTCTCGCTATCAAGTTTTCAGCAATGATAAAGGAGGGGGTGCAGCAGAATTGACTAAAGATGGTGTTACAGGATAGATATTCTGTTTTTATGATGTTGAGTCATAAATATTGGCCAGGACACTGAAAGTAGTTCCAACACAAAAGCAAAGTAGTGTAGATGTGAAATATAAACAGAAAATATTGGAAACGTTCACCAAATCAGATAGCATCTGTGCAGGAAAACTAGATTAATGCTTCATCTGATAAAGGTTATTATGGCCTGGAATATTAACTCAGTTTCTCTGCACAAATGCTGTCTGATTGGAATATTTCCAGCATTTTTTCTAATTCTGTATTTAACTTGCTTACTCTTTGAAATAGTGTGATAGGAAGTTGTACATTTATCCGAGAGGACAGACAGGGCCTTAGTTAAGTGTCTCATTTGAAATGTGGTACCTCCAACAAACCGTGGAGCACTGGGTCTACTGGACTGGATGTTTGCCTTGATGAGGAACTGAAGTAGTGAACATTTCACAGCCGTAGAGGTACTTGGAATGTAAAGCATTGTCTGGAAATTCAGACCTTCTGTAATTGAGTCTTTGTTGACATTTGTTCCTGATGAAGGGTTCTGAACTGAAATGTCAATTTTCCTGCTCCTCGGATGCCGCCTGACCTGCTGTGCTTTTTTCAGCAACACACTCTCAACTCTGATCTCCAGCATCTGCAGACCTCACTGTCTCCTGTTTGTTGACAGATCAGTTTTGTAATAGCGAGAATATGTATACCAACATTGCTGAGCATAAATGGAGGAAGCTTAAAGAGGAGACAGTGTTTACTATTAGCAGTGACTAGTTAATCTACCAGAATATAGGAGGTTCTCTGGACCTTATGGAGAATCAGTGATGATGAAGACCTTGTTTACCAAGAAGGTTACAGTATCCATTAGAACAATAAGTGATACTTAAAATTTGACTAGAGGAAAATTTTATGATTTCTGAAGTACTCAAAAAGGTCATCACCTGAAAGTACTCCTTGTCATATGCCACTATGTTAAGGAATTAACTGAAACCTTGTATTGTGCATACTGTTTTGTTTGCTTCATGAAGTCTGAAATCAGTAGTCAGAAAAATTAGACTGCATTAACTCTCTGGTTCTTTTGGATGGCTCTGCAGTGTACACTTTCTTTTTTAACATTTGAAACCAAAGCACCTCTATGCTATCATTCAGCATGCTTACATGATGAAAGGATCACGAGCTACAAGAATAGTAAATTGATTTCATAAGTTCTGGACTACTATTGTAGATGTGTTTTACTGCTATACTGTTTCTTGTGTCTCTCAAAGTCATTAGTGCTGGTTTTGGCTATCTGAAATAAGTTAACTCCAAATTAGAGCCTAAATTGCAGGGATAATGAAGCTTGAACTAATCATGGAGGATTTGAATCATTGCTCAGAATTTCTGGCATGAAGACAATATGAGTTCTGTACTATGAAGAGCCATCTGCAGTAGGGTTTTTGTGGTGTTACAGAATCATGATTGTCAAGAGTGCAGTTAGTTATAGGAGTACAGCTCCTAATTATGTTCACTGCAGAGGGCATCTAATCTTGATACTCAGATATCCGTGTGGTTCTATATAAAATTTTACAATATTCCATCATGGCTGCTGTATCTTTTTTCCATTATGTAAAAGTGTTTTCAGTGTATCTTGGAGGCTTGATCCCAATAGAAACAGTGAGCTGGAAATGAAAGTTAAGAGATAGATCAATAGAGATGCAGTGGCAAACATTTGAAAGGATATTCCTGAAAGCGCAAAATAGAGTCTTTCCAACAAATAAGACAAGTTCTAAGCGCAGACCTGCTATCCATTAACTAAAAAAGTCAAAGGTAGTATCAGACTCAAAGAAAAGACATTGAATTGTGCAAAGACAGATGGCAGGTCAGAAAATTGGACAGAATATTCAAAAAAGTAAAGAATAACTAAAACATTAATATTCAACAAAAAGTTAGAGTACAAGAGAAAGTTAACCAAGAATATAAAAACAAATTAGAAATATTTCTACCGATTTTTTTTTAAAAAAGAAAGTAAGTGTTGGTCCAAAAGAAAGTGCGCCTGAAGAGTCAGTAAAGTAGGATAAAGAGATGGTGGACAAATTGAACAGATATTTTGCCGCAGGCTTCACTAGAGAGGATACAAGCCGCATCTTGAAAAAAGCTGTAAATCAGGAATTGAAAGGGAAGGAGGAACTCGAAAATTCTAATTACAGGGAAGCAGTACTGAATAAATTAGTCAAACCGTGAGTTAGAGGGGATCCAAGATGGCGGCGACCCAGCAAGTCTGAGTCTATAGTGCTCCTCCCAAGACTTGGGCAAAGTGGGTCACCCTCCCCCACCACACTCACCAAATCATTTAAAATAGCTTTTACTTAATGTAATTAGTTGTTTAGTATTGAATTTAAACAATTTAATCTTCAGTAAAAATGACTAAAGGGAAGGGAGCCCGCAGCTCTCAGCAAGCAGGAACCCCTCCCCCACCCTCTCCAGCTGCAGCAGAGGCGTCCGCAGCTGCCCCGGGGGACTTACCTATGGTGGCGAGCCTCGCGGAAATAATCTCCAAACTGGATGAGAAGATCGACGCTTTTATTGAAACATTAATAATCAACAAAAAGTTAGAGTATAAGATAGTTAACCAAGAATATAAAAACAAATTAGAAAAAATATTCGTTTGCTGGGCCTTCCCGAAAGGGAAGAAGGAGGCCAGCTTACAGCGTTCCTTGAACAGTGGCTTCCACAGCTTTTAAATCTGGAAGTTGGATCAGGCCAGGTAAGGGTGGAATGGGCCTATTGGGTTGCAATATACGGGCCCGGCTCGAACCAGCGCCCACGCCCGGTCCTGTTCCAGCTGCAGAGCTATAAGGAGAGGCAGATACTCTTAGAAGCCTCTAGAAATCTTGGAAAAGATCCCCAAGCCATGATCTATAAAGGATCCAAGATCATGTTATTCCAGGACTTTTCCCCAGCTCTGGTCCGAAAGAGGAAGGCACTCGATGAGGCGAAGAAGTGTTTAAGGGACTTAAATATTCAGTACTCCTTACGCTACCCAGCGACACTGCGCTTTAACCATGAAGGATCCGTGTATAACTTCGGATTGCCGGAAAAGGCCAAGGAATTTTTGGACTCTCTTAGATAAATTGTAAGAGATAATGGATGTTGGTTTGCCTTTCCCCCACTCCGGTTTATATCGCCCCTTTTTTTTTACCTTACTGTTTAATATTATCTTGGGGGGTGGGGAGAGGGATTTATTTATTTGTTCTCTACTTAACGATTTTCTCCCCCCCTTGGTTTTTTTTTTATTATTCTATATATATATATATATATATAGGCCGAGGGGTCTAGTTAATGTTGGTGGGGAGGAGGTGGTTACCTTATTCTATTTTACCTCTGTCTCTAGGAGCGGGGTTGTTTTCCCTTGTTATTTTGTATTATTATATTTAATTATTACTAGTTGAGGCTGTAATTTTATAGTTATATATGTTTATACATGGTATTAACATTACCAAATATATCCATGTGTTGGTGTGTGTGGGGGGGTGGGGGTAGGGTGCTCACTGTTAACTCTAGCTGTGTAGTATATTTGAATTTTCCTCATCCTATTGAGAAGCGCCTGGGTCAAGGGTGGGGCACTGGTTGGGAGAGGATACGATGGACTTTTGGAAAGGAAGTGACACCCCCTGGAACAAGGGGGAAAATCTCAATTTAAATACGTTTTATATTTTTTAAATTTAGAAATAGTTTTTTATTATACTGTCGTGAGTGTATTAGAGAGCTTTTATTTTTGTGAATTTTATATGCTCTATGCTCGGGATGTTCTGGATAGGGTTTCCCCTCCCGAGGGATCTCGGATTTGCCCGGACGATTATGGTTGATCAGTCGGTTAAGTGGTGCACCTGGAATGTCAAGGGGAGTAATTCACCAGCCAAAAGGAAGAAAATATTATCAAACCTCAAGAAAGAAAGGGTTGATATAGCTCTCCTACAGGAGACACACTTGTTGGATAAAGAACACTTGAAATTACGACAGGGTGGATTTGATCAGGCCTTTTTTCTTCTTTTAGCTCAAAAAGCAGGGGAGTTGTTATTCTTATTCAGAAGAATTTCCCTTTCAAAATTCTAAATCAGATAAAAGATGAATCTGGACGATATATTCTGATTAGATTAGATTAGATTACTTACAGTGTGGAAACAGGCCCTTCGGCCCAACAAGTCCACACCGACCCGCCGAAGCGCAACCCACCCATACCCCTACATTTACCCCTTTAACCTAACACTACGGGCAATTTAGCATGGCCAATTCACCTGACCCGCACATCTTTGGACTGTGGGAGGAAACCAGAGCACCCGGAGGAAACCCACGCAGACACAGGGAGAATGTGCAAACTCCACACAGTCAGTTGCCTGAGTCGGGAATTGAACCCGGGTCTACAGGCGCTGTGAGGCAGCAGTGCTAACCACTGGGCCACCGTGCCGCCCACAAAGCCCTTATAAATGGAGAGGAATATGGGATTTTAAATTTGTATTGCCCCCCGGCACATCCTTTTAAATTTATAATGGAAGTCTTCTCAAAATTGATGGCTCTCGGTGCCCGTCATACAATTAAAGTCTCCCCCTATAATCGTATTATGGATCCGGAAATAGATAGGATTCCCAAGAGTACTGCAGGAGTATCTCCCAGATCTAGACAATTGGTGGATCTGAATAAAGAATTAGGATTAGTAGATGTATGGAGATGCCTTCATCCACAGGGCAGAGATTTTTCTTTTTACTCCAATCCACATAAATGTCATTCCAGAATTGATATGTTTTTTGCCCCCTCGATTTTTTAAAATTCCATATCATCCTGTAAAATAGGCAGTATAGCAATTTCCGATCACGCTGCTGTATATATGGAAACCAAGGCGAGGAACAATGAGACATCCCCTCGGCATTGGCGTATGGACCCCTTCCTGATGAAAGATAGTAAATTTGTAAAGTACTTCTCTCAAGAATTTAAAACTTTCTTTAGAAATTAATTCAGGTACAGCTAGCAACCCATCAATGATGTGGGAGACCATCAAAGCTTACGTGCGAGGTTTGATTATCTCATACTCAGCGACCCAGAAGAAATTGAAGGGAGAACAACAGCGTCTGCTCGAAGCTCGCTTAAAAGCGGCTGAAACAGCATACGCTGATAGACCTTCTATTATCAAATTACAAAGGATTACGGCCCTTAGGACAGCTCTAAACACCACGCTTACCCAAACGGCTAAGAGGGAAATATTATTTGCAAAACAAAGGTTATATGAATTTAGCGATAAACCTGGTAGATACTTAGCATTTCTTGCAAAACAAACCCCTCAAACTATCACGTCTATCAAGGAAAGTACGGGTATTTTGACTCATGATCATAAAAGGATTAACGCAATCTTTAGAAAATTTTATTCTGATTTATATAAATCGCAGGATTGTGAAGACAGGACTAGGAGGATGCAATCATTTTTTAAAAACCTGACATTTCCGGACCTAACTCCGGAACAGGTATCGGTCTTGAATGCTCCCCTAACAATCCAAGAAATACTTGACGCAATCAAGAAACTTCAGAGCGGTAAGGCACCTGGCCCAGATGGCTTTCAAGCTGAATTCTATAAAGAATTTACAGGAATATTGGCTGGTCCACTTAAGGGAGAAAGTGAGGACTGCAGATGCTGACTCCCTCGTCAGGTCCACACCCCCCACCAACCCAACCTCCACTCCCGTCACCTTCCCCTGCAACCGCAAGAAATGCAAAACTTGCACCTACACCTCCCCCCTTACTTCCCTCCAAGGCCCCAAGGGATCCTTCCATATCTGCCACAAATTCACCTGCACCTCCATACACATCATTTACTGCATCCGCTGCACCCGATGTGGCCTCCTCTATATTGGGGAGACAGGCTGCCTACTTGCGGAATGTTTCAGAGAACACCTCTGGAACACCCGGACCAACCAACCCAACCACTCCGTGGCTCAACACTTCAACTTCCCCTCCCACTCCACCAAGGACATGCAGGTCCTTGGACTCCTCCATCGCCAGACCATAGCAATACGACGGCTGGAGGAAGAGCGCCTCATCTTCCGCCTAGGAACCCTCCAACCACAAGGGATGAACTCAGATTTCTCCAGTTTCCTCATTTCCCCTCCCCCCACCTTGTCTCAGTCCCCACCCTCGAACTCAGCACCACCTTCCTAACCTGCAATCTTCTTCCTGACCTCTCCGCCCCCACCCCCACTCCGGCCTATCACCCTCACCTTATCACCCTCACCTTAACCTCCTTCCACCTATCGCATTTCCAACGCCCCTCCCCCAAGTCCCTCCTCCCTACTTTTTATCTTAGCCTGCTTGGCACACTTTCCTCATTCCTGTTGAAAGGCTCATGCTCGAAACGTTGATTCTCCTGCTCCTAGGATGCTGCCTGACCTGCTGCGCTTTTCCAGCAACACATTTTCAGCTCTGGTCCATTTATGGACATGTATAACTACGCATACTGTCAGGGCTGTCTCCCGCCTTCGTTGAAAGAGGCAAATATCTCTCTTATCCTTAAAAAAGGAAAGGACCCAGAAGATTGTATATCATATAGACCAATATCCTTGCTAAATGTAGATTTTTTCTAAAACGTTAGCATTGAGGCTAGAAAGGGTACTGCCACATATTATAAAGGAGGATCAGACGGGGTTTATTAAGGGCCATAGATCATCCAATAATATTAGAAGGATTTTGAATATGATTCAAGCCTGCCATCAGGGAAAGATACCAGGAGTAGTAGTTTCAGTAGATGTGGAAAAGGCATTTGATAGGGTTGGATGGTCATATTTGTTTTACACATTGGAGAGGTTTGGCGTTGGAGAGGTGTTTACCAAATGGGTCTCAACACTGTATAGTGATCCCAAAGCAGTTGTGGTTACCAATGGATTAGGTTCGGATAGCTTCAGTGTGGGTAGGGGCTGCCGTCAGGGATGTCCTCTCTCGCCATTGTTATTTACGCTAATAATTGAACCACTAGCAGAAGCTATACGGGCTGATCCTAATATAACGGCCCCGAGGATTGGTACAGGTAAACATAAAATTACCCTTTATGCAGATGATGTTCTTCTATTTCTCAGTAATCCTCTGATGTCCGTGCCTCACTTAATCCAAGTTATTAATACATTTAGTGTATTTTCAGGCTATAAAATTAATTTCTCAAAATCGGAGGCTATGCCAATGGACGGCCTTGCTAGTATATCCCACTTGTTGGACGGATCCCACTTTCCCTTTCGTTGGTCCCTGGAGGGTTTCTTATATTTAGGCATTTTTATTACTCCAGTATTTGGTCAGTTGTATAAGGCTAACTTTGTGCATTTACTGGAAAGGATAAGGCAGGACCTCCAGTGAGACCTTCCAATTTCCTGGCTGGGTAGAATAGCACTAATTAAAATGAATGTCCTGCCCAGTCTCCTATACCCTCTGAGAATGCTTCCGGTGATGCTGCCGAGGCTGGCACTACGTAAATTATATGGCTGGTTGGGCTCCTTTATCTGGAATCATAGACGGCCCCTCATTAAGCTGAAGAAGCTACAGCTTCCACAGGCAAGGGGAGGATTGGATTTCCCAGATTTTAGGAAATATCAGTTAAGTTCCCTATTAAGTTACATTGCTGATTGGGTCTTGTCTGACCTGCAATCAATCTGGCTGGACATCGTGGCTTCTCAAGTAAAATGCCCACTTATTAACCTTTTATTTTCAGACAAGAGGAAAATCATTACGGACCACTGTAAAAACCCTATAATACTAAATACAATTAAAGCTTGGAATATAATATGGCAAAATGAGGGCAACTCTCATAAAACATCCCCCTATGCTCCGATAGTGGGAGCATGGGGATTCCAACCGGGGCTTACAGATGCCACTTTTAAACTCTGGAGATCCAGGGGTATCTCATGTCCAGGGGACCTATTTGAACAGCTGCGTCAGAAATTCGGATTACCTAATGGAGACCTCTTTCCAAATTCGAGATTATATACTGAAAAGACTATGTTATTAGATAGTCTTTATAAATCAGATAGAGAATGTAGAGTGCTATGGCCAATGGGGGTATCTTCTGTCAGTACTATTTATCATTTCCTATATGATGAAGTATCGGGAGATATGGACAATCTGCTTAAAACATGGGATCAGGATTTGGGACTAGAAATCTCTATAGAAACGTGGAATGACATTTGGGAAAATGCCAGAAGAATCACCATCTGCAACAGAACCCAGGCTATC
Source organism: Chiloscyllium plagiosum (assembly GCF_037043375.1). Taxonomy (NCBI): domain Eukaryota; kingdom Metazoa; phylum Chordata; class Chondrichthyes; order Orectolobiformes; family Hemiscylliidae; genus Chiloscyllium; species Chiloscyllium plagiosum. The sequence goes on along the minus strand of NW_028270163.1, from coordinate 56,517,051 downwards.
CAGCTGAAGATACTTCATAGGGCCCATATAGCACTGGACCGATTGGCAAAATTTAAGGCAGGAGCATCTCCAATGTGTCCCAAATGTAAAATAGAGGTGGGCACTCTTGTACATTGCCTATGGACCTGTCATAAGATCCGTAGATATTGGACTAAAGTAGCAAGTACCCTGACAGAAATTTTAGGAACGGAAATTAAAGTGGACCCTGTATCTCTCCTTTTGGGCTTTTCGAACTTTCCCTCCCTGGACACGTACGGGAAGAGACTATTTTCTATTCTCTCTTTCTGTGCAAGGAAAAATATTTTGGTAAACTGGGTGACTGAGGGCCCCCCTGGACTTTCAAATTGGCACAGATTAATTATGGAATGTATTACCCTTGACTTCCTTACAAATATGGTGCACCAAAAGACCACATTATTTCATAAAATATGGCAGCCCTTCTTGAATTATATAAATACAGATATTTCGGCTATCCTAACAAGGGCTTTTATTTAATCGAGATTGCGGACCTGGCTGGTCCGGGCCCCTTGGGAGAGGAATCCCGCACAAATACGGGTTTTGTTACATTTGATGTTAACACATTCCGAGTATGCATCTCACTACCCAATTTCTGTGTTATCCATTGTTTTTTTTTCTTTCTCTTATTTGAATAATGTAAGAGACTTAATTATACACTCTGGTTAGTTGTAGGTTAGATTAGTAATGTAAGAGACTTAATTATACACTCTGGTTAGTTGTAGGTTAGATTAGTAGTTAGTTGAGTTTTGTTTTTCTTCTCTCGGTATTTTTCTTTTGTTAAATTTTGGTTATTATTTATTTAAGATTTAATTGTATATCAATGTTTGTACCTTGAGATTTTTTTTATTATTGTAAACTTGTAAAAATGTTAAATTTCCAATAAAAATATCTATTAAAACAAAACCGTGAGTTAAGAAGTCCTCAGGTCCTGGCTCCATCCTAGGGCCTTAAAAGAAGTAGCTAGGGAATGGCTCCTTCAGTTAATGGAACTCCTTTATTTAACAAGGGAGGGAGGCAGAAAGCAGGAAGCCACAGGCCAGTTAGCTTAACAATGGTCATGGGGAAAATGTTAGAACCTACCTTGAACTCATCCAAGTGCCCTGTTATAATCATGCAAGCCAACATGACCTTGTCAAAGGGAAATCATGTTTAAATAATTTATTGAAGTTTTTTGAAGAAGTAACTTATGCTGTTGATTAAGGAGAACCAGTGGATGTGTTAGACTTAGATTTCCAGAATGAAAAGGTGTGGCATTGGAAAAGCACAGCCGGTCAGGCAGTATCCAAGGAGCAGGAGAGTAGATGTTCAGGCATAAGCCCCTCATCAGGAATGTGCTGAGGGAAGGGGGCTGAGAGATAAATTGGGGGTTGGGCATGGGGCTGGGGATGTTAGCTCGGAATGCGATTGGTGGATGAAGGTAGGAGGGTGATGGTGATAGGGTGGAGTGGAGGGTGGAGTGGATAGGGGAGAAGGAAGACGGACAGATAGAGCAGTTCAAGAGGACGGTGCCGAGTTGGAGGGTTGGATCTGGAATAAGGTGGGGGGAAGGGAAATGAGGAATCAGGCGAAATCAACATTGATGCCATGTGTTTGGAGGGTACTAAGGCAGAAGATGAGGGGTTCTTCGTCCAGGCGAGTTATCCGAGTTTGGAGGTAAGTGCAGGAACATTTGATGTACTCCTGTTCCTTGATGCCTGATAAGCTGGAGGAAAAGTGTTTGTTGAGTGTGTGGATTCTTCTCAGGATGAAGAACATCAGAGGTCCTTTGAAGGTAAAAGAGAGTGTAGCCCTGAGCTGGGGTAGGGCTGATTGCAGGGAGAGTAGGTGATGGTGCATGGCTGCGAGCGTGGAGTGGAGGACCCAGAGGGTGAACTGTTTCAGGAGGCTTTGGATTTGTTGTAGATACTGGTGTCCTGGTCATGGTCTGTATGTAGTCTGGAATCCATATGGGATAAGTCGGTTGCATAGGCAGGCACTGAGGAAGGAGATGTGGCTGTAGTAGCAGGTCTGCTTCAGGACAGAGGAAACAACGGTGGGGGGGTTGGGGAGGAGTGCAGTGAGAGAGGATTCCCAGAAGGTACTTGGTAAGGTGCTACATCAAAAGTTCTTGCAAAATGTAAAAGCTTAAGGTGTACAGTAACATATTAGCATGGATAGAAGGTTGTCTTATGAACAGGAAGCAGACAGTAGGGACAAGCGTGTCTTTTGAATGTTAGCAGGATGACATAAGTGATGTCCATAGACGTCAGTTTTGGGGCCTCAAGTTTTTACATTTGTATAAATGATTTACATGAAAAAAACAATGGTATTGTGGTTAAATTTACTGATGACACAAAGTTAGGAAAGAAAGTTAGTGTGAAAAATGATTCATATTTTCATCCAGGTGTTTCTTAAATAACTTATTCAGCTTTTCTTCTGTCTTGGTCTGCCATCCATAAGTTCCTTGTTTATCTCTCTGGGCTCCGTCTCCACCTATCTGCTTATTGCTCCCCCACCACTTTGGCTCCAGCATAAATGCTGAAGGTTTTTCCCAGTTGCTGTCAGTTCTGATGAAGGGTCACCAGACTCTACATTAATTCTACTTTCTCCCCACAGATGTTCCTGACCTGCTGAGTTTCTCCAACAACTTCTGTTTTTTGTTTTAGATAGGTGTTTAATGGCCAATGAAGACATGATGGGCCAAAGGGGCTTTTTTCCACACTTTAATATTCTGTTACTCTCTATGAAATGCTGCGAAAATATGCTTAGTAACTTCTCTAGAATTCTGTAGAATGGCAACATCATGTACCATCCATTATAGTGATAGCTTCTTGTGATCAGTTTCTGCTTTCTCTTAATGAGGGTTGATATGGCTATTGATGAATGGTGAGCCCTTTGTCCTCCACTAATACTTTGCACTTGAGGTCCACTTGAGGTTTGGTTAATGTCAGGAATTGAGAACGGTATTCTGGGAACAGAGTCTAAAAGCTAACTTCACCTAAACCTCTCCCCATAATCCAATCGTTCAATGGAAGCAAATAAAAACCTCTTACAAGAATAGTACTTGAGTGAAATCAGAAATTGCTGGAAAAGACTCAGCACATCTGACTGCATCTGAAGAGAGAAAGTAGAGTTAATGTTTCAGGTCCAGTGACCCTTCTTCAGAATTTGTGTACGTGCAAGCGCAGATTGCTGGAGCCATCTCCAGCAGGCATATTTGGCATTGGAAACACATTGTTTGTGTTTAGATGTCAGCAAACAATCACCAAATCAAGTTCACTTGAAATGGTTGCATTTGACCTCACAAGCTCTCGGTTGCTAGTCTTCCATGAAATCATGACATAACTGTGTCCATTTTAGTGAACACCTCCTACATTGAATTGAATCAATATACATGCAATGGTCTAAGTGAGATATTTTCTTGAAATTGAATATATTAAGGATACTTTGTGCCTTTTTGTAGGTTGTCTATGTGTCCCGAAATCCAAAGGATGCCCTTGTTTCTTCCTTTCACTATCACGATATGGCCTCATTTTTGGAGAACCCAGGGACCTTTGAGGAGTTCATTGACAAATTCCTGGAGGGAAAGGGTAATTTTCTTCAGCCATTAATTAATTATCATTTTCAATGAAAGGAGAATATATATTTAGTTGAGGAAAGATTTGGTGGCTTTAAGTTTGGTGACATTTTAACAGCTAATATTGAGAACAAAATTTATGTCAGAGTTATTACAACCAGGAGGCCATGTGGCCAATTGAGTTCACGTCATGTCATGTCTATAAATAGAAGCCATGCTATTCCTATATAATGTGCAATGATGCATGTCTCAGTTTCAACATTGTTTCAATTACAAAAGTCTGTCTTCAACCTTTTAAATGGGTAGCTGGGTGGATTGGTAAACTCAAGTTTGCTATTCACCTGAAGCTAGTCTAAAACTGAAATTCTCAAGTGGTTTAAGAGTTTTGACAACAAACTGGTATTTTGCCTGATGTAGCTAATGATTCTTAATTTTTTTTGTATGTCTAACACTTATTTGTCTGTTTCTTCCCCTCATAAAGTAATGTTTGGTTCCTGGTTTGATCACATTAAGAGTTGGTGGCCAAGAAAGGATCAGGATAACATTTTGTTTCTAACTTATGAAGAACTATTGCAGGTATGTGAACAATTTGTTTTGTTTGTTTATAGTTTTGCCCCTGAATTAGACCATTCCATCCATCAATCCTGCTCCAGCATTCGATCGTGGGTGATATATTTCTCAATCCTATTCTCCTGCCTTCTCCCCTTAATCATTGATCCTCTTATTAATGAAGAACCTAAATACACTCAATGACCGTCTCTACAACCTTCTGTGGCAATAAGTTCTGCAGATTAACGCAGGTTTCTTTGGCTGAAGAAATTCCTCCTCATCTTCATCCTAAAGAGCCATCTCTTCACTCGGAGGCTGTGCCCTTGGTTCCTAGTCACTCCTTCAAGTGGAAAACTTCTCCACGTCTATTCTGTTCAGGCCTCTCAGTTTTCTGCGAGTTTCAATCACGTGCCCCTCATCCTTCAAAACTCCATCTGAGACCCAGAGTCCTCAACCATTCCTTACATTGACAAGTCCTTTGTTCCCAGGGTCATTCTTGTAAATATTCTCTTGACTCGCTCCCAAGGTCAGCATATCCTTCCTTAGATACAGGGCCAAAAACTCCTCTCCATATTCCAAATGCGGTCTGACCAGAGCCTGCTGCAGCCTCAGCAGTACATCTCTGCTAGGATTCTCTGGGAAGCAAGGGAGGAGATTGCAGAGCCATTGGCCTTGATTTTTATGTCCTCGTTGTCTACAGGAGTAGTGCCAGAAGATTGGAGGCTAGCAAATGTGGTTCCCTTGTTCAAGAAGGGGAGTAGGGATAACCCTTGTAACTATAGGCCGGTGAGTCTCACTTCTGTCGTGGGCAAAATCTTAGAGAGAATTGTAAGGGATAGGATTTATGAACATCTGGATAGGAATAATGTGATCAAGGATAGTCAGCATGGTTTTGTGAAGGGCAGGTCGTGCCTCACAAACCTTATTGAATTCTTTGAGAAGGTGACTAAGGAGGTGGACGAGGGGAAAGCGGTAGATGTGGTGTATATGGATTTTAGTAAGGCGTTTGATAAGGTTCCCCATGGTAGGCTACTTCAAAAAATACGGAGGTATGGCATTGAGGGTGAGTTGGAAGTTTGGATTAGGAGTTGGCTGGCTAGAAGAAGACAGAGGGTAGTAGTTGATGGCAAAGGTTCATCTTGGAGTGCCGTCACTAGCGGTGTTCCGCAAGGATCTGTTTTGGGACCATTGCTGTTTGTCATTTTTATAAATGACCTGGAGGAGGGGTTAGAAGGTTGGGTGAGCAAGTTCGCGGATGATATGAAAGTCGGAGGAGTTGTAGACAGTGAGGAAGGATATGGCAGGTTACAGCGGGATATAGATAAGCTGCAGAACTGGGCAGAAAGGTGGCAAATGGAGTTCAATGTAGCTAAGTGTGAGGTGATTCACTTTGGTAAGAGTAACAAAAAGATGGGGTACTGGGCTAATGGTCGGATACTTGGTAGTGTGGATGAGCAGAGGGATCTTGGTGTCCATGTACACAGATCTTTGAAAGTTGCCACCCAGGTAAATAGTGTGGTGAAGAAGGCATATGGCTTACTGGCTTTTATTGGTAGAGGAATTGAGTTCCGGAGTACTGAGGTCATGTTGCAGTTGAATAAGACTCTGGTGCGGCCACATCTGGAGTATTGTGTGCAGTTTTGGTCGCCATATTATAGGAAGGATGTGGAGGCACTGGAACGGGTGCAGAGGAGGTTTACCAGGATGTTGCCTGGTATGGTAGGAAGATCGTATAAGGAAAGGCTGAGGCACTTGGGATTGTTTTCATTGGAGAAAAGAAGGTTTAGGGGTGACTTGATAGAGGTGTACAAGATGATTAGGGGTTTAGATAGGGTCGACAATAAGAATCTTTTTCCACGTATGGAGTCAGCTATTACAAGGGGGCATAGCTTTAAATTAAGGGGTGGTAGGTATAGGACAGATGTTAGGGGTAGGTTCTTTACTCAGCGAGTTGTGAGTTCATGGAATTCCCTGCCAGTAGCAGTGGTGGACTCTCCCTCTTTATGGGCATTTAAACGGGCATTGGATAGGCATATGGAGAATAGTGGGCTAGTAGGTTAGGTGGGCTTGGATCGGCGCAACATCGAGGGCCGAAAGGCCTGTACTGCGCTGTATTCTTCTATGTTCTATGTTCTATGTTCTATGTTCTATGTTCTATGTATTCTCACCCTGAAAGCTGATGTTGCGCTTGCCTTCCTAACTGTCAAGTGAACTTGAACACTAACGTTAACAGACTCCTGAACTAGAATTCCTAGATCTCTTTATGTTTCAGATTTCTGAAGCCTTTCCCCATTTAGAAAATAGTTTACGCCTCTACTCTTTCTACCAATGTGCATAACCTCATACTTTCACACAGTGTATTCTGTCTGCCACTTCTTTGCCCATTCTCTTGCAAGCTTTTTTATATTAATATCTAGCTTACTCTCGTAGTACATCTTCTCTCCCTGGCCCCTTACTGATTTTTTTTTAAGTTATCCTCTGCTGGTCTTTAAAGGTTTCCTAATCCTCTGCCTTCTTATTAATCTCCACCACAGTGTCTGCTTTTCCGTTTGCTTTTGTGCTGTCCCTGACTTCCTTCGGTTACCTCTCCTAACTATGCTTCTTTTTCCTCGGGATAAACTTCTTCTGTGCATCTCAAATTAACTCCAGAAATTTCTGCTATTGCTGCTCCACTGCTAGGCTCCCCTTCCAATCAACTCTGGCCAGGTCATTCCTCTCTTTTCTCAATTGTAATACTGTTACAGGGCAGAAGTGGGTACTGCAGATGCTGGAGGTTAGATTCAAGATTGGAGTGGTGCTGGAAAAGCACAGCAGATCAGGCAGCATCTGAGGAGCAGGAACATCAATGTTTCGGGCAAAAGCCTTTCATCTGTAATACTGTTACATCTGATTCTAGCTTCTCCCTCAAATTGCTGGGTGAATTCTATCACATTCTGGTCACTGCCTCTGAGGAGTTTCTTCAGCTTAAGCTCCCTAATCAAGTCGGCTTCATTGCACGTTTTTATCCCAAACTTATGAAATAAATACCTAAAGTGTCACAATTATTACAGACAAAAACTGCAGAACTCTGAAAATACACAGTAACATTGAGAATATACAGTGGTTGTTGAAAATATTTAAATATTTCACAATAGACTGATTCATTCTTTCTTTCCTGAGCCAAAATGGGAAGATTTCCTGGCAATCATACTCAGCTGTTACATTTTCTGATGTTCTTCGGAACGTATTTTGATTTGTTGTTCTCACTAGAAGAACATTCTGCTATTTACACACTTAATGATGGCAATCTCACTTTGCTGTTTGGGAAATACAGTGAAGGTATCTTCAACTTTTTGCAACACAATATTCTGATGTTTTGCCAATGTCATATTCTGGGTGACTCAAGATACAAATGAAGACTTCTCTAAAGATTCTTGATCTTTTACTTGCAGTACTGATTTTTCTTGTATTCTGTCACTCTTCAATTTCTTGTCTTATTGCATTCACTCTTTTGAGGAATCCCTGCAGAATGGAAACAGGCCATTTGGCCCAACAAGTCCACATTGACCCTCCAAAGTGCATATTACCCAGACCTAACCCCCTACACCATCCTTGCAACCCAATACAGCCAACATACCTCACTTAAATATCCCTGAATACTATGGGTAATTTAGATTAGATTACATTACATTACAGTGTGGAAACAGACCCTTCAGCCCAACAAGTCCACACCGACCCGCCGAAGCGCAACCCACCCATGCCCCTACATTTACCCCTTACCTAACACTATGGGCAATTTAGCACGGCCAATTCACCTGATCTGCACATCTTTGGACTGTGGGAAGAAACCGGAGCACTCGGAGGAAACCCACGCAGACACGGGGAGAACATGCAAACTCCACACAGTTAGTTGCCTGAGGCGGGAATTGAACCCGGGTCTCAGGTGCTGTGAGGCAACAGTGCTAACCACTGTGCCACCATGCCGCCCACATGGGCAATCCACCTAACTTCCAGATAAAGAGCTTTTGCCCGAAACGTCAATTCTTCTGCTCCTCGGATGCTGCCTGACCTGCTGTGCTTTTCCAGCACCACACTCTCGACTCTAATCTCCAGCATCTGCAGTGCTCGCTTTCACCTAATCCACCTAACTTACACATCTTTGGATTGTGGGAGGAAACCGGAGCACCCAGAGGAAACCCATGCAGACACAGGGAGAATGTGCAAACTCCACACAGACAGGGTGGCCTAAGGCTCAAATCGAACCTGGGTCCCTGGTGCAGTGAGGCAGTAGTGCTAACCTCTGAGCCACCATGCCACCCTTTTTGTTGTCCTTTCTTTTTTTTTCCATTGCTGTCAACTTTGTCTTTTGGCCCTACTTTCATTTTCTCTGGCTCTGAATGCTACAAGTAATTGCATGTAAAGTCTCAGAATATCACATTTTATTGCTTTCATGCAGACTGGGGGGGGGGGGGGTGGAATAACAACTAAATGTGAAAGAATGTTGAGATTTATGGGGATAAATTTATTCACTTTTGTTTGGAATCTAAGGTACATTTGAATTATTATGTCAGTAGGGAAATCATGTGCACAGGAAAATTGCACTAAATTATTGTAAGGAATATATCCTTAAATTGGATTTTAAAATGAACAAATATTTATCGTTAAAAAGGAACACTGAGCTACAAACAGGTGAGTAATGAGACCTTGAAAGCTGCTACCAAGTACATATTAGGATGATGTGATGTACATATGTCATGGTCTATGATAGAGGGGAGAATTTTACCACCTTACACAGGGCACATAAAATTAGTTAAAGCTGTGGCAGTTTGGGTCCTCAGACACTCAGTCCTGCTATCAGGGAATTTTACAGAGAAAGTGTAAGTAAATAGACCAGCTTGCTGTCAATATCCATAACTTGCAGCGTTGGTTGGTACCTGGGACTTCGATGTTGTGGCTATTACGGAGACATGGGTAGAACAGGGACAGGATTGGCTGTTGCAGGTTCCGGGATTTAAATGTTTTAGTAGGTTTAGAGGTGGGGGTAAAAGAGGGGGAGGTGTGGCATTGCTTGTCAAAGATAGTATTACAGCGGTGGAAAGGACGATGGATGAGGACTTGCCATCTGAGGTAGTTTGGGCTGAGGTTAGGAATAGGAAAGGTGAGGTCACCCTGTTAGGAGTCTTTTACAGGCCTCCTAATAGTCCTAGAATCATTGAAGAAAGGATTGGGAAGGTGATTCAGGAGATGAGTGACAGTAATAGGGTGGTTATTATGGGGGACTTTAACTTTCCTGATATTGATTGGGAAAGCTATAGCTCAAGTTCGTTAGATGGGTCAGTGTTTGTTCAATGTGTGCAGGAGAGTTTCCTGACACAATATGTAGACAGGCCAACAAGAGGTGAGGCCATACTGGATTTGGTTCTGGGTAACGAACCAGGCCAGGTGTTAGAATTAGAGGTAGGTGAGCACTTTGGGGATAGTGACCATAATTCGGTGATTTTTACACTCGTGATGGAGAGGGATAAGTGTGTACTACAGGGCAAGAATTATAGCTGGGGTAAGGGAAATTATGATGCGGTGAGGCATGACTTAGGATGTGTGGCTTGGAAAAGTAGACTCCAAGGCAAGAGTGTAAATGATATGTGGAACTTGTTCAAGGGGCAACTATTGAGTGTCCTTGATAATTATGTACCTGTCAGGCAGGAAGGAAAGGGTCGTGCGAGGGAGCCGTGGTTTAATAAGGAATTGGAATCCCTTGTTAAATGGAAGAGGGCGGCCTATCTCAAGATGAGACGTGAAGGTTCAATTGGGGCGATTGAGAGTTATAGGGTAGCCAGGAAGGACCTGAAGAGAGAGCTAAAAGCAGCAAGGAGGGGACATGAAAGGTCCTTAGTAGATAGGATTAGGGAAAACCCTAAGGCTTTCTATAGGTATGTTAGGAATAAAAGAATGACTAGGGTAGGAATAGGTCCAGTCAAGGATAGTAGGGGGAAGTTGCGTGTGGAGGCGGAAGAGATTGGGGAGACACTGAATGAATACTTTTCTTCAGTATTCACTCAGGAACAGGGCATTGTTGTCGATGAGAATACTGAGGCACAAATAAGTAGAATGGATGGCTTTGAGGTATGTAGAGAAGAGGTGTTGGAAATCCTGGAAAAGGTGAAAATAGATAAGTCCCCTGGGCCTGATGGCATTTATCCTAGGATTCTCTGGGAAGCAAGGGAGGAGATTGCAGAGCCATTGGCCTTGATTTTTATGTCCTCTTTGTCTACAGGAGTAGTCCCAGAAGACTGGAGGCTAGCAAATGTGGTTCCCTTGTTCAAAAAGGGGAGAAGGGATAGCCCTAGTAACTATAGGCCGGTGAGTCTCACTTCTGTTGTGGGCAAAGTCTTAGAGAGAATTGTAAGGGATAGGATTTATGCACATCTAGATAGGAATAATGTGATCAAGGATAGTCAGCATGGTTTTGTGAAGGGCAAGTCGTGCCTCACAAACCTTATTGAATTCTTTGAAAAGGTGACGAAGGAGGTTGATGAGGGGAAAGCGGTAGATGTGGTATATATGGATTTTAGTAAGGCGTTTGATAAGGTTCCCCATGGTAGGCTACTGCAGAAAATACGGAGATATGGCATTGAGGGTGAGTTGGAGGTTTGGATTAGGAATTGGCTGGATGGAAGAAGACAGAGGGTAGTAGTTGATGGCAAAGTTTCTTCATGGAGTGCCGTCACTAGCGGTGTTCCGCAAGGATCTGTTTTGGGACCATTGCTGTTTGTCATTTTTATAAATGTCCTGGAAGAGGGGTTAGAAGGTTGGGTGAGCAAGTTTGCGGATGATACGAAAGTCGGAGGAGTTGTTGACAGTGAGGAAGCATGTGGCAGGTTACAGCAGGATATAGAGAAGCTGCAGAGCTGGGCAGAAAGGTGGCAGATGGAATTCAATGTAGCTAAGTGCGAGGTGATTCACTTTGGGAAGAATAACAAAAAGATGGGGTACTGGGCTAATGGTCGGATACTTGGTAGTGTGGATGAGCAGAGGGATCTTGGTGTCCATGTACACAGATCTCTGAAAGTTGCCACCCAGGTAAACAGTGCGGTGAAGAAGGCATATGGCGTACTGGCTTTTATTGGTAGAGGAATTGAGTTCCGGAGTCCTGAGGTCATGATGCAGTTGTATAAGACTCTGGTACGGCCGCATCTGGAATATTGTGTGCAGTTTTGGTCGCCATACTATAGGAAGGATGTGGAGGCATTGGAACGGGTGCAGAGGAGGTTTACCAGGATGTTGCCTGGTATGGAAGGAAAATCGTATGAGGAAAGACTGAGGCACTTGGGGCTGTTTTCACTAGAGAAAAGAAGGTTTAGGGGTGACTTGATTGAGGTGTACAAGATGATTAGGGGGTTAGATAGGGTCGACAGTATGAACCTTTTCCCGCGTATTGAGTCGGGTATTACAAGGGGGCATAGCTTTAAATTAAGGGGGGGTAGATATAGGACTGATGTTAGGGGTAGGTTCTTCACTCAGCGAGTCGTTAGTTCATGGAATGCCCTGCCAGTAACAGTGGTGGACTCTCCCTCTTTATGGGCATTTAAGAGGGCATTGGATAGGTATATGGAGGATAGTGGGTTAGTGTAGTTTAGGTGGGCTTGGATCGGCGCAACATCGAGGGCCCAAGGGCCTGTACTGCGCTGTATTCTTCTATGTTCTATGTTCTATAACTTTTATTCTGGCCTTACCTGTGGACTGAATGAGTGTTCAATCCAATGCGAAGCATAGAATGTGAAAACTATTCTGAAGGTACTTTTTCACTTACCATTTCAAATCCAGTAATGCACTATATAATTTTTTTTTTTGTTTTTACTTAAATGATTTACTTGCTGATTTTCTTTTATTTTGCTCATGAAATACCATGAAAATATCCTAGATTTTGAATTGAGATCAGCTTGACATTGATTTAAAAAAAAGTTTCAACTATTTACCCTTGTGTCTTGTTTAATTGCTATAAATCCCTTGGATATCTAATAAGCATATTTAATCTACCTCGCTGAATGCATTGGAGTATTGGACAATTGATAGTAATGCTGATTACAATGTGAAAAAAAAAGACCTTTTTCTAATTAATAAAAGGACAAAAACATTTATTTTCAGGATATGCGAAGTGCTTTGTTGAAATTTAAAGAATTTCTGGGAAAGCAACTCAGTGATGATGCCATTGAGAGAATTGTGACCCAAACCAAATTCAACAACATGAAGCAAAACAAAATGTCCAACTACAGCTTTGTGCCAGAAGAACTAATGGATCAAAAGAAAAGCAACTTTTTACGAAAAGGTAACTTGGATAGGATTCTTTTTGTACATCTGAAGACTTATTTAAAACTATGATGCTAGTAGTTTAATGATTTCATGGTCTGCTACTTCTGAGTTACTGAGAAATGGCAGACTTTTTATTTCTCATGTTTCAGTTGGTTTACTTTTTGATTTTTTTTTAAATTGTGCTTTCTCTGCTGCCCTCTGTGTAAATAATGTTGTTCAAGAATGGCTACCTTCAGTTAAGCATGTGTTAGTCTAGTGCAGTACATGATAGTGCACTAATTCCTCACTTAACATTTTAATTGTGTTCTTGAGAAGTGCAAATTTAAATTAAATAGCGTTGAGCAAATAAGATTTTCTCATTACAACCAATATAAAGAAATCTTTCAGTACAGTGAGTTATGTCCCTGTCTCTGAGACATGTTCTGAGTTCATGTTTTCCTTGAGGCCAAGGAAGATTTATTCATATTATAGCTAAATATGTTGAGTGCAACATATGCAGGAGGGAGTCCTGGTCAGCCCTGTAATGAACAAAAATTGGAGCCTCTGCTGTTAAGAGCTCACAAGAATAATATTTATACTGTGTCTTTATTAAATTGGGTGGCACGGTGGCTCAGTGGTTAGCACTGCTGCCTCACAGCACCAGAGACCCAGGTTCAATTCCCACCTCAGGCAACAGTCTGTGTGGAGTTTGCACATTCTCCCCGTGTCTGCGTAGGTTTCCTCCGGGTGCTCCGGTTTCCTCCCACAGTCCAAAGATGTGCAGGTTAGGTGAATTGGCCATGGGAAATTGCCTGTAGTGTTAGGTGTAGGGGTAAATGTAGGGGAATGGGTCTGGTTGGGTTGCTTTTCGGAGGGTCGGTGTAGACTTGTTGGGCCGAAGGGCCTGTTTCCACACTGTAAGTAATCCAATCTAAGATGGATGTCTGCAGTGAATGCCTCTTGGTAGAGGTCACATGAGGCACTTTAATGCATTATTGCATTTCTATCCAAAAATTCCCCTTTCCTTAGAAACATATTGCATACGTTTTCATCTATACTGAGTTACTCGAGTTACTCATTATAGACATAACTGTTTTCTTGCATTAGCAGTTTATTTTTAACAGCTTCTGCAAATGCATCGCACTGTCCTTGAATCATGCCAGTCTCTTAATAGTACAAGTGTGTATTGTCATTAGCTGTTCATCTAGGTAGTATTCCTTCTCCAGAGAATATGGTTCCCTTATCAATTGCTACCCCAGTAACTGTTGTTAAACCATATCCGTTGCTGAGATGCTGTGCACCTCTGCAACTGATCTGTAGTCTGTGATTTCACATTGTCCCGATTGGTTGTGTACATTAATAGCAAACTTCTCCAATTTGGCATTTGGGAAAGTGTATCTGGTTGTTCACCTCTGACACTCATGATCAAGCTGCCAACTGCCCTATACATCTCCCAAATTGTCATCTGTGTTGACTTATGTTTAGAACATTGAAGGTTCTGTCCGGCCTTCCAGTGCTCAACTCCGGCATTGATTTGGCAATTTTGTTAAAGTGAAATTTTTGTTCTCTGCTTTTTTTGTTAAATTTTTCATTCGTGCTTGTCACTACTCCTGGCTTAATAGCTATTGGAAAAGTAGTTTGGGTGTGTTGTGACATTAGTTTTAGTAGTTGTTTTCCCATGTGAGAATTGCCTTATATACACCTGTGTTCGATTTGCTCAATTTCTCTGATTCCTTTTTTTGATTTTAACTGCTGCCTCAGCCTTTCCATTTGACACAAAATAGTGTGGAAATGATGCATAGTGTTGAATTTCTCAATCCGTTATGAAGTGGCTGAATTTGTCATTCATGAACCATGGGTCATTGTCATCCTTCACAATGTCTGGAGTGTTACCACAACTAAAGTGTGCTTTCAGGCTTTCTATAATCTCACCAGTTATTGTTGTAGTCAAAATAGTAGTCTATGTTGATGACAAGATAATCAAATCCTGCAAGACTTAAGAGATCTACTCCCAGCTTCATCAGTGGTCTGTCTGGAATGTCATGTTTCATCAGCAGTTCTACAGATTAAATGGGTTGGTATTCAATACAAGCACAGCTATGGCTGATATGGTCAAGGAATTGGTTTTGGCCAATAGAGCACTTCTCTTGTCTTTCTCAGACCCTTCTCAATTCCTTGGTTATTGCATGAATGCACTTTAACATCTCTCTTAACATCTTAACGGATGGCACAGTGGCTCAGTGGTTAGCACTGCTGCCTCACAGCGCCAAGGACTCAGGTTTGATTCCTGCCTCGGATGACTATCTGTGTGGAGTTTGCACATTCTTTTGTATCTGTGTGGATTTCCTCCGGGTGCTCTGGTTTCCTTCCGCAGTCCAAAAAAATGTGCAGATTAGGTGAATTGGCCATGCTAAACTGCCCATAGTGTTCGGTGTATTAGTCAGGGTTAAATGTAGGGAAATGAGTCTGGGTGGGTTACTCTCCAGAGGGTTGGTGTGGACTTGTTGGGCCGGACGGCCTGTTTCCACACTGTAGGGAATCCAATTGAATCTCTCAACTACTCAGGGAAAATGACTCTCTGTCCTTTGTACAATATGCCATCTTGACCTGTCTTTTTTTTTTGTCCAAAATGCTCGCATGACCATCAGAATGAACCTAAAGATTTCAAGTCATCCTTTCATCACTGCTACTTCTTGCAACATTTGGACAGCTGCATCTTGTTGGGTAGTTTAGTTTATTTGAGTAAGACTCTGTTAGATTCAAATGTCACTTCTGGGTTGACAAATGACTGCAAGAGCACATTGAGCTTCTGCTTCAGATTGAAGCTAGAAGATTTCACACTGTCATAACATACTCGACTTTCTTCATGGGGTGTGCTGCTCTTGATGGTATGTCAATGATGAACATTTGTTTCCCTTGCTTGTATGTCACAGCCAGATGGTATCTCCATAACCAAAGAATGTTATTTGCAGAAGCTTTTGGAGCAGATAGTAGTAGCTTGAGAAAATGCTTCCATGGTTTGTGGTCAGACTCAACTGTCACTTTATAAAAACATACACTACACAAGTAGAAATAGACCTTTAGGCCCGTCAAGCCAGCTCTGCCATTCAATAAGATCATGGCTGAACTAAGACCATGCCTTTCACATTAACATACCCACCTACGCCAATAACACATGATTCTCCCATTTTACAACAATCTATCTATCTTTGTCTTAAACGTATTCAATGACCTCGCCTCCACTGCCTTCTGAGGTAGAGTATTCCAAAATCAAGCAATTTTCAGAGAAACAAACTTCTTATCTCAGTCTTGAAAAGGAGACCTCTAATTTTTAAACAGTGCCCCCTAGTTCAGGACTGATGATCAAGAGAAAGCATTCTTTCCAGGTCCACTTTGTCAAGGGTCTAATATACTTCAGGGTCTAATATACTTCAGTCAAGTCACCTCTCCACTCTAAGCCCCAGTGGAAAAAGCCCCAGCTCTATTCCTGATGAAGGGCTTTTGCCCGAAACGTCGATTTTCCTGCTCCTCGGATGCTGCCTGACCTGCTGTACTTTTCCAGCACCACTCTAATCTAGAATCTGGTTTCCAGTATCTGCAGTCCTTGTTTTATTTCCCAGTGGAAAAAGGCCCAGTCTGTGCAACCTTTCCTCATAAAACAATTTTCTCATTGCAAGTATCAACCGAGAAAACCCCGTCTAACTGCTTCTCGTACATTTAAACCCTTACCTTAAATACAGAGATCGAAAGTGTAAATATTATTTGTGATATGGTCTCACCAATGCCCCATATGACTGAAGCATACCATCCTTACTCTTGTGTTCAATTTCTATTGCAATAAAGCATAGCATCCCATTGACCTCCTCACGTGTTGTACTTCCATACTAACTTTTTGTGACTCATGCACTTGAACACATAAATCCCTCTGCAACTCAGAATTACATAGTCAATCTCCAGTTAAGTAATACCCTGTATTTTCTGTTCTACCTCCAAAATGAACAACTTCACATTTTCCCATATTATATATAACTTGTCTTTATTGCTTGCAAGTAAGTTGTGGTGAAAATGTTCACCAGCAAAACCAATCAAAATAATTCAGTACAACTTGCAAGGGCAAATGCATAGCCGACAGGCAAGAATGCTTGCTGGCTGAGTGAAGCTGGATGGTACTAGCAGCTTTCCAACTCCATTCTGGGCATGGTTTGAGTGATGCAAATGGTTCGGTATGCCATTTAGGATTTCCACAAATCCAGAGGACAATCCACACAGACAGTTTCAGATAGTCAGTGATCTTCCCAGAGTGGAAACTATAGTGAAAGACTTCTTTTGCAACGTGAGCACAGCATCATACAATCTGCATTCATGCCCTGGGTGCAAATGCAACCAATTGTCCCTGTTGAATTAGGGATGTTCCAAGTCCTATCTCACTAGAGTGATACAACAGGAAGACTTCTTCATTTATCGCAGAATATTTCAGTGCTGGAGTTGCTGTCATTAGTTGCTCAATTTGAGCGAATACCACTTCTGTGCCCCAATTCCACTGCATGTCCTTGGCAGTGAGTTGGTGCAATGGTTCACACTCAGACAAACTGGGAAAAATTTTGCAAAGTTCTGCAGTTGATGACTCTAATACATCTTTGCAGTGCTCTTGTATCTGTAGGTCACTGCATTACTGTTTTAGCTGTCACCTTTTCACATTGGGATTAGATCTTTTGCTGTCAGTGTGTGACCTATATACATGAATTTCGGCATTTTTAAACTACAGTGTTTTTTTTCTTGTTCAGACTTATCTAGTCAGTTTCAATTGTCAATCACACTAGAGTTTAATTGCAATTAGCAATGGTTTCTTCCATTGTAGAATCCACAACCATGACTTGCATTCCATCCACTGTAATTTCCACTTTGGAATGTTCACCAACTATCTCATGCTGTTTGCATTGATACCCCTCTAGAGCTTTGGAAATGTCAAAAGGCATACAAAACTATCTGCATTATTCGAACAGTAGTGAGAAAGCTGCTGCTTTCATCTAGCTTCACTTTGCGCTAACTCTGCTTTGAATCTAGGTTAGTGACTATTGATGCCAAATCCCTTTGATTGGAGTAGTGAGATCTCTTCAGAGTTTTACTTGGATCAGCACATACTCCCAGCTTTCCAGGTTGTTCCATTGAAGACATCGTAACCCTGTAAACACAATGTTGTATTCCTTTGGGATCTGTTCCTGAATTAGAAACCCACAGTCACTGCGATCTAGAAGATCAAGGGCAGCAGGTCCGTAAGAAAGCCACCAACTGCAAGTACTCCATTAAGTAATGAATCATCCTGTTAGGATCCCAGCTGATGTTGTTACTGGACAATTCAGATCCCCGACTGAAATCTGACTTGATGGATCATTTTTGTTTTTGCTTTTAACAAGGTGATCTCTCACTGAAGCATAAGCCCACAATATTGCGGTTTAGGTCCATCAATAAAGCAAGTTTATTATTGCAAAATAAATGAAGATAAAATAGAATCGACCAACTATTTATCTATAACACAAATTTGAAGAATTAGAAACATCCAGTTGGACACATTACCATTAAAACACACTCTTACAGATCCTAAGAGTACCCCTTTACAGGATATACACCAAAGAGAATCTCCTTTATCACCTCTTACAAGGTTAATTTAATTGTGACTTTAGGTCCTGGAATCTATTTGGAATCTTAAAACACCAAAACTTAACTTTATCAGCTTCAAATAAGCCCTTCAAGATTTTAGTCAAACACTTCTTGCCTGGAACTATGACTAATTTACTTACTCTGAAGTAAACTATTTGTAACAAATCTAAACTATCTTTTCTCTATTTCTCTGGAGTAACTACTTTACACACCCAGCTTCAGCTGACAGCCATGCAGAACTGCCCCAAACTAAAATTGAAACGTTTCTTATCACCCTATGGGTAGTACTGCCTAGGCTTAAAGTTCAGAACCTTCCATCAGAAAAACGAATATACTTCATGGTGTACTTTGTGTGCTCATAAACTTCCCACTGTAAACAACAAACAATGAATTCTTGGAAGCTTTCCATTGCAAACATTTTAAAAGGAGTCACTATGGCATAAGTACTTACAACTTAATCATTAAACCTCTTCAGACAGACCAAACACTCCATATACCACCAATTCAAAAACTAAAACTCAGAAGTAACTATTTAAGTATATTGCATTTCATTTCCAACCCAGAATGAAAACCTATCTTCAAAACGCATTGTCATTACTCATCAAATTAAAAACCTTTGAAGTTACTAAGTTCTTGTCCTGCTTTTTTTTAAGAAAATCAAAAAATTGTGGACACTGTAAGTAAAGGCTTCTTCCATCCTGTTGATTACTACAAAATGATGTAGAACTAGCAGTTGAAAGTTTTTGTTGACTCGTGATCAGTCTCTTTGAAAAATAGCTGACAAGCTGTTCAATCCCCATCTTATTTTGCAGTAAAACTGCCCCACACTGTCGCATCAACAGCTATTTGAATGACTTCTCCCACTGAAGCACAGCTAAAATCAGTGTGATTGTCACCCCAGCTTTCAGAATTTCAAAGGCACATTGACACTTTAGCTACCCTTCACATGGTATGCCTTTTTAGATCAACTCTATTAAAAATGCAAAGACAGTGTTCGAATTCAAAACAAACTTGACATAAAATCCTCTCATGCTAACACAACACAAATTTCGTGTTTTGTCCTAAGCAAAGAAAAATCCAAAATAGCCCATAATTTTACTTTTCTCCAAGTTAATTGGCCTTGTCCCAGTGTGGAACAGAGAAATTATATTTGCCTTTGCTTATGCTTTGAGTGAAGGAGGAAAGCCAATAAAGATATTGAGTGATACTGGAGCAGGTCAGTCACTGATGTTGGCTAATGATACTATTTTGTCTTCCAGAGGGATTAACAAAGGGGAAATATTAACTGCGGGTATACATGGAGATGACAAACCAGTTCCATTATACATAGTTGAACTAAAGAGTAATGTGGTAAATGGATATGTCGTAGTGAGACAAATTCCTATTGAAGGAATTGACTTTATTTTGGGAACTAATATTGCAGATTTAAAAATATTGGCAACACCAAGATGGTAAAACAACCAGTGGAAGTAAAAGAAACTAAAATCTTACAAAAAAGGAACATCCTGGATTGTTTTCTGACACTGTGTGACAAATCTTAGGCCCATAGAATTAGACAGGAAGAAAATGAGTCCAGTTACTAAATTGTTATGGGATACAAGTTGAAAATGTAACTAAAAATGAGAATGAAGAGAATGAGGATGATATATTTAACCTGTTTTATTTACAAATGGATTTGGAATTGAAAGAGTTACATAAACAGATTACTTTGAATCAGAAGAAATACCTAATGTTATCATTTAAAGTATTCATTCGGAAATGGAGACCACCTGAAATAACAACTGATGATTTATGGACAGTGATCCATCGGCTGCTAGTTCTATCTGAGTATCCTAATGATCTACTACAAGTTACTCATGAAATTCAAATGGCAGGTGACTTAATATTTTAAGCTAAGACTTTAAGCATATTCATTGCCAAATTTACATAAGGTTGTAGTCAGATGTGGAAAAAGTGGGGTCTGCAGATGCTGGTGATCAAAGTCGAGAGTGTGGTGCTGGAAAAACACAGCAGGTCAGACAGCATCCGAGGAGCAGGAGAATCAATATTTCGGGCATAAGTCC
Organism: Chiloscyllium plagiosum; assembly: GCF_037043375.1. Lineage (NCBI taxonomy): Eukaryota > Metazoa > Chordata > Chondrichthyes > Orectolobiformes > Hemiscylliidae > Chiloscyllium > Chiloscyllium plagiosum. The sequence goes on along the minus strand of NW_028270163.1, from coordinate 56,496,939 downwards.
TTCATCAGGATTCCTGATGAAGGGTAATGCCTGAAAAGTCGATTCTCCTGCTTCTCAGATGCTGCCTGACCTACTGTGCTTTTCCAGCACCACACTTTCAACTATAGTCAAATGTACCAAACATGTCAGGTAGTGGGAGAACCACAAACTTCAAATAAACCTATGTTTTAAATTCCACTACCAGGTTTAGAAAACAACTACTTAGCAGGATCTTAATAGACTTTGTGTACCCATTTGACTGAACTATTTGATCAACCACAAAAAACCAATTTGGTTATAAATTTGGTAAAGCACCGAACTGATGACCAAGAATCCATCAGTGATTGTTGGAAAAGCCATCTGGTTCACGAATATCCTTCAGGGAGAGAAACTACCATTCTTACCTGGTCTAGCCAAAATGTGGTTCCAGAACCACAGCAAATGATTGACTTACACCATCAGCCAATTCTTGATCAACAGTAAAGCACCTGCTCAGTGACACTTGATTCTCACCTCCTGACCTCACTACAACCTTGCTTCAAACATGGACAAAAGAGCTGAGTTCCAGAGGGGAGGCAAGTTTGACAGCCCTTGACATCAAGTTCATATCCAACCACGTGTGGCATGGAGGAGCTCTAGAAAAACGGGCAAGAGAAGGCCAACTCTCCGCTGGTTGGAGTCATGCCTGGTACTTAGGCAGATGGTTGTTGTTGATGGTCAATCATCTCAGCTTCAGGACATCTCTGCAGGAGTTCATCAGGATTTGGAGATGCTGGTGTTGGACTGGGGTGTACAAAGTTAAAAATCACACAACACCAGGTTATAGTCCAACAGTTTAATTGGAAGCACAGTAACTTTCGGAGTGACGCTCCTTCATCAGGTGATAGTCTATCACCTGATGAAGGAGCGTCGCTCCGAAAGCTACTGTGCTTCCAATTAAACCTGTTGGACTATAACCTGGACTTCATCAGCGTAGTGTTCTAAGATGAAACAGACTTGGCAGCATCATTAATGACATTTCTTCCATCATTAGGTCAAAAATGGGAATGACTGCACAGACTGCACAATGTTCACTATTTATGTGGGAAAAGATTTGCTAACCCACGATAGGCCCACAAAATCAAATTGGCCAAATTGTACCAACACATCCAGAATTCCCGAGCAGCTCACGAACTGGGTCAGACGATACGCAGACAATGGAATACGCCTTCAAACTCCCATGGACATGACAGAGATCTCAAAGCCCTCAGGGCAGTTTCACGATCCAGCAGCAGCAAAGCCACACAAAGAGTAGGGTAGCCAGATAGGCACCTCAGGACAATCGAAGCACCTCACCACTGCAGGATAGACTTTAACACCTACCTGTGAAGATGAATGGAACCATTATACTATCAGGATGTTGCATTGTGTGAAGGAACAGGACATCATCCGATAAACTGTTTTCCAATTAGTACCCTTGCAACTAAATTTACTCCATTTTCAGAAACATTATAATTTTCCATTTCTTAATCAGTGTCATTGTGCAGCATTACTATAAAACTGGTCTCATCCTTAGCTCTGGGAGGAGAAATCAAATTCTTTGTGCAGACTGTTAAAAATCACACAACACCAGGATATAGTCCAACCGGTTTAATTGAAGCACATTAGCTTTCAATTAAACCTGTTGGACTATAACCTGGCGTTGTGTGATTTTTAACTTTGTACACCCCAGTCCAACACCGGCATCTCCATATCTGTGCAGATTGTCAGTTCTGTGTCAGCTAGCCTGTTTTCTCCTCCAGTGATATCACTTGCAATAAACTGTTTGTCAATTTCAGTTCGAGCTGTGTTTTCTGATCTCTAACCTATTGGGCAAATTTCTCCGACAATTTGTGAGACCTCAGATTCTGTCCAAGTTCAAATGCAACAAGATCTGGACAATAACTAGCCTTGGGCTGACAGGTACCAAATAACATTCGTGCCACACAATTACCAATCCAGGGAACAGGAGAATCGACGTTTCGGGCATAAGCCCTTCTTCAGGAATGAGGAAAGTCAAACCGACCGACTCCCACAGCTACCTGGACTACACCTCCTCCCATCCTGCCCCCTGTAAAAACGCCATCCCATTCTCCCAATTCCTTCGACTCCGCCGCATCTGCTCCCAGGAGGACCAGTTCCAAAAACGCACAACCCAGATGGCCTCCTTCTTCAAGGACCGCAATTTCCCCCCCAACGTGGTCGACGATGCCCTCCACCGCATCTCTTCCACTTCCCGCTCCTCCGCCCTTGGGCCCCGCCCCTCCAACCGCCACCAGGACAGAACCCCACTGGTGCTCACCTACCACCCCACCAATCTCCATGTTCAGCGCATCATCCGCCGTCATTTCCACCACCTCCAAACGGACCCCACCACCAAGGATATATTTCCCTCCCCTACCCTATCAGCATTCCGTAAAGACCACTCCCTCCGTGACTCCCTCGTCAGATCCACACCCCCCACCAACCCAACCTCCACTCCCAGCACCTTCCCCTGCAACCGCAGGAGGTGCAAGACTTGCGCCCACACCTCCCCCCTCACCTCCCTCCAAGGCCTCAAAGGAAACTTCCATATCCGCCACAGATTCACCTGCACCTCCACACACATCATCTATTGCATCCTCTGCACCCGATGTGACCTCCTCTATATTGGGGAGACAGGCCGGCTACTTGCGGAGCGTTTCAGAGAACACCTCTGGGACACCCGGACCAACCAACCCAACCACCTTGTGGCTCAACACTTCAACTCCCCCTCCCACTCCACCAAGGATATGCAGGTCTTTGGACTTCTCCATCACCAGACCACAACAACACGACGGTTGGAGGAAGAACGCCTCATCGTCCGCCTAGGAACCCTCCAACCAGAAGGGATGAACTCGGATTTCACCAGTTTCCTCATTTCCCCTCCCCCCACCTTGTCTCAGTCAAATCCATCGAATTTAGCACCTCGTTCCTAACCTGCAATCTTCTTCCTGACCTCTGCGCCCCCACCCCAGTCTGACCTATCACCCTCACCTTGACCTCTTTCCACCTATCACATTTCCGACGCCCCTCCCCTAAGTCCCTCCTCCTTACCTTTTATCTTAGCCTGCTGGACAAACCTTCCCCATTCCTGAAGAAGGGCTTATGCCCGAATCGTCGATTCTCCTGTTCACTGGAAGCTGCCTGACCTGCTGCGCTTTTCCAGCAATTACCAATCTATGACCATTATCGATAAGAGGTAATCTAACCACCACCCCTTGACATTCAATGGTATTACCACTGAAATCCACATTGTCAATGTCCTTGGGGGTTACCACTTCAGGAGTGAAATGGAAAACCCCCACCAGCCTCATGATTGCAGCTCCAATAACACTCAAAAATCTTGACACCACCCAGCACAAAACAAATGTAGTGAGGTCAGGAGGGGAGAACTAGGTGTCATTGAGCAGGTACTGTTTGATAGCATTGCTGATGGCACCACAACCACAAGCACTGCTGTTCCAGTGGAGGTCTCATTCTTGGAGACCTTCTTTCTCAAATTATTTTAAAAGAAGTTACAATGGTCACCAACACATAGTAGCAGCAGTGTGTACTATCCTAAAGACACACTACCGAAATTCACCACAGATTTTTACATACTACCTTCTAAACCCACAACCACTTCCATATACAAGGACAAGGGCAGCTGATATGTGGGAACACCACCCCATGCAAGTTCCCCTCAAAGCCACTCACCATCCTGACTTGAAAATATATCACCGTTCTTTCACTTTTGTTGAGTGAAAATCCTGGAATTAGCGAATTTTGAGAAGATTTGTAGCTCAGGTTGTGGTTCTGGATGTAGGTTTGTTCACTGAGCATTTCCTATGGTGATGTTATTTCCTGTTTTTTTTCTCTCATGGGGTGGTAAATGGGATCCATGTCAATGTGTTGGTATATTGGATCCCATTTACCAAACTCTGAGAAAAACAACAGGAAATAACATCACCATAGGAAATGACATCACCATATGAAATGACATCACTAACCCTAGGAAGCTCAAACATATAAATAGAAAGCAGGCTACACCACCAGTGCTTCATTCGGAGGCTCACTGATGATGTTACCTAGTATGGTGATGAAACATCTGGAAACAAATCTCTCAGCTCAGCGAGCAAACCTACATCCAGTCCTGGAATTCTCGCCCTTTGGGTATTTTGGGTCAACCTACAGCACTTGGACTTAGCAGTTTAAGAAGGCAGCTCACCACCACCTGAATGGCAACTAGGAATGGGCAACAAATGCTGGCCAGCCAGCAGTACTCTCATCCCGCAAGCAAATAAAAATGAGTGAATTTGACAAGGCTGTTGGAAGCCATTTCTCCTTCCTTAATATATTCTCAGGACCATGTTTTCTTTGTACTACAGTTGGTTCTGATAAAGCGCCATAGTTCTGTTCTTGTGTTATAAGGAAATTGTGCAAAGCTGCACCATTTAAACTAATAGGGCTGGAATCATGTTACAGCCAATACAGGTCAGGAAAGTTCACGTACTACCAATAATGTCTAAGACTTCAACGTGATTGACGAGTTATTGGAAGAAATGCGCGTTATAGCAGAACTGACTATTTCTGTTTCCTTACATTTCAATGTAAACGGAAATCCATTCATTCTTGGAGACCTTCTTTCTCAAATTATTTTAAAAGAAGTTACGATGGTCACAGAAATAATTACAAATGAATCATTTAATGTATGGCTCCACATAAAAATACCATGTGCTACTGGTTCGATATTCAAAAATATGAACTCAAAAATAAATGGTATTAAAACATACACTTTGCATCATAATTCTGACTTGCAAATATATCGTTCCTTCATTGTCACTGGGTCAAACTCCTGGACCTCCCCAACAGCATTGTTACATTGGTACCCACACCAAACAGACTGTAGCAGTTGAAGGCAGCTCGCTACAACCTTCTCCAGGGCAACTTGAAATTGCTGGTAAATGCAACACAGTTGGACATGAAATGACAATGTTAAGCCAAGGCTCACTTTGCCATCTCAGCTGGAGGTTCTGATGGTCTCAATGAGAAAAAGCTGTTTTCCATGGTGTCTTGGCCCATTTTCATGCTTTGGCAAACATCTCTATTTTAAAAGAAATTGTTAATTATCACAATGTTCTTAACGGAAGCTTGTGGTATACAAATTGGATTTTATACTTACTGCATTACATCAGTGATTACACTAGCATCCGATTAAATATTGTTAAATGTTCTGGGATATCCAGAGGTTCTGACACATAGTGAATAAATGCAATTTCCTTTTTGTTTGAAAGTGTTGTAAATGGAATTCATTTTGTTCCAGGCATCTCTGGAGACTGGAAGACCCATTTCACCACAGCGCAGACTGAACATTTTAATTCCGTGTACACCCAAGAAATGAAAGGAATAAACTTCCCATTTTACAAAGACTGAAGATGTAAGAATTGAAATTTAGAATTGTAAGCTTCTTAACTTTCAATATCAATGCTTCTAAATCATAATTCTGTTTAAGTTAGTGTATTTTCTAATCCTGCCTAATATTAGTGTAAGACTCCCTATGCGGGGAGATGGGGAGAAAGTGAGGACTACAGATGCTGGAGATCAGAGTTGAAGAGTATGGTGCTGGAAAAGCACAGCCAATGAAGAGTGTATGCTTGAAGCATCGACTCTCCTGCTCCTCAGATGCTGGTTGACCGGCTGTGCTTTTCCAGCACCACATTCTTCAACTCTGATGAGACATGTGCCAACTAAACCCTGTATGGGTGATTTGGAAGTGCCAGTGTTGGACTGGGGTGGACAAAGTTAAAAATCACACAATACCAGGTCTAGTCCAACTGGTTTTTTGGAAGCAGTAGCTTTCCAGGCACTGCCTCTTCATCAGGTGGTTGTGGAACATGACCATACGACACAGAATTTATAACAAAAGGGTTACAGTCTCGTGGAATTGTAATGATATATTAAACAACTTTAGTGTGATTTTGAGGCACTGAGTACCTCGAAAGCTAGTACTTCCAAATAAATCTGTTGGATTATAACCTGTTGTTGTGATTTTTAACTTTGTGTAGGTGAAGCACACTGGTAGAATACCTGTTAAGGCTGCAAATACATGTAACACCATTTTATTGTGTTTAATGATCATATCAATAGAGCTAACTAAATATTAATCTCAAATAAAAATTAATCCAATCCAGTAGTCACTAACATAATTACTCTTTATTTTAACCTATTTTTAAGTAATTTCAGCATCTAAATTTTACTGTTTTATCTAAAATGGTACTTCTATAATTGAAAATAAGAAACAAAGTATCACTTCTTTTACATTACCAGCAGATAATATAGATCCCATGTTAATAGTTTGTAAATGTGAATTGGCATCAACGCAATTAACGAGTTTAGACATTATTTATAGAATGTGAACCTTCCTGACCTGTATTGGCTATAACGCAATTCCAGCCCCATTAGTTTAAATGGCACAGCTATTGCACAATTTCCTTATAACACGATATTGCACGAGAATGGAACTATCACATTAAATCAGAACCGACAATTGTAGTAGAGAGAGAACATCGTCCTTAGAATATACTAAGGAGGGAGAAATGGCTTTAGACAGTCATTATTTTTCAAATTGTCTATAGTTTGCAATTAAACTAATTACAAGCATCTTTATGGGCGGCACGGTGACACAGTGGTTAGCACTGCTGCCTCACGGCGCCAGAGACCCGGGTTCAATTCCCGCCTCAGGCGACTGACTGTGTGGAGTTTGCACGTTCTCCCCGTGTCTGCGTGGGTTTCTTCCGGGTGCTCCGGTTTCCTTCCACAGTCCAAAAATGTGCAGGTCAGGTAAATTGGCCATGCTAAATTGCCCGTAGTGTTAGGTAAGGGGTAAATGCAGGGGTATGGGTGGGTTGCGCTTCGGCGGGGCGGTGTGGACTTGTTGGGCCGAAGGGCCTGTTTCCACACTGTAAGTAATCTAATCTAATCTAATAGAGTGAAAGTATTTGCTATAATTAGATATTTTGAAAGTATAATTGTTGAGTATTCCATTGATTTAATGAGTATATGGGTGGCATAGCATAGTGGACTGGATACAATGCCATCCCGTATTCCCAATTCCTCCGCCTCCGCCGGATCTGCTCCCAGGTGGACCAGTTCCACCACAGAACACACCAGATGGCCTCCTTCTTTAGAGACCGCAATTTCCCTTCCCACGTGGTTAAAGATGCCCTCCAACGCATCTCGTCTACATCCCGCACCTCCGCCCTCAGACCCCACCACTCCAACCGTAACAAGGACAGTTCGCCCCTGGTGCTCACCTTCCACCCTAACAACCTTCGCATAAACCAAATCATCCGCCGACATTTCTGCCACTTCCAAACAGACCCCACCACCAGGGATATATTTCCCTCCCCACCCCTTTTCGCCTTCCGCAAAGACCGTTCCTTCCGTGACTACCTGGTCAGGTCCACGGCCCCTGCAATTTCATCCCTAGCCTCTTGCAGTGTTCTTGGCAAAAATCTGGTCAGGACCAGAAGATTTATCCACCTTCATACATTCTAATACATCCAACACCTCCTCTACAGTGATATGGACTGTCCTCAAGATACCATCAGTAACTTCCCCAAGCTCCCAAGACTTCATGTCTTTCTCCATGGTAAACACAGAGGAGAAATGTCCACTAGGAGAACCTCACCCATCTCCTGTGGTTCTACACATTCATGTCCACTTTGTTCTGTGAGGGGCCCTATTTTCTCTCTCGTTATTCTTTTTCCTTTAATATACTCAAAGTACCTCATTGAATTCATCCTAATCTCCTGAGCCAATGCTACCTTGTGCCCTGTTTCCACCAACTCTCTCGCCTAAAGCCATGTTTCTGTAATGGCTATAATATTCCAGTCCCATATGCCTATCCATGCCCTAAATTCATCAGCCTTACCTGTCAGCCCTCTTGTATTGAAATAAATGCAAATTACTTGCTCCCTGTCATGTTCCAGCCTGACCTGTCTCTTAACTTACTAATTCTGATTGCTGTATCTCCTTCGAGCCTTGTACTTGCCTTCCTGCTGACCCTAACCCTTCTTTTACTTTATTCATTGTATATTATTGTTTAAACAAAACATATCCTGTGGCATTAAGTCACTTATTCCCACCATGTCCAGAATAATGCTCTGAACTTCATTGAGACACCAAAAGAGATTCATGGTCTACAATCCTGAGTTTTTAAAAAATTCATTCATGGGATGTGGGTGTTGCTAGCCTACCCGTATTTATTGCCCATCCCTAATTGCTCAGAGGGCAGTTTAGAGTCAACCATATTGCTGGGGGTCTGGAGTCACATGTAGGCCAGACCAGGTAAGGATGGTAGTTTCCTTCTTTGAAGGACATTAGTGAACCAGATGGATTTTTCTGACAATCAACAATGGATTCATGGTCATCGTTAGACTCTTACTGATTGTGATGATAAAGCCTTCTCCAGTTTACTCCATGTGACCAGAAAATATGGCCCTAACATTGCTCGTCCCAACTCACCTGGTTCACTTTAGCCAATGGGCGTTTCCTACAACAAAGCAAAAGAGGTAATTAAAATAAAAATGAGACATTTAATCTCATGCTGAAATGCTTGTACAATGTCAGATTCAAGTTACCATGAAATATCCCATGATCAGCTGGTTGGACTTTGACTTTGTGGGATCGTGTTCAAATAATGATCAAAACTGGCAAAAATAGCCTCTTTTATTCAGCAATCACAAGTGCACAGATTCAACGGAATCCCGAAATATAGCTCTTACAAGAGCCCCTGTATACACAGTTCTTACATATATTAAAATTCCATTACTATGAAGTTGCGTTTTTTAATCTATAGTACACAAAGGTTTGAGGGGCTTCGGTGCTGGAGGACGGGAGATGAGTTAAAACGTGCTGACTGCTACTTCTGATGGGATTAACAGTGTCTGTCTGGTCTGCTTGTATAATTAAGAGGTGTCAGTCCTTTTGACTTTTAAATTAGTAAATGTTAGTAAAAATATCAGGCCTGTATGCTCTAAATAAGTTAGAAATTGTACCTTTACTTAATAAAAGAATAAAGGATATTAAAGTTAAAGCTGGCAGCCGGATTGTGAGATTTGTTTACTATTTGCTGGTGTGAGTTTCATTCCATTCATGCAATTTCATGGAAGTGCTGTTTTGTCCATTAAGGGGATAGTGGACCTGATAAAAGGTATTCAACAAGTACGTACTAACTGGGGAAACTGTTTGATGTTTCAGGTCCTAGAGACGGTTGGCAAGGGCTAATTTAATATTATAATGTTTTGTGGAGACCTGATGGTGATGGTGTTATTTGCGATATTGACACCTACTCAGAGGTAGCTCGGTGTGAAAATGCAGTAATGAGTTTGAAAGGGTTGTCTTGATTAGAAATGGTTGTTTTAAATTTGGGCTATCTTAATGTGGTAAAATATAATACAGAACGTTAAAAATCACACAACACCAGGTTATAGTCCAACAGGTTTAATTGGAAGCACACTAGCTAGCATCTCCGAATCATAATACAGAACAGTGGTTTTGTGAATGAATGAAACTGTATTATAGTAGGGAGTTATGAATGAAATGGGAATGTGGTGTTCGCTTGTGAGTGGCTTAGTAAAGCTCTTACGAATGATAGACGTAAAGCACTTGTAAGTGGGAAATATAAAGCACTTGTGAGTGGGTTAGTGAAGGGACCAAGAATACAGTATCTCACACCCCATAGCACTTAAAGTTAAATTTGTAGAACAGGAATCTTTAACAAAGTGTAGTAGAGCAGTGTATACACTTATTCATCAGGGAAATATAAGAATGAACAATGCCTCCCACATGTTGGACTTCTGATTAAGAGCTCTATTCTTAGTTTTTCTGATTGACTCAGCACTTCAATTGAGAACAACCAGTTTAGCTTGTGTATATATAATCCCAACGTACAAATTGATAATAGTATCCAAATAAAGCTTCTTTTCTCTTCACTTGTGGGACATCGACATTGGGAGCTGGCGAGCATTTATTTCCTGTCCCTAATTGCCCTTGAGAAGGTGGTATTGAGTTGCCTTAAACCGATGCAGTCCAAGTTGTGGGTTGACCCACAATGTCCTTAGGGGTGGAATTCCAGGATTTTGACCCAGTAACAGTGAAGGACAGTGATATATTTCCAAGTCAAGTTGGTGAATGACTTTGAGGGGAACTTTTGGTGTTCCTGCAGGAACTTGTCCTTCAAGATGAAAGTGATTGTGGCGTAGAAGGTGCTGTCTAAGGATCTTTGAGTTTCTGCAATGCATTTTGTAGATAGTACACATTGCTGCTAATAAGTGTTGGTGGGGGAGGGAGTGGATGCTTGTGCATGTGGTGACAAACAAATGGGCGGCTTTGTCCTGGATGGTGTCAAACTTCAGTTGTTAGAACTGCATTCATCCAGGCTAATGGGAAATATTCCATCCCCTTTTTTGACTTGTGCCTTGGAGATGGTGGACAGGCTTTGGCAAGTCAGAAAGTGAGTAACTTGCTGCAGTATTCCTAGCTTCTGACCTACTTTTGTAGCCACTGCATTTGTGATGAGTCCAGCTGAATTTCTGGTCAGTGATACTCCCCAGGATGTTGATAGTGTGGATTCAGTGATGGTAACATCTTTGATTATCAAGGAGCAGTGTTTAGATTATCTCATATTGGAGATGGTCATTGCCTGGCATTTGTGTGGCGCAAATGTTATTTTTTGGCTCAAGCCTGGACTATGTCCAAATCTTGCTGCATTTGAACATGGGCTGATCAGTATGAGGGGTTTTGCAAATGGTGCTGGACATCGTGCAATCGTCGGTGAACACTCCCACTTCTGACCTTATGATAGAAGGAAGATCATTAATGAAGCAGAAGATTATTGGGCCTAGGACACCTCCCTGAGGAACACTTGCAGGGATGTCCTGGAGCGGAGATGACTGACCTCCACCACCCACAACCAACTTCCTCTGTGCCAGGTATGATCCCAACCAGCAGAGAGTTTGCCCCCTGATACCCATTAATTCCAGTTTTGCTAGCGTTCCTTAATGTCACACTCCACCGAATGCAGCCTTGATATCACTGGGCTGTCACTCTCCCCTCATCTCTGGAATTCAACTCTTTTGAATCAAAGCTGTAATGAGACCAGGAACTAAGTGACTCTGGCAGACTCCAAACTGGACATCGCTAAGCAGGTTATTGCTGAGCAATGCTGCTTGATAACATTGTTGATTCCTTCCATCATTTTACTGACAATCGAGAGCAAACCAGATAACTGGCCAGGTTGGATTTGTCCTGTTTTTAACCCAATGAACACAGTCTGCCGATTTTCTCAGCAACAAACCCAAACAAGCAGACAAAACACATCTAGAAACCTTCGCCACTCTCCCCTACATCAAAGACATCTCGGAAATGACTACCAGACTCCTCAGACCCCTTGGCATTGGTAGCCCACAAACCCACCAACACACTAAAACAGCAAGTAATGAACTTGAAGAACCCTATACAGACAATGAGCAAAACTAATGTCATTTACAAAATACTGTGTAAGAACTGTAACAAACACTACATTGGACAAACAGACAGAAAACTAGCCACTAGGATACATGAACACCAACTAGCCACAAAAACGCATGACCCTCTCTCACTAGTATCCTCACATACAGATGAGGAAGGACACCACTTCGACTGGGACACACATCCATCCTAGAACAAGCCAAACAAAATCACACGAGAATTCCTAGAAGCATGGCATTCCAACCGGAACTCTATCAACAAACACATCGAGTTAGACCCCATCTCCCATCCACTAAGAAAAAGAACAAGAAATGACATCATCACAGGAAATGATGTCACCAACCCAAGGAAACCAAAACACATAAATTGAAAGCGGGCTATTCCACCAGTGCTTCATCTGGAGGCTCACTGAAGATGTTACCTAGTATGGTGACAAAACATCTGAAAATGAACCTTCCAGCTCAGCGAGCAAACCTACATCCAGGGCAACCTCTAGAGTTTTCCACATTATTGGGTAGATGCCAGTGTTGTAAATGTCCTGGAACAGCTTGGCTAGGGAAGCAGCAAGTTCTGGAACACAAGTCTTCAGAACTATTGCTGGAATGCTGTTAGGGCCCATAGACTTTATAGTATCCTGTGCCTCCAAATCGTTTCTTGATATCATGTGGAGTGAATCACATTGGCTGAATGCTGGTATCTGTAATGCTGGGAACCAGTGGAGGAGGCCAAGATGGATCATCCATTTGATATTTCTGGCTGAAGATTGCTATGAATGACCCAGCCTTATCATTTGCACTGATGAATTGGGCTCTTCCATCATTGATGTGGAATAGTCTATGGAGCCTCATCCAATAAGTTGTTTAGTTGTCCACTACCATTTACATCGGCAGGACTGCAGAATTTAGACCTGATCCATTGGTTTTGGGATGGCATAGCTGTCTATCACTTGCTGCTTATGCTGTTTGGCACGCAAGTAGTTCTGTTTGGTCACCTCACCAGGTTGACACCTCATTTTCAAATTTCCCTGATGCTGCTCTTGGCATGCCCTCCTGGAGCACAATTCTGCAGCTGTTAAAGACCCACAGCACCTCATGGATGCCCAGTCTTGAGTTGCTAAATCTGTTTGGTCTAAATCATTTAGCAAGGGGATAGTGCCACACGACACAATGGAGGGTGTTCTCAATATGAATGTGAGACTTCGTCTCTACAAGGCCTGGGTGGTGGATACTCCCACTGATATTGTCATGAACAGATACATCTGCAGCTGGCAGATTCTTAAGAATGAGTTCAAGTAGTTTTTTTCTTCTTGTTGGTTCCCTCACCACCTGCCAAAGATTTCATCTAGCAACTGTGTCCTTTAGGACAAGACCAACCTCGATCAGCAGCTGCTGAGCCACTCTTGATTGTAGACGTTGAAATCCCCACCCAGAGTGCATTTGTGCTTCCTCCAAGTGTTGTTCAACATGGAAGAGTACTGATCCATCAGCAGGTTTTCTTGCCCATTGTTTAACCTGAAGCCATGACATCTGTGGTTGATGTTACGGACTCTGACACAACTCCCTCCCAACTGTATACCACTTTGTCGCCACCTCTGCTGAGTCTGTTCTGCTGATGGGACAGGATATATTCAGGGATGGTGATGGTAGTGTCTGGGACATTGACAGTAAGGTATGATTCTGTAAGTATGACTGACTCAGGCTGGTGCTTGACTAGTCTATGAGACAGCTCTTCCAATTTTGGTATAAGCCCCCAGATGTTAGTAACTAGAGTTTCTGCTGTTGTCTATTCTGTTGCCGAGGTTGATTTTTGGGTGGCCCGTCCAGTTTCATTTCATTTTTGAGGCTTCATAATGGTCGATACAATCGAATGGCTTGCTAGGCTATTTCAGAGGGCAGTTGAGAATCAAACGCATTGCTGAGAGTCTGGAGTCACATCTAAGCTAGACCAGGGGAGGATGGCAGACTTCCTCCCCTGAAGAGGAGAAAGTGAGGACTGCAGATGCTGAAAATGTGTTGCTGGAAAAGCGCAGCAGGTAAGGCAGCATCCAAGGAGCAGGAGAATCGACGTTTCGGGCATGAGCCCTTTCCTGAAGAAGGGCTCATGCCCGAAACGTCGATTCTCCTGCTCCTTGGATGCTGCCTGACCTGCTGCGCTTTTCCAGCAACACATTTTCGGCAGCTTCCTCCCCTGAAGAACATTAATGAGCAAGATGGGTTTTTCCCACCAATTACCTGTAGTTGGTTCTTAATTTCAAATATTTTAATTGAAATCAAATTCCAACAGTGGGCAGCACGGTGGTTTAGTGGTTAGCACTGCTATCTCACAGCACCAGGGACCCAGGTTCAATTCTAACCTCAGGTGACTGTCTGTGTGGAGTTTGCACACTCTCCCCATGTCTGTGTGGGTTTCCTCCAGGTGCTCTGGTTTCCTCCCACAGTCCAAAGATGTGCAGGTCAGGTGAATTGGCCATGCTAAATTGCTCATAGTGTTAGGTGCATTAGGCAGGGGTAAATGTCGGGAAATGAGTCCGGGTGGGTTACTCTTCGGAGGGTCGGTGTGGATTTGTTGGGCCCAAGAGCCTATTTCTACACTGTAGGGAATTTAATCTAATCTGTTGTAGCATGTTGCAAACCCAGGCCCCCAGAACATTAGCTGAATTTCTGGATTAATACTCTAGCCATAATATCACTAAGCTGTGACTACCAGCTGTGACCTGCATGATCTTTTATGAAAAGCTAATTCCTAAGATCATGGGAAATTGAATAAGTCAAGGATAACAGTCCTGAGGATGCAGTAACAACTGTGGTGATTAAGAACAAAAATTCAGTATAATCTAAAATCCTAACCCTAGAAAGGTGACTATTAGCATAACTTGATTGAACACTATCTTCTGGCATCATTGATGTTTGTATTTGTTAGTTGTTTGCATTAAGAGTTTGTTCTGAAACATTCTAATTACTTGTCAGACTATCAAACTCAGGCAAGGATTATCTGTTTTGGAGTTGGAGTATGATATTGGATATGTCAGAGATGGTCAGTTATGCCAGAGTCTCGGGTGCAGTTTCAGATGTTATCAACTGCTGTTCAGCTGAGAGGTGGCCTTGGCTGCTGTATAATTTCTTGATCAGAATCTGAACAATTTGGGATCTTTTCAATTAAAAAATGGTTGTGGAATTTGTACTTAATGTTTTCATCATTTATTTACTACCAAATTAATTAAACTCAGAGTACACAACAACTAACAAATAAAAAATTAGATTGAAAATTATCAGTACCTCCACGAGCATGTGAGCAGATCTGATCTATTCATATAGTTTATGTTTATATATTTACAGGTAGTTCTGAGGTAATGCGCATTTCGGCAGCATAATTTGGCCATAACGCCACTGAAGAATTAGGGAACGGTATTTTGGAGAACACTTACATCTGTTGGCAAAAGTGTAATTCCAGCAGGGATTGGTTTATACATTTCGTTTTGCGAATGCACCGAAATCTCTGCGCCACTCTGTGCATGCACCAATGTCCATGTTGTTCTGCGCATGCACTGGTATCTACATGTGCGGGATGTCGGTGCCATTCCTCATACCATTCTGCAAATGCGCCAATGTCAGCTGCTGACAGAGCAGCTTTCTGTGAGAGGTACTGTAGAGAGAGCAGCTTAACTTATTTAAAAATGTGTTAAATTTACTAGGAGAAAGCGAAGATTGCAGATTCTGGAGATCATAGTCGAGACTGTGGTGCTGGAAAAGCACAGCAGGTCAGGCAGCATCCGAGGAGCAGGAGAATTGATGTTTCGGGCATAAGCCCTTCATCAGGAATAAAGCTGATGGGCCGGGGGCCTGAGAGATAAATGGGAAGGAGGTGGTTCTAGGGGAGGGTAGCTGAGAATGCCATAGATAGATGAAGATGGGAGAGAAGGTGATAGGAGGGTGGAGTAGTTAGATGGGAAAGACAATGGACAGGTCAAAAGAGTAGTGCCGAGTTGGAGGCTCAGGATTGCCATAAGGTGGGGAGAGGGGAAATGAGGAAACTGTTGAAAACCACATTGATCCCAAGGCAGGGTCCCAAGGCAAAAGATGAGACGTTCTTCCTCCAGGTGTCAGGTGATTAGGGTTTGGCGATGGAGGAGGCCCAGGACCTGCATGTCCTTGGTGGAGTGGGAGGGGGAGTTGAAGTGTTCAGCCATGGGGCAGTGGGGTTGGTTGGTGCAGGTGTCCCACAGATGTTCTCTAAAACGATCTGCAAGTGGGCGTTCTGTCTCCCCGATGTAGAGGAGACCACATCAGGTGCAACGGATACAGTGGATGACATTGTTGGAGGTGCAGGTAAATTTCTCTCGGATGTGGAAGGATGCTCAGGAGCTTTTGACGAAGGTGAAGGGGGAGGTGTGGGTGCAGGTTTTGCACTTCTATTTTTTCTTATATTTTTTTCTGTTGTCACTGCAAAAAGTGCAATTTTGTGTTGCAGTGCAAGTGCAAAACCAGCGCCCACACCTCCCTTGTCATCTCATCCAAGGAGCAGGAGAATCAACCTAACCTGCACACCTTTGAACTGTGGGAGGAAACCCACACAGACACAGAAGAATATGAAACTCCACACAGACAGTGGCCTGAGGATGGAGTTGAACCTGGATCCCTGGTGCTGAGTGGCAGCAGTGCTAACCACTGAGCCCTGTGCGACCACACAGAAGGAAGCCAGAAATTTGGGATGTTTTCATTGTCACTTACCCCAGAATCGGGTGAGTCTCGCTGTTGGGATGAAAAGGTCATTTCCAGCCTCACTTCTGGAGTAAACGCAAATGATTTCTCTCTTGGGTTTGGGTACAACTATCAAATTCTGAAACAATTCAGAAATGGAAGTCTTTTGCAGTGGCACATCCTAATCCAATTAAACATATTTATCATATAGGGGTAGCAACCAGTCATAATTGACATGCAATCACATATAAATGTCTCCTGATAAAATAAGCACTACCGCACTTAGGTGGTAGTGTGGGGGTTAAAATAAAAAAAAATAAAAAAAGAAAAAAAAATAATAAAAAAAAATAAACAGGAGAGTAAAAAGAAAAAAAACAAACAAAAAAAAAATGTCTCCTGATAAAATAAGCACTACCGCACTTAGGTGGTAGTGTGGGGGTTAAAATAAAAAAAAAATAAAATAAAAAAAAAGTCTCCTGGAGGGAGGGCAGGTCTGAAGACCTCCTCGTGGGTCTGCTCCTGGGCCTGGCCAAACTGGCCATTAACAGGTCCAGGCAGCGGGCCGTGGAGGGGGTCGTTAGGGCCGACTGCCTGCCCCTCTTCCGCGGTTATGTTAGAGCCCGGGTGTCCTTGGAGAAGGAGCACGCGGTGTCCACCAACACCCTGGAGTTGTTCAGGGAGAGGTGGGCGCCGCAGGGAGTGGAGTGCATCATTTCTCCCTCCAATTCTATTTTGATTTAGTCCCTACCCTCCCCTTCACTGTTTTGATCACACAGCACTGCCCTTTGATGTGAAGGGCAGTGTTTGTCACTGGCCACCCGGGTGTTTTCCTATCTTCCTGGTGGTGGAAATTGAATAAAGATTGGTGCACTTTGTGTCTTTCACTGTGTCTCACACCTGCACACACACACCATGGGTGCTGGGGATAAAATAAGCACTACCGCACTTAGGTGGTAGTGTGGGGGTTAAAAAAAAAAATTTAAAAAAAAGAAAAAAAAAGAAAAAAAAAAAATAAATGTCTCCTGATAAAATAAGCACTACCGCACTTAGGTGGTAGTGTGGGGGTTAAAATAAAAAAAAATAAAAAAAGAAAAAAAAATAATAAAAAAAAATAAACAGGAGAGTAAAAAGAAAAAAAACAAACAAAAAAAAAAATCTCCTGATAAAATAAGCACTACCGCACTTAGGTGGTAGTGTGGGGGTTAAAATAAAAAAAAAATAAAATAAAAAAAAAGTCTCCTGGAGAGAGGGCAGGTCTGAAGACCTCCTCGTGGGTCTGCTCCTGGGCCTGGCCAAACTGGCCATTAACAGGTCCAGGCAGCGGGCCGTGGATGGGGTCGTTAGGGCCGACTGCCTGCCCCTCTTCCGCGGTTATGTTAGAGCCCGGGTGTCCTTGGAGAAGGAGCACGCGGTGTCCACCAACACCCTGGAGTTGTTCAGGGAGAGGTGGGCGCCGCAGGGAGTGGAGTGCATCATTTCTCCCTCCAATTCTATTTTGATTTAGTCCCTACCCTCCCCTTCACTGTTTTGATCACACAGCACTGTCCCTTGATGTGAAGGGCAGTGTTTGTCACTGGCCACCCGGGTGTTTTCCTATCTTCCTGGTGGTGGAAATTGAATAAAGATTGGTGCACTTTGTGTCTTCCACTGTGTCTCACACCTGCACACACACACCATGGGTGCTGGGGGAAAAAAATAATAATAAGCACTACCGCAGTTAGGTGGTAGTGTGGGGGTTAAAAAAAAATAAATAAAAATAAATAAAAAAAACAAAAAAAAAAATAAACAGGAGTGACGTCCCTACCCTCCCAAAAGAAAAAAAAATAATATAAATATCTATTTTGATTTAGTCCCTACCCTCCCCTTCACTGTTTTGATCACACAGCACTGCCCTTTGATGTGAAGGGCAATGTTTGTCACTGGCCACCCGGGTGTTTTCCTATCTTCCTGGTGGTGGAAATTGAATAAAGATTGGTGCACTTTGTGTCTTTCACTGTGTCTCACACCTGCACACACACACCATGGGTGCTGGGGATAAAATAAGCACTACCGCACTTAGGTGGTAGTGTGGGGGTTAAAGGGAAAAAAAATAAATGTCTCCTGATAAAATAAGCACTACCGCACTTAGGTGGTAGTGTGGGGGTTAAAATAAAAAAAAATTAAAAAAGAAAAAAAAATAATAAAAAAAAATAAACAGGAGAGTAAAAAGAAAAAAAACAAAAACAAAAAAATGTCTCCTGATAAAATAAGCACTACCGCACTTAGGTGGTAGTGTGGGGGTTAAAATAAAAAAAAAATAAAATAAAAAAAAAGTCTCCTGGAGAGAGGGCAGGTCTGAAGACCTCCTCGTGGGTCTGCTCCTGGGCCTGGCCAAACTGGCCATCAACAGGTCCAGGCAGCAGGCCGTGGAGGGGGTCGTTAGGGCCGACTGCCTGCCCCTCTTCCGCGGTTACGTTAGAGCCCGGGTGTCCTTGGAGAAGGAGCACGCGGTGTCCACCAACACCCTGGAGTTGTTCAGGGAGAGGTGGGCGCCGCAGGGAGTGGAGTGCATCATTTCTCCCTCCAACTCTATTTTGATTTAGTCCCTACCCTCCCCCTCACTGTTTGATCACACAGCACTGTCCTTTGATGTGAAGGGCAGTGCTTGTCACTGGCCACCCGGGTGTTTTCCTATCTTCCTGGTGGTGGAAATTGAATAAAGATTGGTGCACTTTGTGTCTTCCACTGTGTCTCACACCTGCACACACACACCATGGGTGCTGGGGATAAAATAAGCACTACCGCACTTAGGTGGTAGTGTGGGGGTTAAAATAAAAAAAAATAATAATAACCAGGAAAAAAAATAGAAACAAAAAGAAAAAAATTAAATAGGAATGTGCTCTATTTCACTGAAAAAAAAACAGGAGTGGCGCACAGAGTGGAGTGCATCATTTCTCCCTCCAATTCTATTTTGAAAAAAAAAGAAAAAACAAAACAAAAAAATAAATAAATAAATGTCTCCTGATAAAATAAGCACTACCGCACTTAGGTGGTAGTGTGGGGGTTAAAATAAAAAAAAAATAAAATAAAAAAAAAAAGTCTCCTGGAGGGAGGGCAGGTCTGAAGACCTCCTCGTGGGTCTGCTCCTGGGCCTGGCCAAACTGGCCATCAACAGGTCCAGGCAGCGGGCCGTGGAGGGGGTCGTTAGGGCCGACTGCCTGCCCCTCTTCCGCGGTTACGTTAGAGCCCGGGTGTCCTTGGAGAAGGAGCACGCGGCGTTGACCAACACCCTGGAGTTGTTCAGGGAGAGGTGGGCGCCGCAGGGAGTGGAGTGCATCATTTCTCCCTCCAACTCTATTTTGATTTAGTCCCTACCCTCCCCTTCACTGTTTTGATCACACAGCACTATCCCTTTGATGTAAAGGGCAGTGCTTGTCACTGGCCACCCGGGTGTTTTCCTATCTTCCTGGTGGTGGAAATTGAATAAAGATTGGTGCACTTTGTCTTTCACTGTGTCTCACACCTGCACACACACACCATGGGTGCTGGGGAAAAAAATAAACACTACCGCACTTAGGTGGTAATGTGGGGGTTAAAATTTAAAAAAAAAAGAATAAATGTCTCCTGATAAAATAAGCACTACCGCACTTAGGTGGTAGTGTGGGGGTTAAAATAAAAAAATAAATAAAAAAAGAAAAAAAAATAATAAAAAAAAATAAACAGGAGAGTAAGAAGAAAAAAAAACAAAAAAAAAAATAAATGTCTCCTGATAAAATAAGCACTACCGCACTTAGGTGGTAGTGTGGGGGTTAAAATAAATTTAAAAAAAAACAGGTGTGCTTAAAAAAAAAGAAAAAAAATTAACAGGGAATAAGAAAAAAGAAAAATATAAATGTCTCCTGATAAAATAAGCACTACCGCACTTAGGTGGTAGTGTGGGGGTTAAAAAAAAATAAAATAAAATAAAAAAAAAATGTCTCCTGGAGGGAGGGCAGGTCTGAAGACCTCCTCGTGGGTCTGCTCCTGGGCCTGGCCAAACTGGCCATCAACAGGTCCAGGCAGCGGGCCGTGGAGGGGATCGTTATGGCCGACTGCCTGCCCCTCTTCCGCGGTTACGTTAGGGCCCGGGTGTCCTTGGAGAAGGAGCACGCGGTGTCCACCAACACCCTGGAGTTGTTCAGGGAGAGGTGGGCGCCGCAGGGAGTGGAGTGCATCATTTCTCCCTCCAATTCTATTTTGATTTAGTCCCTACCCTCCCCTTTATTGTTTTGATCACACAGCATTGCCCTTTGATGTGAAGGGCAGTGTTTGTCACTGGCCACCCGGGTGTTTTCCTATCTTCCTGGTGGTGGAAATTGAATAAAGATTGGTGCACTTTGTGTCTTCCACTGTGTCTCACACCTGCACAAACACACCATGGGTGCTGGGGGAAAAAATAAGCACTACCGCACTTAGGTGGTAGTGTGGGGGTTAAAATTAAAAATATATATATATATATAAACAGGAGTGTGGGCGCCACAGGGAGTGGAGTGCATCATTTCTCCCTCCAACTCTAAAAAAGAAAAAAAAAATAAATGTCTCCTGATAAAATAAGCACTACCGCACTTAGGTGGTAGTGTGGGGGTTAAAATAAATTAAAAAAAACAGGTGTGCTTAAAAAAAGAAAAAAAATTAACAGGGAATAAGAAAAAAGAAAAATATAAATGTCTCCTGATAAAATAAGCACTACCGCACTTAGGTGGTAGTGTGGGGGTTTAAAATAAAAAAAAAATAAACAGGAGCAGATCACACAGCACAAAAAAAATAAAATAAAATAAAATAAAATAAAATGGTGTCTCTTCACTGTTTTGATCACACAGCACTGCCCTTTGATGTGAAGGGCAGTGTTTAAAAAAAAAAATATCTCCTGGAGGGAGGGCAGGTCTGAAGACCTCCTCGTGGGTCTGCTCCTGGGCCTGGCCAAACTGGCCATCAACAGGTCCAGGCAGCGGGCCGTGGAGGGGGTCGTTAAGGCCGACTGCCTGCCCCTCTTCCGCGGTTACGTTAGGGCCCGGGTGTCCTTGGAGAAGGAGCACGCGGTGTCCACCAACACCCTGGAGTTGTTCAGGGAGAGGTGGGCGCCGCAGGGAGTGGAGTGCATTATTTCTCCCTCCAATTCTATTTTGATTTAGTCCCTACCATCCCCTTCACTGTTTTGATCACACAGCACTGCCCCTTGATGTGAAGGGTAGTGTTTGTCACTGGCCACCCGGGTGTTTTCCTATCTTCCTGGTGGTGGAAATTGAATAAAGATTCGTGCACTTTGTGTCTCTCACTGTGTCTCCCACCTGCACACACACACACCATGGGTGCTGGGGATAAAATAAGCACTACCGCATTTAGGTGGTAGTGTGGGGGGTTAAATTAAAAGGAAAAAAAAAGAGAAAAAAAAATGTCTCCTGTTGGGAGGGCAGGTCTGAAGACCTCCTCGTGGGTCTGCTCCTGGGCCTGGCCAAACTGGCCATCAACAGGTCCAGGCAGCGGGCCGTGGAGGGGGTCGTTAGGGCCGACTGCCTGCCCCTCTTCCGCGGTTACGTTAGAGCCCGGGTGCCCTTGGAGAAGGAGCACGCGGTGTCCACCAACACCCTGGAGTTGTTCAGGGAGAGGTGGGCGCCGCAGGGAGTGGAGTGCATCATTTCTCCCTCCAACTCTATTTTGATTTAGTCCCTACCCTCCCCTTCACTGTTTTGATCACACAGCACTGCCCTTTGATGTGAAGGGCAGTGTTTGTCACTGGCCACTTGAGTGTTTGCCTATTGTGAGTGTATGTGCAAGGACTCTCCTTGAAGGTGACTATCCCTAGACCAGCTGCCCTACAGAGAGAGGAAGGAGAAGGAGAAGGAGAAGGAGAGACCAGCACTCCCACTGCTGGTCTCTGGGACCCCGCCCAGACTTGCCTCAGCTGTTGCTGCTTGGGGCCTACCTCACTGCTGCTGCCTGGGACTTGCCTTGGGGCCCCTCCCAGGACCTCCACCACTGCTGCTGTTTCTAGAGACCCACCTCCACTGCTGCTGCCTGGGACTCAATTTTGGGGCTGCCTGGGTCTTGCCTCGGGGACTCTCCCCAACAGGTTTGCCCCCACCACTGCGACCAAGGGCCTGCCCAGGACTTGCCAGAGGCCTGCCTCCACTGCTGCTGTTGTCTGAGGCCTGCCTCCACCACCGCTGCCTGGGACTCGCCTTGGACCCCTCCCCAGGACCTCCACTGCTGCTGCCTGGGACTCAATTTTGGGGCTGCCTGGGACTTGCCTTGGGGACCCTCCCCAAACAGGTCTGCCCCCCTACTGCTGCGACCAAGGGCCTACCTGGGACTTGCCTGAGGCTTGCCTCCACTGCTGCCGCTGCCTGAGACTCTCCCTGGGCTCCTCCACCACTACTGCCTGGGACTCAATTTTGGGGCTGCCTGGGACTTGCCTTGGGGACTCTCCCCAACAGGTCTCCCCCCACACTGCGACCGAAGGCCTACCGTAGACTCGCCTGAGGCCTGCCTCCACCGCTGCTGTTGTCCGTGGCCTGCCTCCACCGTCGCTGCTGCTGCCTGGGGCCTAACATTCGGCAGCAGAGTATGGCGAGCCCGAAGGTCGCGGGGCCCAGCCGCACCTACGCCGGGGTAGCCGCTGCCTTGGGCTCGGCTGTCCCAACCCCGGTCTCTAACGCAAGCCCCTTCAGGCACCTCACCAAACGCCTGGGGGTCAAGGCCTATCCCCACCCCAACATGACCATCGAGGCCTGCAGCAAGGCCATGGCTAGTGTGGTCGGCCCACTGGCCATCGTCGCTGCGGCCCGCATGTACGGGAAGGCCTTCTTCTTCATGAAGACCAAGCAGGCGGTCCACCTGGCCGTGGAGAGGGGGCTCGCTGTGGGCGGGACACATCTCCCCGTCGACCCTCTGGAGGTTACGGCCCAGAGGGTCGTGATCTCCAATGTCCCGCCCTTCATTGCCAGCGAGCTCCTCCTCCCCCACCTCAACACCCTGGGGGAGATCCGGTCGGGTGTCCAGCCGCTCCTGCTCGGTCTGAAGGACCCTGCCCTCCGACACATCTACTCCTTCCGACGCCAGGTATTTATCTGCTTGGCCCGGGAGGAGGTCACCGAGGGTAATTTTACGGTACTCCACGAGGGCGAGGCCTACCGCGCCTTCTGGACGGCGTGCGGTGCCACCTGTGCCGCGAGGTGGGGCACATAAGAAAAAACTGCCCCACCCAGAAGGCTGCCCAGCCCGTGCCAACGGCTGACGATGGTGCCACCGCACACACTCCCCCTCCCTCGAAGCCAACACCACCAGCTCCGGCACCGAAGCCGGAGGCTTCCAACACTCCAGCCTCTGGCAGGGAGGGGGGTGAGCGTCCGGCCGGCCAGAAGGCGCAGAAAAAGACGCGGCGCGTTAAGCCTGCCCACGGGGAGACCACCCTATCCCCTTCCCCGGAACCTAGCCCACGACCTGCCCTGCCCCGGCACGACAACGCCCCCTGTGGCCGTGCCAGCTACGCCCCGGCACGGGAACCCTGACCCTCAAACCCCCGAACCCTTACCTGACCCTAACCCCACTGACCCCACACCCACTCCCCACCCCGATGGAGAAACCCCTCGGGATTCAACGCCTGCCCCTGGCACTGCAACACCTCGCCCAGGGGCACCCGAGCCCTGCCCAACCCAGCCATGCCCTGGCACTAACCTGGGGGGAACCACCGCTGCTCCACCTCCTACAGCGACCGTGTCTCCAGGCCCCGGAGAGGGAACTGGGCCCCTGCCCCTGCCCCTGCCCCTGCCCCTGCCCCACCCACCCGCCCTCACCTGATAAACCAGGGGCGGGGCAGGGCAGGAAGTGACACGGCTGGCCCTCCCCACCCTGGCCACGCCCCCTGTCTTCCCCCAGCCATTCGTATTCCGGGAAAGGCTGGGGGGAGGGACCTCTGGCTCCATGACCACCGAGGCGGTTGGGGAGGAGAAGGCCTATAAATTCCCCCCGGTCTCTCTAGGGAAGAGGTACTGGCCCCTGGAGGGGAGAGATGTACCAGTAGCGCGCCGGCGGCGCTGGCCCTCCCCAGGGGATGAACCAACGGTGCCCCACGACTGTCCTGCACCGCGGCCTGACTTAGCAAAACCCTCAGGGGCTACAGCAGTGCCTCCTGCTGCCTCGACTCCTCTGGCCCCTGGGGAGGACCTTAACAACCACGAGGGCCGTGGTGTGGGCAACGACGGAGGACCCTCTGCTGGGTTGTCGAGCGGTGGAGGGGAGGGAGGTGTTATCCTCGCTCCTCCCTCCCAGACTGTTTTTCTGGGGGCCTTGGCCCTGGGGGATGATCTTTTCCCTGAGGAGCCAGGCGTCCCGGTGTCGGGAGAGGAGCGGGGCCCCGAGCCTCTGCTGCCCGACGACCCGAACTCGGGGCGTTCCGGGAAGGGGTGCGCCGAGGAAGGTACCGCCGGTGACCCTGGGGGTGGGGTCGCCGGGGGTTTGAGGCCGGTTGGCGGCGCCGGACCAGCCCCCACCCTCTCGGTGGGGGAGGGGTCGGTGACTGAGGGCGACCACCCGGAGGAGGGTTCGGGATCGGTGGCGGACACCGGGGACGACGCGGACTCCGTCTGCAGTGACTTTTTTGAGTCCCAGGTGCCCCCCACCGATCTCCCCCTCATCCCCCTCGAGGAACTCCGGGAATTTGTCGAGGAAACTCGGGGTCGCCGGGATAGAGCCCAACTGGCGCTCGACCGCTGGAGCTCTTTTGGAAAAAGTTTACTGGTCGGCCCACGCTGCCCGCCAGGCGCCTGGGCTCGACGTCAATGAGCGAAAGCGAGTCAGGAACTTCCTGGGGGCACTCCTGGTGAGGGCGAGGGACTTCAGTGCCCCTCCCTCGTCCTCCCTGTAAATATGTAGATAGGTTTGTTAATTGTACTGGTGGTGGTTGCACAAAGCTTCCGACATGGAGACGACTATAGCCAGCCTCAACATCAACGGCAGCAGGGAGTCGCAGCGCAGATTCCAGACCCTCTCGGTCCTTCGGGACGGGAGGTATGCGGTGTGCTTCCTGCAAGAAACCCACACTACCCCGGGAGACGAAGCCACCTGGCTCCTGGAGTGGCGAGGGGGGTCTACATGAGTCACCTCACCCGCAGATCTGGCGGGGTGGCTATCCTGTTGGCCCCGCATTTTCAGCCGGAGATCTTGGGGGTCAGGGAGCCAGTGCCAGGCCGTTTGCTTCACCTGATGGTTCGGCTGGGGGGCGCGGTGCTTCACTTGGTGAACGTCTACGCTCCCCTGGCCGGGCCGAGGCAAGCAAGCTTCTTCGAAGAAGTGTCCGCTCATCTCGCTTCCATCGACGAGAACCAGTGCGTCGTCCTCGGGGGAGATTTTAACTGCATCCTCGAGGGCAGGGACCACTGCGGTGCCCGCACTGGCTGGGCGTCGGGGAAGAGGTTGGGGGACTTGGTCGAGTCCTTTGACCTGGTGGACTTTGGCGGAATCTCCATCCCGACTCCATCGCCTTCACCTTCGTGAGGCCTGGGGTCGGAGCGTCCAGAATCGACCGCCTGTACGTTTCGTGGGCGCACGCCTCCTGTTTTCCGAAGGCCTCCATGCAGCAGGTGTCGTGCACGGACCATCACCTGGTGTGGGCGGAACGCCTTCCGTTCGGCGCCAGGCTCGGCTCCACGTACTGGCACTTTAACAACCTGCTGCTGGAGGACGAGCAGTTCCGGGACTCGTTTCGTCGTTTCTGGGCCGGCTGGAGAAGGAAGCGGGGAAGCTTCCCCTCCCTGAGGCTATGGTGGGACGTGGGCAAGGCTCACGTCCGCGTCTTCTGTCAGGAGTACGCGAGGGGGTCGACGAAGAGGTGGAAATCCAGGATCGGGGAGTTGGAGAGGGAGTTGCTCGACCTGGAGCGCGGCTCCCCCTTCTTCTACTCGCTGGAAAAAAGGCGTGGCACCCGTCAGCAGCTCCTTGTGCTGCTGGCCGACGATGGGTCCCTCGTCTCGGATCCATATTGGGTGTGGGCGTTTGCACTCCCTTTTTGATTTTCTGAAAAACCTTCTCCTCTGTTTTTGGCTGCACTTCAGTCCCACGCTCCTGATCTTTGGGCACCCGGTACGGAGGAAGGAGGGCAGGTCTGAAGACCTCCTCGTGGATCTGCTCCTGGGCCTGACCAAATTGGCCATAAACAGGTCCCAGGCAGTGGGCCGTGGAGGGGGTCGCAGGGAGTGGAGTGCATTATCTCCCCCTCCACTCTATTTTGATTTAGTCCCTACCCTCCCCTTCACTGTTTGATCACACAGCATTGCCCTTTGATGTGAAGGGCAGTGCTTGTCACTGGCTACTCGGGTGTTTTCCTATCTTCCTGGTGGTGGAATTTGAATAAAGATTTGTGCACTTTGTGTCTTTCGCTGTGTCTCCCACCTGCACACACACACACCATGGGTACTGGGGAGAAAAATAAGCACTACCGCAGTTAGTCGGTAGTGTGGGGGTTAAATAAAAAAGAGAGGAAAAAGGGGAAAAAAAACAGGAGTGTCAGAGGTTCTTTTTAAAAAAAAAAAGAGAAAAAATAAATAAATGTTTCCTAGTCTGCTGTTGTCAGAGATTTTAGGTTTGAATAAAATCCTTATGTTGAACACTCAACGCAGAAAGTATACATCGCATGAATTGTCTTCTGTTTTCCTATTCTCTGTTGTTGCATGTACATTCTGGCTTTGGCAATAAGTGCTGACTGGCTTTATACTACACGTTTGAGTTATGCCATTGCTTTTCTTTCAAGTTACTTCAACTTTGGGTTTTCCATACTTCAATTACCGAAAGGAAATCTGGACTATATTTTTTTTTGAAACCCCATGGTAAAAATTTTGGGTCACTCATTTCAAGGTCTGTATAATTCAAAGTTAAAAGTCACACAACACCAGGTTATAGTCCAACAGGTTTAACTGGAAGCACTAGCTTTCAGAGCACTGCTCCTTCATCAGGTGGTCGTGATGAAGGAGCGTCGCTCCGAAAGCTAATGTTTCCAATTAAGCTTGTTGGACTATAACCTGGTGTTGTGTGATTCTTAACTTTGTACACCCAGTCCAACACCAGCACCTCCAAATCATCTATAATTCAACTTATCTTCACAGCTTAGGCCACAGTACTAACCAAGGAACCATGAAGCTGTGAAGTGGGAGTTTGATGAGCAGAGGTTATTTGACACATTGGCCAGTTGAAACCAGTTGTAATTGAAGATCATCTCAATTCTCATTTTCATCCCATTCCTTTGAACCTCATTTTTATGCCAGATTGGTAGCCAGTTGATACAGAACTTGACCATATCAGATGCTTTTTCTATTATCAATGATGCCAATCATGACTATGCAATGCTTCAATTCTGTTTCCCATGTGCTTTTCAGCCATGTTGTTTTATGCACTCAATTGCCTTGATGTAGGAATACACATTTTGTTCAGGGCAGACAATAACCTCTTTAATTACAAAGGCTCAAGGCTCATGCAAAGATCACAGAACAGCTACTAAGGTAAAGTTTAGTTTGCCGACAACTATCATAGCACATGCTTCAGAGACATCAGCTGATTGTTGATGTCAATGCCCAAGCCTCTGAATGCTTCAACCTTGCAACAAGACAGACTGCTCTTGGCCACAAACTCCAGGACCTTGTCACAATTATTAGTGCAGTTTGTACTGGAACTTTTGTCAGGCCACAGCTGGAGTACTGTGTGCAGTTCTGGTCACTACTGTATACTATAGGCAAGATGTAATTGCTTTGGAGATTCACCAAGATATTCACCTTCGCTACGACAAGAGGGTCCTTTGTCATCATAAAACAAAACAAGATAGAAGAGACATTTAACATCATCAACAACACCCTCACAGGCATAAAGTTCACCAAGGAGGAAGAAACCGACAACAAACTCGCATTCCTGGACGTCACAGTCGAAAGAACGGACAACGGAGAACTACAAACCTGCGTATACAGAAAACCGACAAACACTGACCAAATACTTAACTACACCAGCAACCATCCCAACACACACAAACAAAGCTGTATCAGAACACTATTCCAACGAGCCACGTCACACTGCAGCACAGACGAACTTCGGAAAACAGAGGAGAACCACCTATACAACGTCTTCAAAAAGAACGGATATTCAAAAAATACAGTCCGCAGATTCCTCAAGAACCACGACAAGCAGACCAAACACAGCCAGAAACCCTAACCACCTTACCATACATCAAAGAAGTTTCAGAAATGACAGCCAGACGACTGAGACCCCTCGGAATCCTAGTAGCACACAAACCCACCAACACTTTCAAACAAAAACTAACAAACTTAAAAGACCCAGTACAACCCATGGACAAAACCAACGTCATCTACAAAATTCCAAGCAAGGACTGCCACAAATACTACGTAGGACAAACAGGAAGAAAGTTAGCCACCAGGATACACGAACACCAGCTAGCCACAAAAAGACATGACCCTCTCTCCCTCGTAGCCTTACACACGGATGAAAAATCCACCATTTTGACTGGGACAACACATCTATCCTGGGACAGGCTAAGCAAAGACATGCCAGAGAATTCCTAGAGGCCTGGCACTCCAACCACAACGCCATAAACAAACACAGATCTAGATACCATCTATCAACCCCTCAGAAAACGAACAGGAAATGACATCACCACAAACCCCAGGAACCCCATCCAGGAGAAAGATATAAATAGAAAGCAGGAGACAACAGCTTCGCTTCACTTGGAGGTCGCCACTGATGATGTTACCTGGCCAGGTAATGAAACGTCTGGATATCAAACCTACAGCTCAGCGAGCAAACCTACACCCTAAACTGCATGAATCCATGTGAGATTCTGTAAATCCCTGTTTTTAGAAATAGAATCAGTCTGAACATTGGGACACAGACAGACAGACTTTAACCTCACCTTTCAATGTATTATCTGAGCTGACATGGCACTTATATAGGAAAGATATAGAGGTTTTGGAGAGGGTGTAAAGAAGGTTTACCAGGATGCTGCCTGGGCTGGAGGGCTTGCCTTATGAAGAAAGGTTGAATAAGCTCGGACTTTTCTCTCTGGAGAGAAGGAGGAAGAGAGGAGACCTGATCAAAGTATACAACACATGAAAGAAGTGAAACTATCACTGTATTCTAACAGATGAAAGGCTTAACAGACAATCAATTCTTCAATGTATAATTTCAGTTACATCACACTGCAAATTTTTGCTATAAATTCTCTGTTACGATCGAGCCCTCCACTATCACCTGATGAAGGAGCGTCGCTCCGAAAGCTAGTGTGCTTCCAATTAAACCTAAAAATCACACAACACCAGGTTATAGTCCAACAGGTTTAATTCCGAATCATGTCCAATTAAACCTGTTGGACTATAACCTGGTGTTGTGTGATTTTTAACTTTGTACACCCCAGTCCAACACCGGCATCTCCAAATCAAGATAATGAGAGGAATAGATAGAGTCAATAGCCAGAGACTTTTCCCCAGGGCAGAATTGACTGGACTGAGGGGTCACAGCTTTAAGATATTAGGGGAAAGGTGTGGAGGGGATGTCAGAGGTAGGTTCTTTAGACAGAGTTGTGAATGCATGGAATGTGTTACCAGCTGTGGTGGTGGAAGCAGAGTCACTGGGGACATTTAAGCGACTGCTGGACATGCACATGGAAAGTACTGAGTTGAGGGGTGCGTAGGTTAAGTTATTATATTTTACATTAGGATTAAACCTCGGCACAACATCGTGGGTCTAAGGGCCTGTTCTGTGCTGTACGTTTCTATGTTCTACGTTCTATTGTTAAAGTTCACTTGAGAATGTAACTTTAAATAAAGTTCTGCGATTTACATATGAAAGAACTGAAACCAACATGGTCATTCTAAAAGATGAGAGACTTTTTCAATATTTAAATTGCATCACACTGTAAACTGTTTCTATTAATTCTGTGTCATACAATCGTATACTCCACAACCACTTGATGAAGGAGCAGCGCTCTGAAAGCTAGTGCTTCCAAATAAATCTGTTGGACTATAACCTGGTATGGTGTGGTTTTTAACATTGGTCAATGGCAAGCACATCATTTTGCAGGCTCATCCATAAGCTTTCATGAGAGGATGGTGTTCATACCAACACAGATCAAAGTCTACCGAGTACTGAATCTTTTTTAAAAAAGTTTTTAGGTTTTTTTAAACAAAATTAAAAACTAGTACCAAATAGTGTAACCACTTTGCAATATAATAGCAACAACAATGTAAATACAAATGCCATTTCTTACATTACTTCTCTTTGGCTTTGAGGCATGTAAACTCTACCCGAGTCACATAAAACAGTGAGTGAAGAAGGTGCTCAGTAGAGCAAATACCTTGGCCCTGCTGTTTTAACTCATTTTTATTGCAATTACATCGCTCTATCTGCTGTCCCAAGCTTTTCCTTGATGCTCTGATAAATATTTTTGTCAACAGGCTATGTGAATCCACTCAGATCTTTATCGCTGTGACAAATTCCAACACAGTATTTGAGAACATCCATTAGATTTTAATCTAACCTATGACCATCCTTTAAAAAGGCAAATCAATAATAATTAATCTTTCAGAAATTTCAGATCTGGATCCAAAACATTGGGCTAAGATTAATTGAAATCTGACCATTAGTTTTTATAATGTTTTTCACAGATGATGAACACATTACATCCTCCCATCTTCAGTAGTGGGGTTAACTGGATGGATTCCATCTCTGCAGTTTAGAATCTATCTGCGATATTAAGTGATGGGACAAAGTCTCTAACACCAAAGTTTGTGTAAGTTTTTGAAATTGGTCATAAAGCTTAACAAAGGACAAATAACAGTATAGCACAGGAACAGGCCCACCGAGACTGTGTTGGTACGTGATGCCATTCAAAACTAAAAACCTTTTGCCTCTACATGGGCCAAACCCCCCTATTCCCCATCCATGGTCCGTACCCCCCTATTCCCTGTCCATGGTCCATACCTCCCTACTCCCCGTCTACGGTCCATATCCCTCTATTCCCTGTCCATGGTCCATACCCCCTTATTCCCCGTCTATGGCCCGTACCCCCCTATTCCCCATCCGTGGTCCATACCTCCCTATTCCCCGTCCATGGTCCATACCTCCCTATTCCCCGTCCATGGTCCGTATCCCCCTATTCCCCGTCCATGGGCCGTATCCCCCTATTCCCCATCCATGGTCCGTATCCCTCTATTCCCCGTCTATGGTCCGTACCCCCCCTATTCCCTGTCCATGGTCTGTACCTCCCTATTCCCCGTCCATGGTCCGTATCCCCCTATTCCCTGTCCGTGGTGCGTATCCCTCTATTCCCCGTCCATGGTCCGTATCCCTCTATTCCTCGTCTATGGTCCGTACCTCCCTATTCCCCATCCATGGTCCATACCTCCCTATTCCCCGTCTGTGGTCCGTACCTCCCTATTCCCATCCATGGTCCGTACCTCCCTATTTCCCTGTCCATGGTCCGTATCCCTCTATTCCCCGTCTATGGTCCGTATCCCCCATTCCCTGTCCATGGTCCGTACCCCCCTATTCCCCATTTATGATCCGTACCTCCCTATTCCCCGTCCATGGTCCGTATCCCCCTATTCCCTGTCTATGGTCCGTACCTCCCTATTCCCCGTCCATGGTCCATACCTCCCTATTCCCTGTCCATGGTCCATATCCCCCATTCCCCGTCCATGGTCTGTATCCCCCTATTCCCCGTCTATGGTCCGTACCTTATTCCCCGTCCATGGTCCATACCTCCCTATTCCCTGTCCATGGTCCATATCCCCCATTCCCCGTCCATGGTCCTTATCCCTCTATTCCCTGTCCATGGTCCGTACCTCCCTATTCCCCATCCATGGTCCGTACCTCCCTATTCCCCGTCCATGGTCCATACATAGACCCTTCCATTGCTCCTCTTCATCTTCTCTGACTAAGATAGTTCTGTCTCCATCTTACCAGTTCACTGTGGATCCCAAGTGACTTCACATTTTGTATCAGCCAGCCATGAGGGACATTGTCAAAGGCCTTGCTAAAGTCCATATAGACAACATCTACCACCTTTACCTCTTGAATCATCTTTGTTGCTACCTCAAGAAAACTCAATCAAGTTTGTGAGAAACAACCTTCCCTGTACAAAACCATTCTGCCTGTCACCAGTAAATCCACATTTTTCCAAATGTGAGAATCTTTTCCAATAATTTCTTTACCATTGAGATAAATTTCCTGGATTATCCCTGCTGCCTTTCTTTAATAAATGTTACAATGTTGGCTATTCTCCAGTCCTCTGGGACCTCTCCTGTGACTAAAGAGGATACAAGGATTTCGTACAAGTCCCAGCAATTTGCTCACCTGCCTCCCTCAACATTCTGGGATAGACAGATAGATTCCCTACAGTGTGGAAACAGGCCCTGCGGTCAAACAAGTCCACTCTGAAGAGTAACTCACCCAGACCCATTTCCCCTCCGACTAATGCACCTAACACTCTGGGCAATTTAGAATTCTCCCACATCTTTGGACTGTGGGAGAAAACCCATGCAGACATGGGGAGAATGTGCAAACTCCACACAGATAGTTACCCAAGGCTGGAATGGAACCTGGGACCCTAGAGCTGTGAGGCAGCAGTGCTAACCACTGGGCCACTGTGCCACCCCATTCTTCAGAGGTATCCCAGTGAGAAAGAAAAACATTTACATTGCATAAGAGGGTGCTGATTGGTTTCCAAGTAGAGGTGTTAGCATGGAGACTAATGATGATTCATGGAGCTAATGGAGCTAGTGATGATTCATGGAGTTAATAATGATTCATGGTAAACTGTCAAATTTCATTTAAATGTTAAACCAGGTAGGTAGACTCTGATTGGTAAAGCATTACCTTGGAAAATGAACCAGCATATCCCATCGGATCCTGGCGGCTTGTCTATCTTAATGGGTACTTTAAAATACCCACCACCATTTTTATGTTCACATGCTCCTGAATATGAACACACTCCTCTGGAGACTCACCATCCACCATTTCCTTCTCCTTTGTGAATACTGATGCAAATTATTTGTTAATTATTCCCTAATCCTGTTTGACATTTCATGGCTCCTTTTAGCCTTTCTAATTACTTTTTTGAGGACTTTCCTGCTATCTTTGGATTCATCATGGGCCCTCTCTGTCTTCAGTTTCCTAAACCTTACATATGTTACCTTTTAGACTACCCTCTTTTAAAATTGCCAAGTAACGCTTCTCATTTTAACTGGAAACAGATATTCCATGGATGTAAGGAATCCTCCCTTTAATTTACAGATAATGAGGTCTGACACTAGTAACATCACTTGCTAACTGTGAACAGCTTCCATGGTTACAGTACACATGATCTTGATTGTTACTGCAGAATAAGCTCACATTGCATCGCAAATCTTGTGTCACTTGATGCCAAAATTCTTCTGTACATTCTAAAGCAAAAATAAATTTTTTCAGGGTATAGGAAGCAAAGTGCGAATTGTACTGGATTTTCTTTGAATTTTATATGTTTATCTTTCCTGAAAGAAACACCAGCTCTTCAATTCATTGTGTAAGTGTTATTTATCCAGTGACAAACTTATATTTCACTTGTGAACATGGAATTTAATTTAGGTTGGGATGTCCTGAGATTGTGAAAGATGGTATATAAATGCAAGTTATTTTGTTGAATAATGAGTTTCAATGAAATCAGATCCTGTCCCTACCTGATATCTCTATACAATTTTTTTCAGGAGAGGTGGATGGCACTCAGATAAAACTCTAATGGTCTCTCCATTTATTTTGCCAGTAGTTTGACTGCCTCTGCCACTGAACAAAACTGCTACTATGGAATACAAAAATTGATGTTACATTACTTTTGGTAGACTATAGAGAAGTAAAACTAAATTCCTCAAAATAACTATGAGAGGTTTTATTCAGCACTCTTATTTAGTAATTGAGTATGGAAGAAAATAATATTTTATATAAATTTCCATGAACATTTGTGTCAAATAAAGGTTTGAGCTCCTCCAATCACAAATTGTCTTTCCCAATCAGGTGCCTTGCATTTTCCAATCTCCAGAGCCAGAATTGAGGGTGGGAGGAGCACCACAGGAAGGGAGACTATGATTGGAGATCTTTGCTGACCACTCATCACTGCACATTGACGGAACTCTGATAGGTTTTCTGGATGTCACTTTGAAGGGAGTTGAGAAATGGAGAAAATTTGCAGATGTGCTGGTTGATGGGAGAGTTGAAAGTCATCTGATTTTTCAGATAGTTTGGAGAGTATTAATTATTTTGGTTCTCGGAAAGATCTTGCACGTGGAATATCAGACCAGCCTGTTCCCTTTGAACTTTACTATGTTGTTTGTGTTTCCTGTCACAATGATTATGCTGACGAGAGGTGATAAGTTGCTATTTTCCATTCAGCTCTTGCCACTTCAGATCAGTACCACGGTTCTGTGAAAGCATAACAATGCTGTTCATCAGTTGCGATTCCTGATGAAGGGCTTTTGCCCGAAACGTCGATTTTACTGTTCATCGGATGCTGCCTGAATTGCTGTGCTCTTCCAGCACCACTAATCCAGAATCTGGTTTCCAGCATCTGCAGTCATTGTTTTTACCTTGTTGTACCAATCAGCTGTGTGTTATACCTGGTATTGACAACATTAAGTTGATTTGATAGATCATGTTTTGGTTTGATTTTAACAAGATTGTCTCTCATTGACACAAGCACACAATTTTGTGATTTTCTTTCAACAATAAAACAGAAGTTTATCAAATAAAAGAAATGAAGAAAAAATAGCACAGACCAATTCATTTACTGATAACACGTATTCAAAGAATTTTAAATAACAGTAAATGTATAATCCCGTGAATTCCAAATCACTCCTTTGCAATTTCCAAAAGCCATGGAGGGAATCAGAAAGCTGGGAGCAAGGTGTGATTAGGTGGCATTTTTCTCAGTGGTGAGACTAGGCAATCCATGCCTGCTGTCCATCCAGAACATGGTTGGTGCTGCTTGCCTTGGCCATGTTCCATTGAAACTGCTTATTGTCCATTTATTTTCTTTCTTCTGCTAGCTTGGATCAGATATTCTAACTGGTTAATCTCATTTTTTCCCATATAATGTTGCAGGGTACTTCATGATGTTGAAATCATGTGTTTTTATCAATGGCAACAAGTCATTTATCAGGAAACAGGAAGCATTAACTAGACAACTAAATCACATAACAGCCAAAGAAAACACTCTGGCATCCATCTTCAGCAAAGTCGTTCAGTGACTAAAAATCTGAAATACTGTGTAAACAGAAAATGCTGAGAAATCTCAGGTCAGGAAGAGTTAATATTTTAGCTAATGACCATTAAAAATTTGTCCGAATTCATTTTCCTGAAACTCTCCACAGATGCTGCATGAGCATTTTCCGTTTTTACTTCTGCTTTTCATCTTGCCAGTTTACCGCAAACACAAAGGTTGTTATTCACATAATGTAAGCTGCATGTGAATCAATGTTGAGTTTGCATGACAATGATGTATATTATTAATTTTTACTTGCACACACTTACAAATTCCTCTCCATCTAAACCCTTAACACTATGGCAGTCCCAATCTATGTTTGGAAAGTTAAAATCCCCTACCATAACTACCCTATTATTCTTCCAGATAACTGAGATCTCCTTACAAGTTTGTTTCTCAATTTCCCTCGCACTATTATGGGTCTATAATACAGTCCCAATAAGGTGATCATCCCTTTCTTATTTCTCAGTTCCACCCAAATAACTTCCCTGGATGGATTTCCAGGAATATCCTCCCTCAGTACAGTTGTAATGCTATCCCTTATCAAAAATGCCACTCCCCCTCCTCTTTTGCCTCCCTTGATGTTGTGAAATTTGAAAAGGTTCAGAAAAGATTTACAAGGATGTGGCCAGGGTTGGAGGATTTGAGCTATAGAGAGAGGCTGAATAGGCTGGGGCTGTTTTCCCTGGATCGTCGGAGGCTGAGGGGTGACCTTATAGAGGTTTACAAAATTATGAGGGGCATGGATAGAATAAATAGACAAAGTCTTTTCCCTGGGGTCGGGAGTCCAGAACTAGAGGGCCTAGGTTTAGGGTGAGAGGGGAAAGATATAAAAGGGACATAAGAGGCAACTTTTTCATGCAGAGGGTGGTAAGTGTATGGAATGATCTGCCAGAGGAAGTGGTGGAGGTTGGTACAATTGCAACATTTAAGAGGCATTTGGATGGGTATATGAATAGGAAGGGTTTGGAGGGATATGGGCTGGGTGCTGGCAGGTGGGACTAGATTGGGTTGGGATATCTGGTCAGCATGGACAGGTTGGACTGAAGGGTCTGTTTCCATGCTGTATATCTCTATGACTCTAAGTTAAATGCAGACAGATAGATTATGAAAGCAATGGTGTGCCAGTTCTTCAGAATGGTGTACACATCGGACAGAATGAGCCAAATAAAATAAAACTATCGTTGAGGATGAAAACCCCAAGAGGTAAAAGAGTTGAAATGTTTCCTTGGCTTGATCAAAAACATGAGCTCCTTTCTTACTTCATATATCTGAACACATAGCAAACTGGCAGGAGCTGATGAAAGAAGATGGAGCGCAGTCAGTCACACAACAGGAATCTTAATAAACTCAGGAAGGTAATATATCATGTAGGTAAGAATGGCAGATTTCTCTCACTAGTGTTGTTTTTATAACAATCATCCAGTTAGACTTTGTGGGTGGAGCTGAGAAATAAGAAGGGGATGGTGACGTTATTGGGGTTGTATTATAGGCCCCCAAATAGTCAATGAGAATTAGAGGAACAAATATGCAGGGAGACTGGGGAGACTTGCAGGAGCAATAGGGATGTCATAGTCGGGGATTCTAATTTTCCTAACATAGACTGAGACTGCCAGAGCATTAAGTGCTTAGATGGGGTCGAATTTGTTCAGTGTGTTCAGGAAAGTTTCCTCAAGCAGTTTATAGATGGTCCTATTCAGAAAGGGGCAAAACTCAACCTACTCTAGGGAAATAGGGCAAGACAGATGATGACAGTAGGAGAGCACTTTGGGACAAATGACCATAGTTCTATTAATTTTTAAATAGTTATTTAGAGGGACAAAACTGGTTCACAGGTTCAAATTCTAAATTGGAGCAAAGTGAATTTTGATGGAATTATCAGGAGCTTGCAGGGGTTAAAAGCAAATTACTGCGGATGTTGGAATCTGAAACCAAAAGAGAAAATGCTGGAAAATCTCAGCAGGTCTGGCAGCATCTGTAAGGAGAGAAAAGAGCTGACAGTTCGAGTCTAACTAACTCTTTGTCAAAGCTAAAGAAAAGGAGAAATAGGGAGGTATTTATACTAGGCTGAGAGAAGGTGAGTCATGGCTACAGAAGCAAAGGTAGCAATAAAGAGGTGATAATGACAGTGCATAGAGAGATTATAGGGAGATTAGGAGTTGTGAATGATCAAGGCTAAACCAGGGCTATGTGACAAAATATGTGGGGGATGGGGGGGATGGGTGAAGCAGAGGCAAAATGGAAAACAGGGCAGAAGGGTAGCAAAGGGGGAAGAGGAGAGGAAAAAGGTGATGAGAGAGTGGGGAGCGAGAGAAAGAGAGACAATCAAGAAATTTTCACTCCTTACAGATGCTGCCAGACCTGCTGAGATTTTCCAGCATTTCCTCTTTTGCTTGCAGGGGTTGATTTGAGTAGTTTGTTTGCAGGCAAGGAGAACTCTGGTAAGTGGGAGACCTTTAAAAGTGAGATAGCTAGAGTTCAAGGTCTCTATGTTCCTGTTAGGATGAGGAGGAAGGTTGGCAGGAATAAGGAATAATGGATGACAAGGGAAATGGAGACTTTGACCAGAATAAAGGAAGCATGGTTCAGGTACAAGGGAATCTGTGGAGGTTATCATGGAATACAGGAGTTTACTGAAGAAGGAAATCAGAAGGGCCAAAAAGGGGGCATGAGATAAGCTTGGCTGAGAAGATTAGGGGGAAACCAAAGAGATGCTTTAAGAATATTAAAGGAGAAAGAATAACTAGAGAGAGAATAGCACCCCTCAAGGACGAGAGTGGACATCTATGTGGTGAACCGCAGGAGACAGTTGAGATTTTCAGTGAATATTTCTCCTCTGTGTTTACCACAGAGAAAGACTTGAGAACTTGGGAAGTTAGTAGTGATGTCTTGGGGGCAGTCCATATCATAATAGAGGAGGTGTTGGATGTATCAGAATATATGAAGGTGGATAAATCTCCTGGTCTTGATCAGGTATATCCAAGAACACTGCAACTGGCTATTAAAGAAATTGTAGGGGTCCTGGCTGATATTTTTGCATCATCATTAGCCATGGGTGAGGTCCCAGAGGACTGGAAGGTGGTGAATGTTGCACCCTTGTTCAAGAAGGGCTGCAGAGAAAAGCTGGGGTACTCAACACCAATAAGCCTAACATCTGTGGTGGGTAAGTTACTTGAAAAGATTGTGAGGGACAAGGTAGACATGCATTTGGAAAGACAGGGTTTGATTAGGAGTAGTCAGCATGAGTTCTTTGATGAAGTGACCAGTAAGATTGACTGGGGCGGCACGGTGGCACAGTGGTTAGCACTGCTACCTCACACCGCCAGAGACCTGGGTTCAATTCCTGCCTTGGGTAACTGGCTGTGTGGAGTTTGCGCATTCTCCCCGTGTCTGTGTGGGTTTGCTCCAGTTTCCTCCCACAGTCCAAAGATGTGCAGGTCAGGTGAATTGGCCATGCTAAATTGCCCATAGTGTTAGGGGTAAATACAGGGTAGGGAAAATGGGTCTGGGTGGGTTACTCTTTGGAGGGTCGGTGTGGACTTGTTGGGCTGAAGTGCCTGTTTCCACACTGTAGGGAATCTAATGAGCACAGGGCAGTGGACAGAGTCTGGATCTGGTTGTAAGTTTGCTCGCTGAGCTGGAAGGTTTGTTTTCAGATGTTTTGTCACCATACTAGGTAACATCATCAGTGAGCCTCTGGTGAAGTGCTGGTGTTATGTCCCACTATCTATTTATGTGTCTTGGTTTCTTAAGGTGGGTGATATCTTCCCCAGTTCTTTTCCTCAGCGGATGGTAGATGGGGTCGAAATCGTTGTGTTTATTGATAGAGTTTATTGATAGAATGCCAGGCTTCTAGGAATTCCTGTGTATGTCTCTGTTTAGCATGTCCCACGATGGTTGTGTTGTCCCAGTCAAAGTGGTGTTGAGAGTGTGATGCTGAAAAAACACAGCAGGTCAGGCAGTATCCATCTTGGAGGAGGTGAAAGACGTGGGCGGTGTCCCAAACATAGGTGGGGCATACCTGGACTAAGGGGGACAGGATAGTGTCAAGGTATGCAGAGATGAGTTCAGTGGGGCAGGAGCAGGCTGAGACAATGGGCCGACTGGGGCAGTCAGGTTTGTGAATCTTCAGTAAGAGGTAGAACTGGGCAGTATGAGGTACACGGACAATGAGGTTGGAGGCAGTGGATGGGAGATCCCCAGAGGTGATGAGGTTGTGGATGGTCAGGGAGATGATGGTTTGGTGATAGGAGGTGAGATCGTGATCGAGGGGGCAGTAGGAGGAGGTGCCTGTGAGTTGGCGCCACCCACATCCTTTACCGCCTCCAAGATTTACTTTTTCCCAGCCCCCTACACCTCATCTTCATCATGGACATCCAGTGCCTATACACATACATCCATCACGATGAAGGTCTCCAAGCTCTTCATTTCTTCCTCTCACGCTGTCCCAACAGTACCCTTCCACCGACACCCTTATCTGCCTGGCTGAACTGGTCCTCACCCTCAACAACTTCTCCTTCCAATCCTCCCAAACCAAAGGGGTAGCCATGGGCACCCACATGGGACCCAGCTATGCCTACCTCTATGTCAGGTACATGGATCAGGCCATCTTCTGCAGTTACACCAGCACCACCCCCAACTGTTCCTCCGCTACGTCGATGACTGTAACAGCGCCACCTCGTGCTCCCATGAGGAGGTTGAACAGTTCATCAACTTCACCAACATCTTTCACCACAACCTCAAATTCACCTGGATCATCTCAGACCTTTCCCTCCCCTTCCTGGACCTCTCCATATCCATCTCCGGTGACTGACTAACCACAGACATCTACTACAAACTCACCAACTCTCACAGCTACTTAGACTACACCTCCTCCCACCCTACCTCCTGTAAAAGTGCCATGCCTTATTCCCAATTCCTCTGCCTCCGCTGCATCTGTTCCCAGGATGACCAATTCCACTTTAGAAAATCCCAGATGGCCTCCTTCTTTCAACATCGCAATTTCCCTTCCCATGTGCTCAACGATGCCCTCCAGCGCATCTCCTCCACTTCCTGCACCACTGCCCTAGAACCCCACCCCTTTCAACGCAACAAGGACAGAGCCCCACTGGGCCTCACTTCCACCCCACCAACCTCCAGATACATTGCATCATCCTCCGCCACCTACAAACGGACCCCACCACCGGAGATATATTTCTCTCCCCACCCCGATCAGCATTTCAGAGAGACCATTCCCACCGCGACTCCTTCGTCAGGTCCACACACCCCCACCATCCCACACCCCACTCCTGGCACCTTCCCCTGTCACTGCAG
Organism: Chiloscyllium plagiosum; assembly: GCF_037043375.1. Classification (NCBI taxonomy): domain Eukaryota; kingdom Metazoa; phylum Chordata; class Chondrichthyes; order Orectolobiformes; family Hemiscylliidae; genus Chiloscyllium; species Chiloscyllium plagiosum. The sequence continues at coordinate 56,456,103 of NW_028270163.1, read as the reverse complement.
AAAGTGCAAAACCAGCGTCCTCACCACTCCCCTCACCTCCGTCCAAGGCCCCAAAGGATCCTTCCACATCCGTCAGAAATTTACCTGTACCTCTACCAATGTCATCTACCGCATCTGTTGCTCCCGATGTGGTCTTCTTTATATTGGGGAGATTAGATGCCTACTTGTGGATCGTTTCAGAGAACATCTCTGGGACACCCACACCAACCAACCCCACCTCCCGTGGTTGATCACTTCAACTTCCCCTCGCACTCCGCCAAGAACATGCAGGTCCTGGGCCTCCTCCATCGCCAAACCCTAACTACCCAATGCATGGAGGAAGAACACCTCATCTTCCGTCTTGGGACCCTGCAACCACACGGGATCAATGTGGATTTTAAGAGTTTCCTCATTTCCCCTCTCCCACATTATCCCAGTCACTAGCCTCCAACTCAGCACTGCCCTCCTGACCTGTGCATCGCCTTGTGCTGGAGGGTGGCATGGTGGCTCAATGGTTATCAGTGCTGCCTCACAGCGTCAGGAACCCAGGTTCAATTCCAGCCTTGGGCGACTGTCTGTGTGGAGTTTGCACATTCTCCCCGTGTCTGCATGGGTTTCCTCCGGGTGCTCCGGTTTCCTCCCACAATACAGAGATATGCAGGTCAGGTGAATTAGTCATGCTGAATTGCTCATAGTGTTAGGTGCCTTAGTCAGAGGGGATCTGGGTGGGTTACTCTTTGAAGGGTAGGTGTGGACTTGTTGGGCCGAAGGGCCTGTTTCCACACTGTAGGCAATCTAATCTAAAACCCTTCTCATCTATCCACTCCACCCTCCTCTCCGACCTATCATCTTCTCCCTCACCTCCATTCTCAGCTACCTTACCCCCCAACCCCACTCTCAGCTCCTCCAGCCCATAAGCCTCATTCCTGAAGAAGGGCTTATGCCTGAAATGTTGATTCTCCTGCTCCTCAGATGCTGCCTGACCTTCTCTGGTTTTCCAGTACTACACTCTCAACTCTGATCTCCAGCATCTGCAGTCCTCGCTTTCTCCCAGTCAAAGTGGTGTTCTTCTTCGTCTGTATGTGAGGATACTAGTGCTACTGGATCATGTCTTTTGGTGGCTAGTTGGTGTTCATCTATCCTAGTGGCTAGTTTTTCGCCTGTTTGTCTGATGTAGTGTTTGTTACAGTCCTTGCATGGTATTTTGTAAATGACAATTGTTTTGCTGGTCGTTTGTGTAGGGTCCTTTAGGTTCATTAGCTGCTGTTTAAGTGTGTTGGTAGGTTTATGGGCTACGATGATGCCAAGGGGTCTGAATAGTCTGGAAGTCATTTCAGAGATGTGTTTGATGTATGGTAATGTGGCTAGGGTTTCTGGGTGCGTTGTGTCTGCTTGTTGGGGTTTGTTGTTGAGAAATCAGCGGATTGTGTTTATTGGGTACTCATTCTTCCTGAATACGCTGTACAGGTATTTTTGTTCTGCTGTTTGTAGTTCCTGGGTGCTGCCGTGTGTTGTGGCATAGTCCGCTGATTGGTTGGACAAGCTATGACTTTTTTCTTTAGAGTGTAGGAGACTGAGGGGAGAGATCTTATAGAAGTGTATAAGATAATGAGAGGCATGGATTGGGTGAATGCACTCAGTCTTTTTCCTAGGTTGGGGCATCGAGGACTAGGGGGCTTCAGTTTAAGGTTAGAGGGGAAAGAATAAAAGGGAACCTGAGGGGCAACTTTTTTACACAGAGGGTGGTACAAATATGGAATGAGCTGCCAGTGGAAGTAGTTGAGGCGGGTACATTAACAACATTTAAAAGACATTTGGACAATGCATGAATTGGAAAGGTTTAGGAGGATCTGGGCTATGTGCAGGGAAATGGGGTTAGTGTAGGTGGACGCTTTGATTGGTCTGGACCAGTTTGGACCAAAGGGCTTGTCTCTGTGCTGTACGTCGTTATGGGTCTATATGCCCCCAGTTCCAAATCATCTGAAACTCAGACATTAAATGAGAAAACTTAACTAAAAGGAAAATACTGTGAATGCTGGGAATCTAAAGTAAACACAGAGAATGATGATGAAGCTCAGCAGGTCTGGCAGCATCTGTAGCAAGAGGACTAGAGTTAATGATTTGAGTCCAATATGAATTTTTGAGAACGGGAGTTCTGAACTGGACTTCAGTTCTGATTAAAAGTCATATTGGACTCTACACATTAACTCCATTTCTCTCACCACTGATGCTGCTGCCAGACCTGCTGAGTTTCTCCAGCATTTTCTGTTTGTTTCAATTACTGCTTGTTCAAACAGTTGGTGACAATGCTTGCCATGTCAGGTGTTGGTTTACTTGCTTTTCAAAACTGCAGTGATGCTTTCAAAAACTGATTTTCAAAGCTGTTCTTTCTCATTTCAATGAACAGTTTTGAAAAACACGAAATAAAAAGACGTGGTCCTTATATAAGAAAAAAGCTCAAAAATATAGATGGGCAGTGAGACAACTGTACAGATGAACAGACGGTGTTATTTACTGGGTCTGAAGATTGTGAAGGAGCAAATATGGCCTTTGCAGTGATATGTACTTCTTGTCAGATGTGGGAGTTTAAAGAGAGTTTAAGGGTTACTGTGGATTATATCTGCCATAAATGCTGTTGGATGCAAATCTTATCAGATCGAGTGGATCAGTTGGAGAGACAAATAGAAGCGATGAGGAATTTGCAACAGCTGCAGTATGTGATGGATGGCAGTTATAGAAAGGGGGGAAAGTCTCAGATACAGTCACATAGATGGGTTAACTCCAGGAGGGTAAGAGAGGTAGGCAGCTAGAGCTGGAGTCTTTTGTGGATATACCCATTTCAAACAGGTATGCTGTTTTGGAAAATGTAGGGGGTGATGGATTCTCAGGGGAACGTAGCACAAACAGCCAAGTTTCTGGTATTGAGACTGGCTCGAATGCAACGAGGGATACGTCGGCTTCCAAGAGATCATTTGTGTTAAAGGATTCTGTAGTCAGAGGTACAGACAGACGTTTCTGTGGCCAGCAGAGAAAAATCAGAATGGTGTGTTGTTTCCCTGGTGCCAGGATCAAGGATGTCTCAGAGAGGGTGCAGAGTGTTCTCACAGGGGAGAGGGGCCAGCAAGAGGTCATTGTACACATTGGAACCGACGACATTGGAAGGGAAAAGGTTGAGACTCTGAAGGGAGATTACAGAGAGTTAGGTAGAAGTTTAAAAGGAGGTCCTCAAGGGCAGTAATATCTGGATTACACCCAGTGCTACGAGCTAGTGAGGGCAGGAATAGGAGGATAGAACAGATTAATGCATAGAACATAGAACATAGAACATAGAAGAATACAGCGCAGTACAAGACCTTTGGCCCTCGATGTTGCGCCAATCCAAGCCCACCTAACCTACACTAGCCCACTATCCTCCATATGCCTATCCAATGCCCGCTTAAATGCCCATGAGGGAGAGTCCACCACTGCTACTGGCAGGGCATTCCATGAACTCACGACTCGCTGAGTAAAGAACCTACCCCTAACATCTGTCCTATACCTACCCCCCCTTAATTTAAAGAAAGTGAGGTCTGCAGATGCTGGAGATCAGAGATGGAAATGTGTTGCTGGAAAAGCGCAGCAGGTCAGGCAGCATCTAGGGAACAGGAGAATCGACGTTTCGGGCATTAGCCCTTCTTCAGGAAGCCTTTCCTGAAGAAGGGCTAATGCCCGAAACGTCGATTCTCCTGTTCCCTAGATGCTGCCTGACCTGCTGCGCTTTTCCAGCAACACATTTCCATCACTATCCTCCATATGCCTATCCAATGCCCGCTTAAATGCCCATAAAGAGGGAGAGTCCATCACTGCTACTGGCAGTGCATTCCATGAACTCACGACTCGCTGAGTAAAGAACCTACCCCTAACATCTGTCCTATACCTACCCCCCCTTAATTTAAAGCTATGCCCCCTCGTAATAGCTGACTCCATATGTGGAAAAAGGTTCTCACGGTCAACCCTATCTAAACCCCTAATCATCTTGTACACCTCTATCAAGTCACCCCTAAACCTTCTTTTCCCCAATGAAAACAGCCCCAAGTGCCTCAGCCTTTCCTCATACGATCTTCCTACCATACCAGGCAACATCCTGGTAAACCTCCTCTGCACCCGTTCCAGTGCCTCCACATCCTTCCTATAGTATGGCGACCACAACTGCACACAATACCCCAGATGCGGCCGCACCAGAGTCTTATACAACTGCAACATGATCTCAGGACTCCGGAACTCAATTCCTCTACCAATAAAAGCCAGTACGCCATATGCCTTCTTCACCGCACTATTTACCTGGGTGGCAACTTTCAAAGATCTGTGTACATGGACACCAAGATCCCTCTGCTCATCCACACTACCAAGTATCCGACCATTAGCCCAGTACCCCATCTTTTTGTTACTCTTACCAAAGTGAATCACCTCACACTTCGCTAACTTGAACTTCATTTGCCACCTTTCTGCCCAGTTCTGCAGCTTATCTATATCCCGCTGTAACCTGCCACATCCTTCCTCACTGTCAACAACTCCTCCGACTTTCGTATCATCCGCAAACTTGCTCACCCAACCATCTAGCCCCTCCTCCAGGTCATTTATAAAAATGACAAACAGCAATGGTCCCAAAACAGATCCTTGTGGAACACCGCCAGTAACGGCACTCCAAGATGAACCTTTACCATCAACTGCTACCCTCTGTCTTCTTCCAGCCAGCCAATTCCTAATCCAAACCTCCAACTCACCCTCAATGCCATACCTCCGTATTTTTTGAAGTAGCCTACCATGGGGAACCTTATCAAACGCCTTGCTAAAATCCAAATACACCACATCTACCGTTTTCCCCTCGTCCACCTCCTTAGACACCTTCTCAAAGAATTCAATAAGGTTTGTGAGGCACGACTTGCCCTTCACAAAACTATGCTGACTATCCTTGATCACATTATTCCTATCCAGATGTTCATAAATCCTATCCCTTACAATTCTCTCTAAGACTTTGCCCACAACAGAAGTGAGACTCACCGGCCTATAGTTACTAGGGTTATCCCTACTCCCCTTCTTGAACAAGGGAACCACATTTGCTAGCCTCCAGTCTTCTGGCACTACTCCTGTAGACAACGAGGACATAAAAATCAAGGCCAATGGTTCTGCAATCTCCTCCCTTGATTCCCAGAGAATCCTAGGATAAATGCCATCAGGCCCAGGGGACTTATCTATTTTCACCCTTTCCAGAATTTCCAACATCTCTTCCCTACATACCTCAAAGCCATTCATTCTACTTAATTGTGACTCAGTATTCACATTGGCAACAATGTCCTGTTCCTGAGTGAATACTGACGAAAAGTATTCATTCAGTGTCTCCCCAATCTCTTCAGCCTCCACACGCAACTTCCCACTACTATCCTTGACTGGACCTATTCCTACTGAGGAGCTGGTGTATGGGAGAAGGATTCACATAAATTGGAAGGGGACTAATATACTGGCAGGGAAATTTGCTAGAACTGCTTGGGAGGATTTAAACTAGTAAGGTGGGGGGGGGTGTGGGACCCAGGGAGATAGTGAGGAAAGAGCTCGATCTGAGACGGGTAAGCTGAGAACAGAAGTGAGTCAAACAGTCAGGGCAGGCAGGGACAATGTAGGACTAATAAATTAAACTGCATTTATTTCAATGCAAGGGGCCTAACAGGGAAGGCAGATGAACTCAGGGCATGGTTAGGAACATGGGACTGGGATATCATAGCAATTACGGAAACATGGCTCAGGGATGGGCAGGACTGGCAGCTTAATGTTCCAGGATACAAATGCTACAGGAAGGATAGAAAGGGAGGCAAAAGAGGAGGGGGAGTGGCATTTTTGATAAGGGATAGCATTACAGCTGTGCTGAGGGAGGATATTCCCGGAAATACATCCAGGGAAGTTATTTGGGTGGAACTGAGAAATAAGAAAGGGATGATCACTTTATTGGGATTGTATTATAGACCCCCCAATAGTCAGAGGGAAATTGAGAAACAAACTTGTAAGGAGATCTCAGCTATCTGGAAGAATAAGATGATCAGGAGAATAGATAGAGTAGGAGAAAGTGAGGTCTGCAGATGCTGGAGATCAGAGCTGAAAATGTGTTGCTGGAAAAGCGCAGCAGGTCAGGCAGCATCCAGGGAACAGGAGAATCGATGTTTTGGGCATAAGCTCATTCCTGAAGAAGGGCTTATGCCCGAAACGTCGATTCTCCTGTTCCCTGGATGCTGCCTGACCTGCTGTGCTTTTCCAGCAACACATTTTCAGCAATAGATAGAGTAGACAATCAGAGACTTTTTCCCCGGGTATAACAGAGTGTTACAAGGGGACATAAATTTAAGATGAAGGGTGGAAGGTATAAGGGGGATGTCAGGGGTAGGTTCTTTACCCAGAGAGTGGTGGTGGCATGGAATGCGCTGCCTGTGGGAGTGGCAGAGTCAGAATCATTGGTGACCTTTAAGTGGCAATTGAATGGGTACATGGATAGATGCTTAAGCTAGGACAAATGTTCGGCACAACATCGTGGGCCGAAGGGCCTGTTCTGTGCTGTATTGTTCTATGTTCTATGTTCTGTAATAAGGTGGTTATAGTAGGGGATTTTAACTTTCCAAACATCGACTGGGACTGCCATAGTGTTAAAGGTTTGGAGGGAGAGGAATTTCTTAAGTGTGTACAAGACAATTTTCTGATTCAGTATGTGGATGCAACTACTAGAGGAGGTGCAAAACTTGACTTACTCTTGGGAAATAAGGCAGGGCAGGTGACTGAGGTGTCACTGGGGGAGCACTTTGGGGCCAGTGACCATAATTCTATTCGTTTTAAAATCATGATGGAAAAGGATAGACCAGATCTAAAAGTTGAAGTTCTAAATTGGAGAAAGGCCAATTTTGACGGTATTAGGCACGAATTTTCAAAAGCTGATTGGAGGCAGATGTTTGCAGGTAAAGGGACGGCTGGAAAATGGGAAGCCTTCAGAAATGAGATAACAAGAATCCAGAGAAAGTATATTCCTGTCAGGGTGAAAGGGAAGGCTGGTAGGTAAAGGGAATGCTGGATGACTAAAGAAATTGAGGGTTTGGTTAAGAAAAAGAAGGAAGCATATGTCAGGTATAGACAGGATAGATCGAGTGAATCCTTAGAAGAATATAAAGGCAGTCGGAGTATACTTGAGGGAAATCAGGAGGGCAAAACGGGGACATGAGATAGCTTTGGCAAATAGAATTAAGGAGAATCCAAAGGGGTTTTACAAATATATTAAGGACAAAAGGGTAACTAGGAAGAGAATAGGGCCCCTCAAAGATCAGCAAGGCGGCCTTTGTGTGGAGCCACAGAAAATGGGGGAGATACTAAATGAATATTTTGCATCAGTATTTACTGTGGAAAAGGATATGGAAGATATAGAATGTAGGGAAATAGATGGTGACATCTTGCAAAATGTCTAGATTACAGAGGAGGAAGTGCTGGATGTCTTGAAACGGTTAAAGGTGGATAAATCCCCAGGACCTGATCAGGTGTACCCGAGAACTCTGTGGGAAGCTAGAGAAGTGATTGCGGGCCTCTTGCTGAGATATTTGTATCATCGATAGTCACAGGTGAGGTGCCGGAAGACTTGAGGTTGGCAAATGTGGTGCCACTGTTTAAGAAGGGTGGTAAGGACAAGCCAGGGAACTATAGACCAGTAAGCCTGATATCGGTGGTTGGCAAGTTGTTGGAGGGAATCCTGAGGGACAGGATGCACATGTATTTGGAAAGACAAGGACTGATTCGGGACAGTCAACATGGCTTTGTGCGTGGGAAATCATGTCTCACAAACTTGATTGAGTTTTTTGATGAAGTAACAAAGAAGATTGATGAGGGCAGAGCAATAGATGTGATCTATATGGACTTCAGTTAGGCATTCGACAAGGTTCCCCATGGGAGACTGATTAGCAAGGTTAGATCTCACGGAATACAGGGAGAACTAGCCATTTGGATACAGAACTGGCTCAAAGGTAGAAGACAGAGGGTGGTGGTGGAGGGTTGTTTTTCAGACTGGAGGCCTGTGACCAGTGGAGTGCCACAAGGATCGGTGCTGGGTCCTCTACGTTTTGTCATTTACATAAATGATTTGGATGCGAGCATAAGAGGTACAGTTAGTAAGTTTGCAGATGACACCAAAATTGGAGGTGTAGTGGACAGCGAAGAGGGTTACCTCAGATTACAACGGGATCTTGAACAGATGGGCCAATGGGCTGAGAAGTGGCAGATGGAGTTTAATTCAGATAAATGCGAGGTGCTACATTTTGGGAAAGCAAATCTTAGCAGGACTTATACACTTAATGGTAAGGTCCTAGGGAGTGTTGCTGAACAAAGAGACCTTGGAGTGCAGGTTCATAGCTCCTTGAAAGTGGAGTCGTAGGTAGATAGGATAGTGAAGAAGGCGTTTGGTATGCTTTCCTTTATTGGTCAGAGTATTGAGTACAGGAGTTGGGAGATCATGTTGCGGCTGTACAGGACATTGGTTAGGCCACAGTTGGAATATTGCATGCAATTCTGGTCTCCTTCTTATCGGAAAGATGTTGTGAAACTTGAAAGGGTTCAGAAAAGATTTACAAGGATGTTGCCAGGGTTGGAGGATCTGAGCTACAGGGAGAGGCTGAACAGGCTTGGGTTGTTTTCACTGGAGCGTCAGAGGCTGACGGGTGACCTTATAGAGGTTTACAAAATTATGAGGGGCATGAATAGGATAAATAGACAAAGTCTTTTCCCTGGGATCGGAGAGTCCAGAACTAGAGGGCATAGGTTTAGGGTGAGAGGGGAAAGATATAAAAGAGACCTAAGGGGCAACTTTATCACGCAGAGGGTAGTACGTGTATGGAATGAGCTGCCAGAGGATGTGGTGGAGGCTGGTACAATTGCAACATTTAAGAGGCATTTGGATGGGTATATGAATAGGAAGGGTTTGGAGGGATATGGGCTGGGTGTTTGCAGGTGGGACTAGATTGGGTTGGGATATCTGGTTGGCATGGACGGGTTGGACCAAAGGGTCTGTTTCCATGCTGTACATCTCTATGACTCTATGACTCTAACATCATGAATGCGTGGCAATAGTGAACCTATTAAAGGTAACATCATCAATAGAAGCATTCACACAGGCAAGTTTCAGAGCATGCAGTCCTTCTGGGTTAGCAGCACTCAACTGAAACCTGCCTGATATTGATGCCATCCTGGTGAGATCTTCAAGACGACTCGCCAGTCCAAGCCACTTCCCTGCACTTCATGGATGTCTCAGTACTGAGAAAAAAAATTTGTAATTCAGACTCTAATGTGACCATGAATCCAATGCCAACTGTCAGGATAAACCCAATTGATTCACTAATGTCCTTTAGGGAAGGAAATCTGTCATTCTTACCTGGTCTGACCTACATGTAACTCCAGACCCTTAGCGGTATGGGTTGGCTCTTAACCACCCTGTGGGCAATGAGAGATGGGCAATAAATGCTGACCTAGAGCTACACTCTCATCCCATGTATGAACAAAATAAACTTGGAATCATTTCCTGACAAAAGTCTGCCTGCTAAGGTGCCCACCGAGGAGATACTCCGAGAGATACCCGTGGGTGGTTCCAGGTCCAATGAGGACAGCAGGCAGATACCAAACACTGCAAACTCAAACAGAGAGCCTTCAGTCTGAGAAGGAAGGACCCTACCTCTGTCAGCTGGGAACAAGAGTACCTCAATCTTGGGATAATCTCCAAAGTGATTAATTATATATCTATGTAAAAAAAAATCTCTGGCCACAGTCCCCAGGACATCCCCATGTAGGAGAATATCCTGCACAATAGCAGGATCGGGGGTGAGTGGGAAAGGTTAAAACAGGACACCACAGGCCCTTTGAGACCTGCCACCAGCAAGCCAGTTCCAGGCTTGGTGCTCAGTTGGCTATCTGTATACTGCGATGTAGTCCTGCAGTGGGCTTGACTACCTGCAGTGGGCTTGTTCATTTCATTATGTAGATTGGCTACTTGCCATTGCTGGGCAAGCAGAACACTCAGTGACAGGAACACATTAAGCTTTTGCTGTTTTAATTATTCCTCCTGGTCCCCACCTGGAAACACAACATGCTGGGAATTTCAGAGACCAATTGAACGTTGAAGGAGTGAAAGGCCCTACTGGCCATTTACTCAGCATCTTGATGATCACATGGTGCAATCCAGCAGAAATTGAGCAATGGAGCATATCCCAATGCCCTTAGCTTCCCACAGAGTTCTAGGGTACACCTGATCAGGTCCTGGGGATTTATCCACTATTATGCGTTTCAAGACATCCAGCACTTCCTCCTCTGTAATATGGACATTTTTCAAGATGTCACCATCTGTCTCCCTACATTCTGTGTCTTCCATGTCCTTCTCCACAGTAAACACTGATGTAAAATACTAATTTAGTATCTCCCCCATCTCCTGCGGCTCCACAGAAAGGCTACTTTGCTGTTCTTTGAGGGGCCCTATTCTCTCCCTAGTTACCCTTTTGGCCTTAATTATTTATGAACTCCCTTTGGATTCGCCTTAATTGTATTTGCCAAAGCTATCTCATGTCCCCTTTTTGCCCTTCTCTCTTAAGTATACTCCTACTGCCTTAAGTATACTCCTACTGCCCATTTTTCAACCGTCCCTTTACCTGTGAACATCTGCACCCAATCTGCTTTTGAAAGTTCTTGCCTAATACCATCAAAATTGACCTTCCTCCAATTTAGAACTTCAACTTTTAGATCTGGTCTATCCTTTTCCTTCACTATTTTAAAGCTCATAGAATTATGGTCACTGGCCCCAAAGGGCTCCCCCAGTGACACCTCAGTCACCTGCCCTGCCTTATTTCCCAAGAATAGGTCAAGTTTGCACCTTCTTTAGTAGAAATATCTGCATATTGAATCAAAAGTTTTCTTGTACGCCCTTAACAATTTTCCCTCGATCTAAACCCTTAACACCATGGCAGTCCAAGTCTATGTTTGCAAAGTTAAAATCCCCTACTGTAACCACACTATTATCCTCACTTATAATTGAAATCTCCTTGCAAATTCGTTTCTCAATTTCCAAACAATGGATGAAAGGCTGGTTTGTGATAAACCGGGCTGTGTTCATGACTGTAGTTTATTGTGGTCTTGGGAAAAGCAGTTGCCATACCATAATGTGCCAAATCCAGACAGGATACTTTCTAGGGTATAGACGATATATAGTCAAGAAAACTCTGGGAGTCAATGGGTTTGTAATGGAAATCGGTGGCCAGCCTATTCCCAAATATGGTAACAGATGTTGAGGAAAGGAAGGAATGAGTCAGAGATTGACCAGGTGAAGGTGAGAGGAGGTTAGAAATTGGAAACGAAACTGATCAATTTTTCCAGGAGAGAGGAAAAGAGTACTGATGATGTCAGTGACTCCTGTCTACACTTCCCTCTGCCTAGAGAGAAGCAGTCAACATAATCAAAGACCCCACCCTCTTCCATCGGGCAGAAGATACAAATATTTGAAAACACATACCGACAGATTTAAGAACAGCTTCTTCCCTGCTGTTATCAGACTTATGAACTGATCTCTCATACATTAGAGTTGATCTTTCTATGTGGCAGTAACACTATATTCTACATTCTGTTCTATTACCCTGATGTACTTATGAAAGTTATGATTTATCTGAACAGCATGCAAAACAATGTTTTTCACTGTACTATTTGATTACAATAATAAATCAAATCAAATGTGGGTGGGGCCAGAATAGCACTGGAATGAGGAATGTTCCATGGTACCCCACAAAGAGACAGGTGTCACTGGGACCCATGTGGGTACCCATGACCACACCCCTCCCCCCCTTTCAGCTGAAGGAAGTGAGAGGAGTTAAAGGAGAAGTTATTCAGAGTGAGTACAAGTTCTGCCAGGCAGAGGAGATAGTGTTGAATGGGGAACGGTCCAAGCCTTTGTTCCAAGAATAAATGTAGAGCCCTGAGCCCATCCTGATGGGGGATGGACATGCAAATGGGTTGCACCTCCATGACGAAGAGGAGGCAGCTGGAGCCCAAAAACTGGTAATTCTGAAATTGATGTAAAGTGTCAGAGGAATGGTGGACATAGATGGGAAGGGACTGGACAAGAGGAGAAAAACATAAGGTGGGAAGAGATGAGTTCTGTGGTACAGGAGCAGGCAGAAACAATGGGTCTAACTCGGCAGTTCAGTTTGTGGATTTTGGGAAGGAGGTTGAAGTGAGCTGTGCAGCGTTGGGAGATGATGAACTTGGACGCAGTGGGGGGAGATTACCAGATGGAATGTGGTTAGTACCACTGTGGACACGGTTGCTGGTGTTCCATGGTGTGGTCATGGTCCTGGGGGAGATAGGAGGAGTTATTCAAGAGCTGGCACTCGGCTCCTGCAATGGAGAGGTCAGTCAGCCAGACAACAACAGCACCACCCTTGACAACAGGCTTAATGATAGAATTAGGATTGGATCTGAGAGCATGCAGTGCAGTAATTCCAGAGGGAGGTAGGTTGGAATTGGTGAGGGGGGGGCAGAGAAAGACACTTCTCTATGAACAGGTGACTGCATGCAAACAGCCAAAGGGAGGGGTCCAGGTGGAGGGAGTGTTAGAGGTGAGTGAAGGGGTGTGTGGGACAGGGAAAGGACTCTTTTCCAAAGAAATGGGCATGGGGACGGAGGTGATTGAAGAAGGATTCAATGCCATATTGTGCCCAAAATTCATCTTCATCCATTGTTTCCTCCTCTCACCAACCCACTTCAGGACGTATAAAACTTTTTGTCACTAAAATGCATTCTGAAGAAGGTTAAAATTCACCCAACACCAGGTTATAATCCAAAGGTTTAATTGGACGCACAATTTTTTGGAGATGAAGGAGCAGTGCTCCAAAAGCTAGTACTTCCAAATAAACCTGTTGGACTATAACCTGGTGTTGGGTAATTTTTAACTTTGGACACCCCTGTCCAACACCGGCTCCTCCAAATTCTGACGGAAGGGGTTGCTGGAGCCGAATCCTTAACTCTGCTTTCTCCCTACAGATGCTGCCTGACCTGCTGTGTTTTTCCAGCACCACACTCTCGACTCTGATCTCCAGCATCTGCAGCCCTCACCTTCCCCTAACTCATAGCAGGGGTGGATTAGGACCCAGAGGAAGCTACTTGTTCAGTTCAGTCTCTTTGTAAACACCACAGGTCCAAAGGACAGATTTGCAAGAAGTGTCCGAATTGAATTGAAAGCTGATTTTCTTAAAAACTGACTGGAGGTGACCGGGCTCAGTGACTCAGCTGAGGGGCGGGATTGTAGCTAAGTGTGCGTGAACCCAGTCCCTTCCTTTGAAAAGCGTGCCGTCTGCGTTGTTTCACAGACACAGGGGCAGTGTGCACTGAGCGGAATCACGTAGGTCAGGGGCTGGCAAACACTTCACGGAGAAATTCAAGCGGCTGCAGAGAGCCGTGTTGCCTGGTTACAGGATCAAATCGGCTCATGGAAGGTGCGTTTCATTAATGTCTGCCAAAGATCCCGAGATCTCATCAGGAATGAGTTCTGGATTTACTCTGAAATGGATCTCGATGGAATTGGCGTGGCTGTAATCCTTTAGGGACTAACGTGTGCGCTGGGCTGGTTTTCATTTTGAAGGGGATCAGGGTTTAAGGGCTGGGGGAAATCCATGGAAAAGATTGCAATTCCTATCTGCAGATATGCCCAGCAGCCCTTCATTCTTGCCACTTGAATTCTCACAACGGATTGACTTGTTTTCTACCCTGTTCCTGTGGAAGGCCAGTCTCTCATTTTTCACACCAAACAATCCCCAAACTTCTGACCAGAATGTAAACCTAAAACTGTAACCCGAAACTCCCGCTGAATGTCTGACAATGGATGAATGTTGTATCTGAGTGTTTCTGTGGAGAGCAGGCAGGTCAGTGTTTGTGGGGCAGGGTTCTTGTCCACACTGCCAGCCCCGTGTTCAGTTGTCCTTTCACCAGAGTTGGAGGCCGCTGAAGTGTGTCCCCCTCTGCCAGGTTTTCACTCTCTCCCCCAGGGTTAATTACTGTCACATTCTCTGGGTCTGGAACATCGCTCACGTTTCTTATCATGCCTTCCTTTGTCCTGAGCTTCTCTCGGGTGAACTGGCCTCTGACTAATCGCTCTACAGCTTTTATTTTTGCGGCACGTGTTCTCTCGCTTCCTTCCATTTTTTTCCTTTTTGTGAAATGCAAACTGTAATGTGTAGTCCTGATGTAGTCATGCCTCGGGTTACCAGTACGAGATGGACGTATTCCTTTAGGTTGTATCACGACCTCTCATCTCCAACCACCCCAATTTCAGTCGAACTGATTCCCTTACATTCTTTTTTACATAAAACTAAGAGGCAGGAATCGGCCATTCAGCCCCTCGATCCCACCGTTTAATCCGAACCTGGCTGATCTCCTCTGGCCTCAGCTCCATTTGCCTTCTCACAGATGGACAAATACCCAATCCCTTGCAAAGAAGACTTCTGGAGGGGTTGCTGTCCTCCACAAAGCTGGACATGAGCCATGTGTCTAGATTAGAGTGGTGCTGGAAAAGCACAACAGTTAAGGCAGCATCAGAGGAGCAGGAAAATTGACGTTTCGGGCAGGAGCCATGTGTACCTGTAATTGCGGTTAGATGGGGATTCCCAAAAGTATGCTACAATTAATACTCATAATGCTTTGTACTAATATACCAGACTGCCTTTGGGGTATCATGAGCCTGAGCAATCTTTCAGCAGAAGCTGGAGAAGATTTTCCAAGATCTACCCCCAGGTCAGTGCAGTGGCTCAGTGCCTAGCACTGCTGCCTCACAGTGCTAGGGACCTGGGTTCAATTCCAGCCTCAGTGGAGCTTGCACGTTCTCCCTGTGTCTGCATGGGTTTCCTCTGGGGGTTCCATTTCCTCCCACAATCCAAAGATGCGCAGGTACAATGAATTGGCCATGCTAAATCACCCACAGTGTTCAGGGATGTGTAGGTTAGGTGTATCAGTCAGAGGTAAAATGTAGAGTAATGGGGAATGGGTTTGGGTGGGATACTTGTTGGGCTAATGGGTCTGTTTCCACACTGTAGGGATTCTAAGATTAGCCGGATGATGTGCTAATAACCGGGAAGACTAATAAGGGGTACTTAGAGAACTTGGAAATGATCCTTAGATGTTTCTCCCTGGATGGGATGTATGCTTTAGAAGGGAATAATGTGTGTCCCAGTCGCTCCAAGTGACCTAGTTGGGCTACAGTGTTGACAAAACTTAGCCTTGGAAATGGTCTCGTAGCTAAGACATAGACTTGGGAGAGTGAAAAGGCAGCTACCATCCTCTAAGATGTTGGCATGTTATGATCCCAAGTGAGATCTGGTGCTGACAGATGCCTCCCTGTATGGTATTGGAGTAGTGTTGACTTACAGATGGCCCAATGGAGAAGAACAGCCAGTAGTGTATGGTCTCTGTATTTTGGCTGATGGAGAGCACAAGTATGCCCAGATAGAGAAGGAAGGTTTGACGGTGATCTTTGGTTTCAGAAGGTTCCACCAATACTTTTATAGATGTCAGTTTGTAATAATGATGTACCAAAAAACCCCTGCTAGGGCTACTCAAAAGAGGACATGGCAGTGCTCCAGGTTGAATTCAGCAGTGGGCTCTTATTCAAAGTGGGTACAATTACAAGTTAGAACACCTACCAGGATGCCAAGTAGCAATGCTAATGCCTTGAGCTGTATCCTGCTGGCAGATCCACCACCAGTGTGCCACCACTGGTAGAGTGTGTTCCGGTTTTACATTTTTTGGACACCCTTCAGTCACTGCTGGCAATACCAGGCTGTGGATCTGGTTCTGGAAAAACTGAAACAGCTGGTGGTGATGGGGGAAACTAAAAGGCCATCACAACCAGAATTGAAACCTGTCTGGACCAGGCAAGACCAGATCACCATGGAGGGTAGCATAATATTACTTTGGGAGCAAGGGTGATTGTCCTGAGTAAAGGTTGCCACCAGATACTGGCTGAACTCCATCAGGGCCATCCAGGGATGTCCAAAATGAAATGTTGGTAAGACATTATGTCTGAGCTGAAAATGTGTTGCTGGAAAAGCGCAGCAGGTCAGGCAGCATCCAAGGAACAGGAGAATCGACGTTTCGGGCATAAGCCCTTCTTCAGGAATGAGGAAAGTGTGTCCAGCAGGCTAAGATAAAAGGTAGGGAGGAGGGACTTGGGGGAGGGGCTTTGGAAATGCGATAGATGGAGGGAGGTCAAGGTGAGGGTGATAGGCCGGAGTGAGATGGGGGGCGGAGAGGTCAGGAAGATGATTGCAGGTTAGGAAGGCGGTGCTGAGATCGAGGGATTTGACTGAGACAAGGTGGGGGGAGGGGAAATGAGGAAACTGGAGAAGTCTGAGTTCATCCCTTGTGGTTGGAGGGTTCCCAGGCAGAAGATGAGGCGCTCTTCTTCCAACCGTTGTGTTGCCATGGTCTGGTGATGGAGGAGTCCAAGGACCTGCATGTCCTTGGTGGAGTGGGAGGGGGAGTTAAAGTGTTGGGCTACGGGGTGGTTGGGTTGGGGAGACAGGCCGCCAACTTGCGGAAGTTTCAGAGAACACCTCTGGGACACCCGGACCACCCAAAACGTCGATTCTCCTGTTCCTTGGATGCTGCCTGACCTGCTGCCTTTTCCAGCAACACATTTTCAGCTCTGATCTCCAGCATCTGCAGCCCTCACTTTCTCTCAAAGACATTATGTCTGGTGGCCAGGACTGAATGCAGACATAGCCATGTTTGTGGGGCAGTGCACAGAGTGCCAACAAGGATAAAACCTACCATCAGCAGCTTCCCCACGTTCACAGGGATGGTCAGGTAAATCCTGCACTCGGTTACATGTTGACTATGCCAGCCCTTTCATGGGCTCAATGTTCATAGACATTGTGGACGCCCACTCAAAGTGGTTGGACGTGCATTGAGTTCATTCATCAAACATGGGGATGGTGATAGAAAAGTTGTGTGCATCTTTTGCAATATACAGACTCCCAGAAGTGTTGATCACAGACAATGGGCCATTGTTTATCAGCAGGGAAATCAAGCATATACTAAAGTGGAATGGTATTCGACATGTAAGGACAGCTCCATACCATCTATCATCCAATTGTCTGGTGGAACGAGCAGTCCAAACTTTGAAGGCTGGCTTAAAGAAACAGCCTTCAGCTTTACTAGATACAAAAATTGTCCTGGTTCCTATTTGATTGTCAGGCCGTCCCTCATGCATTTTCAGGGATAGCTCCAGCAGTGTTGCTAATGTGGAAAATACTCCGCCCCAGGTTAAAAAGCACGTGGACCACATGAAAGCTGCAAACTGGCAAACAGGGCAGGAGCAAAATATACCCAGCCCCTCAGAACAGCAAGAAAGGTTGTCAGAATCCATGGGTTCTCCCCTTCTGTCTAACATCGAACAAACCTCGGAGTCCGCGGTAGACATGTGGATGTCACAGCCTTGATGCCTTCCTGCCCTGGGAAAGGGATGAGTTTCTTTCAAAATGCTGCAGTTACGAGAGGTGGGCTATGGTCTGGTGCATGCCACCTGTATCTGAGACAGAGTTGGAGGACCTAGACACGGTGCAAAAGCGCCCCAGGAAAGGTTAGAAGAAAAAGAACAGGCCTATATCCCCAGAATTAGAGAACGAGGGATGTAGTGATTATAACGAGGTCAGCCTGGTGAATCTCATAGTGACTTCCCTGACTGGGGTTGTTACCCTGATCCAATCAGGGACTCCTGGTGTGAAGTTGATTTTCTTGTGATTCTCACACACCTGATGCAACTGCAATATGTCAACTTCTGTGAACAACAACAACATTTTATTAAGCAGAAACAGTTAAGCTGTGGACAAACTCTTAACACTTCACAAAGTTTTGTGAAGAATGTCGAGAGGTCTCTCTGAACAAAGGAACAGTTCTTCCTTTATATAATATCTTTACATCACAGTCAGTAATACTCACAAGATAACCCTCAGCCGTTCCCCCCACAGTCACATGCCACTCAAGACACAATGTAGTCATCACAGCATTTCCAGAGATAATGTAATGTAAATTATTCCTTATTGGCAAGACCTGGTGCAAATTATATTTTTTTGTACGTGTAGGATGTGGTCAGAATTTGAATTGCAATGTTCTGATTGATTTTGAATAGGGAACGATGAATTGAATTGAATTTATTGTCCCGTGTACTGAGGCACAGTGAAAAGCTTTGTATTGTGAGCAATACAGGCAGATCACAGAGTTAAGTAGCATAGATAGTAAACAATAGGTAAACATCCACAACAAGCTTTCTTGGACTCTTCACATGGATGCACTGGTTACAAAGGCCCAACAACGTCTCTTCTTCCTCAGGCAGCTGAGAAAATTTGGCATGATGGCGAATACTCTTGCCAACTTTTATAGGTGCGCCATCAAGAGCATTCTGTCTGGATGTACCTGGTATGGCAACTGTACCATTCAAGATCAGAGACGGTTACAGAGAGTGGTGAACTTGTCCCGGACAATCACAAAGGCCAACCTCCCATCTATAGAATCCATCTACCAGGCCCGCTGTCAAGGAAAGGCCGCCAGCATTCTCAAAGATCCATCCCACCCTGGCAATGTTTTTCAACAAACTCTACCATCAGGGAGAAGGTACAGAAACCTGAACACATGCACCAGCCGGTTTCAAAATAGTTTCTACCCTACTGTTAGAATACTGAATGGATTCACAAATGCTTAACATTCGCCTGTACCTGTGTTTTTGTTTTTGCTGCTGTTTACCTATTATTTACTTATCTATGCTATTTAACTGTGATCTGCCTGCATTGCTTGCAAGACAAAGCTTTTCACTGTGTCTCAGTACACGCGACGATAAATTCAATTCAGTAACCCCGGGGCATTCAATTTCTTGCAGGTCAGCAGAGCAAATTAACTCTTTAATATCTCACTGGCTGAAAGATATAAACAGGAGTTTCAGAGGTTCTGTTCTCTCTCAGAGCTGGCTCTGAGGGAGCCGTCCCACTATGCATGTGTAAATAAAGGGTGATTTGGTAACGAGATACTGACTTCTGCAGACTTATTTCACTCCCCCTCCTCCTGTTCTACTGCAGATTAAAACTCATCACTTTCCAGCCTTATTTACTTCTGCATCTTATTGAACTCAACATGTTCCCTCTCCAGAGATAATACTTGAACTGCTGAGTTGGTTTCTGATCTCCAGAATCTGCAGTACTTTGCTTTTGGTTTGGGAACGTCCATAGTCTGATTGCAGTCTTTGTTCTGCATTCTGTTTGGATGTAATAACTTCTGGATTCACTAACAAACCATTCTTACTGTTACCAATATTCCTGGTTTTCAGGTCAAAACCAAGACTGTAGCTGGAGCTCTGTTCTTGTCAGTATCGCTGCTTTCAGGCTACTAGGCTGAACATATCGCCCTTCCTTCAGCCCTTTTCCATTATCTGCCTTATGTTAATCATATTGTTGCAATAAACTCATATTTTCTTAACTTAGTTCTTCTATTCATTCCTAACAGCATGATGTAGTTACCAAGAGGCTGGCACAGCTGCCTGTTTATCTTCTTTCCTCTTGCTTTCCCTGACTGAGAATGTCATTTCTAGGCCTGGTCAGAAAAACATTGTGTATGTGCACTGCAACATGAATTTATTTAGGCCAGTTTCATTTACCCAATACTGTCAGATCAGTATTGTATCACCCCAACTCCACCTAAACTTTGGCTTCTTTTAAAATCCTGATTTCCATCAAAAGTGACTTTAGCTGTTCAGTCTGTTAACAATGGAATTTCCTTCCAAAACTGCTGCATTTGTAGACCTCTCCTTTTTAAAAAATTGTTCTTTGACCCAGAAATGTTATGAGTTGTTCATGAGTTTATAGCTTACTTGGAAACATTTAAAGATATAATAGGTCTTAGCTGAAAATGTGTTGCTGGAAAAGCGCAGCAGGTCAGGCAGCATCCAAGGAACAGGAGAATCGACGTTTCGGGCATAAGCCCTTCTTCAGGAAGGGCTTATGCCCGAAACGTCGATTCTCCTGTTCCTTGGATGCTGCCTGACCTGCTGCGCTTTTCCAGCAACACATTTTCAGCTCTGATCGCCAGCATCTGCAGTCCTCACTTTCTCCTATAATAGGTCTTAAGCAAGTAAAGGGAAAGCAGCAATGGAGGAATAAAGAAAAGGTAAGTCTTTAATGTGGGAGCAGACAGGAGAAATTAAATGATAAGAGATGACAGTGAAGGAACTGGTGATGGGGAAAACAAAGAAACAAAATGTGGGTCTTGGGAAGGTGTAAATGGGAATAGCAGAACCACGGTGGCTCAATAGTTAGCACTGCTCCCTCACGTTCCAGGGACCTAATTCCACCCTTGGGCGACTATCTGTTTGCACATTCTCCCCATGTCTGCATGGGTATTCTTTGGATGCTACCATTTCCTCCAAAAGTCCAGAGATGTGCAGTTTAGATGGATTGGCCATGTTAAATTGCCCACCGTGTCCAGGGATGTGCAGGCTAGGTGGGCTAGCCATGGGAAATGCAGGGTTATGGGGATAGGGCAAGATGGGTAGGTCTGGGTAGGATGTTCTTCAGTGTATGGCCTGTTTTCACGTTGTAGGGATTAGATGATTACCCAAGCTGCCTCTGAAGAATTATAACAGTGCTTATGATCTAAAATTGTTAAGTTAAACATTGAGTCTGGTTCAGGAGATTATAAAATGCCTAATTGAAAGATGAGGTTCTGTCCCTTGATCTTGCGCAGACCTTAGTTGGAACAGAGAGGTCTGACTTAGTTTCTGTGTCCGCAGATGCTGTCTGACCTCAGTATCTCAAACTGGCGCAGTGTCAGTATTTGTCTGATTACATTCCTTTGAGACATCTTGGCACATATTGTCATGTTGCATGTGCTCTACAAATACAGATTGTTGTATTCTAGCACTCCCAAATTCTTATTTTGAAGCTAAATGTGCTACTTCATTTGTTTTTTGAAGACACAACAGTGTTGGAAGGATACTTAGCTTTGTAGTAATTTCAGTTATATTAAAACTGGAGATTTCAGGTTCCTGTTTTTCATCCAAGTAACAATGAGGTAGGAGGTTGTCATAAAGTCAGAGAGATCTACAGCACAGGAAAAGGCCCTTTGGCCCATCACATTCATGCTGATCATAAACAACCACCTAACAAATCTCCAATATTAATGCTATTAACCTAACAGCTCTTAGCTTACAGCCTGTTTGCTTTGCCAATGCAAATGCATATTGAACATTGATCTATACGGCACAGGAATGGACCCTTCGGCCCATGATGTGTTGTAGATGAGGCCAAATTAAACTATCTCTTTTGCCTGCCCTTGATCCATTTCCCTCCATTCCTTGCATATTCATGTGCTTATCCAAAAGTCTCTTAAATATGCCTATCGTATCTGATGAAGGGCTTTTGCCTGAAACGTCGATTTTCCTGCTCCTCGGATGCTGCCTGACCTGCTGTGTTTTTCCAGCTCCACTCTAATCTCCAGCATCTGCAGTACCCATCTCTGCCTATCGTATCTGTCTCCACCACCACCCCTGACAGCATGTTCCAAACTTCTACCACTCTCTGCGTTAAAAACCTGCCCCTCACATCTCCTTTGGGCTTTCCTCTCTCACCTTTAAATGCATGCCCCCTAGTTTTAGCCATTTCAACTCTGGGAAAAAGATTCTGACCGTCAACACCATCTATGCACCTGATAATTTTATATCAAGTCTCCTCTCAGTCTCTGCCACTCCAGAGAAAACAACCCAAGTTTTTCTCGCCTGACCTTATAGTTCATACTCTTTAATCCAGACAGCATCCTGGCAAATCTCTGTTGCATCCTTTCTAAATACTTCTAAATGTTGTGAGGGTTTACATTCTTACAGGCAGTGAGTTCCAGATTCTCACCACTCTCTGGGTGAAAAGGATTTCCTCAACTCTCTACTAAACCTCCTCCCCCTTACCTCAAATCTCTGCCCTGCTCCGGGTCATTAACCCCTCCATCAAGGGGAAAGGTTTCTTCCTGTCACCCCTGTATAATTTTATACATCTCAATCATGTTCCCCCACCTCAGTCTCCTTTGCTGTAAGGAAAACTTCTCCCTTCATACTGAAACCCTCCAGCCCATGCAACATCCTGGAAAATCTCTTGGAAATTGTTTGGAAGCTAATAAATAAAGTTAAGCCTAGCCATCATTTATGTAGGTGAAAGTTCGGGCTGATTATGTTCTGTTGTATTAAGTTTATTGGTACATTTAACATTAAGCAGAATTAATGGAAATTTTGTTACAATTTAAAGAAGCCCATTAATTGTGCCTCATTTTGACCACAGGTCATGCCTTGTTTCTGAGTTTTTACACCATATTTTTCTTTAAAAAGTTAAACCTTTTTGGATCTTGTTTCTTTAGTATGGGACAACAGAGGCATAAAATGGGTGTTCCTGTTATTTCAGACATTAGATAAGATTGAAAACATTTCCCAACAGCTGATAAACAGACACATATTTTCCTTTTGTGAATGTTAAATTTCCTAATGTTAAAATTAAATTCTAATTAAATCAAATTCAAATTAAATTAAAATGTTACTGACCAAGATTTCAAGACCAAAGGGCATACTTTTAAGGTGAGAGGAAAAAGATTTGTAAAAGACATGAAGGGCATTTTTTTGACACAGAGAGTGCTTTGTGTATGGAATGTACTGCAGAAAATGTGCTGGATGTGGGTGCAGTTTAAAAGACATTTAGGTAAGTACATGATTAAGAAATATTTGGAGGGATACGGGTCAAGTGCAGACTGGTTGAACTAGTTTAGTTTGGGATTCTGGTTGGATCGAAGGAACTGTACCTATGCTGAATGACTGTATGACTCTCATAATGACTTTAGGTTTCTATATCTAGATTTGTGAATAAAAGAACAACAGACCAAATAGTAGCCATGTTAATCCAGTATATTTGGGAAGGAGATTCCAGTTCCTGATTGGCAAATTAACTGAAGAAATACTAATAACTTAAAACTTGATTTTCTTGCAGTTGACAAAATGGATTTGCTGCAACAACAAATAATTGGATTATGCCGTGCTCACCCTGAAGGCTTTCTTTTATCTCAATTATCCAGCCTATACCTGCAGATGTACAAGACATCGTTGGAGTTGTCAGATTATGGGTTTCACTCCACATCAGGTCTCCTGGAGCACATGAAGGATGTGATTCAATTGGATTACGATGGACAAAAGGTCATTATTAAGTCAGCAAGTGGGAAAGGATCAGCAGAGTGCAGCTGCCCTTCCAGCAGCATGTTAGAAAAGTTGCCTCTGGTTAATCTATCTTACAACCAAATGCGGATTCCAAATCAGCATCAGGGTAAGAGATCATGTGATTGTTATTGAGAAACAACAATAATCTCAGGTTAAAAATGTGGCTGCATGGTATTCAGTTTGAGATCTTTCTGTTATGCAATTTAGGAAGATTGGAGTAGGACAGATGCTTCCCTCACAGGAAAGCAAAAGTGAAACAGTGTGTTGGTACAAACTGAGATGATCCAGACAGGAAGATGAAATTCTTCAATACTTTGCATGCCCTGTTTTCTCCGATGTGTTCTTGGAATGTGGACCTCCCTGGCTAATCTGGCATTTGTTCCCCATCCTTAGTCATCCTTGAAAGTGGTGATAAATTGGCTTCTTGAACCTATGCTCTGTCTGCCCTGTGCTTCCAGTTACCTGCCACTTCAACACACCACTGTGCTCCTGGCCAGCATTTCTGTCTCAGGCTTGCTGCAGTGCTCCAGAGCAGCTCAGCGCAAGCTGGAAGAACAGCACCTCATTTTCCAGTTGGGAACTCTGCAAATCTTCTGGGCCAAAGTGAGGACTGCAGATGCTGGAGATTAGAGTCAAGATTAGAGTGGTGCTGGAAAAGCACAGCAGGTCAAGCAGCTGTGACCTGCTCAAGGACCAGGAAAATCGACGTTTCGGGCAGGAACCCTTCATCAGGAATCTTCTGGATTCAATATTGACTTCACCAATTTTCGGTCCTGAGTTCTCCCATGCCCTAACCCCAATATCCACAAACCGGACCTTGTTAGCACAATGTCTACTATTACACACAACCCATTGTTAGCCATGAACAGTCCCCATTAACAGCTATTCACTGTCCCAGCCTGATCATTAGCCATTCTTTTGCTTGTCCAACTGTTCTTCTCTTTCTTTGAGTTCTATCTCCATCTACCATTTACTCTTTACCCCATCTTTCCCCCACACCCCCCCCCCCGTCCTCTTTTCTGCATATAAACTGACACTTTCCTAGCTGCCGTTAGCTCTGAGGAGGGGGTCACTGAACCCGAAACATTAACTGTGCTTCTCTCCACAGGTGCTGCCAGACCTGCTGAGCTTTTCCAGCAAGTTCTGTTTTTCCTTCTGATTTCCAGCATCTGCAGTTCTTTCGTTTATTTATTAAGCCATAGATGCTGTTGGTTTGGATTGTTTTTTTTCGCAGATCAGACCCTGATGTGTGTGGTCATTGGAAGGAACATGGTGTATAGATTGTAAGGTGTTTTAAGCCCGTCGTCATGGAAATAATAAGCAGATTTGAAGTAAACTCCACTAACCTGTGGAAGTGGGCTCTGTTTCGTTTTTTTAATGCGAGATGGTGATCTTCTATTCTCAGTAATTTAAAAACTTTGGAAAACAGTGTTTAAATTGGGTGTTACTTCATTTCTTCCTGATGAGGTCTTTCCTTTACACAGTGAACAAGGAAGCGAGATTGAAGGATGAATTGATGAGGCTCTTTTGTTGTTACCCTGAAGGCATTGCTCTACATAAGTTAGAGAAACTTTATAAAAGACAATACAAGAAGCATTTGAATGCTGCAGAGTACAAATTTCCAACAGTACAAGCCATGGTGGAATCGATGAATGACATTCTCTGTCTAATACCCACTAACAAAGGGTTTACCATCAAAACCAAATCTCGACAGTACACAAGAAAAATGCAAGAGAGGATCCTTCAGATTCCTGAGACATCTTTTGGTTCTTCTAAAACTCAGACATTGGTCCAGGGAGAAACTAAGCGTGATTGCAAACCAGGGAATAAACCTTCTCTGGCACAGCCACCATTGCAACAAAAGAAGCCTACAGGTAATCAAATCAAATTTTACATACTTCGATGTATAAAACATTTCAGGAGTGGAATTAACTCAGATTTGTATAGTACCTTCTTTGATCCTCAAGCCATTATAATGTACTTCACAACTAGTGGATTCCTTTTGAGGTATGTTTACTGTAATGCAGTCGAATTGTGGACGGCGATGTCCCCAACTAGCAATGATGTGGCTAACCAGTTGATCCCATATTGGTGATGTGCTTTCTGAAGGCAAGTTAGCCAGGAACCCAGGAGCACTTCCTGTTCTTTTTTAAATAGGGCCACAGAAAGTTAGGACCCAGTGGGATTTGGGCGTCCTCATGAATAAATCACAAAATGCTCCCCTACAAATTCAACACATAATAGGGAAGGCAGATGGATTATTGGCCTTTATCACAAACAGAATGGAGTACGAAAATAGAAAATTTAAAGCTATACAAGGCATGAGTTAGACCACAGCTGAAATACTGTGAATAGTTTTGGTCCCTTCATCTATGCCAATGGAGGCAATCCAGGCAGGTTGAGTAGGTTGGAACTGTACTCATTGGAGTTTAAAAGAATCAGAGGTCATGGAGTCATAGAGGTATATAGCACAGAAACAGGCCCTTCGGCCCAACTTGTCCAAACCAGCTATGTTTTTTTTAAACTGAACTGGACCCATTTGCTTATGTTTGGCCCATATCCCTCTAAACCTTTCCCATCTATGTACCTGTCAAAATGTCTGTTAAATGAAATAATTGTACTTGCCTCTTCCACATCCTCTAGCAGCTCATTCCATACATGCTCCATTCTCTGCATGAAAAAGTTGCCCCTCAGATCCCTTTAAACTTTTCCCCTCTCACGTGAAACCTATGCCCTCTGGTTTTGAGCTCCCCTGCACTGGGAAAAAGACCTTGCCTATTTACCCTTTCCATGTATCCCATGATTTCACAAACTCCAATAAAGTCACCCCTCCAGCGCCCCCATGCTTCAGGAAAAAAATACCAGTCTATTCCCCGACCCCCAACGAGCTGAAACGGTCTAGTCTTGGTAACAACATCCCTTCAAAATCCCACCAGTCCAGCCACCCCCTCACCCCACCAACACCACCAATGAAGGGCTCTGGTGGCAAAGCAATCCTCTCTCTTCCTCCACACCCCATCCCTCCACACAGACTATCTCTCCACTCTTTGCCTCAGAGAGTGACCCTACCCAACTGGGTTCTGAGCACTCCTCCTTTGTTTCTGGTCCTGACTACTTGTAAGCCAATTAGTGACCACTACTGTTTATTAGGTAGGAGGTGGTGGTGAGCAAGTTGTCCTGAACTTTGTCCCTTAAGTCTTGTGTACAGGTCATTAAAATGGCTGCTGAGGAAAACAACTTGAGGTAATGGGTAAAGAAGCAAAAAAATGCAAAGTGAAGGAATAGAGAAAAAACATTGAGAAGCCAAAACGGAAGAAAAGACAAGATAGAGTCAGAGGTTCTGATCAAAAATTGTTGAACTCGATATTGAACCCAGGAGATTGTGGATTGCTATGTCAAAAGATGAGATGTGTTGCATATGGTACATTGGCCTTCATAGGGAGAGGGTTTCAGTACAGGAACAGGGATGTCTTGCTGCAATTGAACAGGGTCTCGGTGCTACCAAGATCAGTGCCTGCAATACCGTGTGCAGTTTTGACCTCCTTATCCAAGGAAGGATGTTCTGGCGATGGAGGGAGTGCACAAAGGTTTACCAGATTGATTCCTGGGATAGCAGGACTTAGCATAAAGAGGGAGGATCGGTTAGGACTACATTCCGAAGTTTAAAAGGATGAGGGAGGGGATCTCATAGAAACCTATAAAATTCTAACAGGGTTAGACAGGGTAGATGCAAGAAAAATATTCGTGACAACTGAGGAATCCAGACCAAGGGTCACTGTTTAAGGATGCAACATAGATAAAGGCAAGGACTGATTTGGGATAGTCAACATGGCTTTGTACGTGGGAAATCATGTCTCACAAACTTGATTGAGTTTTTTCAGGAAGTAACAAAGAGGATTGATGAGGGCAGAGTGGTAGATGTGATCTATATGGACTTCAGTAAGGCATTCGACAAGGTTCCCCATGGGAGACTGATTAGCAAGGTTAGATCTCACGGAATACAGGGAGAACTAGCCATTTGGATACAGAACTGGCTCAAAGGTAGAAGACAGAGGGTGGTGGTGGAGGGTTGTTTTTCAGACCGGAGGCCTGTCACTAGTGGAGTGCCACAAGGATCGGTGCTGGGTCCTCTACGTTTTGTCATTTACATAAATGATTTGGATGCGAGCAAAAGAGGTACAGTTAATAAGTTTGCATGACACCAAAATTGGAGGTGTAGTGGACAGCGAAGAGGGTTACCTCAGATTACAACAGGATCTTGACCAGATGGGCCAATGGGCTGAGAAGTGGCAGAAGGAGTTTAATTCAGATAAATGTGAGGTGCTGCATTTTGGGAAAGCAAATTAGGGCAGGACTTATACACTTAATGATAAGGTCCTAGGGAATGTTGCTGAACAAAGAGACCTTGGAGTGCAGGATCATAGCTCCTTGAAAGTGGAGTCGCAGGTAGATAGGATAGTAAAGAAGGCGTTTGGTATGCTTTCCTTTATTGGTCAGAGTATTGAGTGCAGTAGTTGGGAGGTCATGTTGCAGCTGTACAGGACATTAGTTAGGCCACTGTTGGAATATTGCGTGCAATTCTGGTCTCCATCCTATCGGAAAGATGTTGTGAAACTTGAAAGGGTTCAGAAAAGATTTACAAGGATGTTGCCAGGGTTGGAGGATCAGAGCTACAGGGAGAGGCTGAACAGGCTGTAGCTGTTTTCCCTGGAGCGTCGAAGGCTGAGGGGTGACCTTTAGAGGTTTACAAAATTATGAGGGGCATGGATCGGGTAAATAGACAAAGTCTTTTCCCTGGGGCCGGGGAGTCCAGAACTAGAGGACATAGGTTTAGGGTGTGATGGGAAAGATATAAAAGAGACCTAAGGGGCAACTTTTTCACGCAGAGGGTGGTACGTGTATGGAATGAGCTGGCAGAGGATGTGGTGGAGGCCGGTACAATTGCAATATTTAAGAGGCATTTGGATGGGTATATGAATAGGAAGGGTTTGGAGGGATATAGGCCGGGTGCTGGCAGGTTGGACAAGATTGGGGTGGGATATCTGGTTGGCATGGACGGGTTGGACCGAAGGGTCTGTTTCCATGCTGTACATCTCTATGACTCTATGACTGAGATGAGGAGAAATTCTTTTCACCTGGATTGTGGTGAGCCTATGGAATTGTCTGATACAGAAAGTGGATGTAGACAAAACATCGAGTGTTTTCAAGAAGGAAGTGGATCTAGTTCTTCGGGCTAAATGAATCAAAGGGTATGGGGCAAAAGCAGGAACAGGGGAGTGAGTTGGATGATCAGCCAAGATCGTGTTGAAAGGCCTACACCTACTCCAATTGTCTGTATTTCTCTGGCCCATCAGCTTATTTTGACGTTTGTTAAAACACTGTAGAAGATCACAGATAGAAACCTTGGTGTGACCCGTTGCTGCTATAACTCTAAGAGGTTGCAATGTCACTTCGGGGAGTGCTGCTCTAAGGTATGCTTACCACTGCTGCATGCATACCCTGCTATAGTACCCCAGACTTGATGATGCTCCTGGAAATGTCAGACGCAGTACGATTGCTAAAGACCCATTGTATCTTAGGAATTCTCTATCCTTCATCCATCCCACTAAACCCAACTGTATCTGCTTCATTACACAAGGAAGGGTGTTCTCACTGTGTCTTAACTCGTATACATTCTAGCACTTTGACATAATTGGACAAATGTATAGAACACAATATGTAGGGTCTAGATTAGAGTGGTGCTGGAAAAGCACAGCAGTTCAGGCAGACATCCGAGGAGCAGTAAAATCAACATTTCGGGCAAAAGCCCTTCATCAGGATGAAGGGCTTTTGCCTGAAACGTCGATTTTACTGCTCCTTGGATATCTGCCTGAACTGCTGTGCTTTTCCAGCACCACTCTAATCTAGACTCTGGTTTCCAGCATCTGCAGTCATTGTTTTTACCTAGAACACAATATGGCCCAGACACTAAAGAGATAGAGGGCAGTATTGTACAGAGAATTGAGATGGTGCAGTATGACACTTAGCTCCATCCAGTTTGTTTCAGAGAGTAAGGAGAGGATTAGAGATGAATGTTTGAACAGCCAATGGATGAGACAGCATCCATACCATTTGTTGTACAAATATCCAGAATGACTCTGACTTCCATGTAATTATCTTTGGGCCATCAAATCAAAGACAGCACACGTACACACACACACGCACACGTACACACACACACGCACAGAGATTGATACAACACACACACGCACACAGCGATTGACACACACACCGAGGGATACTGAGACACACACAGATAATGGCAAACAGATTATTATTGTTTAGTTGGAAGCTGTTGGAATTGTTTTGGATATCTTGGGGGGAGATTAGTTAAATTATATCGCACAGTGGAATACATTTGAGCTGGTTTCCCCTCTTAAATTGTGGATTAACTTGTGTTGTTTCTACACACAGAATTATCAAGATTATGTAACTGGCATGATTGAATTGTTTAGTTTTGCTGAACTAACCTATGCAGTCTATGACTTCTTTAGATACTATACTTTCATACAAGTACTTCTTGTGTTTTTAGGATGAACACTTTGGGTTGAACATTGTGTGTTTCTTATGACTTTGCAAAACAAGTGGAGAACATATTTAACATAGGCTTTCCAGTTTTACAGCAAGAGCTGATTTTTCTTGAGTTCTTGATATTTTCAAGGGCTATTTTTTGTTTTTTGAGGACACCTTTTTCATACTCTCATTTATTAGGGGACATAGTCACCCTGTAACAATGCCTTCTGTATTTGTGTTGACATCTGGGGAATTTGGATTCACACACAAGCAGAATTTTAAAAAATTGACCAATATCCTTAATTGTCAAACACTTCATCAAACAAAGTCACAACACACAGGGAAAGTATTAATTTCCAAGGCTCCACACATTGAAATTGAGACAAAGCAACAGCAAAATAGCAACAAACAAAGTGGCTTTTATAAAAGATTAACTAATACAGACTTCGACACATAAAATCCCATCATCCCTTATACACACCTGCAGACTGGTGAGATCACAGCTAATTCTTTTCTGTTGACCATACACAAAACTGGAATATTTTAATGTGGCAGTTACTCCTATTTTATTGCATATGAGGTAGGGTGAAGTTGCCATAGTTTTACTGGATCATAGGGCTGCTCTCTCATTAGAGAGAGAGTATGGTTAAACCTCAGTGTCATCATGCCTCAGATGAAGGGAGAAGTTGAGAAGGAGAGTGCTTCAGGGTAACCTCAGCCGGTGTGGGAATTGAATCCATGCTCTTGGCATCACTGCATCGCAAACCAGCTGTCAAGCCAACAAAGCTAATTGATCCTTCACCCTACTACATATAAGATCTCAATCTCTGATTTAAATATAGCAATTGATGCACTGTTTTCATTACAATGGATTTCACTACATTTTCCACTTTCTACAGCAGATTTTGAAATTATGCAGCTTTAAATGAGCAGTTCCACATTTGGATGTAGGTTTGCTCGCTGAGCTGGAAGGTTCATTTCCAGACGTTTTGTCACCCTACTAGGTAACATCTTCAGTGAGCCTCCGGTCGAAGCACTGCTGATGGTTCCTGCTTTCTGTTTATTATAGAATAATAGATAAAAAGCAGGAATCATCAGCAGCGCTTCGCCTGGAGGCCCACTGAAGATGTTACCTAGTACAGTGATGAAACGTCTGGAAATGAACCTTCCAGCTCAGTGAGCAAACCTACACCCAGAACCTCAACATGAACTACAAAACTTGCTCATTTCACACTTATTTGCAATTAATTCATTACCTCAGCGATTTCATGTTTTCTCTGCGCCCGGTTAGCTAAATATTTCTTTTAGGAGAGAGTGAGGACTGCAAATGCCAGAGATTAGAGTCAAAAGGTGTGGTGCTGGTAAAGCATAGCCGGCCAGGCAGCATCCGAGGAGCAGGAGAGTCGACGTTTCGGGGCATAAGTATCACATTCCTGATGAAGAGCTTATGCTCAAAATGTTGACTATCCTGCTGATTTGATGCTGCCTGACCGGCTGTGCTTTTCCAGTGCTATACTTTTTGACTCTAAATATTTCTTTTGTTGACATCTTTTAAAACTGTTCTCTTGCCCCTTCCTATTTCCCCCTCACCCTCCCAACTCCATTGCAGACTTTGTTTAAATCATTACCACATTTTTAGCTCTCCTGTATCCCATTTCTTCAGCTGCAGCCTTCTAATCCCTCTGCTACCTTCTCCCTCAACCAAATCCAGCTCCCTTGGTGACTTCCTCAGTGCTATCACTATTCCTAATTGCTCACTGCTCTCTCAATCACAGACTAATTCTCTCCCATATTTGTGCTGTTAGACTCCAGTGGACTGAATGTTCTATTTAGAGGCTTTGTGACCCACCTATGTATTTTAACACTATGTGCTTTCTGTTAGGTAATGATTTATTGGTGCTTCAGGAAGAAATTCTAAACCTGATTAAAGATAAATCCAAAGGCATTCCAGTGCGACGAATAAGGAAGGCATACAAGACGGCTTATGAAAGGCCCTTGAATCTAGACTCTGGATCTCTCCAAGATGCACTTAAACTGATGAAGAATAAGCTGTTTGTGCAACATTCAGGAACGTATGCCCTTGTTTTTGAGAATGAGCTTGCAGCAGGTATGATTTAACAACAAAATAGTTGCATTTCTCAATTTAAAGAGTATTTTGTGGTAATGGTCTGTGAATACAAAGAAATGAGGATGAAACATGAAGCATCTGTCCTCCCCTGAAACTAGCAGTATAGGTCTATAACGTTGTAAAGAAGGCATATGGAATGCTCTTGTTCCTTGGCAGAGGTACAGAATACAAAAGTAGGATATAACGATGAAACTATATAAGACACTGCTGAGGCCACAACTGGAGTATTGTGAGATGTTCTGGTCACCACATTACAGGAAGGATGCTATTATTCTGGAGAGAATGCAGAGAAGACTTACTAAAATACTGTCAGGGCTGGAGAACTGTCCCTCTGAGGAGAGATTGGAGAGGTTGGAGTTGTTTTCCTTGGAACAGAGAAGGCTAAGGGTGACCTGATTGAGGTTTACACAATGGTGAGGGGTAGAGATAGAGGAGAAAGGGGGAGCCCATTTCTCTTGGTAGAGGTCAAAAACTAGGGTCATAGATCAAGCTAAGTGGCAGAAGGACTAGAGGGGATGTGAAGAAAAATATTTTTTAAGCAGATTGTAGTGGGTGTCTGGAATTCGCTGCCTGAGTCCTGGATCTGCACCTTGCAGGGCTGTGCCCATGTACAGGAACATGGAATTAGAAAGTGCATCTGGGTGTGTTTGGGTCAGCATGGATGAAATGGGCTGAATGGCTTTGATGCTGTATAGTTTCTATGGTTCTTCATTTAATCCTGAATGCTACACATAGTTTAAAATAAAACCAAGCATTTTTATTCACCAGCAGAATGAAATATTGCTTTCTTCAACCAAACAAATAATTTGCAAAACCGAAGTCAGTATGATGGTGGTGAAGATTAGTGTCTAACATCTCATCCCAGTGTTCTATCCCCTGCTTCCCTTTCTACACTGTTATTGGTGGCCCCAGTGATAACACAAAACAAAGCCATTCAGCCCATTGTATCCATGTCAGCTCTTTGAAAAGGCTAAACATTTAGTATAATTTCCCTTTTATCCACCACTAACACATTCTCCTTGTTTACTCAATCAAATCTCAACATGATTTTGTACCTTTTTTTATTGACTTGTGGGATGTGAGAGTCACTGGCTGGCCAGCATTTCTCTAATGTCCCTCGCTTCCCTTAAACTGAGAGGCTTGCTAGGCCATTTCAGAGAGAGTCAACCAAATAGCTGTGGGTCTGGATTCATATATAGGCCATAGCAGGTAAGGATGGCAGATTTCCTTCCCTGGAGGGCGTTAGTGATGCCAGATGTATTTTCCCAACAATTAACAGTGGTTTCATGGTCATCAGTAGATTCTTAAATCCACGCTGTGTTTCATTGATTTGAAATTCCACCATCTGTTGTGGAGGAATTTCTAACCCAAGTCCCCAGAATATTCACTGAGTTTTTAGGTTAATAGTCTAATGATAATACCAGTGCGCCATTGTCTCCCCTCTTGCTTTTCTCTCCTCTAAGGAGAATGACTCTACGCAGTCTTCACATAGAAAGAACATGGCTTGCTCTAAAACAATGACAGTGTGTCCATGTTGATTTTGGAACTGGTTATATGATAAGCCAGGGTGTAAGTTTATTCATATCTCTGTTTGCACTGTGACTTTAGTCCCACTACTCCACTGCTCATAACATCAAATAACAATCGTGTTCTCCGTTAATGTGATGGCCAATTTAATACTTAACTACATTAGGTTTTGAACAACAAGATCTATCATCTGAGTTTTTTAATGAACGCAATTATTGGTTTACTATCAAAACGAAACATTAAAGCTGTAATAATTGCTCAACATAGACAGTAATAACGAAGCATAAATGCTTATCCCTCTAATGTAAACGAACACGCATGTGCACGCATGCACACACACATTCTCTCTCTCTTTTCAGGAAAAGAAGGGGAAGCATATAGATTTTGCCAGAATGATTGGATTTCTGAAAAAAAAACATTGGCCAATAAGTTATTCTTGAAGCAATAACCCATAACTCTGAAGATCAAGAATAAAATGATTCCAATTCTGTTGCTAAACATTAGCTGACAGGTGGTGATGTCTCTAATCTCGCGCAGTAATCTGAAATCTGGCAGACACTGCTTGCTCGGGATATGCAACCTTGCATTGTCCTTTCAATTATTCTTTTAAAAGAAGAAGTAGATTTAGCCTTGAACTCAGTAAGGTTTTCTTTTCAGAAATGGGAGGTAATAGTTGTGCATCTGGTTATTAACAGGCATCCTTCCAACTGAATCAGAGCAAGCAAGAACCTCTCCAAGCCAGTCTCTGTTCATAACTGTCCCTGCAGGGTCTAGCTCAAAGCCAGCAGTTATCACCAGTCATGTGATTTACAGGAAGCCTTGTTTTTAATAGAACTCTCCAATGCCCACTGTGAACTTTCAATGACTGCTCCGGGTCCTCCGGTTTCCTCCCACAATTCAAAGATGTGCAGGTTACATGAGCTGGCCAGGCTAAATTGCCCATAGTGTTAGGTGCATAAGTCAGGGGTAAATGTAGGGGAATGGGTCTGGGTGGGTTACTCTTCGGAGGGTCGATGTGAACTTATTGGGCGGAAGGGCCTGTTTCCACACTGCAGGAAATCTTTTAAAAAATCTAATCTAAATATAGAACAGAGGATCACAATCTTGGTTAAAGAGCTGAGGTTGAAAAAATGTCTCAAAATCTCATGAGATTGGGAATAGCTTCTTCAAGATTTTGAGAGACAAAGGTGTGATTTGGCATTTACATTTTAGAGCGTGTTGCTAATTAAAGGAATGACTAGCCTGAATCCAGTTCTGCCCACATATTCTAGTAACTAATTGTGATTGCTAGCCATTCAGTTCTGTATCTAAAAAGCAGCAGGTTTTTTCTGTGTTGGAAGCAACATGATGCAATTTTGAGAAATGTTCATTGCGAAACCTGTACTCGGGTTTAAAGGGAAATTGAAAATGATTTATTGTTTACGTACAGAAGAACCAATACCCACAGTTTTGAAGAAGAGTTACTAAACTTAAAATATTAACTCTGTTTTCTTTCCATAAATGCTGCCAAAGCTGCTGAGTTTGTCCAATTATTTTGGTTTTTGTGTGTTTCAGTATCCACATTCATCATTTCAAATTTATTCGGTGCTTTAGTAATGGGAGAAATTTTAAGAGATATATTTCTGAAACAAATAGCTACTTTGCACTGACTTTAGTGTTGCGCTGATCTCAATATCTGTCTGGCTAGTAGCAATACACTCAGGTACTATATAAGGTGGACTTTATTTATAGGAGTGGGCCCACAGCTGCTTATGTTTGCATTAATATCTCCATTAGTACATGAACATTCCATAATAATGGGACAGATGGATCCTGAACCTGGACTTTCTAGTGCAGAGGTAGGGACAGTACGACAGCCACAAGACCCCTTTAGTACCAATCTATTTAACCACTGAGATAAGCAAATAAATTGCATGTCGAAATTAACTGAGGGGACAGTAACAGAATGATAGCCAACCTTCCAACCCTGGCAAAATCCTTGTAAATCTTTTCTGAACCCTCTTCAAGTTTCACAACATCCTTCCTATCGCAGGGAGACCAGAATTGCACACAATATTCCAAAAATGGCCTAACCAATGTCCTTTCTAGCTGCAGCATGACCTCTCAACTATTATGCTCAATGACAATAAAGGAAAGCATACCAAATGCCTTCTTCATTATCCTACCTACCTGCAACTCTACTTTCAAGGAGCTATGAACCTGCACTCCAAGGTCTCCTTGTTCAGCAACACTCCCTATGACCTTACCATTAAGTGTATAAGTCCTGCCCTGATTTGCTTTACCAAAATGCAGCCCCTCACATTTACCTAAATTAAACTCCATCTGCCACCCCTTGGCCCATCTGATCAAGATCCCATTATAATCTGAGGTAACCTTCTCCACTATCCACTGCTTCTTCAATTTTGGGATCATCTGCAAATTTACTAACCATATCTCATATATTTACATCCAAATCATTTAAATAAATGATAAAAAGCTGTGGACCCAGCACCAATCCTTGTGGCACTCCACTAGTGACAGGCCTCCAGTCTAAAAAGCAACCCTCCACCACCACCCTCTGCCTTCTATCTTTGAGCCAGTTCTGTATCCAAATGGCTAGTTCTCCCTGTATTCCACGTGATCTAACCTTGTTAACTAGTCTACCATGAGGAACTTTGTCGAACGCCTTACTGAAGTCCATATAGATCACATCTACTGCTCTGCCCTCATCAATCATCTTTGTTACTTCTTCAAAAGAAACTCAATCAAGTTTGTGAGACATGATTTCCCACACACAAAGCCATGTTGATTATCCCCAATCAGTCCTTGCCTTTCCAAATACATGTACATCCTGTCCTTCAGGATTCCCTCCAACAACTTGCCCATCACCAATGTCAGGCTCACCTATCTATAGTTCCCTGGCTTTTCATTACCACCCTTCTTAAATAGTGGCACCACATTAGTCAACCTCCTGTCCTCCAGCACATCGCCTGTGGTCATCAATGATACAAATATCTTGGCAATGATACAAATCTCTTCCCTAACTTCCTACAGAGTTCTAGGGTACCTGATCAAGTCCCAGAGATTTATCCACTTTTATGCATTTTAAGACATCCAGACCTTCCTCCTCTGTAATATGGACTTTGTTCAAGATGTCGCTATTTATTTTCCCATGTTTGCTATCTTTCATATTTTCCCCACAGAAAGTACTGATGTAAAATACTTGCTTAGTATCTCCCTCATCTCCTGCGGTTCCATACATAAATGGCTTTGCTGATCTATAATGGGTCCTATTCTCTTCCTAGTAACCCTTTTGTCGTTCATGTATTTATAGAATCGCATTTTGTGACAAGAAAATCATGAGATTAAAAATAGTTTCTCCAAGATT
Organism: Chiloscyllium plagiosum; assembly: GCF_037043375.1. NCBI lineage: Eukaryota > Metazoa > Chordata > Chondrichthyes > Orectolobiformes > Hemiscylliidae > Chiloscyllium > Chiloscyllium plagiosum. The sequence continues at coordinate 56,419,242 of NW_028270163.1, read as the reverse complement.
CTGAGAGATCAAGGGTGTGATTTGGCATTACTGTTCAGGGTGTGTTGCAGATTAGAGTAATCGATAACCAGAACCCAGTTCCACCTAGGTATTTTCATAACTAACTGTGATTGCTAGCCATTCAGCTCTATATCTACTGTATGTCAGCAGACTCATGGAAGCAGTGTCATGTGATTTTGAGGAATGTATATTGTCAAACTTGTACTGGAGAGTTTAAAGGGAAATTGAAAGTGAAAATAAATTGTGAAATCTGCAGATTCATTGTTCACGCACAAAATAACCAATATCCACAGACTTGCTTCAAATTGATTCCAGTATTTTAATAGAGGGAGGAATTTAAGAAATACATTTCTGCAACAAAATGTCTACTTTGCACTGAATGTTATGTTGTGCTGATCTTGACATCTATCTGGCTAGCAGCAATACACTCAGGAAATATGTAAAGTTGGCTTTACTAATGGGAATGGGCCTGCCTAGCTGTTTATGTTTGCATTCATCCTTTGCACTCTCCATTTGTACATGAACATTCCATAATAATGGAACAGGTGGAACTTGAACGTGGACTTTCTGGTGCAGAGGTAGGGACAATACTACAACCACAAGACCCCTTTAGTAGCAATCTATTTAACCACTGATACAGGCATTTAAAGATGTGTCGAAATTAACTAAGGACAGTTACAGAATGGTAGCTAGTCTGAACTCCTGATTCAGAGCCGTGCATTATAACAATGTGGAGAAATTAGTTTCAACTCGATCACAGCAACTGGGGCATTTAAATTCAATTAATTGAATGAAACTGGAATACAAAGATACAGTAGTTTCAAAACTACTGAAGGCACTGGATTGTTGCTTTATGACAATCTGATTCACTTCAATTCTTTAGGAAAAGAAACCTGCTGTCTGCAGCCAATCTGTGATGTAATTGCTCCCTGAAAGCACTTTATTTAAGGTAATGGATCACAATCATTTTGTCAAACAACTTTATTTATCATCTCAGTTGAGACAATCTATAAACCAAATAGGCTCCTTAGCTGTATATCTTGAAAAAAAAATCATATGTCTGTCCACAGAATGCAATTAAATGTAAATTGTTTCAGAAGTAAATGATTTCAGAATTGTACTGTATTCTGTTTCTTTTAAAATCTTCATTTCCGGCTCTCAAGTTCTTTTCTATTCCTGATGTCTGATCAGTTTCAGTTTCATTTCATCATCACACTGTAATGTTTTCCATTGGGTAAGAGATTTGTAGCTGTTACAATACAAGGAAAGAGAAGACTATATTTTTAAAGGGAGGAAGCATTGTAAGCAGGTTCCTGGGGTGTGTGCAAAATCGGCTTTGGGTTTGCTGAGTCCCATACACTTGGCTGACTGAGTTTGTACTCCAGTTACATGGTAAGTCAGAACTGCTATTGTTAATGCTGTACTTTTGTGATTTTTAATAGGCACTAATGTCTTAGTGATTTCAGTAAACACTATTTCTTGCCAATTTTGGGAAACAACTGTGTTCTCTCAGATCATTGCAGTGACACATTTCTGTTGGTACCAATGTTTAGTTTATCTCTCTGACAATAATGAACAGATCAATTCCATTGGAGGCTCAGGATTATACTTTGCCTTTGACTGAAATGACTCTACTTCTGAAAATTGATATGAGGAAAAGGTTTCTGTAAGCTCTGTCCTCTGTAGAATACAAGTCCATGTATCAGACCTCTGCACTGAGTGGGCACACTCTGTTCTGTTCCCCTGAACACAGCCAATGCAGGCTATAGAATCTACTGCTAAAGGTTGTGGGAGAGTAGGCTCAGGAATAACTTCATAATTTTTCTTTTCATCCTTTCCTGTGGGAATGTCCAATCTCCCTACTTAAATTATTCCTTGTTTGGCTATTCATATCATGTGAATCAGTGTGCCAGCATCCTAGGACAGATTTGCTGTTCTGCATCAAAGGAGTTTTTCTGAATGTCTTGCAGTTAATCTTTGATAGAATATAGCTGCCAGGTTCATAATTGTTTCTTCATTGATTGAATGTTGAATAAAACATTATTTGTTCAGCACAATCTCTAGTTCTATATTATAACAATTATATTGATGTGTAAAATTTTGTAGTTTTGCCATACTTAGTTTGAAATTCAAGTAGAATTCTCAGAAAGTCTCATGGTCCTGAAAAACAGTAGTAGATCCTAGAATCTGGGAGAAATAGAGAGGGATGTCAGTTTCTAATGCTTTATCAGTGCTTGGAAGGGCTTTCAGGATTAGCTGAGGGGAAGTTTGAAAATTGAGTCCTTGGATTTGATGGTAGAGGGGACAAGGGAGAAGGTTTGGTCTCAGTTTGAAGATGTTGTGAAAAAGGTCTAGCAGTCTTATCAGAGAAAGGATACACAGGTAATTGAGGCTCAGAGAACTATGCGCCACTTCTTCCATATTCTGTTAAAGTGCTTGACCCATTTCCCCAAGACTTTGCTCATTAGCAAATCTTTTCTTTTTTTCCTGTCCTGCGGCATTTAAATTAGTTTTTCTGCCAGGTTTGGTCGCAGAGTGGCTATAGTACATTATAAAATAATGTAGAGAAGCCCGGACTAATGAGTTCAAATGCCAATCTTTGGCAGTTATGAAAATTTGAATTAATCTGGAATAAAAGGAATAGTTTGAAATGACAACCATGAAACTGTTGAAGGATAGCCAGGAAACTTGTCAATATTTCATACTTCCTTGGTCTGACCTATGTCTGACTCTAAAGCCACAGACCTATCCCCTGAAGCAAACTAGTGAGCCCCAGAATGTCATCAGAAGCTATAATCCAAATAATTATTGTAGTTTAGAAAGGTTAGTCACCACCATCTTCTCAAGGGCAACGGGAGATGAATAATAAATACTAGCTTGCTGGTGATAGCTATATCCTGTGAATGATTATTCTGAAAATAAAATTGTGGAAAATAAAGGTTGGGTTGCACATTGAAAATACTTTACAGCAAGTGATGTATTTTGAAGCTAGCAATATAGGAAATACAGCAGCCAATTTCCACAGAACAAGCTCTCAGTTGTAACAGTAGGACAAATGAGAGAATGTCTATCTGAGAGAACAGACTGGACCATGATTTAATTATGTTATTTATTAACCACAATGTGTGCAATGTAAAAGCTAATCCAGTCACATGACTGCACGTGTGGCCCAGTAATATTGCCCATACCTGCTTTTAAATCTCTTGGTTGTTAGGTTGTTAACCAAATGCATATTTAAATGAAAAAATGTTGTTCCAAGTCACAGCATGCTATGGGCATAGATACCTTGGTTGGCAAGAGCCTTGCTGCTCCAGTAGTTTACTTCTTTTGCATCATGTCAACACATATTAGGAACTGGAGTAGGCTATTTTGTCCTTTGAGCCTTCAATAACATCATGGCTGATCTGATTGTGGCCTCAAGTCTGCATTCTAACCTGCCCCTGATATCTTGCTTGTTAATCAACAGTCTATCTACTTCTATCTTATCCATCTGTAACTCAGCCTCTGCTCCTGGGGAGACTAGTGTGAAGAACTCACCATCTGCTGCCTGATCCCCCCACCCCCACAATCCACAGTCATCACTATGGTCACAACCATGCTAAACTGTCCATCATGTCCAGGGATGTTCAAGCTAGGTGGAAAAGGCCGTGTTATAGGGATAGGATAGGGAGGTGGGTGTGGGTGGAATGGTATTTGGAGGGTAAATGTGGGCTAAATGGCCTGCTTCCACATTGTAGGGATGCTATGATTCCATGACTCCCCTATGGTGGGACGCATGCCTCTTACTGGAGGAGCATGTCACTTCAAAATCTTTCACTTGTACCTGTGTTTCGAACAATGACACACTCATAAAGTTACAAAGGACCCCTCAGCAAAGCAAATGTGGCCCAGCTGTTTGACAAACCTGCTTAAGATAGTACACACTTCTGCCACTGTGTATCAGTATAAAGGGAGTGAATGTTGAAAGTGGTGACAGTCTACCAGGCCTGCTTTGTGTTGGATGGTGTGGAGCTTCTTTGAGTTTCGTTTGAGCTGCACCTATCTTTGCAAACCTTTCTGGTGTTGTTGATGGTGAACAGACAAGTCAGGAAGTGAGTAACATACTGTGGAAATCCTAGCCTGTGTCCTGCTGTTATAGTCAGAGAAGTCATATGGCTGGTCCAGTTCCATTCCTGGTCAGTAGCAATGCCCAAGATGTTTAGAAGATGTTCAGTGATGGTAATGCCCTTGTATCTCATGGGGAGATGGTTAGGTTGTCTTGTTAGAGATGGTTGTTGCCTGGCACTAGTGTTGTGTGAATGTTATTTGCCACTTATCACTCCAAGCTTGGACATTTCCCAAGTGTCCTGTATATAAAAGCAGGCATCAGTAACTTAGGAGTCATGAATGGTGCTGAACATTGTGCAATCATCAGTAAACACACTTCTGACCGTATGATAGAGGGGTGGTCATTGATGAAGCAGCTGAAGATGGTTGGGTTTGGAACATTATCCTGAGGAATTTCTGCAAAAATATCCTGGAACTGAGAATTCTGACCTCCAACAACCACAATCGTCTTTCTATGAGCTGGGTATGACTCCAACCAGCAGAGAATTTTCCCCTGATTCCCTTGATTACAGTTTTGATGCAATACTCTGACAAATGCTGCCTTAATGTCAAGGACAGTCACTCTCACCTCATCTCTGGAGTTCAGCTATGTCCATGTTTTACTAAGACTTTAAAAAAAGGTTAGGTGCCAAGTAGCCTGGTAGAATTGAACAGGTTATTGCTGAGCAAATACTACTTGGTAGCAAGGTCATCCACCCCTTCCATCATTTCACTGAAGACTAAGAGTAGTTTGATGGAGTGGTAATTGGTGAGTTTTGATTTGTCCTGATTTTTGTGTACTGTGTAATTTTCTGCATTACTAGGTAGCTGTACTAGAACAGTTTGTCAAGAGTCATAGCTAGTCTTGGAGCACAAATCTTCAATGTTATTGCCAGAATGTTGTCAGGGCCCATATCTTTCAGTATATTAAGCCTATACTTGATTTATGTTCTATGGAATTAATCGAATTAGCCAAAACCTGGCATCTATGATGCTGAGGACCTTGAGAGGAGACCAAGATGGACATTGAAAGTGGATGCAAATGCTTCAGTCTTGTCTTTTGCATTGATGTGAGGGCATCTCCTCATTAAGATAGGGATATTTGTGTAGCTGCCTCTTCCTTTTGGTTGTTTAATTGTCCATCATTGGCTGTGGCAGAACTGCAGAGTAAAGATCTGCTCTGTTGGTTGTAGGATCACCTAACCTTGTCAATAGTATGCTGTTTCCACAGCTTGGCAGATAGTATTCCCTGTGTTGTATCTTGAGGTGGTTCAGATGTTTTGAATGGGACATTTTATGAATGGGACATTTTTTAAATGTAGTAAACTCTGAGATTGCTATTTAGATCCAAAGCAGGATGGCTTCTGAAATCAGCCCCACGTGGATATTGGGTGAATTGGAATGGAAGCTGAAAATGCCATGTTAGAGGTTTCAAGGGTTTGATCAAAACATCCAACAGTGACTGGCCTGAATCCAACCCATTTGTAAAGGTGTCATGTATGTAAGTAGGTTACAACAGAACTTGACATAGTTCCTTGTGACACAATGGTAATGTCCCTACTTCAGAGCTAGGTGACCTGAGTTCAAGTCCCACATATTTCAGAAGTTTATAATAACATCACTGAATAGATTTATTAGAAAATATCTAGAATATGGCATTTACCAAAATTATTTGTCTGAAATAAAGCTTATTGGTGTCCATTGGTTTTCTTTCTCTGCCTTGGTAAAAGAAAGCTGAACAGAAACCTATTTATCACTACTAAAGGTTTTGTTTGAACAAATGCAGTAGTCACGTTACTTCTTGTGGGCAGGAGTATAATTAGAGTCAACTAGGTACGGTAATCATCAAGAAATCCAGGAGGGAATTCAGAAGAAATTACTTCACCTAAATAATAATGGGATCCTGAAACATGCTACGGCAGAGTGTTTCATGCAATTAGTATACATAATGGAAAATATGATATGCAAATCAGGTGGAAGGAAACGGATGGTTTTGATTATGGATTTTATGCTAGAATTGTAATTTCTTGGAATTTTAACCTGGTTTATAAATCTTATTTTGGACATGAAATTTAATAGATTAATAGATTTTATGGAGGAAATAAATATTGAGTGACTGGTACTTTGACAAAATGTGACAGATCTATTTGCATATGGTTTCCCATTAAAAGTATTATATATCCCATTATAATATATGAAGGACAGCAACCCGGGTGGCACGGTGGCACAGTGATTAACACTACTGCCTCACAGCGCTAGAGACCCGGGTTCAAATCCCGCCTCGGGTAACTGTCTGTGTGGAGTTTGCACATTCTCCCCGTGTCTGCGTGGGTTTCTTCTGGGTGCTCCGGTTTCCTCCCACAGTCTAAAGATGTGCAGGTTAGGTGAATTGGCCATGCTAAATTGCCCGTAGTGTTAGGTGAAGGGGTAAATGTAGGGGAATGGGTCTTGGTGGGTTGCTGTTCGGAGGGTCGGTGTGGACTTGTCGGGCCGAAGGGCCTGTTTCCACACTGTAAGTAATCTAATCAAATGTTTGCTGATCTGTAAAAAGTGATATGCCTTCTGTCCCATTTACGTAAACCCTACCTGTGTAGGCAAAACAAGTAGAATATTGCTATTGCTGTAAGTTCAAAGCTGCTGATGTCTAGTAACTGCTTTTTTTTGTAGCTGATGATCCTGACATGTGTTCATAATTTCTGGTGGTCATCACATCCTTGAATATTTCCAGTAATTAAGTCATTTGGATGTACAGCGCAGAAACATACCCTTCTGTCCAACTCATCCATGCCGACCAGATATCCTAAATTAATCTAGTCCCATTTACCAACATTTGGCCCATATCCCTCTAAACCTTTCCTATTTATAAATCCATCCAGATGCGTTTCAATTGTCAAAATTGTAATTTGCTCTGATTCTATGGAACCAGCTATTGGAAAATACGCAAGAATAGTGCAAATGACTTTTTTTAAATTTCTCTCTTGATGTCAGTTTTATTATATAAATATTAATAAATTATTTATGTACATGATTTTATATTTTAACTTGTCCATCATTATATTTCTCTAGTCAAATTAATGGAGAAACTTCGGGCTGAGATACTGGATCTCTTGCGAACTGAGCCAAATGGCATTCCTGAAGCAAAACTATGTGAGATCTACAACAAGAAAAATCATTTCAACCTCAGAGCAAAATCTTATGGATTCGGCTCCATAAGTGAGCTCATCAGATCCATGGCTGATGTGGTGGATATTGTCCAAACATCCGGAAAAAACATGATCAAACTGAAACCCGCACAACCTTCTGGAGTAATAAAAACAGAAGACAACAAAGGATCAAAGCCAGTTCCTGCCCCCTTACCAAGTATGGAAATCATAAACAGAAACTTTGCAAGTCAGTGTATATATCCACATGTTCAATTGCCACGAGGTATTTTATTTTTAAATCACTAATCTGGATTGAAAATTCCCCATATGAATGAGGGGAATAATGTGCTGCTTTCATTATGGCATTGAAGCCAGATTTCCATACAAGAGTGTTGAATTAACCAAACTCTGATTTTTTTTCAAGCTATCTCCTTAATAATGCTGCACACCAATCCCCTCCTACACTTTACTTAGCCCCTTTCTTATTCCTCCCTGTCTTACATATTTAATCTACTTTTTCCTTAAATCCATCTGAGCTATTTCACTTCAGCTGCTCCCTGTGATAGCGAGTTCCACAATCTCACCACTCTCTGTTCGAGATGTTTTCCCCTGAATTTCATATTGGGTTTACAAGTGATTGTTTGTTGCATATTTGAGGATGTGATACTTTATAGATGGACGAAAGTGGGTACTGTAGATGCTGGAGATTAGAGTCAAGTTTACAGTGGTGCTGGAAAAGCACAGCAGGTCAGGTAGCAACCGAGGAGCAGGAAAATCGACGTTTCGGGCAAAAGTCCTTCATCAGGAATAGAGGCAGAGTGCCTGCAGGGTGGAGAGATAAATGAGAGAGAGGTGGGAGTGGGGAGAAAGTAGCATAGAGTACAATAGGTGAGTGGGGAAGGGGATGGAGGTGATAGGTCAGGGAGGAGGGTGAGGGAAGGTAGCAAAGAGTACAATGGGTGAATGGGGGTGGGAATGAAGGTGATAGGTCAGAGAGGAGGGTGAAGTGGATAGGTAGAAAGGAAGACAGGCTGGTAGGACAAAAGCAAATTACTGCAAATGCTGGAAACTGAAACCAAAAGAGAAAATGTTGGAAAATCTCAACAGGTCTGGCAGCATCTGTAAGGAGAGAAAAGAGCTGACAAAGGGTCAGTTAGACTCGAAATGTCAGCTCAGTTCTCTCCTTACAGATGCTGCCAGACCTGCTGAGATTTTCCAGCATTTTCTCTTTTGGATAGGCAGGTAGGACCCTATCTTGCTTTCCACCTATCCACTCCACCCTCTTCTCTGACCTATCACCTTCATCCCTACCCCCATTCACCCATTGTACTCTTTGCTACCTTCCCCCGCCCTCCTCCCTGACCTATCACCTCCATTCACCTATTGTACTCTATGCTACTTTCTCCCCACCTCCACCCTCCTCTCATTTATCTCTCCACCCTTCAGGCACTCTGCCTGTATTCCTGATGAAGGGCTTTTGCCTGAAACGCCGATTTTCCTGCTCCTTGGATATCGCCTGACCTGCTGTGTTTTTCCAGCATCACTCTAATCTTGACATTACAGTCGGTCCCTGCCTCTGAGTCAGAATCACTGTCAGGTCATTCCTCCATCTTTTCTAAAAGCAGCCAATTACATCACTTCTCACATTATTGGAGTCAATTGTTGTATTTTTAGGCCCTGCTTTGTTTTTTTTTAATAGATATTTTTATTAGAAATTTAACATTTTTACAAGTTTACAAAAATAAACAAAACTCTCAGATATAAACATTGATATACAATTAGCTCAAATATACAATAGCCAAAATTTGACAAAAAAAAACCGAAAAGAAAAGCACGGTGGCCCAGTGGTTAGCACTGCTGCCTCACAGCGCCAGAGACCTGGGTTCAATTCCCGCCTCAGGCGACTGACTGTGTGGAGTTTGCACGTTCTCCCCGTGTCTGCGTGGGTTTCCTCCGGGTGCTCCGGTTTCCTCCCACAGTCCAAAAATGTGCAGGTCAGGTGAATTGGCCATGCTAAATTGCCCGTAGTGTTAGGTAAGGGGTAAATGTAGGGGTATGGGTGGGTTGCGCTTCGGTGGGGCGGTGTGGACTTGTTGGGCCGAAGGGCCTGTTTCCACACTGTAAGTAATCTAAAAAAAAACAAACAAACAAAACTCAACTAATCTACTAATCTAACCTACAACTAACCAGGGTGTATATTTAAGTCTCTTACATGCTCGGGATGTGTTAGCATCAGATATAATAAAACCCGTATTCGTGCGGGATTCCTCCCCCGAGGGGCCGCGGACCAGCCAGGTTTGTAGTCTCAATTAAATAAAAGCCCTTGTTAGGATAGCCGAAATATCTGTATTTATGTAATTCAAAAAGGGCTGCCATATTTTATAAAATAATTCGGTCTTTCGGTGCACCATATTTGTAAGGAAGTCAAGGGGAATACATTCCATAATTAGTCTGTGCCAATTTGAAAGTCCAGGGGGGCCCTCAGCCACCCAGTTCACCAAAATATTTTTCCTTGCACAGAAAGAAAGAATAGAAAATAGTCTCTTCCCGTACGTGTCCAGAGAGGGAAAGTTCGAAAAGCCCAAGAGGAGAGATACAGGGTCCACTTTAATTTCCGTTCCTAAAATTTCTGTCAGGGTACTTGCTACTTTAGTCCAATATCTACGGATCTTATGGCAGGTCCATAAGCAATGTACAAGAGTGCCCACCTCTATTTTGCATTTAGGACACATTGGAGATGCTCCTGCCTTAAATTTTGCCAATCGAACCGGTGCTATATGGGCCCTATGAAGTATCTTCAGCTGGATAGCCTGGGTTCTGTTACAAATAGTAATTCTTCTAGCATTTTCCCAGATATCATTCCACGTTTCTGTGGAGATTTCTAGTCCCAGATCCTGATCCCATGTTTTAAGCAGATTATCCATATCTCCCGATACTTCATCATGTAGTAAATGATAAATATTACTGACGGAAGATACCCCCACTGGTCGTAGGACACTACATTCTCTATCGGATTTATAAAGACTATCTAATAACGTAGTCTTCTTCTGTATATAATCTCGAATTTGGAAGTATCGAAAGAGGTCTCCATTGGGTAATCCGAATTTCTGACGCAGCTGTCCGAAAGACATCAGGACCCCATCTTTAAATAAATCCCCTAGACATGAGATACCCCTGGATCTCCAGAGTTTAAAAGTGGCGTCTGTTAACCCCGGTTGGAATCCCCATGCTCCCACTATCGGTGCATAGGGGGATGTTTTATGTGAATTACCCTCATTTTGCCACATTATATTCCAAGCCTTGATTGTATTTAGTATTATAGGGTTTTTACAGTGATCTGTAATGATTTTCCTCTTGTCTGAGAATAAAAGGTTAATAAGTGGGTATTTTACTTGAGAAGCCTCGATGTCTAACCAGATTGATTGTGGATCAGACAAGACCCAATCAGCTATGTAACTTAATAGGGAACTTAACTGATATTTCCTAAAGTCTGGGAAGTCCAATCCACCCCTTGCCTGTGGAAGCTGTAGCTTCTTCAGCTTAATGAGGGGCCGCCTATGATTCCAGATAAAGGAACTCAGCCAGCCATATAATTTACATAAAGCCGTCCTCGGCAGCATCACTGGAAGCATTCTCATAGGGTATAGGACAGGGGGCAGGACATTCATTTTGATTAATGCTATTCTACCCAACCAGGAAATTGGTAGGTCTCCCCATCGCTGGAGGTCCTGCCTTATCCTTTCCAATAAATACACAAAATTAGCCTTATACAACTGACCAAATACTGGAGTAATAAAAATGCCTAAATATAAGAAACCCTCCAGGGACCAGTGAAAGGGAAAAAGGGAACCGTCCGCTAAGCGGGGTATCATAGCAAGTCCACCCATTGGCATAGCCTCCGATTTTGAAAAATTAATTTTATAGCCTGAGAATGCACTAAATGTATTAATAACTTGGATTAAGCGAGGTATGGACATCAAAGGGTTACTGAGGAATAGAAGAACATCATCTGCATAAAGGGTAATTTTATGTTTACCTGTACCAATCCTTGGGGCCACTATATTAGGATCAGCTCGTGTAGCTTCTGCTAGTGGTTCAATTATTAGCGTGAATAACAATGGCGAGAGAGGACATCCCTGACGGCAGCCCCTACCCACACTGAAGCTATCCGAGCCTAATCCATTGGTAACCACAACTGCTTTGGGATCACTATACAATGTTGAGACCCATTTGGTAAACACCTGTGCTTTGTTTTACTGCAATGACCAAATGCAGGACTTTCCCTGCAAGTTTCTAAATCTCACAATTGGACAGAAATCTGGATGAGAAGCCCATGTAATGTGGGGAAGTAGTCACTTTAGATTAGATTAGATTAGATTCCCTACAGTGTGGAAACAGGCCCTTCGGCCCAACAAGTCCACACCAACCCTCTGAAGAGTAACCCACCCAGTCCTGTTTCCCTCTGACTATTGCACCTAGCACTCTTGGCAATTTAGCATGGCCAACCCACCCTAACCTGCACATCTTTGGACTGTGGGAGGAAACCCACACAGACACAGGGAGAATGTGCAAACTCCACACAGTCACCCGAGGCTGGAATTGAACCTGGGACCCTGGTGCTGTGAGGCAGCAGTGCTAACTACTTGTGCTGCCCACTTGTCATGAGTTTCTCAGGGGCAGCTCTTTAGTGGCTATTGTGCAGGCTTAGTGTCCAGTTATGGAAGGTGAATGGGCTCTCAAAGCTCAGGACCAATCAGAGACCTTGCAGTATTTCAAAATGGAGATGTTCTCACTCCAACCTTTTCAACTGATATTGATTGGGAAAGCTATAGCTCAAGTTCGTTAGATGGGTCAGTGTTTGTTCAATGTGTGCAGGAGAGTTTCCTGACACAATATGTAGACAGGCCAACAAGAGGTGAGGCCATACTGGATTTGGTTCTGGGTAACGAACCAGGCCAGGTGTTAGAATTAGAGGTAGGTGAGCACTTTGGGGATAGTGACCATAATTCGGTGATTTTTACACTCGTGATGGAGAGGGATAAGTGTGTACTACAGGGCAAGAATTATAGCTGGGGTAAGGGAAATTATGATGCGGTGAGGCATGACTTAGGATGTGTGGCTTGGAAAAGTAGACTCCAAGGCAAGAGTGTAAATGATATGTGGAACTTGTTCAAGGGGCAACTATTGAGTGTCCTTGATAATTATGTACCTGTCAGGCAGGTAGGAAAGGGTCGTGCGAGGGAGCCGTGGTTTAATAAGGAATTGGAATCCCTTGTTAAATGGAAGAGGGCGGCCTATCTCAAGATGAGACGTGAAGGTTCAATTGGGGCGATTGAGAGTTATAGGGTAGCCAGGAAGGACCTGAAGAGAGAGCTAAAAGCAGCAAGGAGGGGACATGAAAGGTCCTTAGTAGATAGGATTAGGGAAAACCCTAAGGCTTTCTATAGGTATGTTAGGAATAAAAGAATGACTAGGGTAGGAATAGGTCCAGTCAAGGATAGTAGGGGGAAGTTGCGTGTGGAGGCGGAAGAGATTGGGGAGACAATGAATGAATACTTTTCTTCAGTATTCACTCAGGAACAGGGCATTGTTGTCGATGAGAATACTGAGGCACAAATAAGTAGAATGGATGGCTTTGAGGTATGTAGAGAAGAGGTGTTGGAAATCCTGGAAAAGGTGAAAATAGATAAGTCCCCTGGGCCTGATGGCATTTATCCTAGGATTCTCTGGGAAGCAAGGGAGGAGATTGCAGAGCCATTGGCCTTGATTTTTATGTCCTCTTTGTCTACAGGAGTAGTCCCAGAAGACTGGAGGATAGCAAATGTGGTTCCCTTGTTCAAAAAGGGGAGTAGGGATAGCCCTAGTAACTATAGGCCGGTGAGTCTCACTTCTGTTGTGGGCAAAGTCTTAGAGAGAATTGTAAGGGATAGGATTTACGCACATCTAGATAGGAATAATGTGATCAAGGATAGTCAGCATGGTTTTGTGAAGGGCAAGTCGTGCCTCACAAACCTTATTGAATTCTTTGAAAAGGTGACGAAGGAGGTTGATGAGGGGAAAGCGGTAGATGTGGTATATATGGATTTTAGTAAGGCGTTTGATAAGGTTCCCCATGGTAGGCTACTGCAGAAAATACGGAGATATGGCATTGAGGGTGAGTTGGAGGTTTGGATTAGGAATTGGCTGGATGGAAGAAGACAGAGGGTAGTAGTTGATGGCAAAGTTTCTTCATGGAGTGCCGTCACTAGCGGTGTTCCGCAAGGATCTGTTTTGGGACCATTGCTGTTTGTCATTTTTATAAATGACCTGGAAGAGGGGTTAGAAGGTTGGGTGAGCAAGTTTGCGGATGACACGAAAGTCGGAGGAGTTGTTGACAGTGAGGAAGCATGTGGCAGGTTACAGCAGGATATAGAGAAGCTGCAGAGCTGGGCAGAAAGGTGGCAGATGGAATTCAATGTAGCTAAGTGCGAGGTGATTCACTTTGGGAAGAATAACAAAAAGATGGGGTACTGGGCTAATGGTCGGATACTTGGTAGTGTGGATGAGCAGAGGGATCTTGGTGTCCATGTACACAGATCTCTGAAAGTTGCCACCCAGGTAAATAGTGCGGTGAGGAAGGCATATGGCGTACTGGCTTTTATTGGTAGAGGAATTGAGTTCCGGAGTCCTGAGGTCATGATGCAGTTGTATAAGACTCTGGTACGGCCGCATCTGGAATATTGTGTGCAGTTTTGGTCGCCATACTATAGGAAGGATGTGGAGGCATTGGAACGGGTGCAGAGGAGGTTTACCAGGATGTTGCCTGGTATGGAAGGAAAATCGTATGAGGAAAGACTGAGGCACTTGGGGCTGTTTTCACTAGAGAAAAGAAGGTTTAGGGGTGACTTGATTGAGGTGTACAAGATGATTAGGGGGTTAGATAGGGTCGACAGTATGAACCTTTTCCCGCGTATTGAGTCGGGTATTACAAGGGGGCATAGCTTTAAATTAAGGGGGGGTAGATATAGGACTGATGTTAGGGGTAGGTTCTTCACTCAGCGAGTCGTTAGTTCATGGAATGCCCTGCCAGTAACAGTGGTGGACTCTCCCTCTTTATGGGCATTTAAGAGGGCATTGGATAGGTATATGGAGGATAGTGGGTTAGTGTAGTTTAGGTGGGCTTGGATCGGCGCAACATCGAGGGCCCAAGGGCCTGTACTGCGCTGTATTCTTCTATGTTCTATGTTCTAACTAATTAATAGCTTTTGCAGCTAGGTTACCACCCAACAGGGAGAACTCCTACCAGGCAGTCTGTGGTGGCTTTCGAGAAGATGGGAACCGAAAGAACTGCAGATGCGGATCTGAGTTCTGATGAAGGATCACCAGACCCGAAACGTTGACTCTGATTTCTCTTCACAGATGCTGCCGGACCTGCTGAGCTTTTCCAGCAATTTCTATTTTTGGTGAAGAAGGTGGTGTTCGGGGCTTATAAAATTAAATGAAGCAGTGGGTTACTCCCACAGTGCCATGTCAACGGGATATCCCAGTTGGCCCCCTTTAACTGGCATTTGTGGTTGTGAATGGCCTTAACACACAAGATGTGAAAAGATAGCTTCAGGGCACAATGGAACCCAGATCTGGCAAAGTGACTGGCAGTGCTACTTATAGCACACACCCTCCTCCTATGAGGCCTAAAAAACAAGTCCCAGAGTTGTACAGCATACTCCACATGTGAACTAGTCAAGAAACTGCAATGAATTCTCTGATTTTTACATCAGTACCTACTGGAGTGAAGCCCCAGCACCCTGCAAAAGCAAAATGCAAGGGAAGCTGTAAACCAGGAATAAGAACAAAGTACTGGAGAAACACAGCATCTGTGGAGAAAGAGAAACTGAGAGAACCTTTTAGGTCTGATGGCACCCTTTTTCAGGACTCAAGTTCCAGTTGTTCAATTATGAAGCAGTGTCATTTCACTCTCAAAATGTTAATTCTGCATCTCTTTATAGATGCTGCAAAACCTGCTGAGTTTCCGCAGGATTTTCCTGTTTTTATTTATCCTCCCTTCATTACATGCTTGGTTACTTTTTTGTGGCTTTATTTACTTGTGTTGCTACTTTTTAAAAGTGATTTGTGTGTTTGAACTCCCAGATCATTGGTAATATTATGGTGCAGAGAATAGCATCCCTGCTTCTGAACCAAAAGCTCTGGGTTTGAGTTCCATCCCAAATCTTGATCACAAAGGAAGGTGTGTTCAGAACATGATTGAGTAGTCAACTTGGAAGTCCTTCCAATGAGAGTCCCTTGTAAGGGCGGGTCAAATTCTGGGTCGGCCATGTGGCGAAGAGAAATTGGAGCCTTTACCATCATTATCCATAGCTCCAGGCTACACGATGTTGGTAAAAAGTGCACATTTTCAAAGCAACACTGTCTCCCTGAGTGACCTGTATTAAAACCATCAGAATAAATTTGCCTCTTTATATAATTTACGTTTTTATTTTAGGTGTCAACTGTGTCACTTGCTCACATCTGAGTCACAAGATTCTGGGTTCACGTTCCACTTCAGAATTTGAACACAAAAATCCAGTATGCTACTATTTTGAAGCTCAGAAGCACCATCTTCCATGTCCTATCCCAATATTTATCCCTACATGAACATCACATTGCTGATTGAAGGAGCTCACTGTGTGCAAATTGGGCCGTCAGGGTAGAATTTTTTGACTTTTCTATGTTGTTAGACTGCAGAACTATCAAACTGTCAATGAACACAGACCAGTATAATTAATGTTGTCAAACCTCTGGATCTCCAATACATGTCATTGAAAGTGGGCAGCAGAGTGTATGATGACTTATTACATCTTTTGAGTTATCTTGCCTCATCTAAGCCAATGTTTTTGTTTCTCCCACACCAACCTTTCTTTTACACTTGCTTTCCTTCCTTTTCTCTGTCCTTTCTTCAATAATTTTTTTTGCTGAAATAATATATTAACCATAAATAATATCCAGTGCCTTATGATCAAAGTCAAGTCTATTATTACAATGATTAATTGATTGTAGAAAAGTATGTCAGGCTAATGTTCTTTGATCTCATTTGTTTAACCCTATGCATAGCTCCTGGTGCAATGTATGGACAAAATATAACACCAATGAGTGGCATGTTCTATCCTGCACCGTTGAATCGTTTTCCATTGCCACAAGTAGCAACATTTGGTTTCACAGATCGTCAAACAGTCTCGCCAGCATTGCCGACATCATCTTCAGAAGATGATCCTGAGAAAAGTGGAGGCTGTGCAAAACCAAAAAGTTGCCAGACGGAAGAAACCTCAAGAAAATGTTATGCACCTGCAACTGCTATTAATCCGTGGCAAGTACAAAATACAACAGCGCAACCAACTGAATCTTACACACTTAATCAAAAGATGACTGCTTCAGTTAGTCCAGGATCACGTTCAGCTTCCCCTGCCATGACAACAGTGTCTTCAGATGACTTCCCTACATTGGACACAAAAGTATCAAAAGAAGTACTGAAAAAGCTGAAAGAGGAGGAATTGAGGAAGATGAGATCACAGGACCGATTTACCCAAAACTACCATCGATATGTAAGAGAGGAACATCGTTCTGTGATGCAGTTAGCAGACACGTTAGCCTCAGAACCTCTAATGTGCCACAGAAATAAGAAGATTGATGTGGAAGAAGTGAATCAGCAAACTGAAGAGTTTATTCGTGCTTTATCTGCTGAAAGAGAACAGGTCACTGAAAAAAAGGTATGTGCTCTAATAAATTAGAGAAAGGACTTGGGAGAAACAAATTTTACTTGCGCTGTGGGAGGAGTAGTCTATTTTTAATTCCCACAGACACACATATATGAGAACATAAGATGTACAGGTAGAAGTAAGCCGTATGGCCTCTTGAACCTGCTCTGCTATTTGTGGAGTCAAGAGATATCAAACGTGACTTTTTGTGCTTGTATAATGTTTCCATCATGTAGAAGTACAAGTTTTAAAACAAAATAAACATAGATCTGAAACATATGCCTGAGAAAGATAAAGTACAAGTCAACAGTAAATATGGTATTCCTCTATGCCTGATCCCAGCAACTAGCTAGCTTCTTACAACTAATTGTTTTGTGTTCCTCTTTATTTTTATATACAGGTATTGGATAGAGTTTGCAGACATTTTCGGGTGCAAAACATGAGAGACATTGGCATCTGGTCACCTGTCAGACAACTCTCTGCGGTTCAAGAACTTCGTCAGACACAACGTGAAGTCACCATTTTCATCGAAGTAAGTGGGAATGGTTTGTGGACGCAAAGGAATTGGGATGTAGCTCCAGCAGGGTGTAATTTTTGCTCACCCTACCCTCTCTGCTTTCAGCCTAGAAATACTTTCTTTCTTTTCCCCTAGAAATACTGATTGTAATTAACAAACTTTATCAGTCTTGGCTTCATTTAATCATTACATTACATCCTACTTTTAAGTTGACCCTGTATTTTTGTTCTGCCCTAATGTAAGGCAAGGTTCTGTTTTGCAATGCAGATGGTTAATTCTGGCCAATTTCTTTTTTTTTAAAGGCTTTTGAAACTATGCGGAGTGTCTGTACGCTTTATGAGCTGAATCAGTGCTTGGGAGCACTGAAAAACAAGCCACATTTTGAAGATCTGAGACTTGGCCCTTTATGCAAACAGCCTCTTGTGCACAGGTTATTCAAAGTGCCTGAATCTTTGAAGGATGAGGATATATTTGAAATTGAAACCGTGGATATTTTACAGGTATAGAATGTTTAGAATGCATTTATGAATAGGATGAGACTTTTATCCTTCATATAAAGCCAAAGAAAATTTTTATTTAAGTCGAGCAATGCATTCTTGGAGCTTAGTAACTGTGTAAACATTTATGATTGATAACAGAACAAATTGGGTAAATATTTGCTTCATGGAGATGATATATTTATAGGATCTTGAAACCCATGAATTGTTGATTTGTTAACTTGAGCGGTGCACTGCTTGCCACTAAGAGAATTTTCTTATAGAATTCTCATGTTGCTGTTACCTTTCTTGTACATCACAACACCCCACTGGTGTTTCTCCTTCCTCCAAACTCATTCCTTTCTTCAATCTACAGGGAAACGTGCAGAGACCATCCAGCTCCATTCTCCCCTCTAGCTGAGGTCAACTAATCCATCACAGATGAGGGATTGTGTACTTCAAGTATTTAAATTGCTGGTTTCTGCCTATATCAATTATCCCAATTATACCTATTATTATCTCTTTGAATAAGGAGTGTAGTGGTGTGAAAATCTACTTGTAAAAATTCAGAATCTTTTGCTTGACATATTTGTTACCTTGTTTCCTTCCTAGTTATTGTTTGTTCTTGTCGTTTTCATTATCATTGTCATAATAAATATTTGCAGATATTCATGATTTACTTTTCCCTCCAGAGTATCCGCGCGTATAGAAAATCCAGCAAAGCACAAAAAATAGATTTGGCTGACTTCATAAAGTATTTAGCGGACCAATATCATTGTGACTCGCCATATGAGCTTGGAATCAGAATTACTAGCATTGGGCTTTTAATATCAGTAAGTAGCTTTTATTTCATTTTATAGATGTTCTCATTTTGGCTAGTAATAAATAATTATCTTTGCTCCCTTTTCCATCCCTGTAGAAGGTATTGATTGATATCTGGGGTGCAGTTCTAGGGTGACATTGGTCCTTTGGTAACTTTGCCCCTTTTTCTCCACTTGTAGTTTGTTACCTAGACTGCTCCATTGAAATATTTATCATATTCCTTTATCCCCTGAGACAAAGCCAAGTATTGTTTCCTAACTTTTCTTCTTGCTTAATTCACCAACATTTTTGAGGTGAACATTCTGTTATGCAGTGACACATGGTGATTTGGCAGAAGATCTAGAACACGTTAGGGTAACCTTTTAGAGGTTTATAAAATCCTAGATAATTCATCAAAGATCAGACAGCAACCTTCTAAACTCATGACCACTTCCATCCAGAAGGACAAGGGCAGCAGGTACGTGGGAACACCACCCCCTCAAGTTACCTTCCAAGCCACCCACCATCCTGACTTGGAAATATTTCGCCGTTCCTTCAGTGTCGCTGGATCAAAATTCTGGAATTCCCTCCCTAAGGGCATTGTGGGTCAACCCACAGCACATGGACTGCAGCGGTTCAAGAAGGCAGCTCACTCATATCTTCTCAAGGGGCAACTAGGGACGGGGAATAAATGATGACTAGCCAGCAACTCTAATATCACACAAAATGAATAAATAAAAATGAAGGTGTCATTTCCATAGGGTATGGGATTTCATCACTTAGTATATATTTTTAGAGAGGAGAAAGATTTAAAATAGACATCAGGGACAACTTTTTGACACAGAGAGTGGTTGGCGTGTCTGGAATGAACTTCCAGAGAAAGTGGTGGGTGCAGGTACAGTTACAACCTTTAAAAGACATTTTGTATAAATGCATGAATAATAAATGTTTGGAGGGATATGGGCCAAATGCAGGCAGATGGGACTAGTTTAATTTGGGATTATGTTCAGCATGGACTGGTTGGACCGAAGGACATATTTCTATGCTGTATGACTCCATGACTCTATGCCTCTGATGACTCTTTGTCAGAATCACAGGAAACAATACAGTTTACAAATAGCCACTTGGCCCAGCTAATCTTCTGTCCATCATAAGAAGAGAGTGGAAATGTTTGCTGATGTTCAGCATCATTTACAGCACCTCATGTACTGAAGTAGTCCATGTCCAAATGCAGCAAGATCTGGACAGCATTTAGGCTGAGGCTAATAAGTAGCAAGTAGCATTTGTGCCACACAAGTGTCAGACAATGACCATCTTCAACAAGACGGAATCTGACTATCACCTAGTAACTGGATAAACTTGTTGGAATTCTTTGAAGAGGTAACAAGCAAGATAGATAATGTGGAACCAATAGGTGTAGTAGATTTGGACTGCCAAACGAATTTGATGATAAAGCCATTTAATAAGTTAAAAGCCCATGCTGATGAAGGTAGCATGTTAACTTGGATAGAGGATTGGCTAACTAATAGAAGACTGAGACTTAGGATAAAGGGCACATTTTCAAGATGGAAATATGTAACCAGTGGTGCCATAGGGATCAATGCTTGAGGCCACAAATGTTTACAATGTGTGTTAATGACTTGCATAAGGGAAGTGAACATACAGTCATTCAACTTTCCAGATGACATAAAAATAGGTGGGAAAGCAAATAATGAGGATGGCACAGAGTTGACAGGTTAAGTGAGTGGGCAAAAATTTAGTTGATGGAATATAATGTGGGAAAACATGAGTCAAGCAATTTTGTTGGGAGCTGTATGTTATTTAAATCAGTAAAGATCGCAGATAGCTACAGCACAGAGATCCTCATATATTAATCACAAAAGGCTAGCATACCGAATTCAGTAGGTAATAGAGAAGGCAAATGGAGCGGTAGCTTTATTTCAAAGGGAATGCGGTATAGAAATAAGGATAACTTGCTAAAACTATACAAGATGCTAGTTGGTCCTCAGCTGGAATACAGTTTTCATTCCCTTATCGAAGGAAAAAGCACTGGCATTGAAGACAGTCTAGAAAACATTTGCCAGGTTGATCTTGGGTATGGAGGGACTGTCTTCTGAGGAGAGGCTGTATAGTTTGTCCCTGTACTCATTTGGAGTTTAACAGAATGAGAGATGACCTTATTGAAACACATGAATCATAGGGGTCTTTCTCCTTAAATTTACACAATGTCCCAGCATCCATCGCACTCTGGGGAGTGAATTCCAGAGATTCACGACCCTTCAAGAGAAGTGATTCCTCTTCATCTTTGTTTTAAATCAATTACCCTCTTAATAAAACTATGACCCCTCGTTCTAGATTGCCCCACATGAGGGAGCGTCTTCTCTATGACTACTTTGTTAATACCCTTTAGCATCTTATATACCTCAATTAGATCTCCTCTCTTTTAAGCACTCAAGAATATAGATCGAAACTGCTCAATCTGTCTTCATAAGACAACCCTTCATCTCTGGAATCGATCTAATGAAGTCCTGTGGGATTGCCTTCAATGTAATTACATCTCTCCTTAAATATGGGGACCAAAACTGTATGCATTCTCCTGATGCCGTCTCACTAATGCAATGTACAACTGCAGCAACAATTCTCTACTTTTTATACTCCATTTCCTTTAGCAATAAAGGCTAAAATTGTATTTGCCCTTCTTTATTTACCTGCTGCACCTGCATACTAAGTTTCTGTGATGTATGCATGAGGACAGTCAAATCCCTCTACACTTTCCCTCTGTTTAGAGGATAATTTGCCTTTTTATTCTTCTGACCAAAGTGAATAACTTCATATTTATCCATGTTAAATTCCATCTGGCAAATTTTGGCTCATTGACCTAACCTATCTATATCCATTTGTAAAATTCTTATTCATTCATTGCAACTTATTTTCCCACCTATTTCAGAGCCATCTGCAAACATGGCCTACATTACATTCTATCCCTGCATCCAAGTCATTAAAATAAATCATAAATAGCTGAAACCTGATAACCAAACCTTGTGGCACACCACCATTTACATCTTGCCAACCAGAAAAAGATCCATTTATCCTGATTCTCTGCTCTCTGTTGGTTAGCCAATTCTGTATCCAAGCTCTAACCCCATATGATCTTACCTTATGTAATAATCTTTCATTTGCCAACATATCAAATGCCTTTCTACAGAACCCCATTATCCACTTTGCTTGTTACATCTTTGAAGAACTCAATTACATTGGGGACATTTAAGCGACTCTTGGATAGACACATGGAACTTAGTACAATGAAGGGTATGTAGGTTAGTTTGATCTTAGAGTAGGATAAAAGGCTGGCACAACAGCGAGGGCTGAAGGGCCTGTACTGTGCCGTACTGTTCTATGTTGGAAAGAAGAAGGCTAAGGGGGGATTTGCTAGAGACATATAAGATGATCAGAGGATGAGATAGGGTAGACAGTGAAAGACTTTTTCCTAGGATGATGATGTCAGCGTGTACGAGGGGGCATAACTACAAATTGAGGGGTGATAGATTTAAGATAGATGTCAGAGGCAGGTTCTTTACACAGAGAGTGGTAAGGGCATGGAATGCCCTACCTGCTAATGTAGTTAACTCAGCCACATTAGGGAGATTTAAACAATCCTTAGATAAGCACATGGATGATTTTGGGATAGTGTAGGGGGACGAGCTGAGAATAGTTCACAGGTTGGCGCAACATCGAGGGCCAAAGGGCCTGTATTGTTCTGTGTTCTATGTTCTGTGTTCCATGTTCTAATTCATACGAATGATCAAACATGACCTACCCATTGCAAAACCATATTAATTGTGTTTCTGCTTCCCAAATGTCTGCTGCTGTTCATTGACTGTCCTACCTTTTTAATTTTTCTGCCCAGTTAATTAGGGTCAAAACTGTCCTCATGCCTATGTAATTAATACAAACAAATTTGTTTTGATATTTTTATTGCTCACAGCTTCTCTTCCATCTGAGTCCACTGCTCAGCGTATCTTTCTATTCTCTGTTCTCTCATGCTTTCAAAGGAAATTAAATAAGTCGTTATACTATTTGCATCAACCACTTGCTGTGGCAGTGTTCCATACTGTAACCATTCTGAGAACACTAATATCTCCATATTTCTGTATTGAATTTATTTGTAACTGCCCTGTATTTATAGCCCTTGGGTACTTTCCACCTTTTGACATGCTCTCCTCATACATTTACCCCAGCCAATCTGTCCTTAATTTGAAAGACCACTAACAGGCCTCCTCTAAATCTTCACTTTTTGCTAACAACCAAAACCCCAACTTGTTTAGCCTTTCCTGCTAATTTCCTGACTGTAACAAAGGCTTTTTGACCCACAACCATTGAGCTGTTTTTTTGTTAACCCCACCTCTCTGCCCGGTTGATGGGGGGACCTACTGTGTATTCCCAATCGTCTCTGCAGATCAGAATGTAACAGAGTTTTAAAAGCAACAGGTCTCCTTTGGCAAGCGGTGAAAGGAGACTTTGAAAAAAATTTAAAAGCCCCTGGTGCTTTACTGAACCCGTGAAGGGTGTAGGACCATTTGGCACAGCCACTTTGGCGTGAGCGATTCATCGTGGCCGGTTTGGCGCAACCCATTTCGGCGCGAGCGATTCGGCGCAGCTCTTATTTATTCCCTTTCAGGCTTACTTACAAGCATTAATGAAAGCAATAAAAAGAAAAATAATGTTTGGCCTCTTCAGTAAAAATGTTATAAAGAAAATAAAAATGAAAGAAATAAGGCAAATACAAAATTGTTGATGGCATTTTAACAGGTTTTATTTTAATAATTTGTATATTAATATGTTTTATTTTAATATATTTTAATAATTTTAATAATTTAATACTTTTAATAATAGTAGTTTAATAACTACTACTGAATAACTACAAAACAGTTCTGTGCTGAAATGGATTGCCCCAAACTGGCCGCGCCGAATCACTCGTGCCAAAGTGTCTGCACCAAATGGTCCCACTCTGACTCTTGAAACATACCACAATCGTTGAAAGAATGCTGTATTCATTCTGAGAGTGCACATGTAAAGACAGTGACACCTACAACCTAATTCCATGGTTGTAAGATTCTAACTTTTGCAACATATGCCATTTTTTGTTCTTAACTTTATCACTGTCTGCACTGCCTACATTGTCTGCTATTAAACATCCCATGGCCCCCTCTCTGCTTGCCTGTACGTATACTTGTTCAGTAGACAGTTTTCCAACTTTCTATATTTCAATTAAGTTACCACTTAAGGTCAAAATTACTCACCACATCAACCCAGAAATTACTATTGCAAACATAACTCTCTAGAAGAAACAAAAAGGGTGATGGTCATTGCACCCTTGGTTTCTTTGTTCATAGAATCCCGACATCATGGAAGCAGACAGTTCAGCTTATCACGTCCACTTTGACTCTCTGAACAGCATTCCTCCCAGACCCATCTAGCCTGCACACCCCTTGACACTATGGGCTATTAAGCATGGACAACCTGCCTAACTGTCACATCTTTGGACTGTGTGAAGAAACCAGAGCACCCTGAGGAAACTGTGCAGACACGGGGAGAATTTTCCAGCTCTACACAGACAATCATCCGAGGGTGGAATCGAACACAAGTCCCTGGCACTGTGAGGCAGCAGTGCTAACACTGAGCCGCTATACTGCTTGTTGCTGGTAGCTGATGTATGAACTGGAAGCAGAGCGAATTTAGATTCTGCATTGTCAACTGGGGGGCAATTTGTTGCTGTGAAAGATAGGAGGTGAGGGAGGAAATGTCAATGAAATTTTAAAAAATGAATTAATTTTTGTTGAAATCCTGTTGAATAGACTCTGGGGAAGGCTTCAAGCACAGAACGAGCTGCTATAGACAAGGCAAAGATTCGAGTTCAGAAGGAAATAGAGGAGGAAGTAGATAATCGTTTCAACAAAGTTAAGAGAAATCTGATGGACCCCTTTGGTGGACCACAGCTGTATTCTACCAGTGGATCTCTGGATCTCCGGAAGCAATATGCCTCTATGACAGCAGCAGATGCAATCCTTCAGGTGTTCATGAATGCAAAGGATGTCTTCAGTAATAAAATGACGAAGGTAGGCAATTTTGGTTTGACAACATTGAAATCCTGATTTGCTGTATGAAGCAATAGCATAATAATGATTGGTGTTTGTTGGCTATGCAAGAATCACACTGGGGAGGAGATGAGCAAATGTGTGTTTGTTGTGCATATTACAACAGGCTTAGGAGGGGTGAATCAGCTCCCCATTTTTCAACTTCCTCAATTGTCCACAACAAAGATTTTATTTTAGCACTAGGCTATACCTCAAATTAAAATATATTTAACTGGTTCACCAGAAATAATAAGGAGTTAATTACAAAGTTATCCTGAGTGAAAGAATGAGTTTATTATCCACTAACCCTGAGAAATGTAATAAAGACATGATGGCAAACTTGTGTGTTACGTGTACAAAGTTGAAAAGCAATGGTGACCATTTCAAAAGGAACATGAAAGAATATTCAATACTTGAGGTGTGAACATTTTAACCTGAAACCATATTTGTTTAAATTGACATTCATATCCTCAGCTGTAATGGATATTTCAGTTGTCCTTTGAGTTCTTAGTATTCCGATATTTGTCTTTAACTTATGTCATCACTTGTTTTCTTCTTAAAAGGTTGAGAAAATCTTTTCTCCAGTTCGTTTCAGTCACAAATGTACTTTTTCCTGTTCTGTCAGAAGCATCTCCCTGAAATATATCCAGTATATACATTCCAGTGTGTGAATTATTTGTTTCCAAGATAATAATCACAGGCAATGCCTTTGATCTCCAATATGTGAAACTTTTATTGCTTACATGTAAAGCAAAATAGGAGGAGAGTTTCTTCACAATGGACTAAATTCAGTTTCCTTTGATAAAATATTTTAATTTTAGGTCTGCTTTTTTTCACATTAGTTTCACAGGTATATGTGGTCAACTGATTGGTGTTTCCATTTGCAGTCAGTGATTTTTTTCCTATTTTTAAAGCCATTTTGATGCATTTAGGTGCCAGATAATAAAATCACATTATGGAATTTGAAAAATCAATAGTCCAGTTTTATCACTATCATGACAGTCATAAACTGACTCAGAATCTTCAACATACTTGACTAGGTCTCCTTGCATAACTTGACCTATTTGTACAGTGGAATTTGTAAATAATAATCATCCTTGGGACTGCCTTCAGCTGTAATTTTATCGACATTCTTATTTTTAAACTAGTAATTGCATGTACTGTTTTTTTCAAAAAAAATGATAAGAACACAAAGAACTAGGAGCAGGCGTAGGCAGTTCAGCCCCTCAAACCTGTTTTGCCATTTAATATGACCAGGGCCGATCTCCACTTTCTTGCCCACTCTCCATAACCCTTCAACCATTACTGATCAAAAATTGTCTAACCCCTCCTTAAATTTACACAATATCCCAGCATCCACTGCACTCCAGGGGAGTGAATTCCACAGATTCATGACGCTTTGAGAGGAGTAATTTCTCCTCATCTTTGTTTTAAAAACCTTTCCATGGTTTTAGGTGACCCTCTGCTCTCTACGTTTAGTTTCATGTAACATCTCAGTGCTTACAGAAAATATATTGTAGATGAAATATCTGAATGGTGTTGACCCTGACTCACCTAATAATTCTCTTTGATTCTCCTCTTCCAGCATGTTCAGGACTTCCTGATCAAGATAGGAGAAGATCGTCTGGCACGAGCACTCTTTCAGTTAGCCATTTGCTGTGGTTCCCTGGAAGTTCCTCAAGACCTGGTGGCGAAAGAAAAAACAAATAAGACAGCTATAAATAGAGGGAGGGACAATGAAACTCCTCTTCCTAGTGAAGGTAGGTTTTGTTTTGAACGCCTATTGAAGCAAACAGGGTGGTCCTGATTTTACAATTCACTATAAATCATATCAAAGAAAGTATTAACAAAAAAATATATGTTACTTCATTGTAATTGAGAAGGAATTTATTGTTAAAGCAAACAGAGCAATGAGATTCTGCTCAAATAAAAGCAAAATACTGAGGATGCTGAAAATCTGAGAGAAACACAGAGTGCTAAAGAAACGCAATGGATCGGTAGCATCTGGATGGAGGTTTGCTCGCTGAGTTGGAAGGTTCAATTCCAGACATTTCGCCACCCTACTAAGTAACATCTTCAGTGGGCCTCCAGGTGAAGCACTGTTGATGATTCCTGCTTTCTATTTATGTGTTTGGAGTTCTTTGGGTTGGCGATGTTATTTCCTGTGGTGATGTCATTTCCTGTTCTTTTTCTCAGGGAGTGGTAGATGGGGTCTAACTCGTTGTGTGTGTTGATAGAGTTCCGGTTGGAATGCCGTGCTTCTAGGAATTCTCGTGCGTGTCTCTGTTTGGCTCGTCCTACGATGGATGTGTTGTCCCAGTGAAAGTGGTGTCCTTCCTTATCTGTATGTGAGAATACTAGTGAGAGAGGATCATGTCGTTTTGTGGCTAGTTGATGTTCATGTATCCTGGAGGCTAATTGATGACAGCATCTGTGGAGAAAGAATCATACCGGATTTCAAACATTAACTCTGTTTCCCTCACTACAGTTGCTGCCAGAACTGCTGCGTTTCTTCAGTTTTCTGTGTTTGAATTCCACTTGGTGGATTGTTACCATCGTGAATTGCCTGCTTTTGTCAACAATATCTTGCAATTATATAGTAACTTTGACAGAGTAATAATTCCAAAGTTTTTCATCATGTTTAAAGCTTTTATGTATATTTCTTCCCACTTATGCTTCTCTTCATCACAATAGGGATGATCTTGCTCATCCTGCTACTCTGAAATTAGTCATTTGTCCAAATTTATATATGCAGGGCTGAATCTTCTGAGGTTCCTCTCTCCCCAGTTTTATACAATGCTTTAATGATGCAGTAACTGGAAAATGGTGAAACCCCAGGGTTCAATCATTTGTGGCACAGTGCACAATTTCTTCGAGTTATTGTACTTTTCTATTTGCCTGATAGCCCATTATTATTTTCTTACATAGAATCCCTATAGTGTGGAAACAGGCCATTTGGCCCAACAAGTTCACACTGAGCCTCCGAAGACTCATTTTTGATGAGCATTTTGTTGCTGAGTTTATTACTCT
Source organism: Chiloscyllium plagiosum (assembly GCF_037043375.1). NCBI lineage: Eukaryota > Metazoa > Chordata > Chondrichthyes > Orectolobiformes > Hemiscylliidae > Chiloscyllium > Chiloscyllium plagiosum. The sequence goes on along the minus strand of NW_028270163.1, from coordinate 56,391,327 downwards.
GTACATCTGTCTTTGCCTTTAGAATCTGTAAGAGAATATTTGGAAAAGAGCCTCTCCACTGTGACTGGGTACTTGAATCTTGTCTATTTATGCAAACTGGAGAAAAAATTAGTCGATCACTTCAAATTGAAAGGCTTTGTTGACATGGGACATGGTACTTTCCTTGAATATCTGCTGAAACACTCTCAGGTAAATGTGTGCTTTATTTAAGATAAGTTTTGCACTTGTTTTAGTGAAAGTTGGGAAAAGCTTAAAGTACATTTAATCATTGGGCCACAATTGACCTTGCTTCACCTAGATGAAAGGACATTGTACTATATCATTTTTCTGTCTAGCTTCCATTAAGTATTTATTGACTATTTGTTTTTCAAAAATGTTAAAAACTAAATAGTAATGTTAATTTTTCATTTGTGCATGTAGATGTCTAAAACAAAACTCTCAGAAAAGGAAGCTCTGTTGTAGTTTTTTATTAACAGTACCTTTCCATTAAATCTATAAAGATTAATTAGAGGTTGGTGAACTCTACTCACTAAATGGTAAGAGTGTGGTGTAGAATAAAGCCAACAGTGTGAGTTCAGTCCCTGTACTGGCTGTGGTAGACCACGGAGGCTGGCTTCCTCACCCCTACAACTGGGGAATAGTTACCTTCAAACTGTAATTGACTCCTGTGAATGGAGAGAGATGCCTGTGACTGTAGTTCCATACTACACAAGAATTAGTTGCTGTGCTTAGCAAGAACATGACCTCACTTTTCAGGTTACTGGGAGTCATGCTTTCATGATGTACAAATGAACCCTGCTGACCACTGTTTCATGGCCTCTCATTAGTGTTCCCCTTGATAATTTGTCCTCAACATCCTGCTAGATGTGCTTTCCTATGCAAATTAGGATCAATAATGGAGTTTATTTGTCGATCTACAAGTTTTACAATATTAATTTGAATTTTGTGTACAAACTATTATGTGAAACAATTGAACCAGCGTTTAATTGTCAAACGGTGGGTTTGCTCTTGAACGGCATGCTGAAAAGTGAAAGATTCCTAATGCACAGTAGTGAAGTTTTGTTTTGTAACGCAGCTGCTGGAAGAAACTGCTGGAGGAAGTTTGTTTCTATATGCACAAGATACTGGAATATGTGGATTCCGACCAAGTCATCAAGATGTATATGAGTTCATCAGGCAATGTGGGACCCTGGGGGATTCCATGGTAAGTAAGCCTGCTAAAAGGTGGCACTGGCATGGGGGAACAGAGATACAATATGTTTGACATGTTACAGAATAATGTAAACAGTATGGAAGGCACAGTATGATGGGCACAATTCATAGTAATGATGTTCCCAGTGTATTGCATTTCTCAAGAATTTTATTCAGATGATTTCATTCTAATTTATATAATTGCAGACGGGGTATCACTTGACAGAGACTTTTCTTCCAATTCCCATTACACCATTGACCCCCCCATACCCCCGCAATGACTGTTCCTTGATGCTGTCCAGTGTGCCATCTACAGGCTGCTGTTCAGGAGCAAGATCTCAAAACTGTCTCAGTTCCAGCAGAAAATCATAGGGTCCCTACAGTGCAGAATGAAGTGCATCCCTACATGTATGCTGACAACAACCAGCTGTGATTCACCACCACTTACCTCAACCACCTTAATGTTTCTGAGCTGTCAGGTTGCTTGGTCCACATTAGGTACTGGACAAGTGGAAATTTCTTCCAGCTAAACATCAGGAAGACAATACTCCACTGAAGGCCTCCAATACCATCCGTCTCCATGGCAACCACCAGGAGATGAGTTGGATTCTCCTCTAGGTCATCCTGAAATGAGGAGCTGCCCACATATATTTGTGCCATCCCATTGGCTATCTTTTTCCACCTCCTGTGCAGTGCCTAACTCTCTCTGTGCCTCAGTTCAACATTTTGCCCATGCCTTTTTATTACCTTTTGCCTTAGCTACTCAGTTAACTCTGAGCCACCCACTCACATTCAACTTTCCCTAAACTTGTGGTCATCCAAACCCTGCTACCCATGCCTTCAAACCACTGTGATCACCCCCACTCATTTAAGGGATGTGGGTGTCGCTGCTAGGCCAGTGTTTATGGCCCGTCCCTAATTGTGTTTGAAAAGGTGATGAGGTGCTGTACTCCACAATGATTGCAGCCTGTGTAGTGTAGGGACACCCAGAGTGCTGTTGGAAGGGGAGTTCCAGGGCTGAGTATATCTGCATTTGGAGAGGCACAGAGTATTTGTGGATTGTCAGTGTCAATTTATTTAGAGAAGATCTTGTTTGACAAACTTGATTGATTCTTTTTGGAGGTGGTGACCAGGAGTGTTGATGAGAGTCTGCCTGGACTTTAACAAGGTTTTTAATAAGGACTCTCATGACAGACTGGTCAAAAACAGAGTCCATGCAATCCAAGGCAGAGGGAAATATTGGATTTAAAATTGGCTGAGCGGCAGGAAACTGAGGGTGATGGTAGAAGGATGTTTTTGTGACCAGGAAGCCTATTTTCGGTGGAACTCCACAGGGCTTCGTGCTGCAGCCCTTGCTGCTTGTGATGTACATTACTAATTTGGACATAGTTGTAGAGAGCATGATCAAGATGTTCATAGATGACACAGAAGTCAACAGGGGAGTAAATCATGAGCAGGATGGCCATAAACTGCAAGAGGACATTGACAGACTGGTCAGCTGAGCAGAACAGTGGCAAATAGAATTCAACCCCGAAAGTGTGAGGCTTGGAAAGGGCTAACAAGAGAAGGTACTGGGTACTATGAATGTTAGGACCTTGGGATGTACTGAAGGTCAGAGGGACCTTGGTGTTCATGTCCTTAGGTCCCTGAAGGTAGAAGAACACCCAGATAAGATGGTTAAGAAGGCATAAAGGATACAGGGAGAAAGTGAGGACTAGAGATGCTAGAGATTAGAGTTGAAGAGTGTGATGCTGGAAAAGCACAGCCAGTCAGGCAGCATCCGAGGATCAGGAGAGTTGACATTTCAAGTAGAAGCTGAAAATGTGCTGCTGAAAAAGCGCAGCAGGTCAGGCAGCATCCATGGAGCAGGAGAATCGCCATTTCGGGCTCATGCCCTTCTTCAGGGCTCATGCCCGAAATGTCGATTCTTCTACTCCTTGGATGCTGCCTGACCTGCTGCGCTTTTCCAGCAACACATTTTCAGCTCTGATCTCCAGCATCTGCAGTCCTCACTTTCTTCATTTCAAGCAGAAGCTCTGATGAAGAGCTTTCCAGCACCACATTGTGTGAGCAGGGAGGTTATGCTAGGACTGGATGGTCGTAGTTGGAGTAATGCATTGCATTATTGGAAGGATGCGACTGTACTAGAGAGGGTGCAGAGGAGATTTATCAGGATGTTGCCTGACTGGAGGGTCTGAACTATGCAGAAAGATTGTAGAGGCTGGAATGGTTTTTTGTGAAACAGTGAAGGTTGAGTGAGGAACCGATAGTGGTATACAAGATTATGACGGTCACAGATAAAAGAGAGATCAACAACCAGGTGCACAGATTTAACGTCAGAGGAGGGTTAACAAAAAAAAATCAATCTGAGGGTAGGGGAGCTCTGGAACTCACTGCCTGATGGGATGTTTGAGTCAGAACTTTATGTAATGTGTCAGCAGGATTTAGATATTCACTGGCACTGTCTTAGCATCCACAGCTATGGGCCATGAGCTGGAAAGTATAGTCAGATCTCTGTTGATACATTGGGCAGAATTGTCTCTTTCTGTGCTGTAGAAGTCTGAGTCTGTTGGGATTTTTACCCAGTAACAGTGAAACAGTGATGATATGTACGGCACGGTGGCTCAGTGGTTAGCACTGCTGCCTCACAGCGCCAGAGACCCGGGTTCAATTCCCGCCTCAGGCAACTGTCTGCGTGGGTTTCCTCCGGGTGCTCCGGTTTCCTCCCACAGTCCAAAAGATGTGCAGGTCAGGTGAATTGGCCATGCTAAATTGCCCATAGTGTTAGGTAAAGGGTAAATGTAGGGGTATGGGTGGGTTGCGCTTCGGCGGGTCGGTGTGGACTTGTTGGGCCGAAGGGCCTGTTTCCACACTGTAAGTAATCTAACCTAATATCTCCAAGTCAGGATGGCATGTGACTTAGAAGGGAAGTTGCAGGGGCTGCATCCCTGTGTACTATGATTTAATAGTTCTCAACATTGTTTTCAAATTCATCCATGGTCTTACTCCTCCCATCTCTTTGCTTTTCTCCAGCCCAGCAATCCTTGGATAGCTATAGTTTTCTGTATCTGATCACTTGTGATTTCCTGTTTTTTATTGCTCCACTGCTGATGACCAAGCCTTGAAGTTACCATGGTCCTGAGCACCTGGTGTTCCCCTTCTGGACTACTGCTTGCCTTCCTTCTGTAAGAGACAAAAAAGAACTGCAGATGCTGGAATCCAGGGTAGACAGGCAGGAGGCTGGAAGAACACAGCAAGACAGGCAGCATCAGGAGGTGGAGAAGTCAACGTTTCGGGTGTAACCCTTCTTCTGGACTGGGGATGGGTGTAGGGGGAGCTGCCGGTAAAGGGGTGGGGGGGTGCAGAGTGGTGAGGTGGAGATAAGTGAAGAGACTGGTAGAGGGTATGACCTGGTTAGTCAATGGGAGGAATGAATCCTGTTAGTGGCTTCCAGGAAGGATCAGTGGGAGGGGGAGGAGCTGGGAAGGGAGTCAAGTGATGGGAAGGGAGGTTATTTAAAATTGGAGAACTCAATGTTGAATCCTCCAGGCTTTGGGTTGCCCAGGCAGAAGATGAGGTGTTATAAGACGCTTCTTAAAATCTGTTGGAACAAGCTTTTGTCATCACTTTATGATGCTCAGTGACAACTTAGTTTCAAATGCTTCTGTAAAACACCTTGGGCCATTGTACTATGTTAAAAATGCATTTTAAATGGCATAAACATATGTAAAAGTTTTTGGTGCTTCTGCTGCTCTTGGAAAGTCGGCCAAATGTCAGAGGCTTCTAATGGCTGGTCATTCCCAAGTGTACACTTTGGTGAAGTCGCCCACTCCCACCAATCACAAAGTGATGCATTAACGTGAGAAGTTTTAGACAGAGAACTTTTTATAAGACAACTTTGATCTTGGCAAACAGAAGTTTAGTGGCAGGCCCTGATTTTTAATGTTACGGTTCTTGTTCGATTTATAATCAGTAATTTGTTTCATAAATTAGATTATCTTTCGTCCTTTTTATGTTTGCTTTCTGTTATTCATTTTCTGGTTTCCATTCCTATCCATCTCAATCTTGATAAAATTGTGCAAAATATTGAAGTTTTCTGAATAGCCTGGATAGTGGTGACCATTAGCAGTTAACTTCTTAATGCTATTTGGGCATATCCTGAGGTTACAAGTCTAGTTGTCTATCTGGGTTAACACCACTTGTGTGACTCTTGACGAATACAGTTTTATACTGCTCACGTGAAACACCTTGAGCCAGTTTATTATGTCCGGGATCTAATGGGCATATCCATTCTCTGACTTCAGTTTCCAGCAATCGAGGCTGCACTGTGTAAGCAGTTTCGTGTGAGAGCTATCAAGGAACTTGGATACAGGACAGTGTCCAGTCTAGTGAAGATGGTGCAACACCAAACCAAGTCACACACTGAACATAACAACCTACAAAGCTTGGTGCTGTATGAAACTGCACTATTTTTTGAAGAATCCAGGTGAGGTCCTGGGAAATGAAGTTTATTGTGCCCAAAGAATTGCTGTGACCTCTTCTTTAAGAAATATTATTTGGCTTTGATTAATAAAAAAATAATAATTTTGTCTTTAAAGTCATAGCAATAGCAGTTCTGTCGGGCTCCTTGGGGATCTGAGTGAGGAACAGGCTTTGTCATGTCTGTTGAATGCTCCTTTGTTGGAAGATCTTGCAGAATGGTCACAATGGGAAACAATATTTGAAGCACAGCACGGCTCACTCAAGGACTTCATCGAAAGGCATTGTGGCAAGAAAGCAGCTCACCTTAGTTTGGAAAGTAGGTACTTCTTTAATTGTATTTAAAAACTATTCAGTTTTTCTCTGTTTCTGATTATGATATAATTATGAGCATTGAGCCAGAACACCATTTCTGTTTGACTAAATGTTAATGTTCTCTTTGAGGAATTATTGTACTCTTAGATGTTTGGTGCATACCTGATAGTCAAAACGATTGGTGCCCACAACTCAACTCTTTTCAGTTGGAAGGGGAATTATAGTAAGGTTGAATGCTGGGAGGTAATGTATCAATTTATATCACAATGCTGCAGTTTTCTAATCTGCACTAAACTCCTTGCAAGGTCATATTATTTATCTTGCTATTCCTGATTGGAAAAACATTTAAAAAGCTGGAAGGTCAGGCAGCATCTGGGGAGAAGGGAATTGAGTTTGCAATTTTCATCTTGGAGGCAGGATGCTAGTTGCAAAATCTCCTGATGCACTATTTTGCTGTGGGGCAGGAGCACAGTCGAGTTTAAGCTTGCTGCCTCCAGAGGCAGTTTGGAAGTGGATATTGCCAAAGCAGGCTGCTTAGAAGGCCCACCTTGGTTCTCCGAGACTTCAGCGCGTGTTGCTCAGTCCTCAGGCTCCTTCACATTCTCATGTAATTTCACGGCACCATGACCCTCATGTTGCCCATGAATCAAAACCTGCAATCCATTCTAAAAGATGAAAGACTTAACAGCAATCTAAGTTTGTTCAAGATATCGCATCAGTTGTATGACACTATGATCTTTTTCTATAAATTCTTTGTCCTATGATCCTACTCCACTAGCTACCTGAGAAAGGAGCAGTGCTCAGAAAGCTAGTGCTTCCAAATAAACCTGTTGGACTATAACCCGGTGTCGTGTGATTTTTAACTTTGTCCACCCCAGTCCAACACTGGCATCTCCACATCATGTATAAGATTGGGTTGCTACAAACTGGCTTTCTCACTGATGTGAATTTTGTTTTTGGCGAAGGAAATGCAGATTTCTGCTGATTGTTAGTGAGCTGTATTAACATCTTTAAGAAGCTTCAGTCATCTTGGTTTGATTAATTGCGTTCAATGAACTTTCTTGCAGTCTCTGTTTTTATGATTCCATTGATATAATTTCCTTTCTGTTTGATTAATCTTTGGCAAAGCTCTTCTTTAAAATGGAAATAGTAATGCCAGTTTGTCCTTTTATGCACTTCTTGTCAACATCATGCAGCAAATAATCAAATTTGAATTCAGTATCCTGTTGAAAGAATCTAAAGCACTGAGAATCTGTCTGCCTATCCTCTGTTTGGCACAGACACTGAAGCTACTGTGGCACTAACCTGAAGGTCTGATTAGGGATAGTCAGCATGGCTTTGTGTGTGGGAAATCATATCTCACAAACCTGATTGAGTGTTTTGAGGAAATAACCAAAAATATTGATGAGGGCAGAGCTGTAAACGTTGTCTACATGGACTTCAGTAAATCCTTTGATAAAGTTTCACATGGTAGGCTAATTAGTAAAGTTGGATCACGTGGGATTCAGGGTGAGCTTGCCAATTGGATACAAAGTGGGCTTGACATAGGAGATGGAGGGTGGTGGTGGAGGGTTGTTTCTCATACTGGAGGCCTGTGACCAACTGTATTCCAAAGGGATCAGTACTGGATCCATTTTTGTTTGTTATTTATGTAAATGATTTGGATGAGAATATAGAAAGCAGGGTTAGTATATTTGTGGTTTTCACCAACATTGGTGATATAGTGGGCAGTGAAGAAGTTCACCTAAGATTAGAAACAGATCTTGATGAATTGATCACTGCACTGGGGAACGGCAGATGAAGTTTAATTTGGATAAATGTGGGGTATGGCATTATAGTAAAACAAATAAGGGCAGGATTTATACAGTTAACGATAGGGCCCTGGAGTGTGTTGTAGAATAGAGAGACCTAGGAGTTCAGGTATATAAGTCTTTGAAATTTATGTCACAGTTAAGAAGGTGTTTAGCACATTTGCCTTCATGCTTAGACCTTTTAGTACAGCAATTTGAATGTCATGTTGAGGTTGTACAGAATGTTGGTGAGGCCTCTTCTGGAATATTGTGTGCCTTTCTGGTTGCCCTGTTATAGGAAGGATATTATTAGATTGGAGAAGGTTCAGAAAAGACTTACCAGGAATGTTGCCGGGAATGGAGGGTTTGAGTTATAAAACTTGCCTGAATAGGCTGGGATTTCTTTCACTGGAGCACAGGAGGTTGAGGAGTGACCTTGTAGATTTTTATAAAATCATGAGGGGCATTGATAAGGTGAATACTAAAGGTCTTTTTCCTAGGGTGGGAGAGTTCAAAACTAGGGGGCATAGTTTTAAAGTGAGTGGAGAAGGTTTTTAAAAAAGACACGAGGGACCACTTTTTTATGCAGAGGGTGATTCGTGTGTGGAACAAACTGCCAGAGGAAATGGTGGATGCAGGTACAGTTATAACATTTAGAAGACATTTGGATAAGTACATGAATAAGAAAAGTTTGAAGGTATATAGGCCAAATGCAGGCAGGTGAGACTAGTTTAGTTTGGGAACATGGTTGGCATGGACTAATTGGACTGAAGGGTGTGTTTCCAAGCTCGATAACTCTATGAATCAATGAGGCAATTTACCTTTGCCCTAGTCAAAGTCCTTCTCCACCAACAGCACTTAAAGCAAATTAAGTGTTTATTCATTGCATTACAGTCAGATCATACCATGCATGAAATGTTTATTGTATCTCTTTGCATGGTGACTGCATTTGGAAGTAAATTACGCATGAAGCTAATTAGGAAATAAGACATTGAGAATGCACTTTCTTTTGCAGGTTCAGCTGTGCTCAATGACCTGGTTGCCATAGAAATAAAACCAGGTGTACTACTGCGACTCACCACAGAAACAAACCCTGAGCTCTTTGCTCAAGCCGTCACCCTACATGACCCTGTGGGGACAGCAGGGCATTTGGTTTCCATTGTGGCCGCGGATGGATTAAGGAATGCTCCCTTGGCATTACTAGCTAATCATGTGGAAACTGCTCTGGCAGCGTGTGGAGGATTAGAAGGTGAGGTTGCTTTGGTTCAGCAGCACATTGAAATTTAAAATTATACTGCCGATAAACTGTTCAATGTACACTGAGTACTTCCAATGGCTTGAACTCCATTTTTGTCTTGCTTAGGGATTAAGCTAGTTTAGTTTAGGGATTAAGTAAATGACCCACAAAAATGTATTGTCTCATTTCTCATATTAAGATGATTGCTTTAGGAGCAAGTAAGTCTGAACATGATTTTCTTTCAAACGCTGATGTACCGCGTTATGCCCCAAGTTCAGATGTTCTTGGGTTATAGTTGCCATATGATATTTTCCTCTCACCAGCATTTCTTTACGTCCCTACTAAAGTATATACAGGCTATTCATTGTCTTCCATGGGTTTAAAAACAAATCAGAGTAACAACAAAGCAAAAAAAATTAAGCTTAAAAGCTAGCATGTGCCGAAGACATTTCCATTTAGGCTAGAAATGGAGTGCATGATTCAAAACCTTATCATGTCTCACTGTGGTAGTGTGCTGAAATTAAAGCTCCGCTCGACTCGGAGTTGTCACAAAAGTTAAAGGTTTTAAAATAAGTCACAAAACTCCCCAATTTATTTGATTGTCAGATCTAGGCTGACAAAGCATGGATAGGATTTAGAGTCATAGAGATGTACAGCACGGAAACAAACCCTTCTGTCCAACTCGTCCATGCCAACCCGATATCCTAAATTCATCATGTTCCATTTGGATGAGAATTTGGCTCATATCCCTCTAAACTCTACCTATTCATATACCCATCCAGATCCCTTTTAAATGTTGTCATTGTACCAGCGTCCACCACTTCCTCTGGCAGCTCATTCTATACACGTACCACCCTTTGCGTGAAAAAGTTGTCCCTTAGATCCTTTTTAAATCTCGTCCCTCTCACCTTAATCCTATGCCCTCTGGTTTTGGACTCTGGTACTCTGGGGTAAAGACTTTGGCTATTTACCCTATCCAGGCCCCTCTTGATTTTGTAAACATCTAGAAGGTCACCCCTCAGCCTCCAACACTTAAGGGAAAACAGCCCCAGCCTATTCAGCCTCTCCCTTTAGCTCTCCAACCCTGGCAGCATAATTATAAATATTTTCTGAATCCTTTCAAGTTTCACAACATCCTTCCAATAGGAGGAACGCCAGAATTGGATGCCGTATTTCAAAAGTAGCCAAACCAATGCCCTGTACAACTGCAACATGAACTCCCAACACCTGTATTCAATGCACTGATCAATAAAGGCAGGTTTCTGTCCAGAACAAGAATTGCTATTTCTTACAAATAATGAGATTCTAACGGAATGAGGTAAGTAAATGAGGTAACAGTTATAAACAGTCAGCATCTAACATTACAAATTAGAGCGCTAATTTCCTTAACCACACATGGAAAAATAGGTTTGGGTGAAGGAAACCTGGGAGATTGTTCAGTGGTTCCTATTCACAGGATGCTGAGATAATTCTTATGCTGGTTAGAATGTTGCATTTCAGTCTTTTTTCAGATACTTCTTTGGGTTTGTAAGGGACATGAGATAGCTCGTTCACAGACTAAAAGGTCTCCAACGTATCAGTTAAAAGCAACAACTTATTCCAACTGCTGAAGGAAAGATGACCTGGTTTTCTTTAGCTTTAACATGGGTTTAATCTGTACAGAATTGAGACACATCTCCTGTGCTGCTGAGATCAGATCTCTCCCTCTATCTTGTTCCCAGCTCCAAGCTGGTAATTTTTCTGAGAAACAATCTTATGATTGTTGGCAGGCAAAGTGCTTTGTCATTGGTAATTGGTCACTAGTCCATAGACCAATGAACTCTTTGATGCCACCCAGCTGTATCTGAATACAGAACTCCTCGGCTCCCATTCTTCGGCAGCTCCTTCAGTTTCAGCTTGTTCCAGCAGCTGATGAGACACTGCTTGCTATGAGGGTCAGTGACTTGTTTTTCAAAACATGCAGCCATCCTTTAAAACGCCGGTTTCTAAAACAATTCTTCCTCATTTCAGTCCACAATTTTAAAAAGCTCAACAATAAAAAGACACAGTCTTTACAATCTATTTATAATTCAAGGTCACACTATCAAAGCAAGATATCAAATATTTAATTTTTATTTGGATGTGACTATCCCTGCATTTGCTGCCCTGCTGTAATATGTCCTTGAACTGAGTGGCTTGCTCGTCAACCTCATTACAGCCTTGGTTCCAACATTGGCAAAAGAGCTGAATTCCAGAAATGACTACCTTTGACGTTAAGCCCTCATTTAACTGAGTGTGAATGAGTTCTAGCAAAAACAGACTGAATGGAACTTGAGAAAAACTGTCTGTTTGTTGAAGGAAGATGGTTGTGGCTATTGGAGGTCAGTCAACTCAGCTCCAGGAGACCTCTGCAGGATTTCCTCAGGATAGTGTCCTAGTCCCAACCGTTTCAGCTGCTTCATCAATGACCTTCCCTCCATCACAAGGTCAGAACTGGGGTGTCCACTGATGATTGCACATTTTTCAGCCTCAAGATACTGTAGCATTCCGTGTCTAAATGTGATCGGTTGGGTGATCTAAATACGATCTCCATCAAAAGAGAATCTAACCATTGCCCATTAACATTCAATTGCATCACCATCACTAAATCCTCCATTATCAACATCCTAGGTGTTACCATTGATATGAAACTGAACTAGACAAGCTGTGCAGTATTGTGACTACAAAAGTAGCTCTGAGACAACACATCCTGTAGCAAGTAACTCATCTCCTGACTCACCAAAGCCTGTCCAAAATCTACAAGACTCAAAGCAGGAATGTGCAGTCTTCTGGATTACTATTCCATGTCAGCTATGCTAACTTATAAAGTTTGACTGTCAAATTTTCAATCAAGCTAGGACTAATAAAGTAAAAACCTTTCTTCCATGTTGATTATAAGAATCCGCTCTTCAGTACAATTTCTGTTGATCAATTAAAACATACAAATATAGAAAATAGGCATAGCAGTAGGCCGTTGAGCCCTTTGAGGGTGCTTTGCCATTCAGTATGATCATGGCTGATCATTCAACTCTGTACCCTGTTCCTGTTTTCACCCCATATCCATTGATCACTTTAGCTCCAAAAACTATATCTGACAATTTCGAAAATCTGCCATCAAAATGGCAGCAGCCCACAAAGGATCTCAGTAGCTTGAATCCTTGGAAAGAGCTGGAGGGAAATGGTGGGCAAGTAGAATTGAGTAACAGATCAGCCATTGAATAATAGAATGGAGGACATGGATTGAGGGCTGAATGGTCTTCTCCTATGAAATTATGGATTATGTACCTACGCAAGTCAGTTTCAGTAGAATTTTACTTTACAACAGATCTGGTCTTGTCCTGACATGGTGCAGGAGAAATCAACATGTGCAAATGGGAAACCTTTCATTCAGGAAAATAAATTTGTCTTGGATTTGATTGGTTAGAAACTCCTAGATCTAGAAACAACTTGGAGATTTCAGGCTTTGCCATCAGAGAATTGAATGAAACATTAAACTGAGTCGATGTTGAACTGTATTATTCATGGATGCTTTCCATTTTAAATAGTGATGGAAAAGGATAGACCAGATCTAAAAGTTGAAATTCTAAATTGGAGAAAGGCCAATTTTGAAGGCTAGAAAATGGGAAGCTTTCAGAAATGAGATAACGAGAGTCCAAAGAAACTATATTCCTGTTAGGGTGATAGGAAAGGCTGGTAGGTATAGGGAATGCTGGACGACTAAAGAAATTGAGAGTTTGGTTAAGAAAAAGAAGGAAGCATGTGTAAGGTGTAGACAGGATAGATCGAGTGAATCCTTAGAGTATAAAGGCAGTAGGAGTATACTTAACAGGGAAATCAGGAGGGCAAAAAGGGGACATGAAATAGCTTTGGCAAATAGAGTTAGGGAGAATCCAAAGGGTTTTTACAAATACATTAAGGACAAAGGGATAACTAGGGAGAAAATAAGACCCCTCAAAAATCAGCAAGGCGGCCTTTGTGTGGAGCCACAGAAAATGGGGAAGATACTAAACGAGTATTTAGCATCAGTATTTACTGTGGAAAAGGATATGGAAGATATAGAAAGTAGCTAAATAGATGGTGACACCTTGCAAAATGTCCATATTACAGAGGAAGAAGTGCTGGATGTCTTGAAATGGCTAAAAGTGGATAAATCCCCAGGACCTGATCAGGTGTACCCAAGAACTCTGTGGGAAGCTAGAGAAGTAATTGCTGGGCCTCTTGCTGAGATATTTGTATCATCGATAGTCACAGGTGAGGTGCAGAAAGACTAGATGTTGTCTAACGTGGTGCCACTGTTTAAGAAGGGTGGTAAGAACAAGCCAGGGAATTATAGACCGCTGAGCCTGACGTCGGGGGTGAGCAAGTTGTTGGAGGGAATCCTGAGGGACAGGATGTACATGTATTTGGAAAGGCAAGGACTGATTAGGGATAGTCAACATAGCTTTGTGCGTGGGAAATGATGTCTCACAAACTTGATTGAAATTTTTGAAGAAGTAACAAAGAGGATTGATGAGGGCAGAGCGGTAGATATGATCAATATGGACTTCAGTAAGGTGTTCGACAAGGTTCCCCATGGGAGACTGATAAGCAAGGTTAGATCTCACGGAATAAAGGGAGAACTAGCCATTTGGATACAGAACTGGCTCAAAGGTAGAAGACAGAGGGTGGTGGTGGAGGGTTGTTTTTCAGACTGGAGGCCTGTGACCAGTGGAGTGCCACAAGGATTGGTGCTGGGTCCTCTACATTTTGTCATTTACATAAATGATTTGGATGTGAGCATAAGAGGTACAGTTAGAAAGTTTGCAGATGACACCAAAATTGGAGGTGTAGTGGACAGTGAAGAGGGTTACCTCAGATCACAATGGGATCTTGACCAGACGGGCCAATGGGCTGAGAAGTGGCAGATGGAGTTTAATTCAGATAAATGCGAGGTGCTGCATTTTGGGAAAGCAAATCTTAGCAGGACTTATACACTTAATGGTAAGGTCCTAGGGAGTGTTGCTGAACAAAGAGACCTTGGAGTGCAGTTCGTAGCTCCTGATAGATAGTATAGTGTAGAAGGAAGTTTCCTCATTTCCCCTTCCCCCACCTCACCCCAGTTCCCAACTTCCAGCTCAGCACTGTCCCCATAACTTGTCCTACCTGCTTATCTTCTTTTCCACCTATCCATTCCACCCTCCTCCCCGACCTATCACCTCCATCCCCTCCCCCACTCACCTATTGTACTCTATGCTACTTTCTCCCCACTCCCACCCTCCTCTCATTTATCTCTCCACCCTTCAGGCTCTCTGCATGTATTCCTGATGAAGGGCTTTTGCCCGAAACGTCGATTTTACTGCTCCTCGGATGCTGCCTGACCTGCTGTGCTTTTCCAGCACCACTCTAATCTAGACTCTGGTTTCCAGCATCTGCAGTCCTTGTTTTTACCCAGTGAAGAAGGCATTTGGTATGCTTTCTTTTATTGGTCAGAGTATTGAGTACAGGAGTTGGGAGGTCATGTTGCGGCTGTACAGGACATTGGTTAGGCCACTGTTGGAATACTGCGTGCAATTTTGGTCTCCTTCCTATCAGAAAGATGTTGTGACACTTGAAAGGGTTCAGAAAAGATTTACAAGGATGTTGCCAGGGTTGGAGGATTTGAGCTACAGGGAGAGGCTGAACAGGCTGGGGCTGTTTTCCCTGGAGCTTCGGAGGTTGAGGGGTGACCTTGTAGAGATTTACAAAATTATGAGAGGCATGGAGGGGTGGTGGAGTCCAGAACTAGAGGGCATAGGTTTAGGGTGAGAGGGGCAAGATAAAGAAGGGACCTAAGGGGCACCTTTTACACGCAGAGGGTGGTATATATATAGAATGAGCTGCCAGAGGAAGTGGTGGAGGCTGGTACATTTGCAACATTTAAGGGGCATTTGGATGGGTATATGAATAGGACGGGTTTGGAGGGATATGGGCTGGGTGCTGGCAGATGGGACTAGATTGGGTTGGGATATCTGGTCGGCATGGACGGGTTGGACCAAAGGGTCTGTTTCCATGCTGTACATCTCTATGACTCTATTCTCCTAGACACCATTCTGCTCCTACTACTCCCAAACGTAACACCTTCATCTAATTTCTGTTAATGTTTGTGATACAGAATGGCAGGCTCTTCAGGTTACTGCATTCCAACAGTAATTTTGTGCTTCCAAGAGATTTTGAAATATTGAGGTTTGATGTGTATTTAAGTTTTATGCTACAATAATTGGATGATGAATAAAAGGATTGAATGTTCCTCTGCACCGTACCTTCCCTCACAATTCATGCAGCAGCCCTCTGCATCTTCGTTCCAAAATGCTAATGTCAATCATCTAGAATCTGTTGCACAGGCAGTCTCCAGGTTAAGAACAAGTTTCATTCCTGAGTACATTTGTGAGTTTTTTTTAGATTAGATTATCTACAGTGTCGAAACAGGCCATTCAGCCCAACAAGTCCACACCAACCCTCCAAAGAGTAACTCACCCAGACCTATTTCCCTCTGACTAATGCACCTAACACTATGGGCAATTTAGCATGGCCAATTCACCTGACCTGTACATTGTTGGACTGTGAGAGGAAACAGAGCACCAGAGGAAACACACGCAGACACGGGGAGAATGTGCAAACTCCACACAGACAGTCACCTGAGGCAGAAGTCGTACCTGCATCCCTGGTGCTGTGAGGCAGTAGTGCTAACCACTGAGCCACCATACTGCCCCCACTTTTTGCTTTCTCTGCTTTGTTTGTTAACCAATCCTCAGTCCATGCTAGTATACTACCCCCATTTCATGCACTTTGATTTTGTTTACTGACCTCCTGTGTGGATTTCCATCACATTGAAAATCCAAATGCACCATAACTTATCGATTTCTCCTGATCCGCTTTACTGGAAACTCAATCACAAAACCTCACAGGTTTTCCACTTCGTAAATACATGTTAATTCTGTCCAAGCAAGCAATTATTTTCAACGTATCTAGTAATAACATCCTCGTAATAATAGATTCTAGTATTTTATCTGCTGATGTCAGGCTAACAGTTTTTTTTCCTTCTTTCCTAAACAGTGGAGTTTTTTTTTTGCAACCTTCCAAAATGTAGGAGCTATAGCAGAATTAATGAAATTATATGTAACATCCAAAATTAATTTACAAAATGAAATTCCACAAGTTTGATACAGACCAATGATATTTCACTTTTGAAGAATAGCAGCACTTACATTTATATAAACAAAGGTAAGTTTGCTGTAGCCGGAGATGTGTTGCTGGAAAAGCGCAGCAGGTCAGGCAGCATCCAGGGAACAGGAGAATCGACGTTTCGGGCATAAGCCCTTCTTCAGGAATTCTTCATAAGCCATTCCTGAAGAAGGGCTTATGCCCGAAACGTCGATTCTCCTGTTCCCTGGATGCTGCCTGACCTGCTGCGCTTTTCCAGCAACACATCTCCGGCTCTGATCTCCAGCATCTGCAGACCTCACTTTCTCCTCTAAGTTTGCTGTAGTCCCAGTGAATCATACAGTTGCTCTTTCATTCAACAGAAATAATTGGTGGTAGTTTAACCTGAGAACCACCACGTCTCAGGCAAAAGGCAGAGGTTGAGAAGGAAACACCTTCATGGTGACCTCAGCAATTATGGAAATTGAGCTCACACTGTTGGCATCACTCTGTATCGCAAACTACCTGTCCAGCCAACTGAGCTAACCCATCCCATCAAAAGCATGGTTTCTTTGAAATACAGTGATTGTTGATGTACAGGCAAATGTGACACGTATTTTGCGTGCACCAGCAAATGAATAATCGGCCCACCTACTTAGTGGTTTTGTTTGGGTACAGGGAAAGCTCTTTCTTTTCTGACCATTCCTTAGTAACTTCAGCATTAGCTTGAACGAGAAATGGAGCCTTGATTTGTTGTGTACATTTGGACAATCCATCATTTCTCATTATTACAGTGGATCATCAAATGAGTTACACACTGGCACAGCTGCGCAGAAGGAAAACTCGGAAACCAATACTGTGCAGAATTCAATAATTTGGGTACCAAGCATTTGAAGGGGAGAGAGTGCTCCACCAGTAGCTGTGTTTTGCCATGGTTCCAATGACTGGCAGAAAGAGATATGACGTTCTGAAGGCAGATTTTAGGGAGCTAGGAGAGAAATAAGCAAGCAGGACCTGAGAGACAGTAATGGTTACTCCCATTGTCACACACCATTGAGTGTAGAAATATCAGGATTGGATAAGACAAATACATAGCTGGAGATGTTTTAGAACCCGTCTTGGGGCTTTCTCTCGGCTTGCATCTGAACAGATATGGGAAAATATCCTTTGTGGATTGGTTTATTTAGGCTATTGAGGGAGGTTTAAACTAATTTGATTAGGGTTGTGAACTTGAAGATAACAAGAAGAAGGAAAAACAAAGTGAATAAAAAGTTGGGTGACACAGATGGTATTAGACTAAGAATTGTTAAGATATTAGTTGGGTTCAGAAGTCAGGGGTGTGTGTGTGTGTGTGTGTGTGTGTGTGTGTGTGTGTGTGTGTGTGTGTGTGTGTGTGTGTGTGTGTGTGTGTGTGTGTGTGTGTGTGTGTGTGTGTGTGTGTGTGTGTGTGTGTGTGTGTGTGTGTGTGTGTGTGTGTGTGTGTGTGTGTGTGGTCAATAAGTTGCAAGTAGCTATGTGAGAGTATGATGCTGTGGTTATAATAGACCTGTTTCAAAAAACATTCCAACATACCAACTATTAAGAAAGCAGTGTATTGTTTCAGGATAGTATTACTGATGGCTGGGCGGATGGCGAAAGCCGTTCATAAGGCATAGGTGATGCTGGCTTTATAAAGAGTCAGAAAGTACAAAAACAAAGTTATGATCAACCATAACGAACCTTAACTAGAGTACTGTGTTCAGATCCAAGTATACACTTTAGGAAGGATGTCATGGATCATACGAATGTAACAAAACTGCAGCTTAATGATCTGCTTGAAGACTTAGAGTTCATGCCCACCTATTTTGATAATCTGCAACTCCTGAACAGGAATCTTAACTCTGTGTCTAAACAGAGTTAATAGGGAGAAACTACTGCTATTGGCAGAATGCCCAAACACTCAAGGTAATCTTTTAAAGTAATTGGCAAAATCACCAAAGGTAACAGCAGGAAGATATTTCTTCTTAAAAATGCAGCCAGTGGTTTGTATCTAGAATGCAACGCCTGAGGATCCAGCAGAGGAATGTTCAAGTGTAGCTTCAAAACGGAACTGGTAAATGGGCGGGGAGAAAGACTAGCTGACTCTGCCTTACAGATAACAGGGAGAAAGTGAGGTCTGCAGACGCTGGAGATCAAAGCTGAAACTTTATTGCTGGAACAGCACAGCAGGTCAGGCAGCATCTAGGGAACAGAAGATTCGACGTTTCGGGCACATGCCCTTCTTCAGGAATGAGCAGAGAGTGTTCAGCAGGAGAAGATAAAAGGTAGGGAGGAGGGACTTGGAGGAGGGGCGTTGGAAATGTGATAGGTGGAAAGAGGTCAAGGTGAGGGTGATAGGTCGGAGTAGGGTGGAGGCGGAGAGGTCAAGAAGAAGACTGCAGGTCAGGAAGGCGGTGCCGGGCTGGAGGGATTCGGCTGAGACAAGGTGGGGGGAGGGGGGATGAAGAAACTGGTGAAGTCCAAGTTCACCAGTTTCTTCATCCCCCCTCCCCCCACCTTGTCTCAGCCGAATCCCTCCAGCCCGGCACCGCCTTCCTGACCTGCAGTCTTCTTTTTGACCTCTCCGCCTCCACCCTACTCCGACCTATCACCCTCACCTTGACCTCTTTCCACCTATCACATTTCCAACGCCCCTCCTCCAAGTCCCTCCTCCCTACCTTTTATCTTCTCCTGCTGAACACTCTCTGCTCATTCCTGAAGAAGGGCATGTGCCCGAAACGTCGAATCTTCTGTTCCCTAGATGATGCCTGACCTGCTGTGCTGTTCCAGCAATAAAGTTTCAGCTTACAGATAACAGGCATAGACCTGATGGATCAAATAACATCCTCTGTGCTGTAAACTATCTACGAATCTATGAGCAAGTCCTGGAACAAAACATAAATCCTTTGACTCAAGCTGTGATGAAACAGAACTTAACGAAACATCAAGACTGTACAATACTTGTCTCAACATTGTTGAAATTCTGCATTTCCATTTTCGTGTCTTAGGATTAATATTGAAAGGTTACAGATTCTTAGCTGGATATCTTGTCTTCGAACTACCAGCAAAAAAATACTCAAATCTCCAGTAAAGATGACCACCTTGCCAACAACTTTTTTAAAATGCGTTTGTCTTAAGAAAAATCAGAGCATTCCGAACCACTTTATAATCTCTGATTTCTGAACAAAATATGTCTTCATACTCATCGCTCCTTTCATAAAATGTTGATTTGCATGCAAGTCAGAACAAAATATTTTACAATTTAAAATGGCCATCTCTAAGTATGAGCGAATGTTTGCATGTCAGACTCTTAAAATCAGTATTAATAGGGGATCTCACTCATTAAGTATGAGTGTTCATAAGTCAGGAGCATCCAAATCTTTCTACCCACTGATATTTCTTTATTAATTTACGGGATGAGAGTGTCGCTGGGTAGGCAGCATTTATTGCCCACCCCTAATTGCCTAGAGGGCAGTTGAGTGTCAACCACATTGCTGTGAGTCTGGAGTCACACGTAGGCCAGACCAGTTTCCTTCCCTAAAGGAAATTAGGGTTTTTCCAACAATTGGCAATGGATTCATGGTCATCATTAGACTCTTAGTTGCAGATACTGTTTGAATTCAGCTTCCACCATCTGCCATAATGAGATTCATACCCAGGTCCTCCGAACATTATCTGGGTCTTTGGATTAACAGTCTAGTAATAACATCACTAGGCTATTGCCTCCCTCATGGCGCAATAGCTGACTTAACAGCGGATAGACTTCATGTAATTTTGAGAAAATATGAAGGACTTTGTTTTCAGAATGTGATTACAACATTGATTTCTGCTATTTACTTTTTCAACTCCAACATGTTTTGTATTTTTATTTAACAGCAAACGTCTCGAAAACTGAAGGTGTAACTTCACAACTATCTTCCAAATTCATTCTTGATTGTCTAATCAGAATTCCAGTGAGACTCTGCAAATCGCTCCTACAGAAGGTAGCCTGCTGTTCCTGGCTTGTAATGCTTTAATAATGTAAAATCACAGAATTGATGCAGTAATTAACTTTTGATTGTAAATTGTTGTGTACAACATGCATTTATTGTTTGCATGAATGGTAATGTTTGCAAAGTAGATCTGTCGAAATGCCCAAGTGATCAGTCTTCATAGGCCTAAATTGAGAGTGTGAATAGTTTTTTGACCACACGGTACATTGCCAGCTTCTGTTCTCATTTATTGTTAGTGATTCTGCAGCTGAGACTAGATATAACATCCTTCTTACTATCCCCTCGTAAATCAAGGAGCAGCAAACCTGAGATCCTCTGCTCTGTGTGCTTCAGTACCACAGCCATAAGGCTTAAAGACCAGCTTTGGAATTACTCATCATGCCCGTTTTTGTTGCATTGGCTGGAGAGAAATTAGTGGGAGTTCATTCACTCAAAATTTATTTGCTTTGTGCTTTTTTCTGCCCTGTATAAACTTTAAGCAAAACATTTAAAAAGTGGCAATGTAATGAAGTACCTGTAGTAATTTTGATTGTACTTTGATTAGACTTATGGAGCTGTGATAAGATGATTTCCCACCTACTGCCCTCACACCTACCCCCCTCCATCCTCACTGATGTCCTAAGTCAGAAGTCACACAACGTCAGGTTACAGTCCAACAGGTTTATTTGAAATCACAATGCCCCAAAAGCTTATGATTTTAAATATACCTGTTGGACTATAACTTGGTATCGTGTGACTTCTGAGTTTGTCCACCCCAGTCCAACACTGGCACCTCCACATCATGACTGATGTCCTATGACAATAATGTTGTATCAGCACATTAATGGGCAGAAAGTCAGTCCAGCTATGCTTATCCTCACTATTCTGTTCCCTGTTTTTGTGAAAGAGAGGAGATAATTAGTACTGGTGAATCCGTATCCTATGGACCTCAATTTTATTTATTACTGAAATTGAAGTAGTTTCCTTGGAGGATTCATATGTTTTTTTATGAGGTACTGCAAGCTGGATGTTAAAGATTAAGTGGAGATTCATATCTACTGTTTAAAAACTTTATTGTTTTAATTTTCACTCCTCTTGTACTGAAAATGTTCGTAAGGTAAATTATGTTTATAGTGGGTGCAACAATCAAAGTCATTTCTGGAGGCTATGTCAGTTTGTCTCAAAACAAGGTACGAACAATTATGTGTAAAGGTCCGCTCAAATTACAGGTAAAGATCCACTGGTCTATACTGCCTGTCACATACAATTGTGACACTGTTGGCTTTACCATACACATGACCCCTTCCCTACCTAGCACATTGTGCTGCCTTGGAAGCAATGATAATACAGATAAAAACGCAGGCCATTTTTAAGGTGGTGACAGATCTCTCCAAATCCTTTAGATTAGGAGAAGACTAGAATCTTAATAGTTTTATTCTAGCTTCACTTTTACACGAGACAATTTCTGCCTTCGCCAGAAGCAGCTATTTCTCTATCTGCACTGCTGCTTATAATATAATAATATTAATCATCTGTAATTATGAAATTCATTCAGACAAAGGTTTATAAAATGAAAATAGAATCCGAAACGTAGCCAGTAAAATACTGGAAACACTGTAAATTGCAGATATTCCTGGAGCCATTTTCAAAAGTGATTGGACAATCTGAATCAAAAGAACTTCTGCTTCAAGCAGCGAGATCCTCCTCCAGGTATCTGAACCGATTACATGAACTGGGAATTCTTCTGGGCATCACAGAATGGACGAAGGACTATCAAATCAAACTGGATCCAGCAAAACTCTCAAAGCTTACATCAAAAGCCACAAAGGTGAATCCTAGCAATGTCAATGGCTGAATTCTTGTATGTTTTTAATTAAAAATAAAGTGATAGAAATAGATTAGCATATAAGCGAAATCCATTCTGATTTAGGGAACCAGAGGAAAATGTGTCATGTTTCAGATCTTCATGGATTACTACCGTGGTTTACAAAAGAAACTGCATATCTTGTTAAGCGGAAGAAGGAGGCTTATGTGATGTTGAGACGAGATGGTTCAGATGAGGCGATGGACAGTTACAGATTAGCCAAGAAGGATTTAAAGAGAGTTAAGAAGAGCAAGGAGGGGACGTGAGCAGACTTTAGCAGGTATATAGAGGAGAACCCTAAAGCTTTTTAGAGGTATGTGAGGGATAAAAGGATGATTAGGGTAGGAATAGGATCCATCAAAGACAGAAGTGGGAAATTATGTGTAGACCCTGTGGAAATTGGAGAGGTGTTAATTGAATATTTCTCATCTGTTTTCACTCAGGAAAAGGAGAATATTGTGGAGGAGAAGAATAAGATACAGGATATTAGACTAGAAAGGATCGAGTTTAGTAAGGAAGTGGTGTTATCAATTCTCGAAGGAGTGAAAGTAGACAAGTTCCCTGGGCTGGATGGGATTTATCCGAGGATTCTCTGGGAAGCTAGGGAGGAGATATTGGAGTCTTTGGCTTTGATCTTTGAGTCGTCATTGTCTACAGGTTTAGTACCAGAGGACTAGAGGATTGCAAATGTTGTGCCCTTGTTCAAGAAGGGCAATAAAGATGACTCAGGTAATTATAGACCAGTGAGCCTTACGTCTGTTGAAGGAAAAGTTTTAGAAAGGGTTATAAGAGATAAGATTTATAATCATCTAGCAAGCAACAGTTTGATTGGAGATAGTCAACATGGTTTCGTCAAGGGCAGATCATGTCTCACAAACCTGATGGAGTTTTTTGAGAAGGTGATCGACCATGTGGATGAGGGAAGGCAGTTGATGTGGTGTACATGGACTTCAGTAAAGTCTTTGATAAGGTTCCACATGGTAGGGTGTTGGAGAAAATGCGGAGGCTTGGGATTGAGGGTGATTTAGCAGTTTGGATTAGAAAATGGCTTTCTGTAAGAAGGCAGCGAGTGGTGATTGATGGGAAATATTCAGCCTGGAGACCGGTTACTAGTGGTGTGCCACAAGGATCTGTTTTGGGACCACTGCTGTTTGTCATTTTTATAAATGACTTGGACGCAGGCATAGGTGGATGGGTCAGTAGATTTGCAGATGACACTAAAGTCGTGAAGTAGTGGACAGTGTGGAAGAGTGTTGCAGGTTGCAGGAGGATTTGGATAAACTGCAGAATTGGGCTGAGAGGTGGCAAATGAAGTTCAATGCCGATAAATGTGAGATGATTCACTTTGGGACGAATAACAGGAAGGCAGAATACTGGGTCACTGAAAAGATTCTTGGTAGTGTGGGTGTGCAGAGGGATTTTGGAGTCCATGTACATAGATCCCTGAAAGTTGCCACACAGGTTGACAGTGTTGTTGAGAAGGTGTGTTTGATTTTATTGGTGGAGGGATTGAGTTATGTAGCTGGGATGTCATGCTGCAACTATACAAAACGCTAGTGTGGCCTCACTTGGAATATTGTATACAGTTCTGGTCGCCCCATTAAAGGAAGGATGTGGAAGCATTGGAAAAGGTGCAGAGGAGATTTACCAGGATGTTGCCTGGTCTGGAGGGAAGGTCTTATGAGGAAAGGCTGAGGGACTTGGGTCTGTTCTCATTGGAGAGAAAAAGGCTAAGAGGGGATTTGATAGAGACATACAAGATGATCAGAGGATTATAGATAGGGTGGACAGTGAGAGTATTTTTCCGAGTATGATGACGTCAGCTTGTACAAGGGGGCATAACTACAAATTGAGTGGTGAAAGATTTAAGACAAATATCAGAGGAAGGTTCTTTAATTCAGAGAATGGTAAGGGCGTGGAATGCCCTGTCTGCCAATGTAGTTAACTCAGCCATGTTAGGGGCATTTAAACAGTCCTTGGATAAGTACATGGATGATGATGGGATAGTGTAGGGGGATGGGCTTAGACTAGTTGACAGGTTGGCGCAACATTGAGGACCTTTTCTGTGCTGAATTGTACAATGTTCTATGTTCTTTGTACTATTGTGTATTTCAAAAATGTTTTAAAAAATTGATTTCCAGCAAGATTCCATGATATTATTTTTATTGAATAACAAACCCTCCTTACAGACTTCAGTTTGAGACTTCTTTAATGACAAACCACTTGATTGTATCTGAAATCTATTCTACAGTGGGGGTAACTGCCTGACAGATTCACCAAATACTTGGTTGAACAGCAGTCCTCCTGATTGACACTCTTTATTTTTGGGCTTAAGGCCAGTTGCTGGTAACTCCTGAAGAACCCTTTATAAAGTTTCACCTGCCCATCGGCTGAATCTTGAGTGTATCTTGCAGAGAGATTATTCAACATGAACAGAGACAAGGGGCTGGATGTTTGATAAGCAAACCTTCCTGCCTCACTCTATCAGACTCGATTTACCTTGCAGGAAGGTATGTTTGAGCCAGTTGCAGATTCGAGACAGCCAAAAAGACTGCTGAGGCAAAAGCTGCTTAAAAGGCCCACCTTGATTTTCTGGGATTTGTCCCAGTTGTTTTGCTGAGTCTCAAGCTGTTACACCACCAATTCCCATGCCTGTTCATGCCAACCTTATATCCTTGCACCCTCTATACTAATGCACTCAGTAATTACCATGTGCAGACCTTGGGAATCCTTATTGAGGTTAAAAAAGTATAGGTTTAAATATTGATTACAGTTTTGATTGTTTAAACTAAATATTGCCATTCATGAAAGCTTATTTAAAATGTTTAAATCCTCAAATTAATCATTATTTACAAAAACAAACAGACTTGTATTCATAACCCCACATCATAGATCACTAATCTTTCAATAATAATCTCTTTGAGCTATTAATCAGACTGAACATAGAAACCCCTGATGAGATTATCATAAAGGAGCCAAATCTTAAAAATGACAATAACAATAGTCCTTAGAGTGATGTCAACAAACAGTGCTAGAACAGATTATTTTCAAGTCTCAATGACATAGGCAACTTTTAAAGGGCTATGAATTTTAACATAGTTCTGGATTAGTGGTGCTGGAAGAGCACAGCAGTTCAGGCAGCATCCAAGGAGCAGCAAAATCGACGTTTCGGGCAAAAGCCCTTCATGAGGAATAAAGGCAGAGAGCCTGAAGTGTGGAGAGATCAGCTAGAGGAGGGTGGGGGGTAGGGAGAAAGTAGCATAGAGTACAATAGGTGAGTGGGGGAGGGGATGAAGGTGATAGGTCAGGGAGGAGAGGGTGGAGTGGATAGGTGGAAAAGGAGCTGGGCAGGTAGGACAAGTCCGGACAAGTCATGGGGACAGTGCTGAGCTGGAAGTTTGGAACTGGGATGAGGTGGGGGAAAGGGAAATGAGGAAACTGTTGAAGTCCACATTGATGCCCTGGGGTTGAAGTGTTCCGAGGCGGAAGATGAGGTGTTCTTCCTCCAGGCGTCTGGTGGTGAGGGAGCGGCGGTGAAGGAGGCCCAGGACCTCCATGTCCTCGGCAGAGTGGGAGGGGGAGTTGAAATGTTGGGCCACGGGGCGGTATGGTTGATTGGTGCGGGTGTCCCGGAGATGTTCCCTAAAGCGCTCTGCTTGGAGGCGCCCAGTCTCCCCAATGTAGAAGAGACCGCATCAGGAGCAACGGATACCATAAATGATATTAGTGGATGTGCAGGTAAAACTTTGATGGATGAGGAAGGCTCCTTTAGGGCGTTGGATAGAGGTGAGGGAGGAGGTGTGGGCGCAGGTTTTACAGTTCCTGCGGTGGCAGGGGAAGGTGCCAGGATGGGAGGGTGGATTGTAGGGGGCGTGGACCTGACCAGGTAGTCACGGAGGGAACAGTCTTTGCGGAAGGTGGAAAGGGGTGGGGAGGGAAATCCCTGGTGGTGGGGTCTTTTTGGAGGTGGCGGAAATGTCGGCGGATGATTTGGTTTATACGAAGGTTGGTGGGGTGGAAGGTGAGCACCGGGGCGTTCTGTCCTTGTTACAGTTGGAGAGGTGGGGTCTGAGGGCGGAGGTGCGGGATGTGGACGAGATGCGTTGGAGAGCATCTTTAACCACGTGGGAAGGGAAATTGCGGTCTCTAAAGAAGGAGGCCATCTGGTGTGTTCTGTGGTGGAACTGGTCCTCCTGGGAGCAGATACGGCGGAGGCGGAGGAATTGGGAATACGGGATGACATTTTTGCAAGAGCTAGGATGGGAAGAGGTGTAATCCAGGTAGCTGTGGGAGTCGGTGGGTTTGTAAAAAATGTCAGTGTCAAGTCGGTCGTCATTAATGGAGATGGAGAGGTCCAGGAAGGGGAGGGAGGTGTCAGAGATGGTCCAGGTAAATTTAAGGTCAGGGTGGAATGTGTTGGTGAAGTTGATGAATTGCTCAACCTCCTCGCAGGAGCACGAGGTGGCGCAAATGCAGTCATCAATGTAGCGGAGGAAGAGGTGGGGAGTGGTGCCAGTGTAATTACGGAAGATCAACTGTTCTACGTAGCCAACGAAGAGACAGGCATAGCTGGGGCCCATACATGTGCCCATGGCTACCCCTTTGGTCAGGAGGAAGTGGGAGGATTCAAAGGAGAAATTGTTAAGGGTGAGGACCAGTTCGGCCAAACGAATGAGCGAGTCAGTGGAAGGGTACTGTTGGGGACGTCGGGAGAGGAAAAAACGGAGGGCTTGGAGGCCCTGGTCATGGTGGACGGAAGTGTAGAGGTATTGGATATCCATGGTGAAGATGAGGTGTTGGGGGCCGGGGAAACGGAAGTCTTGGAGGAGGTGGAGGGCGTGGGTGGTGTCTCGAACGTATGTGGGGAGTTCCTGGGCTAGGGGGGATAGTACAGTGTCGAGGTAGGTAGAGATGAGTTCAGTGGGGCAGGAGCATGCTGAGACAATGGGTCAGCCAGGCTGGTCAGGCTTGTGGATCTTGGGAAGGAGGTAGAACCGGGCAGTGCGGGGTTCCCGGACTATGAGGTTGGAAGCTGTGGGTGGGAGATCTCCTGAGGTGATGAGGTTCTGTATGGTCTGGGAGATGATGGTTTGGTGATGGTCGGTGGGTCATGGTCGAGGCGGCAGTAGGAAGAGGTGTCCTTGAGTTGGCGTTTGGCTTCAGCGGTGTTTTTACCAATTTAAACATAGTGTCAAGTGTCAAAATGATGACTTCCACCCTGCAGGTTAAAGCCTGTTGTAGTGAAAATTTGGCCTTATTTTGAACCCAGTGCTGACAGCTCATACCCCATTACCCCCTTCCTTATCAGCAAGATGGGATCAGAAATGGGGAATCTGTGGAATCACTGGAAAAAATTGTTCTATGGAGCTAATTGCCTGTATTGTACCTTGATAGATTGATGAGACCTTTAATTGCATATCCCATATACTGGATTTATTGTATAAGAGCCATCCAACATTCTTGGTCATAGTAGTTTAAAATATTGCCTTGTGTCAGAAAATACAACCAAAGTTGCAGAGAAATTTGGCTTACTTTTAGGAGAATGAAAATGTATTCTAATGAAGAGTGTAATTTGTGATCCAGGCAGTGGACTCTGTATTGGTGAGCAGTGGGTCTTCGCTTGCAGGCCTGAGTGAAACTGAAGATTCCGATGTGGCCAAATCTGAGTCTAATTCAGAATGCAAAAGTGCATCAATCAGTTCAGGTAAGACACATTTTAAAGCTTTGTCTTCTCAAGGCATTGCAACATACATTTGATTATTGTGTTATACCATAAGCTTAGATCTGAACACCATTGAATATGCACAGTTTCCAGCAGAAGTCATTATATAAACATTAGGAGTGAAAATACTGCCGAAAACAAATCCTGGTTAGAAGGCAGCCAGTCAGGTTTATTTTATGTAAATATCTTGCCCGGCTCATATTTCAATTGGGTCATCCTTGTTCCTTGGGTCCCACAAGGAGTCCATGGTGAGACTATTTTTCCAAGTAATTTATTATTTATTCCAAGTACTGTAAACAAATTAACATTGTCTCTTTCTTTTATAAAATATAAATTGCATTGACTTTTCCTCTCATGCAGTGTAAAGTGACATTTATTTCTGGTTTTTCTGTGGGTGGTATTGGTGTAACTGGATTGAGTATTCCTGCACCAGAAGGGAGTGCTGTTCCCTTAATCATTGCCTGGATATTTTCTAACCAGAGATGTTCTTATACACCTCTGGGGCTGGTAGGAACACTCCCATTGCACCCACAAAAGCCTCAATTTAATCATTGTCCATACTTTCTAATCAACCTGTTCACAGATGGTAATACACACCTCTGGCATTTCCCAGGTCTCCTGCGTCAGAGGTAGGGGCACTACTGCTCCACCACAAGATCCCTGAATGTGTTCAACCAGAGTTCCCTCAAGTGTTTCAAGATTAGTTGGAGCACTCAGTGGTATTTTCTAATCGACTAGTTCAGAGATGTTATGACACATCCTCTGGAGCAGGTGAGGCTTAAACCCAGGCTTCCTAGCTCAGTGGTTGGGGCACTACCATTGTGCCACAAAGGCCCCAATTTAATCACTATTCAGTGTCTCCTAGCTGATAGGTAATAGGTGTAAAGGTCAGCAGGAGGTAGGATTGAACTTGGCTGTGGTGATGCAGAAGTCAAATAGCCAGCTCATGCCCAGCTTCAGGCTATAGCAGTGACCCCTACCCTCTTCCCAGATGAGATCTGTGTGATTGGCATCAAACCACCTGCAGATTCCCATCCCAGACTAATTTGAGGGGGAGCTGAAAGAACAGCCAATGAAGGGCTAGAACATACTGCAATTCTTAAATTGGGTTTGTGTTTTTTTTTAAACCTCACAGATGATGAAGTGGATCAGGAAAGTGAGAAGTTTGTGCTTGCAGATGAAGGGAGTGAGCAACCACCAAGTGATGAGAAAGTGTCTGACCACAGCAGTGACATCATGGTCATAAACAGTGCTGCACCAGCTTCAAGTGATGTAACAAATAAGGAGCAATGTTCAGCTGGCATTGCCAATGAGGAAGAGAGTGTACGCAGAAACATCATTGAGAGCATCAGGTCTGTATGTGTTCGATGACACTAAAGTAAAATTATGAGTGCTGCTCTATAAGTGGGATTGACTGTAATTTAAGATAGTTACTGCTCAGGATTGTGTGTAGGATTTGGTGGGAGATAAGTTGGAAAAAGAAAAAGCTCACAAATGAGAAATCAATTCCTTGTCCCAGCCCCATGTTAAGGGAGGCAGACTTAAGGGTCTAAATGAAATGGGGAATGGAGGCAATACCAAAGAAAATGGATTAAAATATCCCTAAATGTTTAATTTCCAGGCTTGAAAAATCTTTATCAGCTAATTCCTCACCATTCTCTGCCCTGGTGAAAGTAATTAAAGCCGGTGAATTGAAATGAGAGATTCTGTGTCCTCTGGTTTGGCCTCTCAAGCAACAAAGCTTGTTGTATGTGCCTGCTCTATAGTGACCAAACTTCAGTACCCAGAATAATCAGCAAAATGAAGAGATCTGTACAACTGAAAGTAAGCTAACCAGTGGGAGTAACCAATGAGCTCCAAATAGCCACTCACCAATTTAATTTCTAATTGAAGTCAATGGAAACTACAACAGGAATGATGTGTTGTGGGCGATTAATGATTTTGCCTCTTTGACATAATTTCCCATGTTAAAGTCAGCCGTTATGTTCAATGGTAAACCAATGTCAGTGGTGGGGACATTGAACAAAACAGCACTTTGACATTTATCTACTTCTCTCCTTCTGTGGGACGTTCTGCATATCTCCTTGTGTTTCCAAATTTCTATTCTGCTTCATCCCCTCCCCTCAAACCCCAGAGCGAATGGAGCCGTAGCTCAACCCCTCTGAGATCATTGCATAGACATATCACAAGATCCGTCCAAGTTAGGAGAAAGAGGTTATAAGGATCTGTGTCCCTTTCAGAATTTCCTCTCAATCTTGAATAATTATAAGACCATAAGACATAGGAGTGGAAGTAAGGCCATTCGGCCCATTGAGTCCACTCCACCATTTAATCATGGCTGATGGGCATTTCAACGCCACTTATCCGCACTCTCCCTGTATCCCTTAATTCCTTGTGAGGTATTAATAGTGATAATGGGTTAAAAACTCTGGGGCTGCAGTTTCATCCCCAGATTTAGGTCCTGACTTTTGAAGCACTGAATGAATTAATGAGTAATTTTAATTATTTATGCATATTGCTTAGGAAAAGTGAATTTGGCATTGGGATTGAACTAAATGATGAGGGGAAGAAGTTGATGGAAGTTCACCAGAATCGATTGGGCAGAAGCCTTGAACGCTTGTCCACAGAGTTGTACAGTAAAGATACACATTTTGTCTTGGAATTGATACAGGTAAGATATACCAGTTCACTTGGTCGGTTTCCTGTTTAGTCACTCCAGAGTTGATGTTTATTTGTAGAAGAACTATTCCTTACTAAAATAACTGTAAATAATTAAAATTTCATCTCTCAAAATTACTGCCTTCCCCTTTTTCAGCTGTCATTGTCCTTGCCCCCACCAACTCCTACCTCACCTTTGCCCCTATGTTTCTACAACAGTCTCACTGAATTAACTGTGCAGAGGCCAATATCCCATCACCAAGTCATCTTTCATTTATTTGTGCACAGTACATGGGCTGTGAGCAGCCAATTCAGAGCCAGTCCCTATCATGAGGAGACCTTCTGAATCTCCTGTTTATATCAGTCAACCAAGGCTCCCTGGTTGGACCAAGTCAACAATCCCAGTCAGGGATCTCATAGTCAGAGATCCAGCTGACTCCAGTCATTACACTCACATGATGAGGGTTGTGATTAAGTAACTGATTAAGTTCCTGGGGAGGGGCCTGTGCCCGAAACGTCGAATCTCCTGTTCCCTGGATGCTGCCTGACCTGCTGTGCTGTTCCAGCAATAAAGTTTCAACTTTGATCTCCAGCATCTGCAGACCTCACTTTCTCCATTAAGTAACTGTCTCCCAAGTCTCCAGATGTGCTATCCTAGGTGGCGATCATCCCCAGGAGATATGTAGAAAGCAGTTTGAAATAACATTCCCACTTGCTTGATAATTCCTTCAAAAGATTACAGTTTAAAATCCAGCATTTTGCTCTGAATCGCATGTGTTGGATTAAATTTTGACAAGTAATGTTGGTTTAACACAGAGCAACCTGTATTTTGGAATGAAAACATTTCAACTGTGCCTCCCATTTCTTCCTAGAATGCGGATGATAACAGCTACCCACCTTCCAGTGATAGTTCTCCCAGCCTGCTGTTTGTGGTGGAAAAGGAATGCATCATTCTCCTGAATAACGAATGTGGTTTTCAGGAGAAGCATATCCGAGCAATCTGTGATGTTGGCTGCAGTACCAAAGGGAAACATGAGTATGGCTACATAGGTAGGAACTTGTGGACTGGAGTGGTCCTGATTGATGTTTGGCAAATGGTTTTGAATGCAGCCGAAACCAAAACATACAAAACGATGCATTGCACACAGTTAATGAAACAGTCAGTTGGAATGCTGAATATAGGTGTTAATAAACACTAAAGAACAATCAAAGCGCAATAAGATTGAATGAAGGGGCATAGTTCTAAGGTGAAAGGCAGAATATTTGGAGAGGATTTGAGGAATTTTTTTTTAGAGACATAGAGATGTACAGCACGGAAACAGACCCTTCGATCCAACTCATCCATGCAGACCAGATGTCGTAGATAAATCTAGTCCCATTTGCCAAAACTTGGCCCATATCCCTCTAAACCCTTCCTATTCATATACCCATCCAGCTGCCTTTTAAGTGTAGTACCAGCCTGCACCACTTCCTCTGGTAGCATGTTCCATACATCACCACCCTCTGCGTGAAAATGTTGCCTCTCTGGTTGTTTTTAAATATTTCCCCTCTCACCTTAAACCTATGCCCTCTGCTTTTGGACTCCCCCATGTTAGGGAAATGATCTTGTCTATGCTCCTCATGATTTTATAAACCTCTATAAGGTCACCCCTCAGCCTCCGACGCTCCAGAGAAAACAGCCCCAGCCTGTTAAGCCTCTCCCTGTAGCTCAAACCCTCCAACCCTGGCAACATCCTTGTAAACCTTTTCTGAACCTTTTCAAATTTCACAACATCCTTCTGATAGGAGGGAGACCAGAATTACACACAGTATTCCAAACGTACTGTATAGCTGCAACATGACCTCCCAACTCAATGCACTGACCAATAAAGACAAGCATACCATACATTCATCCAGATGATGGTGGTAATCTGGATTGCACTGCCTGGGAGGGTAGTTGAGGCAGGAAACTCAAACCGTTAGAAAGTATTTAGATGAGCACTTGAAATAAGTTAACATTCAAGGCTAGGGGCCAAGTGCTGGAATGTGGAATTAGTGTAGATTTTCTCAGTGCAGACCTGATGGGCTGAAGGGCCTCTTCTATACTGTACAGTTCTATGATTCTGATCTTCAAGGAACAAGGACTGATGTAGTACTCATGTGCATCTAGTCCACAAATACTGAACTTTTGTTAAATAACTAACACGAATCAACCAATTTACGTACCATTTTTTGTTTTTCCCCAAGTCCTAAATCATTCTGTTTCCCACCCACCCCAGATTCAGGGTTTTTACTGAGACAGTGCGTTGGTCTGTATTGTGACGAGTTTTCATATTTGTGACCTATTACTTTATATTCAGTATTTTGTCGGAATAATTGTGTTCAATTTTTGTTTTTCTGGTCTTCCCGCTTATATAAATAGAAACAATGGGAGCGGTTTATTTGCCCTCCATTTAATTGCAGGAATATTGTTTGCATCTGGTACATGTAGCTGGCATGACTCATTTCACTCTGACTACATCAGTTTAACCTCAGTCATCTGTTTGTTACATTCCATCTATACTTGTTTACCCTGTAATTCTCCCTCAATTGAAATGATCTCTGAACAAGTTCCTGTTTTAATTTTTATTTCTTCAGGTCAGAAAGGTATCGGATTTAAATCTGTTTTCAAAGTCACAGACACCCCAGAGATTCACTCTAATGGTTTTCACATCTGCTTTAACAAGCATAGTGGTCCAATGGGATACATCCTTCCTCATTGGATTGATGATACAAGGCCTGTCAACTTAATGGGAACAGAAGCTGAGAAAATAAGGTAATATTTACTACTTGGGATCCAAAGATCAGTTGTGATTTTTTTTTAAAAATCTGTTTCCCTTAAATAACAGCTTGAGAACATGAGAACCAGGAGCAGGGGCAGGCCATCTGGCTTCTCAAGCCATTCAATCTTTTCATGGGCTCAGCTCCACTTACTACAACCTTTAATTTCTTTACTGTTCAAAAATATATCTGTCTTTGCCTTAAAAGCATTCAATGAGGTAACTTAATCTGCTTCACTGGGTCGGGATTGTTTCAGACTCTCAACCATTAGGTGAAGAAGTTCCTCCTCAACTCTGTCCCAAACCTGCTGCACTTTACTTTGAGGCTACGCCCCTAGTTCTAAATCATACAACACCAGGTTAAAGTTCAAAAGGTTTATTGGAGCGCTGCTCCTTCATCAGGTCGCTAGTGGAGTAGGATCATATGACACAGAATTTACAGCAAAACATTGGAGTGTCATACTCTGATGCGATATATTGAACAAACCTAGATTGCTGTTAAGTCTTTCTTTTTTTATGACGGGTTGCAGGTTTTGATTCATTAATATGTAAATCACAGAATTTCTTTCAAGTCATATTCCTAAGTAGTTTAAGGTTATATAAGAAAAGGTGACATCTCAGCTCAGATAAAGCTGTGAGGTTCGAGTCTGTATGTATTCCAATCTTGAGTCAGACCGGTTCTGTTTCCAAAGTAGGAATTTATAAAATGTCACATGGATTATAAAAAATATTGACTGCCTACAGATTGTGTACTTTTTGATCAAAAGAGACTGTATCTGCAAATTCACACATAGACCTTTATGTGTGTGCATACATGTGAGGGACAAGCCCAACACATACACAGCACCTGTTCAGATGAGGAGGAATGCGACAGACACCTGAAGGTGCTGAAGAATGCCCTCATAAGAAGAGGGTACGATGCTCAACTCATCGATCGCTTGTTCCGATGTGTCACAGCGAGAAACTGTACTGACCTCCTCAGGAGAGAGACATGGGATGTGACCAATAAGGTGCCCTTCGTTGTCCAGTACTTCCCAGGAGCAGAGAAACCACACCATGTTCTTTGCAGCCTGCAACACATTATCGATGAGGATGAGCACCTCGCCAAGACCTTCCCTATGCTTCCACTTCTTGCCTTTAAACAACCATCAAACCTTAAACAGACCGTTGTTCACAGCAAACGGCCCAACCTTCAGGACAACATCAATCACATCACCATACAGCCCTGTCATGGTAACCACCACAAGACATGTTAGAGTGTCGACATGGATACCACCAATACACATGGGGACACCACCCACCATGTACATAGTAGGTACTCATGTGACTTAGCCAACGTTATCTATCTGATATGCTACAGGCAAGGATGCCCCAAGGACGAGACCAAGCGGATGCTACGACAACGGGTGATTGGACACTGCGCAACAATCGCCAGACAGGGATGTTCCCTCGCAGTTGGGGAACACTTCAGTGGTCGGGAGCATTTGACCTCGGATCTTCAAGTGACCTCCAAGGCAGACTTTAGGATACGTAACACCACAGAGTGGCCAAGCAAAGGATGAGGACGGTCTCAACTGGGACCTCGTGTTCATATCACACTACAGCTGACTCCATTAAACTATGCACTTTCACACATGCACTCACACACATGCACACATACACACACTCTTACATACTCATACACTCATGCAGACCCTCTCTCATGCAAATGCTCTATCTCAGGCACATACACACATCCCCCCCCACACTTATACCCATGCATACACGCCCTGAGCGGTCATATACTCACACTCCACACACACACACTCTATCAAACACGCATGTGCACACACACATTCTCACATGTGCATGCGCACACGCACACTCTCACACACATGCAGTCTCTCCCTCTCTCTCTTTCACACACACACACTCTCTCTCTCTCTCTCTCTCTCTCTCTCTCTCTCTTGCGCACAGGCACATACCTGTCTATGGGGTGAATTTGCATTTGCAGATATGTTCTATTTTGTTTGAAAAGTACACAATCTGTAGGCAGTCAATATTTTTTAAAATCCATGTGACATTTTATAAATTCCTACTTTGGAAATAGAACTAGTTTGACTCAAGATTGGAATACATACAGACTCGAACTTCATACCTTTAATGCATTGTCTGAACTGAGATGTCACCTATTTTTCATAAATCTCAGGAATATAACTTGCAAAACGTTCTGTGATTTACATATTAATGAATCAAAACCTGCAACCCATTCTAAAAGATGAAAGATGTAATAGCAATCTAGATTTGTTTAATATATCACATCAGTGTATGACACTGATCTTTTGCTATAATTTTGTGTCATATGATCCGACTCCACAAGCTACCTGATGAAGGAGCAGCGCTCCAAAAGCTAGTACTTTCAAATAAACCTGATGGACTATAACCTGGTGTTGTGTGGTTTTTAACTTTGTCAACCCCAGTCCAACACGAACACCTCCACTTCATCACCCCTAGTTCTAGTAACATGTCAGGAATTTGGAGACTGTGGATGGATGACAGTTAAAAGAACTTAATTGTTCAATGTTAAGGTCTCCAAGATATCAACTTCTAAACTCTGCTAATGAGGAAAAATGAAGATAATTTAGTACAGGTGAATAAATTATAGTGCTACGTTGTTACTGTTGTAAACTCATGAGCAATGTCCTGAGCAAGGATGTTGACAGATTTGATCAACATTAAGAGGAAGCTACACATGATGGATCCAGGAAAGCCAAAAAAGGAGGGCAATACTTAAGGAAGAAAGATTGAAAAACATACCTGAAAGTAATGAGTTTGTGGGAATATTTTGGAAATTGGATATCTCTGATGCAACCAAGTGAAAGTGTTCCAAATCTCATTAAAGTCAAGATAAAGAAAAGTGATCTGGATGTCCCAGAGTGCATTACAACTAATTAATTTGTAGTTCAGTTGAGTTAGTGTTTTCATGCAAGAATTGTGGCAGCTAATCTGCATATGATGATCTCTCAGTCGAATCATCATAGCATCCCTACAGTGTGGAAGCAGGCCTTTTGGCCTATCTAGTCCACACCCACCCTCCAAAGAGCAATCCCCTACAAAGAATGAAATAAATAACTCAGTCGTCTAGATTTTACTGAGGTATAATTATCATAAAGACAGTGTCTGAACATGATATTGTTCTCTTGGGGTGGGGGGGAGTTGCTTTGTATCCTTTAAACCACATAGTGGAGATTGGGAATTTTGAGTTGCGCTGTTTTGGGAAGACGTTAATCAGAAGCTGATTAATTCCTGGCTTGAGGTTTGTATTGGATGTGGGAGGCAGCAGAGAGGCAGGGGAAGTCTCTCCATATGCAAATCTCCGCATGACTGATTATGGTCATTTACAAAGGCCTGGGAACTGTTGGCCTGTCTGCTTGTTGTCTTAACAATGGAGATTAGAGAATTATGACTGTTTGTCTGTTGTGACACACTGAACAATGTTTTGGATTCACTGAGATTTTTTTGCACAATTCTAAATCCTCAGATGGACAACAAAGATAGTCCTGCCATTCAAGTCACAGAACCAACAAGCGCAGAATCTATTCCATGACATAGACCCATCGTTGCTGCTGTTTCTCCACAGACTTCGTTCCATTACAGTCATTAACAAGGTGAGCAGTGTAATGCCAGTACAACATTTATTGGTGAATGTAAATTTAGAACAGAAAATGGCTATGAATGTAGAGACAATTTCTTTATCAATTGGCATGGTCGGTAAGAGTTTTAAAGTGGAGCTTGTTATGGATAAGATCTTGCTATAAATGTGACTGAATCCAAAATACATTACACACAAACATATAAAACACATTCATTACAAACCACAAACACATTGCATGCAAAATACAAAACAGGAGAGGCTGCTTCACAATTTGATAAGATCGCAACTGTTCAGTATTTGGGAATGTGGAATTTAAAACACCTAAAAACCAATAACACTTGATTCTCCTGCCTAATAAGAATCCATACAACTCTGTCTTAAAAATATTTAATAACCCTGCATTGTGTTGTGATGTTCTTCAGTGAAGGAATCTACCATCATGACATCTGGCCTACATGTAACTGTAGACTCAAAGCAATGTAGACACTTTTTAACTGCCTCCAGGGCAATTGGGGATGGGCTACAAATGCTGGCCCAGCCAGTGATTCCCTCATCCCATGAACAAATTAAGTATATATATAATGTCCTAACCCCAAGAGCATGGGCTGGTACATTGCACAGTATCTGTTTTATGTGACACTTATCAAATGTCTTTCGGATTCCATCAATTGGTTTTTCTTTAACCCATACTGGAATACCATAACCTTAACCTTAAACACCCACACTGTTCATTTCATCCTGAAAGAAGTTTAATACGTTTGATGAACATAATTCCCTTCTAGAAATGTAGGAATTAGGCATAAGGCATTAGCCCATTGAATTTGCTTTTCCAGTCTCTTAACCCATGCCTTGCTGAAAAACAATGTGCTCTGACCAGGTAAAAGCCCAGGATTTCTGGGTGAGTCGTCAAGATTTCAACAATAACATACTGGAGGTGAAACATAAAACTGGAACTGATCGATGGCTGGTGATCAAGAAGATTCTAGATGCAAGGAAGGCAAGTTATTCACATTTAAACAATTTGTCCTGCCCTGCCATGTCATGGATTCATAGAAATACACAGCATGGAAACAGACCCTTCTGTCCAACTCATCCGTGCTGACCAGACATCCTAAATAAATCTGTGTACAGTGATAACAGCTAATAAAGAATTGACGCTCGTTGTTGTGGTTCTGTTCGCCGAGCTGGGAATTTGTGTTGCAGAAGTTTCGTCCCCTGTCTAGGTGACATCCTCAGTGCTTGGGAGCCTCCTGTGAAGCGCTTCTGTGATCTTTCCTCTGCCATTTGTAGTGGTTTGAATCTGCTGCTTCCGGTTGTCAGTTCCTCCAAATGGCGGAGGAAAGATCACAGAAGCGCTTCACAGGAGGCTCCCAAACACTGAGGACGTCACCTAGACAGGGGACGAAACGTCTGCAACACAAATTCCCAGCTCGGCGAACAAAACCACAACAAAGATGATTGTACAAGATGATTAGGGGTTTAGATAGGGTTGACCATGAGAACCTTTTTCCACGTATGGAGTCAGCTATTACGAGGGGGCATAGCTTTAAATTAAGGGGTGGTAGGTATAGGACAGATGTTAGGGGTAGATTCTTTACTCAGCAAGTCGTGAGTTCATGGAATGCCCTGCCAGTAGCAGTGGTGGACTCTCCCTCTTTCTGGGCATTTAAACAGGCATTGGTTAGGCATATGGAGGATAGTGGGCTAGTGTAGGTTAGGTGGGCTTGGATCGGCGCAACATCGAGGGCCAAAGGGCCTGTACTGCGCTGTATTTTTCTATGTTCTATGTTCTAAAGAGCACCCGAGCTACAAATCTTCTCACAAACTTTGAATTGACGCTCTTCTTTGTGAGGAGTACTTTGTAACATTACTTTCCTGCTTTTTATTAAGGTGGGGTGTAGTCTATATGTATCTGACGTTGGGCCAGATTGCAGTGTTTTTACCTTGGTGATGAGATTCAGGTTGTAGCTGATAACACCATAAGACATAATTGCGGAAGTCAGGCCAATTGGCCCATTGAGTCCACTCTGTCATTTAATCATGGCTGATGGGCATTTCAACTCCACTTACCCGCACTCTCCCCGTATCCCTTAATTCCTTGTGAGATCAAGAATTTATCAATCTCTGCTTGAAGACATTTAATGTTCCGGTCTCCACTGCGCTCCGTGGCAATGAATTCCACAGGCCCACCACTCTCTGGCTGAAGAAATGTCTCCTCATTTCCATTCTAAATTGACCCCCTCTAATTCTAAGGCTGTGCCCACGGGTCCTAGTATCCCTGCCTGACGGAAACAATTTCCCAGCGTCCACCCTTTCTAAGCCATGCATTATCCTGTAAGTTTCTATTAGATCTCTCCTCAATCTTCTAAACTGTAATGAATATAATCCCAGGATGCTCAGCTGTTCATCATATGTTAGGTCTACCATTCCAGGGATCATCCGTATGAATCTCCACTGGGCATGTTCCAGTACCAGCATGTCCTTCCTGAGGTGTGGGGCCCAGAATTGGACAGCACATATCAAAGGCACTTGTTTAGTGGGGAGTTGGTGGGTTTTTAAAACTGTGCTTCTTATTTAACCCTTTGGTTTTACTTGGCCAACACACATAGCCAGCAAATCTATTAGCACCAGTAGTATGGAAAAGGTGGTGGACGCTATAGTACGCTATAGTACTGCATTTGACAATGAGAAGCAATGCAATGTGTGCCAACAGATCAGTTAACTATTGGCTGTAAGAGTCAAAGAGTGTGGTGCTGGAAAAGCACAGCTGGTCAGGTAGTATCCGAGGAGCATGAGAGTTGATGTTTCAAGGATTCCTGATGAAGGGTTTATGCTTGAAACATTGACTCCTGTTCCTAGATGCTGCCTGACCGTCTGTGCTTTTCCAGCACTACACTTTGTGACTCCAGCATCTGTAGTCCTCACTTTCTCCTAACTACTGGCTATCCTGGAATGCCCTATCTCTGTATACAGATTTTGCCAATTGCATTAGTTGTAAATAATTATTTTGCACATATACAGTGTAGGAGATGGTGGTTTCAAATCTACTTTCACTATCTTATGCTCTGCGTTTTGAAATCTCGGTTTTTATTACCTGGGCAAAGTTCAGATAGAGGTTAGTATCTGTCCCACTGGAAAGAGTGGAAGACTTTGGAGATCTGGAAGCTGATCTTTCAGCTTAGGTCAAAACTGGGAAGTATTTGGAAACTGTTACTCTGCAATAATGGAGTCCATTTCCTGTTGGAACACAAGACTGAGGAAGCAGAGTATACTGTTTGTAGAGTCCTATTGAACGAAGCAATTTTAAAGTGAAGCAGGGTCATGCAGAATGGGAATAGATCCTTCGGTCAAACCAGTCTATGCCAACCATAATCCCAAACTAAACTAGTTCCACCTGCCTGCTCCTGGCCCATATGCCTCCAAACCTTTCCTGTTCACACACTTACATGGAAATATCTCTCAGTGCTTTGAAATTGAATGTTGTATGTTTGCAGATTAAAGACAATGTGGAACTCACTGAGTTGGCTCTTGCCTTCAAACTTAACACAGAGAAGCAGAAACTGGCTGTCAGATGCCTGCCAGAGAAACAGCCTGTGTTTGCCTTTTTACCTCTCAGGAGTTTCGGTTTCCGCTTTATAATACAAGGTATTTGTTTCATTTTAATTTTTACCAAGGCTTATCTGCCAGAGTTTTCCCATGTCTCCTAAAGCATCCATTTAAGATGCCACAGAATTTATAGAGCAAATTCATTGATACTACACTCAAAGAGATTCCAAATCAAGGGAGAGACTTTAGTTTGACAGCCCTATTTTTGATCTTCATTCATAAAGTCATAGAAATGGAAACAGACCCTTTGGTTCAACTCATCCATGCCGACCAGATATCACTATCAGACCTCCTCGTCAGGAGTGAAGGCTTGGTGAATTTATCGATACATCTTTAAAGTCTCAAACTGGCTTATACAAATCCAGATTTGAATTCTATTGTAGGTCTATCTTACAGGAAAAGTGAGCACAATATTGTAATCTGTCTCTAGGGAACACATTTAAAAAGCCCTGACAGGTTACATTTGCAAGTGGCTTGGAAAGAATTAAATCATTTTTGCTTACAAAATCTTTTAACGGGTAATACACAAGTACTTCCCAGCCAGTGAGTTACATCTGAGATGCTATCACTGTTATACACATCCAGAATT
Source organism: Chiloscyllium plagiosum (assembly GCF_037043375.1). Classification (NCBI taxonomy): domain Eukaryota; kingdom Metazoa; phylum Chordata; class Chondrichthyes; order Orectolobiformes; family Hemiscylliidae; genus Chiloscyllium; species Chiloscyllium plagiosum. The sequence goes on along the minus strand of NW_028270163.1, from coordinate 56,350,279 downwards.
CAAGTAGCTAGTGAGCTGAATGCTTGATTAATCTGTTTTCAGTGCAGGGGGACTTAGCCAGGATAATTCCCCTACTGCTTCTCCAGCATGTCATGAGATACTTTATGTTCAGCTGATCAATTTAACATCTCATCAATATCTACCATCTCCAATAATGCAGCATTGTTTCAGTAATGCATTGAGGTTCCAGCCTAGACTGTTTTCAAGTCCTGAAACTGTGATCTGACTTTGTGTAACCACCTGAGACATTCCTTCAGTGATTGGTGTGAAATCTTTAACTGTTGCTAATGTTGAGAAGGAAACAGCAGGACAGGTTCAAGTGATATCTGTGTATAGAGATTGAATCAGTGAAATAAATCTATGCCCAGATTGAACTAGTATTAACTATAATAGCATCATTGACAGTACATTTTAAGAGGCAAAAGTGAGGAGTGCAGATGCTGGAGATCAGAGTCTAGATTAGAGTGGTGCTGGAAAAGCACAGCAGGTCAGGCAGCGTCTGAGGAGCAGGAAAATAGATGTTTCAGGCAAAAGCCCTTCATCAGAAATGAACATTTTAAGAGACAATTTTCCAAGATTGCAAAGGAATGCCTCAAAAAAGAAAGTTTTGGGATTGAGAATCCTCATAAATTGATTGTAAATCACTGATCCCTAAACAACTCCATAAACATTGGTGTTTCTATTTCTAAATGCAAGTAGATAAACCAAAAATTATTTTAATAACCAAGTACAGAATGTTTATAATTCCAAATTAGATTAGATTTTGATCAGTTATTTTAAAGCTAGTGTTTAGAGTTGGTACATTGTGTGTAATACCAAACTGGTTTCCACAATGGAGAAACCTAGACCACTCCAAGCTGCCTTAGAGACAGAGTTGTTTTTAGGTTATTTTCAGGTACTGCTTGTATTATGCCTGGCTGGTTAGCTGTAGTGTGATACAGGAGGCTGAGGGTGGTGAGGAGAGAAAATATACTTTTTTTCTAAAATGAATAACTTACCATTATCTTAATGTGACCAGTTTTCTTTCTGTTTTGTGCATCCTGTCTGTTAAAGTGCATGTAGCCTGATGTGAATTACTAAAGGCGACCAACTTGGCCACAGTCTGCATAACTAAGAGGGACCATCTCATCATTCAGAGTGATCAATGATTTCAGATTGGAGACTACAGTGTGACTGGCTCCACCAATTTCTATTGCTTGGCCTTGTACGATTTTTAAAACTTTGAAAAATCTTTCTCTTTCTTTATCCCAGGTGACTTTGATATTCCTTCCTCCCGTGAAGATATTGACCGTGACAGTTTGTGGAATCAGTGGCTGCGTTGTGAAATCCCACAGCTGTTTCTGGAAGCGATGGAAACATTCAAAGTAATTACTGAATTTTTTGGTTTTTTAAATGACGTAGTGTTTAGACTTAAAATGTTGAAATTTGGAACTGATGAACTTTATATTGATAATAAATAGTAACTCATGGTACTAGGTTTGAGTTAGCCCAAACTAGTCCAATGCCTTTATAGGGGGACAGGCGACTAGTCCAATGCCTTTATAGGGGGACAGGCTACGTGGTGTTTGTTTAGTATAAGTCTAGTTTTTTTTTGTAGTCATAAAATTCAATGCAAAAAAAGACTTTACACTTATATCCACTTTCTGAAACTTCCATGACATCCCAAAGATATTTCATAACCTGTAATGTACTCTCTGGAAGGGTTCTATGCAAATTCACAACCATGTGATAATGACCAGATAATATACTGATGTTGTTTGAGAGTTAACTCTTGACCCAAGACTCAGGAGGAAGTTCGTTGCTCTTCATGCAATTGAATCTTTTGCATCCCCCAACTGTGTGTAGACATGCTCTTGGTCCATTATCTCATCTGAAAGGCAGCACATTTGACAGCACAGCACTCCCATGGTACCACTTATGTTTTGTTGTTTAGTTTCTGGAGTAGTACTGTGTATGATTCTCTATCCCAGGAGTGATTGTCATAATCACACACGAATTGGATGTAGCCAAGAGTAGCCACAAATATGGCTGCTGTGAAATATCGTGTTATCCTGGTTAAGCACAACTGAAGACACATGTTACCTGAACTGATACTGACATTGAGCACTAACAAGGAAACTCAAATCTGACTCACTTCCTCTTGAATACTCAGATATATCAATTTTTTATTAATTAAATCTTTATGAATTAAAACTGAGATACAATTACTTCTTAAAGCACATTTATATCTCTCATTATGCCTTTATACAAAATGTCACATCATTTTTGATTTTGGTATATTTTAAAATTAACTCACAGTATAGTTTTGTAAGTGCAAGCCTGCAAAGAAAAATCAATGAGTGAAATTGTTTTGTAAAAGGTGAGAAACCTTTGGCGTGTTCAATTGAGATATTCAAGAGGGCATTTGATGTTTCTATTTTAAAAACCAGGAAATTGGCACTGAGTTAAATACTGAGAGATCGTGTGCAGACATAGTGGGCTGAATGGCCTCCCTCAGTCCCATAATGTTGTGTGATTCTGTAAGGCGGTATCTTCAGATTAAGAAGGATTTCACTTGATTTGGTGATTCTAGGTGTGTTTGTGGATCTGCCCTTGGGCTAATGAATGAAAGTATGTGGGATTTAAATGTGTATTCTTTTAAATGGCTGATGTTATATTGATTCATGTGTCGTAAAGTATATTGTATAAGTATTCGCAGGGAGATTTTTATTTTATTTCTGCTGGTAACTTAGATGGTTCCAATGTGGTTACACCATTTTTTGTTAATGTTCTAAACAGAACCATCCGAATTTTAAAGGACTAGAAGGTCTCTGCCATTTTCTGCAGTTTCTTCCACTACCAGATGAGATTTTAGATTTCTTTCAACCTGTTGCCGGGCAGATTATTCAGCTCCTTAAAGCACAGACCTGTTTACCCACAATAGAAAACAAAGGTAGGAAGATTTCTTCATGCATATATTCAGTCTGTACGTTGAATTAATACCTTATTAAGATTCAAGGAGAGCTTCCCATGGAAACGGTGTGATTGAATAGTGGTTTTTAAAATTAATTTGTGCAGCTGATCCCTGTGAACTGACTGAAATGGATTAAAAATATCGCTTCATGCCACATTTGGAATAAATACACTTGAAAGATGAAAAGAGCTCAGGTACAAATAGCAATGCTGTTTTCTAGAAAATCCTTCAGAGTCGGAGCTTTTACAGCATGAAAAGAGGCCCTTCAGCCCATTGTGTTGGTGCCAGTAACCAAATATCCATCTATTCTGCTGCCATTTCCAGCACTTGAGTATAGCCTTGTATACTGTGCCATTACAAAGTGCTCATCAGAATGGTTTTTAGATTTTTAGATTTAGATTAGATTACAGTGTGGAAACAGGCCCTTCGGCCCAACAAGTCCACACCGACCCGCCAAAGCGAAACCCACCCATACCCCTACATTTACCCCTTACCTAACACTATGGGCAATTTAGCATGGCCAATTCACCTGACCCTGCACATCTTTGGATGGTGGGAGGAAACCGGAGCACCCGGAGGAAACCCACGCAGACACGGGGAGAATGTGCAAACTCCACACAGTCAGTCGCCTGAGGCGGGAATTGAACCCGGGTCTCTGACGCTGTGAGGCAGCAGTGCTAACCACTGTGCCACCGTGCCGCCCACATTCTTAATTATTGAGAGTTCCTGCTTCTACCACTTTCAGGCAGTGAATTCCAGATACCCAGACACATTCTGGGTGAAAATATTTTGCCCTCAAATCCCCTCTAAACCTCCTGCCCCTTAACTTAAAACTGTACCCCGTGATTGTTGATACATATACTAAGGGGAAATGTTTCTCCCTATCTACCCTGTCTACGTCCCTCAGAACTTTGTGTACCTCCATCAGTTGACCTTCAGCCTTCCCTGCTCAAAGGGAAACAACTCTAGTCTATTTAAAATAAACCAAAGAATTGCGGATGATGGAAATCTGAAACAAAGTAGAAATAACTGGAGAAATTCAGCAGGTCTGGCAGTATCCGAGGAGAGAAAACAGAGTTAACGCTTCCAGTGAGTCTGCATCAGAAATGGGTTTGTCAGAACAGTTCTGAAGAAGTGCCACTAGACTGGAAACATTGACTCTGTTTTCTCTCCGCAGATGCTGCTGGACCTACTGAGTTTCACCAGCAGATTCTGTTTTAGTTCCCAGCCTATCCAGTCTCATTTCATAGCCGAATCACTCCGGTTCATGGAACATGGTGGTGAATCTCCTCTGCATCCCTGCAGTGTAGTCACATCCTTCCTAATGTGTGGCAACCATGAGATTATCATAAAGTCCTGCCTTCTCATGCTCACTCCCTGCCTGAGTTGTGGTGACTCTTGAGGTTAAATCACCACCAGCTGTCTCCCACTAATGGGAGAATAGGACTATGGTGGTCTGGGACAATGGTCACATGGTTACCAGACTGCACATTGTACTTCAGCTGTGGCCTAACTGATGTTCTGTACAGCTCCATTATAATTTGTTCACTCTTGTATTCAATACCCTGATTAACAAAGGTAAGCATCCCATTGCTGCTTTAACCACCTTCATCCTCCTGCCTCCCTACTTTAAAGGATTTATGGATATGCAGAGCAAGGTCTCTCTGATCCTCTGTCCTTCCTAGGGTCCAGCCATTTATCATGTACTCCCTTGCCTTGTTAATCCTCCTTAAATGCATCACCTCGCACTTTTCATTGAATTCCATTTGTCACTGTTCAGCCTGTCTGTCCAGCCCGACTTGTTTAAATGTTTGATTTTAGGACTGATGGATTTGTTAATATCCTGCAAACCAGAGCACACTATCTAGATCAAAGTTCACTTTGCAGCTAATGGAAGCCATTTCTTTTTCCAACCTTCCTCCCTCCTGTTTCCCTCCCACACTCAATAATTAGAAACTAGGAACAGTTGTAAACAGTTCTTACAGGCAACATGAGATCCATTGTGGTTCCCTGATTTATCCATTTCTTATTGATTTAATGTTATTAATAAAGGCACTGTCTTCAATCTGAAATTAATTCCTAATGCTTAATGGGTAGATATAAAACATCACTTGTAAACCTATACAAGAGGGTTCATGACAAACATTACATGGTTTGGGGAACCAGTGACTGGCTGCTTGCCACTCTCTGTAGTCGTTAAGTTAACCGTGTCTCCATTTTTGTCGTTGCAGATGGCAAGACTGAATACAGATTACCTTCTCAAACGGCTATAACACATGATGCCTTGGTACGAGAAGTGATCACCCCAGAGCTCCTTCAGAAACACCTGAATCTGGCTTACCTGAACCCAGTGCTTCAGTCTGCACTCAACCCTGCCCTGGTCTCTGCCCTGGGGATACACAAACTCAGCAGTGCTGATATTATTGCAGTCACCAAAGCCATTGCAAAGGAACTAACACAGACTAACTCTGCTTTCGATGGTAATAAACCTGTCCTTTTTATTAGTTGCGCTATATTTTCACAAGTTACTCAGAAGTTGTAGCTCCAAAACAATAGTGCATTGTACTATATTTAATATCAACTAGCAAATCACAGCATGGTAGCGAATTACTGACATTTTCAGGCTGCCTTCAGTTTGCTGAGATGCTTTGCGGCATGCACCTCAGGTACTTTTCCATGCTTCCACAGACAAATTGCAACGGATCTGTGGTCAAAGGTGTATGTCTGGAGGGAATGCCAGCCAGCACCTTTGTGTTCTAGAGAAAAAAAATTCACTGAAATAAATATGGAATGTAAAGCTAAGTTCAGTAATGGTGGCATGACACCATTAGTTGTTGTATAAGAAAAACCCATCTGGTCCATTAATGTCTATTTGGAGAAGGATATCCACTGCCCTTACCAGCCCTGGCCTCTATGTGACTCTAGGTTATCAGCAATGTAGTTGACTCTTAACTGTTCTCTGAGCTGAAGGGCAGTTAGGGATGCGGTACAGACGCTGGCCCCAGTGAATGATTAAAGAAAAATGTGGAATCTTTATCAACTTTGATGATCCTGGATGTGCTGAACTCTTTTGTCACTGATTTGAGACAATTCTGTTACTGACCAAAAATATTATGATGATTCTATAGTTTTATAACTTGTGGAAATTTGTACTTTTTACATAAATTGCCAGTTACTTTTAAAAAAACATAAAGTACTTGGACACAAGGGTTTCTCTGTGGACTTGACTGGATAGTTTACCATGGTTATTGTATTTAATTAGCTCATTCACATAAGCTGTACAAATCTAATGAAACAAGTCTCGTAACCTCTTGGCATTGTGAAAAGCCAAGACCCAAGTGCAGGCCACCAGCAAGTTTTCACATTTAGGAAGTAAAGTTCAGAAAATTTAAATGTGTTGAACTTATGGCTATTTTTTGAGGAAAATAAATTTCATTGGGGAATCTAAGAAGCTCCTTAGCTTCAAGGTTCTGTAAAATTCAAAGGGGAAGAATTAAGAAGTTTAGAAGTAGCTTGATTATATAAAGTTGCTGTTTTCCTCTTCCCTGATGTGGGATGAAATCAGGTTTTGGGAGGGTGGAAGAATGTAAATTTTGACTCTGATTTTACTTCAGATTTAAATTTTTCTTTTACAATTCATTGATCAGATGATGACATGAAAAAGATTGCAAAATTGCTGGTGTGTAACTATCGCAGCCTCGATCAAGAATATGGGAACACTGAACAACTCTTGGATGATCTGAAATCAGTTCCAATCATTCCTCTTGCTGATGGAAGGATGGTGTCACTCAAAGGTCAAGCCATATTTTTCCCTCTTTACGATGAAGAGAATGAACAATTTGTAAACCGCGTGCAAGGTGAGGATGGCTTGTGTTGCTCCAAATTAAAGATCTAATGCCAAGACATGGCTTAATGGAGTATCATTTTAGAGAGCTCGGTTTTACCAAGACTTTGTTCTGCTGCTGTTTGCAATTTCCCTCAATCCACTCCTGCCCATGCCATAGCAAAGGACTCCAGAGTGGTTTGATGGGATGGGTGACCCCCATTAGTTAACTGTTTGATGCAGGGTACCGAGCACAGTAAAGGGTTAATTGTTGTCCTTGTCCCCTTCCTGCTAAGCCTGAGCATCTCTGCTGTTCTGCTGCTCCACTTCAAACGGCGTCTGCTAAATGCAGAACATATTCTGTTGGCCCGGCAGTTCACACTAATGCCCTTGCCATCAGCTTAATAGCAGGCTACCTATCCTCTTAAAAGGAGGCTGAGGTGTATTTTGGAATTTATTGGCTGTCAGCCAACTTCTCCTTGTGCCGAAGTGCCTAGTATGGTACTATCATTGTTACAGCCCTAGAACTACCAAACTGAGGCACACCCTCCTCATTCCTGAAGAAGGGCTTATGCCCGAAACGTCGATTCTCCTGCTCCTTGGATGCTGCCTGATCTGCTGCGCTTTTCCAGCAACACATTTTTAAGCACTGATCCCCAGCATCTGCAGCCCTCACTTTCTCCTGAGGATACTAAATCCTGTTTTCCCAGGGCTGAGAGTGCATTTAAACTTGGCAACAGCTTTTAAAGTAAGGTTGGGTTGTAGGTTCAGAATCACCGATCCCTGTCTTCTCTGTATTACTGTGGATTCCTTTTGAGATGGTCTGTAATTTAAAATTGATCTTAATCACAGCTCTCTGTTTTTCTAATTAGGTATTCAGGAGCTATATCGGGATCTAAAGACCATCCATCCCAATGTGCTTACCTGCCTTGACAATTTGGGTAACTCGCAGATTCGCAAACTTCTGGAAAGGATGGATGTTTATTATCTTAAACCAGACAAAGTCATGTTCGAGTACATTCTACCCACCTTGAAGGAGCAAAAATGGAAGGTAAACTTTTCCAATTCAACGCTGTCACATTTAGTGCAGAAGTCTCTGCTGTGCGAGTCATATTTTCATCACGGAATGTAGAACCTTGAATCCATACAGTGTGGAAGCAGGCCATTTGGCCCATCAAGTCCACACCGACCCTCTGAAGAGCATCCCATTAAAACACCCACCATCCTGTAACCCTGCATTCCCCATGGCTAACCCACCTCGCCTGCACATCCCTGGACACTATCGGCTATTTAGCATGGCCAATCCAGCTAACCTACACATCTTTCGACTCTGGGAGGAAACCAGAGCCCCTGGAGCAAACCCACGCAGACACGGAGAGAAAGTGCAAACCCCACGCAGATAGTCGCCCAAGGTTGGAATCGAACCCGGGTTCCTGGTGCTGTGAGGCAGCAATGCTAACCATTGTCTTCTGCTCCACCATGAGCTGAGTCCTTGGCACCTCTGTGAAGCTGAAAAATCCTGTTAACACATTAGGTATCGTGTTTGACTCCAAGATATGATTCTGACTATATATTGTCTCATCCCAAGGCTGCCTAATTTCACCTCTGTGGTATGACCCAAGTCTTCCCTGTCTTGGTGCACCTACATCCAGATTTTTGATACCTCTGGACCTGGCTTTTCAATTACAGCCATGGCCAGCCTCACCTCCCAGAAACTCAAGAATCGACGTTTCTGGCATAAGCCCTTCTTCAGGAATGAGGAAAGTTTGTCCAGCAGGCTAAGATACCTTTTATCTTAGCCTGCTGGAACCCTCCTCCCTGCCTTTTATCTTAGCCTTCTGGAACCCTCCTCCCTACCTTTTATCTTAGCCTGCTGGAACCCTCCTCCCTGCCTTTTATCTTAGCCTGCTGGAGCCCTCCTCCCTACCTTTTATCTTAGCCTGCTGGACAAACTTTCCTCATTCCTGAAGAAGGGCTTATGCCCGAAACATCGATTCTCCTGTTCCCTGGATGCTGCCTGACCTGCTGCGCTTTTCCAGCAACACATTTTCAGCTCTGATCTCCAGCATCTGCAGACCTCACTTTCTCCTCCCAGAAACTCAAACTCCACAAAAGCTTTTGATGCTGGTATCCAAACCTTGTTGACCTATTTTGGCTCCCTAAGCAACATCTCAATTTTAAAATAACCTTATTTCACATTAACCTATGATCTCACCCCTCCCTATATCTGTAGCCCTCCGATAACTCTGCTCCTCCAGTTCTGGTCTTTTGAGTAACTCCTGAGTTTGGTCACATTGGTGGTCATTGTTTTGGATTTCCTTTCTAAGCTCTTTGTGAAGCAATTAATTATTACCTGAAAGGTGCTGCTAAGTATGTTGTTTTAATACTCTTGGAAACAAACTAAATCATGACAGTAATTTAGTTTGACAGTAATTTGGATGTAATTTTGACAGTAATTTGACAGTAATTTGGATGATTGATCATAGGGGCATGAGGGATGTTTTCACACAGTATATATCTTTACTGAAATGGGGTGAATGTCATTTTGATGTTATTGGCCCCAAAATCTGATGTTGGTTTTAACCTCCAGATTGTTCACTTTATGTATTTTTTTCTCCTCCCCTCTCTATCATTGACTTTTTCCAGGAGAAGTCTCAAGGTGTTGTAGTCAGCTACAGCATCTTCCTCAAAATGCACTGTCAGGATAATGAGCTACAGCAGTTCAGACCCTACATTCCAGTGCTTACCAACAAGGGCTTTGTCTGTCCAGTACACGTTAATGTCAACTTTACATGTAACTACAAGAATGCCATTAATTTACCGGTGGACCTTCCAGGTAAAAACAAAGTTGGGGAGGTGGGAATGGGGACAATAAATAGATATTAGATACTGGGATGTGTTACAGCAAATAAGTGCCATTACGCAAGGTTGATTCTGAACTGTCAGATAGAATAATAAAATAAATTCTGTATTCAATGTTGGTTAACAGTGAATTTGACTTGTTAGGCTTAGCGCTGAGTACATTATAAATGAATCTTTCATATAATCGATGCATTTCTGTCTCCCTTGTGTGGTCTGTTTGCTGCCTCTAGTCTGTCTAGGGGAGACAGGCAGGTGACTTATGAAGTGGTTGTCTATGCTAGCAGCAGAGAGGTGGAATTGCTTTCTCTCCTTTTCCCAGCATGAGGAGGTGCTTGGTGCCTCCTTGTGGTCAGTATCTGACAATGCTGCTACAAAACCAGCCCAGCTCATTGGGGATTACAATGGAACTCCAATAGGGCACAAATCTCTTGAGACATTATTTAACATTAAACAAAATCTGTACAGTGTGAGGGGTGGTGACAAGTTGACATAAAACTCTTGTTTCTACAATGTGTTGTAATTATATTTTTGCATGTTCAGGTGTTGACTGGGTACTATTGGACTCATGCTACCTGCGGACAGATAATGATTCTGAAGGATGGAGGATGTATTTCAGTTCCCTTGGTGTTCAGGATTTGTTTGTTTTTCAAAAGAAAAAACGCACCTTTACAAAACAGGAACTGGTTAGTTAAACTTATTATTAATCTTATTTTAATTGTGGTATGTACCCAAACTTGACAGAGTTTACATACACAGTGTGTATTTACAGAAACAGGCTGTTCAGCCCATTTGATCTGTGACAATGTTTGAGCTCCACACAAACCACTTCTCACTTCTCTTCATCCCACCCAGTCCATTTTGACTGCTGCTGCTTTTGTTTGTGAGTCGCTACCCCTTTGCAATCTTCGTCAGCTTTCCCTTGATGACTGAGTAGGTAAAGCTGTTTCCTGGTGATGTATTGACTGGTTTGTCCCAGTCGGGAGTGTGGGGCTGGAAAAGCACAGCAGGTCAGTCAGCATCCGAGGAGCAGGAGACTCGACTTGAATTTTATCTGACATCCTGATGAAGGGCTTATACCCGAAACGTCGATTCTCCTGCTCCTCGGATGCTGCCTGACCTGCTGTGCTTTTCCAGCACCACTCTCTCGACTCTGATCTCCAGCATCTGCAGTCCTCATTTTCTCCTGGGTGGTCCCAGTCCTGGCCCCTAAACTGTAGCACTGACAGGCAAGGGGCCTGAGTATCTTTACAATGAAGAGCTGGGAAAATGGATTCTTATCAGCAATGTAGGCTAAAGTTGCGTTATGTTGATGGATTTTATAAATTTCCAGCTGAAGTAATTTTTCTTTTACGTGTTTGTAGGTATCTAGCCCATGGGCACAAATCTGTGAATTGTGGCCCAGCACAGCAGATAATACATATATTGTGGAAGATTATGTCTGTGAGGAGCTTCACACCCTCTTGACTACAGAGGTTCTGTCTGATCAAATGAAATTCCAACAGAGGATAAACCTGCTCAAACTTTTTGACAGAAACTGGGACTCTGGGTAAGTTAACTGTGTGTGATTTGCCTTATATTTAAATCAAACTTAGATTTCTTTTTAAAATTGACTTCTTTCCTCCTCCCCGCATTGCTTGCTTCCTCCTTTCTCCTCTTTTTCTCTTCCTCCTTTATCCCACCCAAGGTTGTAGGACGTTGAGCAAACAACAGGTTCTGAGGAAGGGTCACTGGACTCACAACATTAACTTTGATTTCTGTCCATAGATGCTGCCAGACCTGCTGAGCATTTCCAGCAATTTCTGTTTTTGCTTCTGCTGTCTTTCAGTTCCTAACCTGTTTCCTGTCGAAGGGCTGGCGTGAAATGCCAAGGCAAATTGTGTCACCCTTCTTTGGGAATTCCTTCTCCTCAATGCCTGGCTGGAGCCAGTCATTTCTTGCATTATAGAGCCACAAGGGTAACACACTCTGCTCCTCCTGCTGCTGTGAACATTGTGTGCTAACCCGCTGAGGACTGGAGTTACATTTCTATGCCAAAATCAGAAATCATTTGTACATTAACTCAGGCAATACATCATTGCATTGAGCCTGAGGCCCTGAAACAGGCTGTAGACTTTGTTCTGCTCCTTTTAATGTAACCCCATCAAACTTTCTCTTTTTTTCCCTCATGCAGTGATCTCACTTCCCCGTAAATACATTGAAAATATTTGCCTCATCTGTTCATGTAACAAGTTCCACTTAGTATGAATAAAGTTGATGAATAAGAACATTCATCGCGATAATGTATATACAGGGTAGTGGGAGTTTCTCATCTGTTATCACCTGCTATCCTGTGAAGTCTCTGTTTTTTTCCTTATGTTTTCATGGAAGTTCTAATGAACAGTCAGGCTGTTGCATAAGGCTTAAGAGAGGAATAAGAATCTCTTTTCTTCAGTGGGCGGCACGGTGGTTAACACTGTTGTCTCACAGCGCCAGCAGACCCGGGTTCAATTCCCGCCTCAAGCGACTGACTGTGTGGAGTTTGCACATTCTCCCTTGTCTGCGTGGGTTTCCTCCGGGTGCTCCGGTTTCCTTCCACAGTCCAAAAATGTGCAGGTTAGGTGAATTGACCATGCTAAATTGCCCGTAGTGTTAGGTGTAGGGGTAGGAGAATGGGTCTGGGTGGGTTACAGGTCGGTGTGGACTTGTTGGGCTGAAGGGCCTGTTTCCACACTAATCTAATCTAAATGTAATTCCTACTGGGGAGGAACATGTCTGGCTTCCACAGTGAACTATTTTCAATATTCTCAAAGTTAACTTCTGTTAATTCTCTATTCCAGTTGCAGGTTGTCTCAGTACTGCACAGCTAGACTCTTGAACAGCCAGGATAAAATCCTAAAGAACGAAATTCATTCTTCTTTTGCAATGTATCTTGCAACTCTGTCATGGTTACCCACCGACAGTCCAGCTGAGAATGGCGCAGGATTTTGTACAGCATATCTACGTCCTAGTGAGGTGTACCTGAGATCAAACAATTTAATGGAACTATTAGCCAACCGCGTCAGCTATGTATCTTGCGATCTTCTTGAAAAGAGCACGTTTGCTGCTTTTACTGGTAAGTGCAAATGAAAAACCTTTGACTAACCATTTAGAATCTTTGAAAAGGGGTTGTGGTCAACCTTTTCTGATCGATTAGTGTGTAACTGATGGGTGCAAATTAAAAGTTATCAACCACTTGTGTTAGATGAGGTTCAGCTGGGGTATTAGCAGAAACTCATCCAAGATTCAAGTCCCTGATCAGTGTTCAGTATTCTTGTTGGAAAGTACACTTCTGTGTTAACGGTGAGCATAGTTGGGCGATTAGCATTTCCAACCAATTCCATGAGTTGGCCTCTCCCAAAACCCAGCATGTTTAAGACTGGTAAAATGGGAATTGTGGGGTTAAGTGAATGGAATTCCTTAATCGATATAGCAACGGGACTATATCTGCTGTCACTTTTCCCCTTGTAATGAAAGTCCCAGTCAAAACCATCCCAAATTTCTAGTAGAGTAATATTCATCAGCATAATCTGACCATCTTGTTAAATGTGCAGTTAACTAAGCTCACTGTATACACATCCAACCTGAAAGCACCCTTAAAATACCAATGCACCTATTGGGAACTGTGGTAATCTGTCTACTGTTGATACTCTGTTGGTGATATGGTAATGTTACTAGACTAGTCTGGTAACTAATCTGGGAGTGTTGCTTTAAAAACCCATCATGACAGCAAGTCGCTTTTAAAATCAGTTAAAGATCCGAAATGTAAAGCCAAATCTCTGATGGTGACAGCGACAGCCACCGTACATTATTGTTAAACCGTTCAGGGAAGGAGGTCTTCTGCCTTCATCTAGTTGGATTTCCATGTGATTCGCAGCAATGTGGTTGCCTGTCTATAGCCCTCTGAAATGGCACTAGCAAACTACTCAATTCAGTCGAAGATGGGAAACGAATGTTGAACTTGCCAAAAACACCTACATCCCATGGGGAGGAAAAATAAAAGAAAAGGATGTGTGATGTAAGTGGTTAGTGTAAATCTTCGGCAATGCAGTGATTTACTGGGTCATTGGTAGTAATTCTAGTATTGGGGAGGGTTCACGTTGTCGGTCAGAGTACAATCATTCGGTCTTTTCAAATAGTACAACATCCATATGTCAATGGTTCTTTCTCATACTGACAAACTTATCCAACTTTGATCCTTAATACATAACCAGATGGGCCAATTCAGCAAATTATTGCTAATAACTTGGCCTGTATTTCTTGAAGAATCAGCAAACAGTATCTGAATTTCAGATTTTGTCTTTTATGACCTGCAGGATAGAATCTAACATCATTTCTGTTTCAATGGAGCAGCGTTCATTATGTTGTCTAACCTAATCCATACTTTACAAAGGCAAACATGTTGTGGATGCTGCAAATCAAATAAAAACAGAAAATGATAGACACATTCTTCAGTTTTGGTGACATTTGTAGTGAGAAAAACTAGAGTTAATGTTTCAGATCTGTGAACTGAAATGTCAACTCTGTTTCTCTCTCAACAGGACACATGCAGCATTTTCTGTTTTTTTTCCCCGTTTTACATGGCCTGTATAAATGTATTGTTATGACTAAGTGTTTTTCTTTTAAAAAGAGAAGATGCTCTTCTGCTCCAGTAATAACGCTGTCTGCCCTGTGGAGTGTTTCAATATTCTCTACTTTTCTCAGGTATTAAGACCTCCATTTCTGTGGACATGATGATCAACCACTTCAAATCGTGGTGTGTGAAGACGCCTACGAGTGGATCTGGTGATTTGGAAGGTGCAGAATTTCAGACATCAGCTGAGCACATACACAGAGTTTACGCTTACTTGGCAAGGAACTGCAGTGGGAGTCAGCTGACAGAACTGTTCAAACATTTCCCAGCCGTGTTTGTACCCAGCAGGTATCCACAACCCTATTGATTTTCAAATGTGTGCCTTGTAAAACTACCAGGGGGATGTGGAGGTTGCTAAAATGTTGGCATTCTGAGGGCCTTTTGTTCAGATTAAGCTTCTGTTGCTATCTTTAATTTTCACATTGCACTGCATTCCAGTTTGGATTTTGCTTGTCTTCTCCCAGTCACTTGGCCACAACTGGAAATATCCATGGTGACCCGCATAGGTTACTCCATGTTAGAGGAGATTACAGTTGTGTGTGTGTACGTATGTGCACTCGCTTGGGGTCGGGGGGATGCTGTTGAAGGTGCTGTCTTTCAGATACGATGTTGATTCAAAATCCCACTAATTCTCAGCTACGTGTAAAAGATCCCATTTCACTATTGGGAGGAAGTTCTTCGTGTTCTGGGCAATAGTTGTCTCTCAGCAAAAATAAATTGTTGGAAGATTATCTCATCACTAAGCAGGTGAAAAGTTGCTGTGTATATATTGGTTGGTGCATTTTGAAATGCAAACAGCATTTCAAAGACTTCCTTGGGTTGTGAAAGATGTTTTGATCAGGTGACCTGCTTCAAGGTCCCTTCGTCAATGACCTTGCGGGAGGCAGCATGTGAGTGATTGTACTTTCTTTTGCGATATTAACTGCTGTGCAATTTGGAGTAAATAGTCAACTTTCTTTTGAAGCACTGAACCGATTTGTTCTGGAAATTTCTACCATTTGAAGGATGTGTTTTGGAGTGATCCAACTAGAATGTTCCAACGATATAAATATCAAACTGAGGACACAAATGGACCTCATCTGCTTGCACCTTTCTACCATCAATGGGACGATATGAAAGATCTATTTCAGAAGGTTTGTCTAAAACCATGCATGACAATTTATGTTCACCACATTTTCTCTAAATTTTATGGCCAAGGAATTTGAGTATGTCCATTATTGTGTGTGTAGTGGGGGGAGGGTTGTGGAGTGTTTAGGAACAAGCCACAGGTGAGGATCAAAGCTGTTTATCTTAGGCTTCAGGCTTATTACTCTTTTTTTTATATATTTGTGGGATGCAGCGTGTGCTGGTTGGGCCAACATTTGTTGCTTTCCCTTATTGCCCTTGGGAAGGTGGTAGTGAGCTGGCATCTACAGTTCATTCAGTGTAGGTGTACCCACAATGCCATTAGGAAGGGAGATTCAGGATCGTGACTCTGTGACAGTGAAGGAACAGCGATAGATTTCCGAGTCAGGATGGTGAAAGGAACTTGCAGGTGTTGGTGTTCCCATGTAACCGCCATAAAATACCAAGATGGAAGTGGTTATAGGTTTGGAAGGTGCTATCAAAGGAGCCTTGGTGAATTTTTGCAGTGCACCTTGTACATAGGGCACACTGCTGCTACTGAGCATATGTGCGTATAGTGCCAAGGCCACTGTTGGAATATTGCATGCAATTCTGGTCTCCTTCCTATTGGAAAGATGTTGTGAAACTTGCAAGGATTCAGAAAAGATTTACAAGGATGTTGTCACGGTTGGAAGATTTGAGCTATAGGGAGAGGTTGAACAAGCTGGGGCTGTTTTCCCTGGAGCATCAGAGGCTGAGGGGTGACCTTATAGAGGTTTACAAAATTGTGAGGGGCATGGATAGGATAAATAGACAAAGTCTTTTCCCTGGGGTCAGGGAGTCCAGAACTAGAGGGCATAAGTTTAGGGTGAGAGGGGAAAGATACAAAAGAGACCTAAGGGGCAACTTTTTCACACAGAGGGCGGTACATCTATGGAATGAACTGCCAAAGGATGTGTGGAG
The DNA here is from genome assembly GCF_037043375.1 of Chiloscyllium plagiosum. Taxonomy (NCBI): domain Eukaryota; kingdom Metazoa; phylum Chordata; class Chondrichthyes; order Orectolobiformes; family Hemiscylliidae; genus Chiloscyllium; species Chiloscyllium plagiosum. The sequence continues at coordinate 56,333,926 of NW_028270163.1, read as the reverse complement.
GCTGGTACAATTGCAACATTTAAGAGGCGTTTGGATGGGTATATGAATAGGAAGGGTTTGGAGGGATATGGACCGGGTGCTGGCAGGTGGGACTAGATTGGGTTGGAATATCTGGTCAGCATGGACAGGTTGGACCGAAGGGTCTGTTTCCATGCTGTACATGTCTATGACTCTATGACTTTAAATGCTTATTTTGCACTGATGCTTTGGACATCCTCATCATTGAGGATGGAGATATTTGTGGAGGCTCCTCCTCCGGTGAATTGTTTGATTGTCCATCAACATTCATGACTGGATGTGGCAGGATTATAATGTGTAGATTTGATGTGTAGATTGTGGAATGGATTGATCTTTTCTGCATATGCTGTACGTAGTCCTGTTTGACAGCTTCGCCAGGTTGACACCTCATCTTCAGGTGTGCCTGCTGCTGCTCCTGGCATGCCCTCCTGCACTCTCAACTGAACCAGAGTTGATCCCCTGGCTTGATGGTAATGGTTGATTGGGAGATATGCCGGGCCATGAGGTTACAGATTGTGCTGGAGTACAGTTCTGCTTCTGTTGATGGCCCACAGTGTCTCATGGATGCCCAGCATTGCTAAACCTGCTTAAAGTCTGTCCCGTATAGCACAGTGATAGTGCCACACAACACGATGGAAGTTATTCTCAATGTGAAGGTGGGACCTTGTCTCCACAAGGACTGTGCGGTGGTCACTCTTAATGATTTTGTCATGGACAGATCTGCAGCTGGCAAATCATTGAGGATGAGGGCAAGTACGTTTTTCCCTCTTGTTGGTTCCCTCACCACCTGCTGCAGACCCAATCTAGCAGCGATGTCTTTTAGGACCTGACCAGCTCGATCGGTTGTGCTGCTGTTGAGCCACTCTTGTTGGTGGACATTGAAATCCCCCACCCAGAGGACATTTGTGTCCTTGCCATCCTCAGAGCTTTTTCCAAGTGTTGCTCAACATAGAGGAGTACCCAGTCATCAGCCAAGGGAGGATGGTAAACGGTAATCACCAGGAGGTATCCTTGCCCATATTTAACCTGAAGCAATGAGACTCTGCCTGGTCCGGAGTCAATGTTAAAGACTCCTCGGGCACCTCCCTCCCAACTGTATCCCATTGTGCCACCACCTCTGATGAGCTTGTCCTGCCAGTGGGACAGGACATGTCCATGGATGGTGATGGTGGGTGTCTGGGACATTGTCAGGTATGATTCCACAAGTGTGACTATGTCAGACTGTTGTTTGACAGCTCTCCCAGTATTGGCACTAGCCCCCAGATGTTAGTGAGGAGGACTTCACAGGATTGACAGGGCTGTTTCTGCCATTGTCTTTTCTGGTGCCAAGGTCAGTGTCAGGTGGCCTGTCCAGTTTTACACAACAGAGTGCCTTGCAAGGCCATTTCAGAGGCCACATTGCTGTGCATCTAGTGTCACATGTGGATAAAAACAGTGGGTTTTCTTCCCTAAAAAACATAGTAGACTTTTAATTTCAGACTCAAATTCCAAATTCCACCAGCTCCCCATGCAGGGATTCAAACCGGGTCCTCAGTGTTACCTGGGTGTCTCTATTACCAACCCAGTAGTACAAAACTCCCATACCATCTCCACCCCTGAATCAGGTAGAGTAGAAAATGAATAGAGAAAGATCAGGACATGTCATCGGAAAGACCTGGATCACAGAGGGTAAGGGTCGGTGGGACAGGTACTGTTAGTGTGGGTTGTAAAGAGTCAGATCTGGGAGCAGGAACATTTGAGTGAGGAGCCCTGGTTTGGAGATCTATTGGTGGGAGAATTGGGGGTTGGAAACAATGACTTTGAAAGTAGATGGTCATGAGTTCTTGTAGCGTAAAATGATTTTGTGAGATAGTAATTGCTAGATTGTCATTAAAAAGTCAGGAAAGGAGCCTCAGATCTCCATCCAGTCTGAGCTATATACATTTAACAAGCCATTGCTTTCTCAGGACAAGTAGGGATCAGCAATAAATGTGGCTCTGCTGGTCTGGCATACAAATACAATGTGAAATAGTCCAAAACTAAATTATTGCAAATGGAAATCTGAAATGAAATTAGTGTATACTGGAACCACTCAGTGAGATGGGCAACATCTGTAAAGAGAGAGGTTGATAGAAGAAATGGATTGTATGCCCCAGCTAGGGAGGGTGACACAAGGGGCAGATAGTCAGGCAGATTGGTGCCTGGGAGATTGACACCTTTGGGGGAATTATGTTGTGGAGGGGAAACCCTTCCCTCTTTTACCCCAACTTTGAGGCTCTTGAGTACTCAGTTAAGAAACACTTCAGGACATCTCTGCATCACTGTCAGAATTAACTCTGTAGTTAGCAGGTAAGGCAGCTATCCTGACTGGTAAAACAGAGGGGTGTGTCTGCTGGGTTGAGGGGCAAGGGTGGTGGAATTGATCTGCCCCGCATTTGGGTGATAGGGGTAGAGTGTCAGTTCAAAGCATCTCCCCTGTCAATGTTTCCAAACACGCCTGTCCCCACAAGCCTCCTCCTGTTATCTGCCCCTTCAGAGGGTACTGAAAATGTGTTGCTGGAAAAGCACAGCAGGTCAGGCAGCATCCAAGGCATAAGCCCTTCAGGAACGTCGATTCTCCTGTTCCTTGGATGCTGCCTGACCTGCTGCGCTTTTCCAGCAACACATTTTCAGCTCTGATCTCCAGCATCTGCAGTCCTCACTTTCTCCTTCAGAGGGTCCTTTTACTCTCTTGTGCTTTGTGATCTTTAGCTTGCTTCTCCACTATCAGCCACAGATGCTGAGCCTGACAAAGTGACTGCTTAGCCTCTAACAAAGGCACGGTGGCACAGTGGTTAGCACTGCTGCCTCACAGCACCAGAGACCTGGGTTCAATTCCCGCCTCAGGCGACTGACTGTGTGGAGTTTGCATATTCTCCCGTGTCTGCGTGGGTTTCCTCCGGGTGCTCCGGTTTCGTCCCACAGTCCAAAAATGTGCAGGTTAGGTGAATTGGCTATGCTAAATTGCCTGTAGTGTTAGGTGTAGGGGAATGGGTCTGGGTGGGTGCGCTTCGGTGGGTTCGTGTGGACTTGTTGGGCCGAAGGGCCTGTTTCCACACTGTAAGTAATCTAATACTGCAGATGGTAGAAATCTGAAACAAACATGACAGAATCTGAGAAAACTCAGCAGGTCCGACAGCATCTGTGGAGAGAGAAACAGTGTGAGTTCTGAAGAAGGGTCACTGGAGTCAAAATATTAACTCGGTTTCTCCCAACACCGATTGCTGTCAGAGCTGCTGAGCTTTTCCAGTGCTGTCTGTCTGTTTCAGAATGCTTGCTGCTTTTTGGCTAGTAGAGCTTCGCTGTCCAGGCATTGACCACGATGGAACGTCCACCCACCAGGTGACCACTGAAGAGCCTCTGAGGCACATGATCCAGTGGACTTTCCCAGGCATTGTGGTAGTGGGAAGGTGTCATAGAGATGTACAGAATGGAAACAAACCCTTCGGTCCAACCTGTCCATGCCGACCAGAAATCCCAACCCAATCTAGTCCCACCTGCCAGCACCCGGCCCATATCCCTCCAAACCCTTCCTATTCATATACCCATCCAAATGCCTCTTAAATGTTGCAATTGTACCAGCCTCCACCACATCCTCTGGCAGCTCATTCCATACATGTACTACCCTCTGCGTGAAAACGTTGCCCCTTAGGTCTCTTTTATATCTTTCCCCTCTCACCCTAAACCTATGCCCTCTAGTTCTGGACTCCCCCAACCCAGGGAAAAGACTTTGTCTATTTATTCCTATCCATGCCCCTCATAATTTTGTAAACCTCTATAAGGTCACCCCAGAGCCTCCGACGCTCCAGGGAAAACAGCCACAGCCTGTTCAGCCTCTCCCTATAGCTCAAATCCTCCAACCCTGGCAACATCCTTGTAAATCTTTTCTGAATCCTTTCAAGTTTCACAACATCTTTCCGATAGGAAGGAGACCAGAATTGCATGCAATATTCCAACAGTGGCCTAACCAATGTCCTATCCAGCTGCAACATGACCTCCCAACCCCTGTATTCAATACTCTGACCAATAAAGGAAAGCATACCAAACACCTTCTTCACTATCCTATCTACCTGCAACTCCACTTTCAAGGAGCTATGAACCTGCACTCCAAGGTCTCTTTGTTTAGCAACACTCCCTAGGACCTTACCATTAAGTGTATAAGTCCTGCTAAGATTTGCTTTCCCAAAATCCAGCACTTCGCATTTAACTGAATTAAACTCCATCTGCCACTTCTCAGCCCATTGGCCACCTGATCAAGATCATGTTGTAATCTAAGATAACCTTCTTTGCTGTCCACTATATCTCCAATTTTAGTGTCATTTGCAAACTTACTAACTATACCTCTTATGCTCACATCCAAATCATTTATATAACTGATGAAAAATAGTGGACCCAGCACCGATCCTTGTGGCACTCCACTGGTCACAGACCTCCAGTCTGAAAAACAACCCTCCACCACCACCCTCTGTCTTCTACCTTTGAACCAGTTCTGTATCCAAATGGTTAGTTCTCCCTGTATTCCGTGAGATGTAACCTTGCTAACCAGTCTCCCATGGGGAACCTTGTCGAACACCTCATTGAAGTCCATATTGATCACATCTACCTCTCTGCCCTCATCAATCTTCTTTGTTACTTCTTCAAAAAATGCAATCAAGTTTGTGAGACATGATTTCCCACTCATAAAGCCATGTTGACTATCCATAATCAGTCCTTGCTTTCCAAATACATGTACATCCTGTCCCCCAGGATTCCCTCCAACAACTTGCCCACCACCGATGTCAGGCTCACTGGTCTATAGTTCCCTGGCTTGTCCTTACCACGTTCTTAAACAGGGGCACCAATTTGAGTTATTCTTGTCACATATACCTAAGTATAGTGAAAAGTTTTGTATTGCAAGCAGTACGGGTAGTCATAGCAAACAAGAACATACAGATCATAGGGTGCTTAGACAGAGTGAGGCAGACAGGGTTACTCTGCAAAAAAGGTGCAGAAAGCAAGATCAACATTAGGTTTGAAAGTAGAGAGGTCAGCAGTCTGATCACAGCAGGGAAGAAGCTGTTCTTAAACCTGCTGATGTGTGTTCAAGCTTCTGTATCTTCTGCCTGACGGAAGAGGTTGGAAGAGAGTATTACCAGGCTGGGAGGGGTCTTTGATGATATTGGCAGTCTTTCCGCGGCAAAGAGAGTTGTAAATGGAGTCCATCTATGGGACATTGGCTTTCGGTATTGTTTTAGGCTGTGTACACAGCTTTCTAGTTTCTTACAGTCCTGGGCAGAGCAGTTGCCGTTTCAAGACATTATGCACCCGGATAGAATGCTTTCCATGGTGCATCTGTAAAAGTTGGCGAGAGTCCGTATGAATGTGCCAAATTTCCTAAGCTGCCTATGGCGTTGATGTGACTTCTTGACTGTCACATCTACGTAGGAGGTCCAGGAGAGATTGTTGGTTATCGCCACTCCTAGAACTTGATGCTCTCAACCCTCTCCACCTCACTCCGTTGATGTAGGTAGGGGCGTGTCCTCCTCCTTTCTTCCTGAAGTCAATGCTCAGTTCTTTTGCTGATACTGAGAAATTGTCATCGTTGCACCTTGACACCAAGCACTCTTATCTCCTTCCTGTATTCTGACTAATTTTTGATATCCAGCCTGCAACGGTGGTGTTGTCAGCAAACTTGTAGATGGCATTCATACGGAATTTGACTACACAGTCATGGGTGTTCAGGGAGTACAGTGTGGGACTAAGAACACATCCTTGCAGGGCGCCAGTGTTGAGAGTTTTAGATTAGATTACTTAGTGTGGAAACAGACCCTTCAGCCCAACAAGTCCACACCAACCCACCGAAGTGCAACCCAACCAGACCCATTCCCCTACAATTACCCCTTCACCTCACACTACCCCTTCACCTATTTAGCATGGTCAATTCACCTAACCTGCACAGAAACCCACGCAGACACGGGGAGAATGTGCAAACTCCACACAGTCAGTTGCCTGAGGTGGGAATTGAACCCGGGTCTCTGGCGCTGTGAGGCAGCAGTGCTAACCACTGAGCCACCGTGCCGCCTGTATTATTGTGGAGGAAGTGTAATTGTCTATCTTCACCGAATGCGGTCTGTGAGTCAGGCAGCTGAGGATCCAGTTGCAGAGGGCAGAGCCGAGACCTTATACCCGTCATCATGTTCTAAACAAAAAGACCCCACCCCAGGTTTTTCAACTGGAAGAATTGCGGGATTTATCAGATTTTAAGAAAATTCAGGTAGAGAACTGCAGAAGAAAGAACAATGGAAAATGGTCTGTAATAAGGTGGAAGGCAAAAATGACTTCAGTGACAAAACATGATGAAGGCAAAAGACTAAGGGAATGAAAATAGACAAGAAACATATCAGATATTTCACTGAGGTGAGGTGTAAATGGCAACAGCATAACTGTTCTTGTTCCTACTGTTAGAGAAAATGCGAGTCGTGGTTATGATCTATTTATTCATTTGTTTAAAAGAATAATGTTCCAAGTGACCATATCATAATTCACATTCCAGAGCACTCTGCTAGAGGACCAGGAATACCATAGTGGAGAAATGCCCAGTTGTGTGTTTCAATATGATAGCATTTTAATCTTGAGTGTATGGTAGTTGTTTACATATTTGCTGTTGAGTCTAGATTTGTAACTTGATTTATTTATTCAATTGACAGACTCTAGATGTTGAGAAAATACCAGCTATGAAACACTATGTGAGTCTGCTTGTGCTGATATGCAGTAAGGTATCGTTTCCCAGCAGTGATATCCTACAGGATGTGTCTGTGATTTATGCCGTTCTAGGTAAGTTTTTTGGGGAATCTCAAATTTTCTCTCACAGAGGAGAGATCTCACGCAACCATTAATGAAAATATTTATCATGGTTTACATCTTAAATTGTATTTTGCCTTACATTGTACTGCAATGATAACTCTAACCGTTTTAGGATACGAAGGCCTGTACTTTTACTGTCATGATGTAAGAGTTCTCCTCAGTTTCTGTGCATTTTCAAGCTGAATACACTATGCCAGTGAGTGTGCATCATCAAATATTGTTACAAGGCCAATTTACGGACTTCCCTATTTCCATTCAATGTTGCACTGAGAGGTTGGAGAAACTGGGGTGGTTCTCAGTTAAGGAGGCCTTGAAGAGGCTTTAAAGAGATGTGTCAGTAGCATCAATGTGATGTACACGAGTTGTCCAGCCAACTGAGTGAATTATCTCCCAAGGAATCAGAGTTGCTATGGCAGTGTACATACATCTTTATTACTTGGTGCTATGAATAGTGATGGTAGAGGCACCAATTTTCTTTCCATCACTTGGCTGCTGAGAAATTTCCCTGCTCCTTGCCACCTGTCATTGGCATTTGTTGGAATGACTTGCACTTTGACACTTGACCTGTTTGGCAGTGTTATGACCCACGCCTTGGCCATTAATTACTGGGGTGGGACTTGAACTCAGAGCTACTGGCTCTGAAGCAGGAACACTATTGCTGTGCCACAAGACCTCCTTGGTGCTATAATGGAGCACAAAACTGACTTCAGTTTTCCTGGGTGGCAGGGGTGGGATGCAAGAGAGAGTAGGTGACCAAAGTTGCTACTTCTACATGTGGTTCAGGGTCTCTTGCTTTGACCGTTTTGTGTATCTGCACATGTGGAGGATTAGTTGTGACAGTGATAGATATCTATATCTGAGTAGCTATTTGACTAAGGTTCCCATTGCAGCACAATTGGATTTGGTGCCTTCAGAATGCAAAACCTTGCAAGGGAGTTATCTTTCTCTTTAAGAAGCTACCATTAATTCAGCTACTTATGAAGAAATCTCATTGACAATCAAATACTGAAGCACTTATTTAAACTTTATTGCATGTAGCAACCAAAACAAGACCCCTCGAGTAAGTTAAACCTCACAACCCAACTTTGCTCTTATCCAGTTAACGTGCAATTTAGCTCTGATTCCAAACGACAGCGTCTGTCTCTGCATGTCTAAGGTTCAATCCTTGTTCAGTGTGGTTCCCTAGAGTTCTGCTACTGATGAATCCTGAAGTGCAGTTCTGTCTTGTGAAATTATTGATGATCCTTTAGATCTGTTCATCCACAACATTGACTATACTTCTTCAGTCATTGAGTCTGTAGCTTGCCTACTTATCAGTAGCTTCCCTGTTCCTTGTTACTGCAACAACTTTCTTGCAATTAACCCCTTCATCTCAGGACATTCCTTATTTGGGCATTTTAATTGCCCATTTTTCACAAGGCAGCAGGTTATCCAGCAGTTTCTCCTCATCCCTTTCATTTTGGGGAAACTGTTTATTCCAAGAAGAATTGTCACTAATTCTTTCAATCCCTGAAGAGTTATTAAAGTTTTAAAGTTTACAGTAGCAAAGCAGTGATCTGAACCAAGCCATCTGAAGGAAGCTCTCAGCTCAGGCAAGGGGTACCTGTGTTTCAAAAACAAGGAAGTAAATTTTAAGAGAGACTTTTCTGAATGGGGAGTCAGTGTAAGTCAGTGAGCACGGGGCTGTTGGGTGAATGGACTTGGTGACAGTTAGGACATGGGCAGTAAGCCTCACGATTACAGAGATAGGAACATAGGAGGCTGGTGACAGGGAATTGAGATAGTCAAAGAAAAGTGCAGGTGTGGAAACAGCTGCCTAATATCCTCCAAGTCAATAGCCTGATTTTTTTTTTGTTTTGATCCCCCCAGCCGAGAAATGCAAGATTTATGATAATGATGACAACTGGGAGTTACAGTATCCTTATTGCCAGACACTTAAAGGTAAGGACATTTGTGTGTCTGTGAGTGTAATTTTCTCCACAGATGCTTCTGGAGCTGTTAACTAGTTCCAGAATTTTCTGTTCTTATTGTTATATAATGTGATATGCTTGAACCAAATATGTTTAGGGAGAGCACATCTCTCAATATAGATAAGGTTATGTTAACCCCACTGGACAGCTTTTGCTGAGTAAGATTGCCATGGAACCACAATTCTCATTGCAGCACAATTGGATTTGGTGCCTACAGAATGCAAAACCTTGCAAGGAAGTATCTGTCTCTTTAAGAGCTACCTTTAATTCAGCTACTTATTAAGAAATCCCTCTGTCACTATAGGATACCAATCAAGGCCTTACATTCTACCATTCGGTAGAATATTTGGGAATTATTGAATGTTGACCCCCCATAACCTTCGTTATTTTATTTTTTACTGCAGTGTCTATATGAGTATCATTGAAACTTATGTTCTTTTTTTCTAATAAATACTTACTTTATTAGTTAAAAATCACACAACACCAGGTTACAGTCCAACAGGTTGATTTGGAAGTGCTAGCTTTTGCAGCACTGCTCCACAGCCACCTGATGAAGGAGCGTCGCTCCGAAAGCTAGTGCTTCCAAATAAACCTGTTGGACTATAACCTGGTGTTGTGTGATTTTTAATTTTGTACACCCCATTCCAACACCGGCATCTCCAAATCATGACTTATTTTCTTGTCTCTGTAACTAGGAATGTTAAAGGATGAGAAAGTCTTTCCAGCCAAGGATAATCGTTGGGTGTCTCTGGCCAGCTCCCCTATGATACCAGACAATAAGCAACTGGAGCGAATTTTTAAAGCACATTCTCTGTGTTTGCTCAATCTGCCTGCAGCGGAGAGGAATCTGCTAAACTCCAAGATCAAAAGGAAGCAAGGTAACACTGTTAACACTGTTGTATGTTCATCTTTGCTGCCTAGATTTGTGAAGCTTTCCTGGTCGGCCTATGGAAGCAGAAATAATGCAGAGGCATGTGGGGAATGTTCAATGAGCAGTGATGGCTAGGAGTGACCCAGTGGGTGCTGTGGAATATGTCATTTCGTACAGTGTTATGCTTTACACAAAGGGACTTTAGAAAGTAGGAATTTTGTGAAACTTTGCTAAATGATGCTGCCTAAGGCACTGTCTGTACAGTTCTTTACCACCCACCCATTCTCCTATCCTGATACCTGATATTGTTTCTTCAAGGTGGTTGGTATTTGCCTTTTTGTTTCTGGTATCTGCAGATGTGAAAACAAAACCATTAAAATTTCTAGTCTGAGTCACATTAAATGTGGGAAAAATGTGTCAATAAAATGAGTTTAAAAGTCTTGGGCGGTAAAAGAAGTCCAGGCAAAAGTGTTCTAAACAAAGACAAGAGCTTTGTGAGGTTTTATTGAATATTGAGTTTACTGGTTCATGTTCTTGATCTGAGACTGGTTCAATGCTTGCCATTGGGGAGACAGGATGCCAACTTGTGGAACATTTCTGAGAATATCTCTGCGACAGGACATCTACTTCAAACCCACTGACTCCCCCAGCTACCTGGACTACACCACCTCCCAACCCCCCCACCATAAAAACGCTATCCCTTATTCCCAATTCCTCCGCCTTTGCCCCATCTGCTCCCTTGAGGACCAATTCTACCGTAGAACATCCCAGATAGACCCCTACTTCAAGGACCATAATTTCCCCTCCCATGTAGTCAACAATGCCCTCCAGGAGCATCTTCTCCACTTCCCACCCCTTCATCCTTGAATCCTACCCCTCCAACAGCAACAAGGACAGAACCCCCAGTTCTCGCTTTCCACCCACCAACCTCCGGATATATGGCGTTATCCTCCGCCACATCCGCTACCTACAGTTAGACCCCACCAACAGAGATATATTTCCCTCCCCACCCCTTTCAGCATTCTGCAGAGACCCATTCCCTCTGCGACTCCCTCATTAGGTCCATGCCCCCTACCAACCCACCCTCCACTCTCGGCTCTTTCCCTCAAATGGTGCCCCCCCCACCTCCATCCAAGGCCCCAAAGGATCCTCCCACATCTGGCAGAGATCTTCCTGCACCTCCAAACACCTCATCTACTGCATCCGTTGCTCTCGATGTGGTCTCCTCTACACTGGGGAGACAGGATGCCAACTTGCAGAACGTTTCAACTCCCCCTCCCACTCCACCAAGGACATGCAAGTTCTGGGCCTCGTCCACTGCCAAATCCTAGCCACCCAATGCCTGGAGGAAGAACACCACCTCATCTTCTGCCTTGGTACCGTCCAACTACATGGGATCAAAGTTGATTTCACCAGTTTCCTCATCTCCCCTCCCCCCCCCCTGCCTTATCCCAGATCCAGCCCTCCAACTTGGCACCGCCCTCTTGAACGGTCTTACCTGTCCATCTCCCATCCCATCTCTCCGCTCCAACCTATCACCATCATCCCCCACCTTCATCCATCAATCACATTCCTAGCTACCATCCTCCATTCCTAGCTACCATCCTCTCAGCCCCACCCCTCCCATTTATCTCTCAGCCACCTTGCGCTCCCCCACATTCCTGATGAAGAGCTTATGCTCGAAACATCAACTCTCCTGCTCCTCGGATGCTGCCTGATTTGCTGTGCTTTTCCAGCACCACTCTTTTTGACTCTGATCTCCAGCATCTGCAGTCCTCACTTTCTCCTCAATGCTTGCCAGGCCTTTTATGTTTTATACATAGAGTCATAGAGATATACAGCATGGAAACAGACCCTGAGAAACTGACAGTGAGCTACTATGCTGCCCTCATTACCTCAGTTCTAAAGGGTCATAACCCTGAGGCTGTGACCTTGGGTCCTAGTCTCTCCTATGAGTGAAACAATTTCTCCATTTCTACTCTATCCAGGCCTCTCATTATTCTGGAGGTTTTGATGAAATTCTCCCTCATCCAACACCTCAACTGCTCCTTAAATGACAAGCCCTTAATTCCTGGATCTTTCTTGTAAACTTCCTCTGGACTCCCCGGAGCCAGCACATCCTTCCTATGTAAGGAGCACAAAACTGCTCACAATATTCCAAATGCTGTGTGACCAGAGCTTGAAACAGTAAATCCCTCATCTTGTATTCTAGCCCTCTTGACATGAATGCTAACACTGCATTTGCCTTTCTAACTGCCAACTGAACCTGCATGTTAACCGTAAGGGGTCAGGAATCTTATCAAAGACATAGCAGATCAGGGTAAAGAATGAGTTTATAGAGGTTTTACATGCTAAAATGTGGCACAATTAGTTTGAATCTATAAATGTTATTGTAGGGAAAAAATGTATCTAATTTACCCAATGAGTAAATATGTTGCCTGATGTGTCAGAACTCAAATAGGATACAATATAGGCGAAAGTGGGTACTGCAGATGCTGGAGATTAGAGTCAAGAGTGTGGTGCTGGAAACGACAGCATCCGAGGAGCAGGAAAATTGATGTTTTGGGCAAAAGCCCTTCAGCAATGTTGGTATTCATTTCAAGAAGGTTAGAATACAAGAGTAGGGATGTACTACTGATGCTGTATAAAGCTCTGGTCAAACTGCATTTGGAATATTGTGAGCAGTTTTGGGCTCCGTATGTAGGAAGGATGTGCTGGCTCTGGGGGGATTCCAGAGGAAGTTTACAAGAAAGATCCCAAGAATGAAGGGTTTTTGCCCAAAACGTCAACTCCACTGCCCCTTGGAAGATGCCTGACTTGCTGTGCTTTTTCAGCAACACATTCTTGACTAGGATTCAATGTCAGGCCTCCAGTTTGCTGAACTGGCTGATCACCATTATAGAGTCATAGTCATAGAATCATACACTGCTGACAAGGCCCTTCGGCCTATCAAGTCTGCACTGACATAACTACCACTAAAGGCATGTTAATCCTGCATTTGTCCCATATCCTTGAATGTTATGATATTACAAATGCTTGTCTGAATGTTTTCTTTAAGGTTGTAAGGTTTCCAGCTTCCAATACCCTTCCCAGGCAGTCCATTTCAGATTCCCACCACCCATTGAGTGAAAACATTTTTTTTTCCCAGATCCCCTCTAAATCTGCTGCCCTTTACCCTAAAGCGATCTCATGATTGACCCCTCAACCCAGGGGAAAAGGTGTTCTCTATTCACCCTGACCGTACCCCTTATAATCTTATACACTTCAATCATGTTCTTCCCTCAGCCTTCTCTGCTGTGAAGAAAACAATCCAAGCCTATCTAGTATCTCCTTATAGCTCAACTATTCCATCCCAGCCAACAGCTTGGTGAACCTCCTCTGTACCCCCTCGAGTGCTATCATCTCCTTCCTGTAGTGAGGTGACCAGGACTGCACACAGTCCTCCAGCGGTGGCCTAATCAATGCTCTGTACAGCTCCAACATTACCTCCTTACTCTTGTATGACACAACTGATGAAGACAAGTTGTCATACGCCAACTTAAGGGATCAGTGAATTACCCCAAGATTCCTCTGTTCCTCTGAGCTACCCAGTGTCCTGTCGTTCATTAAATACTCCCTCATATTGTTTCTTCATCCAAAGTGCATCACCTTCCACTGATCAGGGTTAAATACCATCTGCCATTGCTCTGCCTATCTGACCAGCCCAACCATATCTTCCTGTAATCTACAACCATCTTCTTCACTATTAACCCCAACCAATCATGGTGTCATCTGCAAACTTGCTTAACATTCCCCACATTTTCACCAATATCATTTATGTATATTACTAACAAGAATAGAATAGAATATCCTTCGTTATCCACGGATACTGCAGTACAGGAGAACAGTGAAAAGGTTTTACAATGGCTGCCTCTAGTGGTGCCGTCTTAGGTACAAGTACCAAGGTATAAATCTTGGAACCAAAGAGGAATGGAAGGAAAAGTAGTAGCATTACTTAGTGTTTAAAGATAAGTTAGACGTAAGGTAGTTATAACATAGTTAAAGAATTGACATGACAGTCCGCTAAAGAATTTCAGATTGATATTACATAGGAGCAGCAGCTCAGCAAGCACATGGTCTGACTGGCCACTTCTAGCCTCAGTCCAACAACTGACCCGCTCTGCTCCAAGCCTTCAGTCCACTCCACCAACACTCAGCTGCACCAAAGTATGTTGCACAGTCCAGGGACATGCTTCCCCTCATGCTCCTTCTGATCTTTGTGGTACATCACTGGACACCAGCCTCCAGGCACTCGAAAAGCCTGATACTACTACCCTTTGTGTCCTATGACTAAGCCAGTTTCTGGTCCGTCTCACCAAGTTTCCCTCAATTCCACATACTTTAACCTTCTCAGTCAGTCTCCCATGTGGTATCTTATCAAAGGCTTTGCTAAAATTCATATAAACTACATCAACTGAACTTCCATCATCCACACACTTGATTACATTTTTGAAAAATTCGAACAAGTTTGTTAGGCGTGACCTCCCTCTGACAAATCCATACTGACTATCCTTAATTAACTCATGCTTTCCAAGTAGGTATTACTTCAGCCCTTCAGGATTTTCTCCAGTAGTTTCCCTGCCACTGATAATGCGACTCACAGGTCTGTACTTTCCTGATTCATCTCTATCACCTTTCTTAAAAAGTGGAATCACATTTGCCATGCCTCAGTCCTCTGGCACTCACCCCATGGCCTGAGAGGAATTAAAAATTTGTGTCAGAGCCCCTGCAGTTTCTTGCCTCACCTCCCACAGCAGTCTAGGATGCAATTCATCTGGGCAAGGGATTTAACTGATTTTAAGCCTGATAAAGCCTCCAAGATCCCCATATCCTATGTCAAACTGTGCAAGTTCCTCACAGTCCCCTTTCTGGAATTCTGTACCTATGTTTTCCTTTGCTAGCATGAAGACTGAACAGAAATAGTCATTCAACACCCTTCCTATATCCTGCAACTTCACACACAGGTTGCCCCCCGGTCCCTAATGGGCTGTATTCTTCCCTTGGTTAACCTCTTCCCTTTAATGCATTGATAAAATATCTTCGGGTTCTCCCTAATCCTGTTCACAAGTCCTTTCTCCTGCCCTCCTTTTGCTCTTCTAATTGCTTTCTGAAGTTCCTTCTTGCACTTTATATATTTCTCTAGGGCTGCAGCTCCCTTTGGACTTGCTAAAAGCTCTACTCTTTTTCCTTCTCCAGTTCTGAATTGTCCTAGACATCCCTGGACTTATGCTCCTACTCTTCCCCAGAGGGTACATGTTTAACCTGTACTCTCCCCAGCTCCTTTTTGGATGCACCCCTATTGCTCCATTGTAGTCTGACCCACAAGGAGCTGTTCCCAGTTAACAGTGGCCGGATCCTGCTTTATTTTAATAAAATCTGTCTTCTCCCAATCCAAAACTGACTTTTGCAAGCCGTATTTTCCCTTGTGCATAACAAATTTCAATGATACCATGTTATGGTCACTATTGCTACAATATCTCCCCACTGCCACATCGAACACTTGTTCGGCTTCTTTGCCCAGAACTAGGTCCAGCCCTGCACCATCCCTTGTTGGGCCTTCTGCGTATTGATACAAAAGCTCCACAGGATACATTCCACGAAATCCAATCCCTCTAAACCCTTAACACTATGACTATGGTTCTGTTCGCCGAGCTGGGAATTTGTGTTGCAGACGTTTCGTCCCCTGTCTAGGTGACATCCACAGTGCTTGGGAGCCTCCTGTGAAGCGCTTCTGTGATGTTTCCTCTGGCTAACCGCTATAAATGGCGGAGGAAAGATCACAGAAGTGCTTCTCAGGAGGCTCCCAAG
Source organism: Chiloscyllium plagiosum (assembly GCF_037043375.1). Taxonomy (NCBI): domain Eukaryota; kingdom Metazoa; phylum Chordata; class Chondrichthyes; order Orectolobiformes; family Hemiscylliidae; genus Chiloscyllium; species Chiloscyllium plagiosum. The sequence goes on along the minus strand of NW_028270163.1, from coordinate 56,318,359 downwards.
CACTGAGGATGTCACCTAGACAGGGGATGAAACGTCTGCAACACAAATTCCCAACTCGGCGAACAGAACCACAACAACGAGCACCCGAGCTACAAATCTTCTCACAAACTTTGACTATCTCAATTTATCTTTGAAATCCCCTCTTACACACCTCTGTAAATATTTGCTTCTCTGTTTCCTGCTGACTCTTTGGGGGCCTATAATACACTCTCAGTAAAGTGACTGCCCCTTAATATTCCTAAGTTCTATCCACAAAGCTTCGTTTTAACTATGATTGGGTTCCTCTCAACACCACTAGACCAGAAAGGAAAACTAAAACCTGTCAGGCTTTCTGCTCCCTCTTTCTGTGCTTTTTTTAATCTGCTGAAAAATGTGGAAAACTGCTTGGATTGTCCACCTCATGGAGTAGTACCTTGCTTGTAGTCTATCGTGGCCCACCTCGAAGGAGGGTATCGGAGGGCCTTGTAAATCAAAAGTCAGCACCGTTAGGAGAAAACTGAAAAAAAAACTTTAAACATTATAATGGTGTTTGGGTCTACATTATGTAAAATGTAATCATATCTTTCATTAGAGTTTCGATTTAATGAAGACGATCGCAACTTATTTTTTGAGATCTGTGGGGTGAAGCCACTCTCCAGCTGCATCAGTGTGGAGGTCCAGACTGAGAATTACGTCCCCTGTCCAAAGGTCCAAAACTTTATCCATTCACTGGCTCCATTCATCCAGAGGTGGCTGTTCCACCACGATGATTTCAGTCACATTTATGAAGATCTACAAAGTAGTAATGTTGCTGCAAGGCTTAAGTCAATGATTTTCATACAGGTAAATATTCTATTTATTAAAATTTTATACATGTTGTGATACCTGTAATGTTTATAATGCAGCACAGAAGTTCCTTTTTATAAATTCACAATTTCCAAATAAACAGGAATGACACCCTTATTGGACAGCTAGTGACCTGCCCCTGAAGGGCGATGCTGACCAAGACCAAGGAGAATTCCCTTTCTTAACCATGCCAGGGGATCTTTTGCATTTACCTCAACAGGCAGTTGGAGTCTCCAGTCCAACATTTTCTTCAAAACGTGGCCCATGCATCAGTCCCTCAACATACCAACCTTCATTATATAATGAAGTCTTGGAAGACTCAAACTCACAACTACCGATTGAGGTGGTAGTGCCAGCAACTCACTAAGCTGGCCCCAGTGCACCCCCTAGTGGTAGTACTTTTCCTTCTGTACTTACTGGTGGAAATGTTTCCCATTGAATTAATCCATCTGTCTGAAACATTTCTGGTGTAGTAAATCTAGCTGTTTCCCGAACACATCGTGGTTTAGCCCTGAAACAAATACAGAAAATACCGGAGAAACTCAGCAGATCTATGGAGAGCAAAACAGAGTTAACATTTCAAGTCCAGCAATTCTGAAGAAGGGTCACACTGGTCTCAAATCATTAACTCCGTTTTTCTCCTCATAAATGCCCACTGAGTTTCTGCAGCATTTTCTGTGCATGTTTCAGATTTCCAGCTTTCGTTGTATTTTATTTTTCTTTGATGGGTTTAGCCTGAATGCCTGCTAGCTGTCTCTATTTTTAATGTAAAATACAGAATTTCAAGTGATTATCTGTGACAGTCAGATTTCTGTAGCTGTAGAAAGAAAATTTCCACAACATTTAAATCATCCACACATCTGAAGTTGGACTTTAATATCAGAATCTATTTACAGACACCTTTCTAGATCGATCTGATTCGCCTCTGATAAGTTGGTGTTTTGGGCAAATTTTGTTTGTTTTCCCATTGGATACAAACAGACCGTTGGACCCAAACTCAATCATTTCTTAATGAAATCCTTCTGATTCAAGTTGATATATTAGCCCAGAGGTTACTGCCTGGTGAGACTTCTACCACTGTTAGTGGGCAGTGATATTACAACTTCCTTACTGGCGAGTCCCCCCTATGGAGTTGCAGTAACACCATTAGCCTGTCCAAGTAGACAGTCATAATAAAGAATTTTTGACACTCAAATAGGAAACAAAAATTTGCAGTTAAGTACAAAATATTTAACTTGGAGACTTTTTTCACCCAGCCAGAGTAAAAACTGGAGACATCACTTTGGGTGAAGGTACAAGTTAAAATCTACTGGAAAACCTTTTCTTTTTAAAAAAAATTGAAAATTAGTATCCAAACACTATTCAACTTGATTATAAAATTATTTCTTCAGGACCACTTACACAATTTTCATCACATTTTGTTCAAAAGGCTAGATTTGAACAAGATATGATTTTTTTAGACCATTTCTGATGGTGATGTGGAAGCGGGAAAGTTGAAATTCTCACTGATTTCAATAACTGACCACTGGGGGTGGTAGAGGGAGCAGTATTCGCTCTGCAGCCTGTATTAGAGTCCTGAATGATAGTTTACATTTTCGGGTTTCGACAGTAATCTACATGTGCCCTATACCCTGAGGTTGTGTCAACATCAAAGGGAAGTTACAGAAAGCACCAGCACCTTTGCTGTCAAACCTCCCCAGCCATGTGCAACCCATCATATTAATGCGATACAAGTTCTGTCCTCTTTGCACCTTTAACAGCAACCATTAGGATTTACATAGCACCTTTTAACATAGTCAAAAACTTAGCAGTTACTTATAATCATGTTGGGTTTGAACAGTCTCAGCCTAGCTTTGAGGTGGTGTTAGTATATTGCATTAAATTGATTCTATGATTTACAGAATAGTATATTAACAGTACTTATACAGAGAGTGGTGTGTGTGTGAAATGCACTGCCAGCTCTGGTAGTAGAGTCAAATACATTAGGGACATTTAAGCGACTCTTGGATAGGCATATGGAAGATAGTACAATGGAGGGTATGTAGATTAGTCTGATCTTGGAGTAGGATAAAAAGTTGGCACAACATTGAGGGCTGAAGAGCCTGTACTGTTCTATGTTCTACGTTAATTTTGAACAGTAGATACTGCTGTTCTAAAATATGGATCAAGGTGCATTGGAGTAGAGTGCATTAAAGCTTTATGGTCCACCTGATTTAATCCATACATGGCTCACTTCAGATGCTAAAGCTTTGCTGTTAAGTTTCACAGTGTGCCAAGAATGCTTTTCTTTGGCTACATTTCTCCTCTTACAGACCCAACACAATCCCATCCTGCCTGCCCTCAGGAAAAATCAGTAGCTAAGTTAGAAGAGGTGTTAGCAGCACCTTTGCTGCACTAGATGGCAGCAAATGGTAATTCATTCGGAATCCCATATTATTGAGCAGAGAAGAGAAGCTATGATAGACAAATTTGAAAACCGCACAATGGAAGAGTTTATTTGTCTTTCATTGAGATGAATTTGATGTGTATTTGAAGGTTTAATGGTCTTTGTGTTTGGTTTTATCACCTGTAAGAGTCTAGTGCATGTGAAAATGACTGAGGGGAAGGTGGACACTTTCTTGACAAATTTACTTTCAGTTACAAACGAGGTTAGAGAGATTTGTTAAGCTTTGCCCATTGATTTATTTAGATAATTAGAATTCTTCTCCCAATAAAATTTTCAAATTCATTCACATGATGTGGATGTCACTGAGTGATTTGGCACTTATTTCACATTCCTAATTGCCCAGAGGGTTGGTCAGTGTCAACCACATTGTTTTGGAATTGGAGTCATGTGTAAAGACAGCAAATTCTTTCCCTAAAAGATATTAGTGAACTGACAATGGCTTCATGGTCATCATTAGAATCTTAATTCTAGATTTCTTTTTTAATTGAAGTCAAATTCCACCATCTACCATGCAGGATTTGACTCAGATCCCCTGAATATTACCTGGGGTTCTGGATTATTGATCTAGTGATGTTACCACTAGGCGTCACCTCCATATATATTAAATGGCAGAGGGGGAGAGCATTCATTCAGGGTATTGAGATCGATCATCAGCCGCGATCATATTGAATGGTGAAGAAGGCTCAAGGGGTTGAATGGTCTACTGCTGCTATCTTCAAGATTTCTATCATTTGAGGGATGGTGACTAAATCAGAGTTTAGAGTTCAGAGTTAATGTATAACTCCCCAACGGCTCCAGAAAACTATTTGGGCAGGCCCATATTTAGGAAGTGGTCATGAGATTGAGACTGAGCCACATATAGAGGATTTCCTCAGTGCAAAGTTAAGCAGAATTTTTAAAAAATGTGTCTACAGGGACACAATAACTACCCATATTAAACTCTCAACACTGACACCTGAGTGCACAGGGTGTGGAGTTGTCCCACTCTTTATTATCCCATTTTGAGCTCAGTGATTCAGAGGCATTTTCAGAAGTAGGATTTGTTAATAAGAATATCCTGTGGAAGTAGAGGCATGAACCAGGTTGTTATTCCAGTTCCTCCGGCCTATTACTGTAGTTGTGAAATGGGGTTGGGGGCAGGTTCAGGTAGAGGAGGCAGGGACAGTTGAGAATCAAAACTGCTGTTTGACTTTCCTTAATGTTCATTTGCCTCTCCAGGTCGGTAAACTGTATCTCCATTATAAATTAACTTTGCCGGATAATTCCATTGTGTATGAGAACGAGAATATAGTTTGTCACTTAAAGGACAGTAAGGAATTCTACATCCAGAAGGATCACATCACTTCACGCATAGATATCTGCAGGTAAACAGCATTCTCCTTTTAACTACAAGCAAGTTTTTCAAATTAAGTTGTACTCAGGTTTCGAGGGATGTCACTTTATAGTCATAGAGAATGAGAAAAGGCCCTTCAGTCCAACCAGTCCATGCTGATCAAAATCCCATACCAAACTAGTCCCACCTCTTGCTCCTGGCCCAAATCCCTCCAAACCTTTCCAATTCACGTACTTATCGAAAATGTCTTTAAAACGTTGTAATTGTACCTGCATCTATCACTTCCTCTGGAAGTTTATTCCACACACAAACCACCCTCTGTGTAAAAATTATTTGCCCTCATGTCTTTTTTAAATCTCTCTCCTGTGTCCTTTAGTCTTGAAATCTCCCTTCCTAGAGAAAAGTCCCAGCCTATCCAGCCTTTCTTCATAACTCAAAGCTCCCATACCCAGCAACACCCTGGTAAATCTTTTCTGAACCCTCTCCAGCTGAATAATATCCTTCCTATAACTGGGTGACCAAAGCTGGACACAGTACTCCAGAAGAGGCCTTACCAATGTCCTGTACAACCTCAACAAGACTTCCCCAACTCCTACTGAGTCATAGCAGTCTACAGCATGGAAGCAGGCCTTTTGGCCCAACTTGTCCATGCCACCCAGTTTTCACAATTAATCTAGTCCCATTTATCTATGTTTGGTCCATATCCCTCCACGCTTATCCCATCCAGGTACCTATCTAAATGTTTTCTTAAATTACGAGATTGACTCACCTCCTCCACTATCTCTGGCAGCTCGTTCCAGACACTCACCACCCTCTGTGTGAACAAGTTGCTGCTGTGGATCCTTTTGCATCTCTCCCCTCTCACCTTAAACCTATGCCCTCTAGTTTTAGACTCCCCTACCACAGGGGAAACCTATTGTTTAACTACCTTATCTATGCTTCTCATGATTTTATATGCCTCTATAAGGTCACTCCTCAGCCTTGTATGCTTCAGGAAATAAAAATCTCAGCCTCACCAACCTCTCCTTATAACTCAAATCATCCAGTCCAGGTAGCGTCCTAGTAATTTTTTTCTGCACTCTTTCTAGTTGAATAACATCCTTTTTCTAGTAGGGCAATCAGAACTGCACTCAGTACTCCAAATGTGGCCTCACCAATGCCTTGTACAGCTGCAACAAGACATCCCAACTGCTATACTCAGAGATCTGGCCTATGATAGCAAGCATGCTGAAAGCTTTCTTCACCCCCACCCTCTCTACTTGTGACTCCACTTTCAAGGAGCAATGAATCTGTACCCCTAGATCTCTCGAAGGCCCTACCATTGACTCTGTAAGTCCTGCCCTGGTTTGATCTACCAAAATGCAAATCCTCGCATTTATCTAAGTTAAACTCCATATGCTATTCCGCAGCCCGGTGGCCGAGTTATTCAAGATATTTATGGGAAGAAGCAAAGCTGGTAATGCTTATTGTGGCCCCCGCCCCCAAGACCTTCATTAGCCTCAAAGGCTTTGTCAGTAACACCCAGACCCTGCAAATGACATAAGGATGCAAGAACATCCCAGGCTCGACCACCAGCATGCACTGAGTTAAAGGATCCTGGCTGAGTCATATACACTAGGCCTCTGAGACTGTGGATAAAAGAGGTTGCAAATTCAATTGAATGCCTGCTTCTGCCCATGCTGGGCACCTTCATTAGGGTGGCATGGTGGCTCAGTGGTCAGCACTGCCGCCTCAGAGCACCAGGGCCTCGGGCAACAGTCTGTATAGAGTTTGCTCATTCTCCCTGTGTCTGCATGGGTTTTCTCCCACAGTGCAAAGATGTACTTAAAGGACTGAGCAATAAAGGCAAGAATGCTAAATGCCTTTAAAACCACTCTGTCTGTATGTAACACAATGGGAAAGAAATGTAAAACTTGTTTTTCCATAGTGCTAGTTACCACCTCAGAATGTTTCAGTCTTTCACAGATAATAAGATATTTTTCTTGAAAAATGCAGTCACTGTTGTAATGTGGGAATTTGCACAAGGCAAGCTCCCACAGATTTGCAAATGACATGTTTTTTTTGATGATGCTGATTGAGGGATAAATATTGGCCAGTCTTGGGTGACTATCTGTTCAGAGTTTGCACATTCTCCCCATGTCTCTGTGGGTTTCCTCCGGGTGCTCCGGTTTCCTCTCACAATCCAAAGATGTGCAGGTCAGATGAATTGGTCATGCTAAAATTGCCCATAGTGTTAGATGCATTAGTCAGGGGTAAATATAGAGTAGGGAATGGGTCTGGGTGGGTTACTTTTCAAAGGGTCGGTGTGGACTTGTTGGACTGAATGGCCTGTTTCCATATTGTAGGGAATCTAATTTAACCAGGGAAAACTCACCTACTCCTCTTTGGGACTGTGGGATCTTTACATTCACTTGAAAGGCCACATGGAACCTTGGTTAATGTTCATTCTGAAAGACATGGTGGTACTTCTGCATCATCATACTGAAGTATCAGGATACCCTTTAATTCAGAGTTCCACTCAAGAGCTCCAGCTATTGTATGAAAACACTTTGGGCTTTCAATTAGAAGTAAGTGATGTAGCAGGTGATCATGAACTCATATCACAGGTTAAGTCTAGTCTTTGAAATGCACAACTTTGTTAATTTCTCTCCTTCATCATGTTTTCATTTGTCTGTTTGTCTTTGCAGGGAGTTTGTAAAGTTCTTTAGTGGTGAGAGAAGAGAACTTAAAAAGGAACTCGAACATTTCCTTCAGAGTCTCATCTCCTACTTTGAGGTATTTATTTCTATGTTCAGATAATGTCTAGAACAACTTTAAGAATTTGAAAAAAAATCTGAACTGCACCTGCAGGTTCTCTCTATAGTTTTATAAACTATTATTACCCAGATTGGAATCAAGTCTCCTAATAACTGGGCAATTTGTTTAGCCTTGGTGCAGCTTTCAATAGAATTTCCAGAACCACAAGCCAAAGATCATCTAGCCGAAGCTTCCGTGTGCCTTGACTACAACATGAATTTAGCTAATTGATTTGAACAAACTTTTAAGGAATTATTCTGAAATGGAGGAAATTAAAGTGGACAGAGGAGCCTGTTGTGTAAATGATAAACATGGTATCCTGAGTGAGGAAATTGACTCCTGTGCCATATTGCCTTATCTCTGGGCAAGAAATTCCAAATCCCATTGCCAGGACTTGTTTGTTATGTTTGCTCATTCATAACATGGCCAATCAGGAGGTCTATCAGCTTTGGCATCTGATGGCAGGTGGTAAAAGGGACAGAATTTCCTGGTCAGCCATAACATATAGGAGCAAAAGCAAGCCATTTGGCCTATCAAGTCTGATCCACCATTCAGTGAAATGATGGCTGTTCAGATAGTCCACATGTCCACTTTCCTGCCTTTTGCCCCATGATCTTTGATTTTATTACTGATGAAAAATCTATCTTGGGTTTGAATGTACATAGTGACGCAGCCTTGACAAATGAAGAATTCCAATAGATTCGTTAACCTCTGAGAGAAGAAACTCCCCCCCTTTCTCTCTTAAATGTGCGACCCCTGATTCAGAAGTTATGCTGCTGGTCCTATTCTCTTCCAAAATGGAAAACGTTAAAAATCACATAACATTAGGTTATAGTCCAACAGGTTTATTTGGAAGTACAAGCTTTCAGAGTGCTGCTCCTTTGTCACGTAGCTAGTGGGGCAGGATCATAGGACACAGAATTTATAGCAAAAGATCATAGTGTCATACAACTGATGTGATATATTGAACAAACCTAGATTGCTGTTAAATCTTTAATCACTTAGAATGGGTTTGCAGGTTTCGATTAATTAATATGTAAATCACAGAACGTCTTCCAAGGTTTTATTTTAAAACAAGGTGATATCTCAGCTCAAACAATGCATTAAAGGTGTGAGGCTAGAGTCTGTCTGTATCCCAGTCTTGAGTTAGACTGGTTCTATTTCCAAAGTGGAATTTATAAAATGTCACATGGATTGACTGCCTACAGATTGTGTGCTTTTTGAACAAAATAGGACATAACTGCAAATACAAATCTGGAAATGCAAATTCACCCCATAGATCTGTGTGTGTGTGTGTGAGAGAGACGAAGTATATGCCTTTGAGAGGGTGTGTGTGTGTGTGTTTGTGTGTCTGAAAGAGAGCATGTGTATGAGAGAGGATCTGTGAGTGTGATTGTGTGTAAGAGTCTGCATCTATCCTGTGAAGTCCCCTAGGAATCAGATAGAATGCAGTCTACTGCAGCACTTTGCCAAGAAATATGGACCAATTCAATGGCACATGAATTGCAACGATTCAAGAAGATAGCTCACCCCCACCTTCTCTAGGGGCAACTGGGGACAGGTAGTAAATGCTGGACCAGCCAACAATGCCCACATCCCATGAGTGAATTTTTAAAAATGAAGTCTCAGGCCTTGAAAAAGATTAACAGTGAGATAGGACAAAGAGAAAATTACTTTTTGCAGCAAGAACGAAATGTTGTCGGTGTTAGAAAATACACAGCAAATCAGGCGGTATCAGTAGAGAAAAGAACAAAGCTAAAGTTGCAGGATGATAACCTTGCATCAGAAATATGCACCAGGAATCTGATGACTAACCTAATTCATTGTGTAATATGATAATCTCATATAAATGGTTGTGCTAAAATGGACACAGCAATTGTATCAACATTGCTGGCAGATTCCCGTGATAGGGTTAAACAGTTCAGATTCCCTCCAGTGTGGAAACTGGAGCCCAACAAGTCCACACCAACCCTCCAAAGAGTAACCCACCCATACCCATTTCCCCTACCCTATTACTTTTTACATTTAACCTGACCAATGCACTAACCTACATATCACTGAACACTATGGGCAATTTAGCAGAGCCAATCCACCTAACATACACACCTTTGGACTGTGGGTGGAAACCCACACAGACACAGGGAGAATGTACAGACTCCACACAGACAGTTGCCCAAAGCTGGAATTGAACCCGCATCTCAGGCACTGTGAGGCAGCAGTGCTAACCACTGAGCTACTGTGCTGTTTGAACACTGACATGCGGAATGCATTATCATCCTTTTCAAATCTTTCCCTACCCCCAGGATGAACCTGCGCTGAAAAAGTTTTTACAGAAGGAGGGTGTTGAAGAATTGCCAGAAGATGAAGAGAAATGGGAAGTTCCCAAGGCTTTAGAGATCAGACCAGAACCACCACGACCTCCAGGTACTGTTTAGTGCTTGGTAATCTAGGAATCTGTCTTAAGGGAAGGGACAGGCAGTTAGGTTTTGCTTTAAGTTAGGCTAGAAATCATTCGGTCTGACCATTTGAACAACTTTAATAACCTGTAAACCAAAACTTGACAGTGGTGACATTACACTGGAGCAAATCCCAAATCTTTTGACTGGGTATCTATTTTGTAGATTAAGCTCCAGTAAGTACTTTCATATCCTTACATTAAAGGTGTAATTTGAATGTGAGTATTCTCTTTTGAATATATTTGTTTTTTTTAAAACACCTCTTTAACAGGTCCCGCAGATACAAAGATATTGTTAGAGAAATGATTGAAATCCACATGGGGTGCAGTCAGGCAAGTGCTCAATAAGTGCACCATCAGGCACAGCTGCCAGGCAAATGTGGATGGACCTACTAATGAATCCTGAGGGGATTGAAATTAGCTCAATAATTTTTTTTCCATCCTGCAACCGTTGCTGGGATATATGTGACTCCAGCTCCAAGGAAGGATTGTTCTCCCTCCTTGCTGGTGCAGCACTATGCTTCTAAATGTTAACTGCCTTTTGCACCTACAATCTCAAATTAAACACACAAATGATCTTGTTTCTCACTGCATTATACCATGTTCCGAACTACTTGTGTTGCATGGGCTGTTTCGGGTTGACCCAGACAGATATTCAAACACCGGGGAATAGAGGGTTCATCCTCATCAACAATAGCATCCACTGAACAGTCTGGTGAATTTGGGTCTTTGCTTTACCATGCAATGAGCTGGCCAACAGAACGTCAGGGTGAATGATCTTGGACTGTTACTGTAGCATTTTGAGTTGTCAGAAAAGGTTTGGGAATTGGTTGTCAGGCTTCCCAGCTGTATGAATCAGTAATACAGGGTGAGGTTAACATGAAAACTTGCAAACTGTACATACTGAGTGACTACTTTCCCCAATTCTTTTCATATACCAAGCACCGATTCCAATACAAGACAAAAAGGAAAACAGTAAAGAAATCCTGGAGGGCAAAGACAACAATACTGATGGAGAGAAGACTCTGGCAAGCTGGCCTCCCAAAGCATCCCTTCATAATTACACTGATGGAACATCCAGTAAGAAATGCCTGTGTTCATATGGCTGCAGGGGAAAGATGTCCCGTTTAGGAACTACAGTAACTTGGTTTTGTGCTGAGTAATAGGAGTGAGTTTCATGCTGTGTAACAGATAGTAAGATTGAAATTCAACTAATTTATTGTCACTTCAATCCTGAATTTTTAAAAGTTGAATTTAATGAGCGTTACATCTGGAAATGTGATGCTGAAAGGGCAGCAGAAACCCCTTAAATGTTAACTCTCAAAAGACAACTGGATACAGATCTTGCAAAAAGAACACCGCTGGGCTATGGGGAAGGAGTTCAGGGAGTAAAACTAATTAAGATAGCACTTTCAAAGGTGTCAGCACAGGATCATTCAGTGGGCCAAAGCATCTCCTGTGCTATGATTTTAAAAAGAACTGTTATAAATTAAAAACAAAACAGACAAAAAAGCTTGGAATGAAAATAAGTCAGATAGGATCTAAAGAGAAACTGGGTTCATTAAGTTATATAGCATGGAAACAGACTTTTCAGTCCAACCAGTCCATGCCGAACATAATCCAAAACGAGTCCCACTTACCTGCTTCAGGCCCCTATCCCTCCAAACCTTTCGTATTCATGTCCTTATCCAAATGTCTTTTGAACATTATAACTGTACCCACATCCACCACTTCCTCAGCAAGTTCATTCCACACACAAACCACCCTCTGTGGAAAAGGTTTGCCCCCTTGTCTTTTTTAAACCTCTCTCCTCTCACCTTAAAAATGTGCCCCCCTAGTCTTGAAATCCCCACCCTAGGGAAAAGACAACTACCATTAACTCTATCTATACCTCTCATTATTTTAAAAACTTATGTAAGGTCACCTCTCGAAATCCTATACTTCAGTGAAAAAAGTTCCAGTCTATCAAACTTTCTCTATAACTCAAACCCAGCAAAGTCCTGGCAAATCACTTCTGAATCCACTCCAGCTTAACATTATCCTTTCTATAACTGGTGGTCAGAACTGGACATGCTATTCCAGAAGATGTCTCAGTAACATCCTATACAACCTCAACATGACTTTGTAACTCCTGTGCTCAAAGCAATGAGGCAAGTGTGCCACATGACTTTTTAATCAACCAGTCTACATGTGATGCACTGTTCAAGGAATTAAGAGCCTGAATCCCTAAGTCTCTTTCTGTTCTACAACACTACCCAAGGCTCTACTGTTAATTGTACAAGACCTGCCTGTGTTTGTTGTACCAAAATGCAATATGTCGCATTTGTCATTATTACTGTTTCAGTAGATGCCAATAATATGATGAAATACAGAACAGGTGAGTGCTGCATTTGGTGAGTGTTGTGTGAGGATGTTTTAGTTTAAACCCTGCAGGTTGTGATTCTACTCAGGAAGGTTTTTAATCCAATCTCATTTCTCCTTTCCACAATGTTGGAATAGTGTAAACTATTAAGTAGCAAACCTGAACTAAAAAAAACACACACAGCAGGAAGGTGATGGTAGGTCAATCACCATCTGTAGAGATGAAGGACAGGATGTGGCATTTTATCAGAAATTGCGAATCTAGACTAACTTTATCCACTTAAAGATGACATTGATCTTTGGAGAGGAGGTTCCTGGTACAACCTTCTCCAACCCTGATAAATCAACAAGAGCCCTTTCCCACTCTGAACCATTTAGCTAATTTTGACTTGAAGGCAAACCTGTACAAATACCCTCAACACTACCAGCCTCACACCAGCCTGGTGAGGTCAGAAACTGAAATATTCTGTCTCTGCCCATACCCAAAGGTCAGCTGAGAGTAAATATTGATGATCACTGACTATGAACTTGTGAAAGTAGCACCGTATCAATACTTGACATTGATTCTGGACCTTGCTGAGACTGGGGGGTGCAATCGCTTTACTTTGAGTAATGAGCTGTAGTGAAGAAATTATATTTCAGCTAATGAACATTATAACCTGGATCTTCCAATTGCTTGCTGTACATTGCACTCTCTTGAGTATCTCTGTTCCCAATGGGACTCATCTCCAGCTGCACTCAGAGCTAGACTGGAAGCTCAGTGAGTGAGGAGCCGCAGGTGTATGTCTGTGCTCTTCCACTCACTATTTTTGACTCACTTGTACATCAGCCCCTTGGGCTTCCCCTAGTGCAGTGCTAACTTCATCACCCTCTCTGTCATCTAATCAGTTACCAGATTATACAACTACCTTGTACAGCTTGGTATGGATGTAAATTTGGATTTTTTTTTGTCAGGGAGAGATTATTAGACTGCTAATGATTTGTTTGCTTTGCTCAGATAAAGCTGCAGAAGCTGTCATGAGAATGTGGCCACCTCCTGCACCCCCTTCAGGCTCTACTGGTAACGTGGCTGACAGTAACCACCTACAGCATCATCATCCTCCTCCACACACTGGTGAGTCTTAGCTTAGGATAACACAGGAGAGAGCACAGCATCCAACAGCAAATACCTCCCCCCCACCCCCCAGTCTCTCCAATTACTATGCATCATGACTCAAAGCACTAAATCTTTGGAGCTATACAATCCTGCCCAGGGTTTTCTTCCAGAATTTTCTTGTTAAACGCTTTATTAGTTGGGTCCCTCAGTATAGGAATCTGTCTTTGTTTTGGACACTCCACAACCCACATCCTCTGCTCATTATCAGCCTGTCCACCAATAGCAGCACGGTGGCACAGCAGTTAGCACTGCTGCCTCACAGCGCCGGAGACCCGGGTTCAATTCCCGCCTCAGGCGACTGACTGTGTGGAGTCTGCACGTTGTCTGCGTGGGTTTCCTCCGGGTGCTCCGGTTTCCTCCCACAGTCCAAAGATGTGCAGGTCAGGTGAATTGGCCAGGCTAAATTGCCCGCAGTGTTAGGTAAGGGGTAAATGTAGGGGTATGGGTGGGTTGCGCTTCGGTGGGTCGGTGTGGACTTGTTGAGCCGAAGGGCCTGTTTCCACACTGTAATGTAATCTAATCTAAAGCTCAATCTTTAAAATTATTATCCTTGTTTTCATGGACTCACCGTTCTGCATTGCTGTAACCTTCTCTGTAACCCACAGCTCTCAGATCTCTATGCTCCTTCTTTTTGGGTTTCTTGCATATGGCCAGTTTTAATCATTCCCACCATTGACAGAAATATATTTTAAGCATTCCTTCCTCTCTACCTGCAAACCCTCCTCTAAAATCTGTCTATTCCAACAGAGTTTTTGGATACTTGTCCAAATGTTTTGATTAAGTGTCAAATTTTGTTTCATACCTCCACTGTGAGTGCCTTAGGACATTATCTAAGGGAACCAGTGTGGTAACATTAGAACTTGCATTTATACTGATGACAGAAGTAAGAACTGACTCACATATGAAATCACAGGCTTGTCTCAATATCACTAAACTGCAAAAGAAGCTCTACCAAAGAAACGTCATTTCAGATCTTCTACTCCAGACAGTTGCAGTCAGATCATTAAAAAGTAGTTGCAGGATTGTGAAAAAGTTTCTTGGATATCCACTTCTCAGGAGAACAATGCACAGAATGTTGTGATTTACTGAATGAAATGCTTTGGTCAGGTTGATGAACACAATAAAGGATTTCAGCTGTTATCCTGCACAATTTATTTTTGGATTTGTCTGGCAACAAAGACCATGTCAGAGGTTCCTCTGGAAGGTCTGAAGCCAAACAGTGTCCCTGGCAGGATTTTCTCAGCCACGATATGTAGGTGATGCAGAAGAATGTGTGTTGGGATTTTCCCTGCTGCAGAGAGAAATGCAATGCCTCAATAGTTTCAACAACATGATTTATCTCCCTTCTTGAAGGTGGTTATTGTAGTCGCATTCCTGAGGTCAGGACAGAATTCTTGCTTCTCCCAGCTGCACAGGATAAGTGTGTGGAGTTATGTTTTGAGTAAACACTAACCAGCTTTGAAGACTGCAGCCAGAATACCATCAGAGCTGCAGCTTTGTTGCTTTACATCCATTTAAATGCTTGTTGCAGCTTATCCAATGATGGTGTTTCACCCATGGCTTCTAGTGCAGGGACTGGGAGAATAGCACAGAGAGAATCAGCTGCCACCAGATTCGTGGTCGAGGAGCTGTTAGAAATGTTCTTCCCCACATTATCCTTTCAAAGAAAAATGACATTCTGTGAATGAAGGGGACTTTATTTACTTGTCTTTGGATTGCAGATGATCCTAGAAGTGGCTTCAAAACATTGAAGAATTGGAGGCTGGGAATTGTATAAGACATTACCACCAGGTGATGCAAGGAGCGCACATGCACAAATATAAAGCTTGTGTCATTTTTAAGTGACGGATGTAGCTGCCCATTCGAGTTTAAGCCTGAAGCAATACTTTCTTAGCCAGGCCTGAAGCTACCGCTACATATTTATGAAGCATTTAATCCCTCCCCATGACCAGCTATCTCTCATGGATTAGGCTGTTTGAATGGCTGTTTCCCTCAAGTTGCAGCATCAGGTTGAACATGCAGCAGTCACACATTCAGTGCACACAGTGGTGACATCAGCAGCACATGCACAGTCACATGTGGATCACAATTGTCCTAATGTCATTGCCCTGCCTGCGTGTGTGCCAGAGGCCATTTAATAATCACTCCATTCATTGTTTGAAACATATAAAAATGTGGAAGGTATTGACAGGGCAGATGTGGAGGAGGGTAGTTCCTCTTATGGGAAATTAATCATGAGTCAGCCATTTAAAAGTGCGATCAGGGGAGATTCAAGATGGCGGCAGTCTGAAAAGTCTGCTGTGTTGGGCTCTGTGCCATACCCAGGCAAGGTGGTGTTCTACCCACCTCATTAGCCCCCGCTAAGAAAAAATTGTCAGTGTAAAGCAGGCAGAACACCTAGAACCTTTTTAATTTGGATTTGGAGGCTTTGGAGCTGAAATGAAGGCAAACAAGGGAAAGGGAGCAAGAGGAGCACAGCAGGCAGGGCACTCCCCAACTGTGTCGGGTACACCTGCCGCTGCTGCTTTGACTCCCGTGGTGGCGCCTTTGAGCTCGGGGAAGCAGCAGCATCTACTCTTAGAGTTCACGAAACTCCATGAAAAAATCGCAACGGTGCTAGTTCAGATCTCTGTCATGCTGAAAAAGCATGAGTGGGAGATCCAATTATTGGATCGACACATGGAAACGGTCAAGCAAAGGACCGTGGTGTTGGAGACTTCCGAGGAATGGATCCGAACCTTGGAGGGCTAGGTTCAGGCCTTGCTGGACTAGGTTGATGACCTTGAAAATCTAGGTCGGCAAAAAAACTTGTGGGTCTTCTGGAGCGCGAAGGTGGTGAGAATGTGGCCGAGTTCCTTGAGAAGTGGCTCCTGGAGTTGCTGGGGCTGGAGATCGAGTCGGGCTGGGTGAGTGTGGAGCGGGCCCACCAGATCGCGATGCACAGGTCTGGGTCAGATCAGTGCCCCCGCCTGGTCCTCGTGTGACTCCAGCACCATAAATAAAAGCAGTTAATAATAGAAACATCCAGAAGACTGGGAAGAGACACACAGCCCCTAGTTCATAAAGGTTCGAGAATAATGTTTTTTCACGACTTTTCTGGGGCCGTAATTAAGAAGAAGATTTTTGATGATGATAAGAAAAAAATTAAGAGACTTAAATATTCAATATTCTCTGAGGTGCCCAGCAGTGCTACGTTTGAATTATGGGGGATCTGTCTATAACTTCGACTTGGCGGAAAAAGCAAAAGAATTTGTGAACTCGCTGAAATAATGGACTTGGACTGAGGGGGAAAGCAGAAAAGATGTTTGTGGACAATGGCATAATTTTCTTTAATCTTCTCTTTCTTTGTTCTTTTCCCTTTCATGGTCTTGAGGCTAAGAGGCCTTTGGTTTAAACCTGGTTTGTTTCATATCGTATACATTTGGTAATTATCTGTTATTTTACTGTTCTGTTTTACTGGGTGAGGGGTGGTTACTTCTTTGGTGTAAAAATGTGTGAGGTTGAGATATGGAGGGGGAGGGGAGGGCGTCCAATGTTAACCTGCAGGAGTGTAAATAACATGTTTTCTTTCTGTTGACTGGGTTTGGGGTGTGGCCTTGACTAGAAGGTGCCAGGACGGCTGTAAGGTTGGGAGTGAATGCCCCCTGTGGAAAGGGGGGGGATCTCAGGAGATTTGTGGTTTTTATGTTTATTTGTTCAAGTTAGGAGTGGTGGTTAGTTTCTTAGTTTTAGTACTGTTTGTAGACTAGTTTTTAGATTTGATAAAGTGCGTGTTTTTCCACTTGTTGGACATTGAATGAGCTTCTTCCGTTCAGTGGTGCGCGGACTGTAGTGTGCGATCTCGGCTAGCAATCTGTTCAGGTGGTGCACCTGGAATATAAATGGGAGCCATTCCTCCATTAAAAGGAAAAAGGTGATTTCAAATCTTAAGGAGGAAAGGATTGACATTACTCTATTGCAAGACACATAGTTAACCGATAGGGAATGTCTGAAGTTACAGCAGGGGGCATACGATAGAGTATTCTTCTCCTCCTTCAATTCCAAAAGCAGAGGAGTGACCATACTGGTACGAAGGAACCTCCCATTTCAGGAGTTAGATCAAATCAAGGATGAACATGGATGGTTCATCATTCTCAAGGCTCTGGTACACGGAGAAGAGTATGGCATCCTGAAAGTTTACTGGCTCCTGGCGCATCCTCTCAAATTTTTAGTTAGCCTAGTCTCTAAATTAATGGCTTTTGAGGTGTTCTGTACAATTATAGGAGGAGACTTTAATTGTCTTGTGGACCCTGGGGTAGGCAGGAAGCCAAGGGGTCTGTCGGGTACACCTCTGCAGTCTAAACAGTTAGTGGACTTGTGTCAGGAGTTGGAGCTAGTGGATATGTTGAAGTGTCTCCACCCTAATGGGAGGGATTTTACCTTTTACTCCAACCCACACAAATGCCACACAAGAATTGATATATTCTTTGTTCAGTCAGTTTGTTTGGAGTTGGTGTTGACCTGTAGGATTAGGACATAACTATTTCGGACCATGCGGCAGTGTACATGGATGTTAAGACCAAGGATAGTGGAATAGATACATGGCACTGACGTATGGATCTGTTTCTGCTGAGGGATGGCAACTTTGTACAGTACATTACAAGGGAGTTCAGGGCTTTTTGGGGACATCAATTGGGGTATGGCCAGTTATCCATCGGTGCTCTGGGAGACCACCAAGGAGTATGTAAGGGGTCTGATTATTTCATACTCGACAATGAGAAGGAGGCAGAGAGAAGAGCAGCAGCGGATGCTTGAGGCCCAGCTGAAGGCAGCTGAGTCGGCATATTATAACAGACCATCCGTGGTTAAGTTACAATGGGGCACGGCTCTCCAGGCTGGTCTGGATTCAGTGCTCACACATACGGCGAAGAGAGGGGTCTCCTTTGCAAAGCAAAGGCTGTTTGAATATGGGGATAAACTGGGTAGATACTGGGTTTACCTGGCTAGGAAGAAAAGTGCTCTGCAGTCCATTATGTCTATTAGAGAGAGAACTGGCAACATCACTCGCGAGCTGAAAAAGATTAATCATAGAATCCCTAAAGTGCGGAAACAGGCCCTTCGGCCCAACAAGTCCACAACAACCCACCCAGACCCATTTCTACTACTACTCTACATTTGCCTCAAACTAACGCACCTAACCTACACATCCCTGAATACTATGGGCAATTTTACCTTGGCCAATTCACCTAATCTGCACATCTTTGGATTGTGGGAGGAAACCCACACAGACACAGGGAGAATGTGCAAACTCCACACAGACAGTTGCCCGAGCCAGGGATCGAAACTGGGTCCTTGGAACTGTGAGGCAGCAGTACTAACCACAGAGCCAATATGCCACCTACCAGATTTGCCAGAGCCACTATGCCAGATTTCGGGAAT
The DNA here is from genome assembly GCF_037043375.1 of Chiloscyllium plagiosum. Classification (NCBI taxonomy): domain Eukaryota; kingdom Metazoa; phylum Chordata; class Chondrichthyes; order Orectolobiformes; family Hemiscylliidae; genus Chiloscyllium; species Chiloscyllium plagiosum. Next base: position 56,299,569 of record NW_028270163.1, on the reverse strand, counting down.
TCTGTGTAGAGTTATACCAGTTGGAGGGCTGTGGGGATGGAGTAGCAAGAATGAAATTCTTTTTTGAAAATCTGGACCTCCCCAGTATAAATGCAGATCAGCCCTCCCTTTTAAATGCACCTCTGACGATACAAGAGGTGCAAGAGGCAGTAAGGCAGCTCCAAAGTGGCAAGATACCTCGTCCAGATAGGTTCCTGAGTGAGTTTTACAAGGAGTTTGTACACACATTAGCTGAACCACTTCTGGAGATGTATCGTCATTCGTATAGATAGAACTGCCTTCTGCTCTCTCTTAGGGAGGCCAATATCTCCCTTATTTTAAAGAGAGGGAAAGACACCGAGGATTGCGCATTGTACAGACCTACCTCCTTGTTGAATGTAGACTTCAACATTTTATCAAAGGTGTTGCCCATTATTGTAAAAGAGGACCAGACGGGGTTTATCAAGGACTGCAGCTCTTCCAATAATATCAGGAGGGTATTGAACATAGTGCAAGTATGTCAACGGAAATTGATTCCGGGCTTGGTGACCTCCCTGGATGCAGAAAAGGCTTTTGATCGGGTGGAATGGTCGTGTCTCTTTGCTAATCTAGATCGCTTTGGTCTGGGGGAGCCTTCGCCAGGTGGGTGGCAGTGTTATATAGACACCCCAAGACAGTGGTTATCACGAATGGTGTCAAATTGAGCAATTTCAGTGTGGGGTGAGGCAGCAGATAGGGATATCCCTTCTTACTGCTCTGTTTACCTTGGTAATCGAGCCATTGATGGAGGCCATCCAAAAGGACCCTGGAATAGTCGCACCAAAGGAATAGTCGCACACAAAATTACTTTTTATGCGGATGATGTCCTTCTGTTTTGGCTAACCGAGAAAAGTCCAGGCCCCTGATTAACACAACAGATTAAATTATTCAGCAGTTTTACGGGATACAGGATAAAGTTTGCAAAGTCAGAAGTCATGTCCATGGGGGATTGGTGGAAGTACTGAAGCTGGAGGATGGAATGCAGTTTCCTTATCGGTGGTCACAGAAAGGTTTTCTCTACCTGGGAACTTTTATTACCCCTACCTTCCGTCAGCTGTATAGAGCGAACTTTGTACAGTTGTTTGAGAAAATAAAGCAGGACTTGCAACATGGGAGGGGCTACCCATATCATGGTTCGGCCGTATAGACTTGATTAAAATGAACATTCTTCCTCGGTTATTATATCCTATGAGGATGCTGTCGTTGTTGTTCCCCAGATAGGTGCTGCATGTGGTTTACCAGTAGGCTTGGATCCTTTATGTGGTGCCATAGGCGCTCCCTAATTAAATTAAATTTACCAAGCTGCAGCTTTCGCAGGATCTGTGGGTAGGTGATGGACCTCCCAGATCTAGAGCTACCGAATAGGTGCCCTGCTCTTATATGTGGGGGACTGGGTGCTTAAGAACTCAAGTTCGATATGGCTGGATGTTTGAGACCTCAAGGCAAGGTGTCCCCTCATCAACTTATTGTTTACGGATAAGTGGCTGAGGGGATAAGAGATCTGTGGCTGAGCACTGTGAGAGCCCAATTATCTTAAATACTGTGAAAACATGAAAGATAATGCGGCAGGGTGAGGGCAATTTGCCTAAGACTTCACCATTCACCACATCAGTGGGAGCCCCAGGATTTAGACCGGAGTCAATGGACTCCGGCTTTAGAGCATGGGAGTGTAAGGGCATCTCCTATTTGGGAGATTTATTCGAGGGAGAGGTCTCGATGCCTTTCAATCAATCAATCAATTAAGTCAGAAACTCGGGATTTCTAATAGAAACCTTTTCCGTTATTTCCAGGTTAGGGATTATATACAGAAGACCACCACGCCCTTGGCTAAGCCCTACAAGTCAGATATATAAAAAAAAGTGCTCCAATGTGGAGGCACTCCCTCGGTTAGTACCAGAAACAATCTGCAGAGAGGGAGCACCTTGGGGGATATGGAGAGACTACATGGGATCTCGAATCAGGAGTTAGGCAAAGAAATCTCCTCAGAAACGTAGGAGGATATATGGGGGAACGTAAAGAAAATTTCAATATGTAATAAAGCAGAAGTTATGCAAATGAAGATCCTTCACAGACCCATATGGCACTAGAGAGGTTAGCAAAGTTTAAGAAAGGACTTCTCTATAATGTCCCAAATGTAAAATCAGCATACGCACCCTCACACATTGCTCTTGGTCCTGCTACAAGATTCACAGATATTGAGGTCCATTAGTGAACGAGCTGGAGAAGATCCTGGGAATTGAAGTTGAGAAGGATCCGGTATCCCTTCTTTGGGGGCTACCGGACCTGCCCTCTCTGGGTGAGCACAGGAAGAGGTTATTTAACATTCTTACACACTGTGCGAGTAAGAACATTCTAATGAACTGGATATCAGAAAAACCTCCAGGTCTTGCAGGATGGCGCAGACTTTTGATGGAGCATGTCCCCCAAGATTATTTGACGCATATGGTGCACCATGGACAGACCAATTTTATAAGACATGGCAGTCATTTCTAAATTAAATAGATATGGACCTATCGGCAATACTGATTAGGGCCTTTATATAGCTGCAAGGACAGTGTGTGGTGGTCCGGGGACCTCTGGGGAAGGAGACGTAGTAAATTCGGGTATAATAACTGTTGCTCCCGTGACAGGAGCTTCAGTGGAGGTGTGGCAAGTGGAGTAGAGTAAGTGTAATAGAATTTAATTTTACTGGATTGTAATTTAATTTAATACTATTTCATTTAATTTGAGGTCATTTTAACTTGGGTTAAGTTAAGTAAATATGAGACGATTGTATCTTGAATAGTAGGAGGTAGTTTATTGTTAACATTGCTGCAATATAATAATGTGGTATTATTTGTACTTTGCTGTTTTTTTCTATTTTAATAACAACTTTTTTTTGTAAAGAGTAAAAAGTTTTCAATAAATTAAGAAAGTGAGATCAGGCAAAAAAAGTTCTGTAAAGAGAATTGAGAGTTTTTAGAACTCTGTCCTCGAAAAGACATTGGGTATCAGTTTTCCTGAATATTTTTCAAGGCAAAGGTAATAAATTCTTGTTACGTAAGAGAGTGAAGGATACAAACTTAGTTCTAGAAGGTTGCATATTCCTGCATTGTTTTCATTTAACCAGTGCTGGTAGCATTTCCATGCAATGGGGGATAGGAGTCTAGTACAGCTGACTTTATATTCCTAACTCCATTTTAAAATAAAGATTTTCTGGATTGGTCATAAGCTGCACTTTGAATTTCTCTTCAGTTGGGCTCCTTTAGGCTGAGCCATTGATCTTCATTCTCTTGTGACTTTTGGGTTTTGTGGTCTCGGTGCAAATTAGATGTCCAACAGGCATTAGTCCCCTCAGGGATCGGTGATACCTCACTCATATCTTTGACTTGAACAATAACATAATCCAGGTGTCCGTGCTTTGATCTAGGATGTTCGTTTTCAGTTTGTCCTTCTGTCGAAAGATGCTGTAGGTTATAATGAAGCCACTGCTAAGCACACTGTCAGGATAGGGACATCATCTGAATCAGTTTTTCCCATCCAGTCTTTGCTGAATGGTTCCTTGCTGGGTGTCGGAATCCAAGCCAACCTGGCATTAAAGTCTCTCAAGGAAGATGATCTTTCCTTTTGGGATGGCATCAACTTCTACCAAGGTCAGAATGGAATGCTTTTTTAGTCTCTTCATGCTAGTCAAGGATTGGGTCATTAACACGAATGATGCATGTTGATTATGGCTGAGCTGGAGGTGGTGGTAAGAGCCTTAGGTTTATACAATTGGGGAGTTCTGACAGTGTGCCAAGAACATACTGTGCATAACAAAACCAACTCCATGCATATAGGAACAAGTCTGCCCTGCCTTTCCATTAGTGGTGTATGCCTCTTGTTCCTTCAGCTGCACATCCCCAGGAATGTACAGTTGTCACTGAGGGAAATGAGGCATTTGTGGTCTTCATAGCTTGCATGACCTGATTTGCAGCTCTTCTTTCTGGAAGTTTCAAAATGTAATGCTTACTTTCTTTGATGCTGAGGGTGATGCTCCCCAGCCACAATAAAGTGGGACAGCTTATTTTTGGGGCAAACGTTTTTCAGCTCAGCTATGGGTGCTGCTGTTAGACCTTTGGGCATCTGTTGCCTCTGACCAGGATTCACCGCCCTGTCCCTGTTGCCAGTTTTACATTGCTACAGGGCCTGTCAAAGAGAACCTGATAGAAGCCTGTGCAAGACTTTAATGTGGGAAACTTGTGGCACCGTCATTGTCTATAAACAATCTTCTTGGGTTAGTGGTCAGGTTTCTGTGATGTGTCAAGCCTTGATGTGCTATAGTCAATCAGGTCTTTCACCTGTTCTTCCATCAAGAATATTTTGGAGTGCAGTTTGAACTTTCCTGCCATTGGTGACCCTGGCAGGAGAATAAAGCTCGCAAATGCACCATTCCAAGAATTATTAGAACACACAAGCCTCTCCACTACAATCAACAGAAGGTGTAGTCACTATTATATTGTAGGAAACGGAAGCTAAACTTAATTTTAAATTCAAACTCGTGCTCCTTGCAATATATCATGATTCCTCCACAATAACAAACTGAGATGATGGTGATGGGGAAATTTAACCTCAGCCATCATTTATATCTAGTTATTCCAATATCCAAGATTATCTCTTGAATGCCATTTCCATTTAACCAGCTGTTAAAAATTTTATTTTCTGGATGCTTCAACACTGCATGATGAATAAAAAGTTTATTTCATCTAGGTGACCAACATAGGACTCTAAGCACAAGCACCAAGGCCAATGGGGAACCTCCTCACCATCAGGAATGGCAAAACAGTCAGAGCCAACATGAACCCAAAGGTAAGTAAATACAGTCACTTCTTCTATAAAGCGATGCTGTGTTCTTGTGCAACCCCTTGTTATAGAAAAATAGCGCTTTAGAAACAGCGCATAAAGTGTTGGCGATGTAATTGCATTACAGCCAACACACATTTAAAAAGTTTGCACTTTAGAAACAGCATCACCAGTTTGTCAATTGCGTTACAGTGAAGTTGCATTGACAAAACGCACATTATAGCAGAACGACCTGTAGTTCAATCTCTTCATTCTGTTGTGACCGTGAAACCATTTCTGGGTACCAAAGACACTTTTGTTTCCATCAAATAAAATGAGGAAAGGAATAACTTGCACTTCATTATAAAATACTATTTTTTTTTTTAAGAAAAGCCCTTTGTACTTCACAACCAATGAAGTACTTTTGAACTGGTCATTTGTATTATAGGAAACAGAGAGAATAATTTTTGGACAGCAAGCTCCAAGGAAAAGCAACATCATAAAATGGATAAACAGTATTGGTTGAGGGATGACAGTGGTCAAGAACGCCCTTGTCAGTTTAAATAGAAAACGTAATTTCATTGAGTGAGTGAGTGAGGAAACGCACTGTCATCTTCCAATTCTTATGGACAATGGACAGTTTCCAAACTGGGGCATATTGAAAATCTGCTCCCTTATATTTTCATCACCAATAAAAACTTACTGCATACAAAATAATGTAATTCAGAAGAGATTAGAATAAATTCTTATTTTCCTCAACCTAAAATAACTGATCTACTTGTAACTTTGGTTAAAACTTTGGAAAATAAAAAACTGAAATATGGAAAGCACAAACCAAACTTGAGGCCGAATATTTTTTCCTGAGAAATAAGTTATTTTCAAGGATACAAACAAAAACAAAACGAAGGTCAAAAGTCAGATCAGAGCCTGATTCTAGTTCCTGGGGTTAAAACGTCACTGGTGGCAGATCAGTGATGAGATGTTCATTTAGGAGAGTGCCTGAATTCTGAATAATGGATGGAAAGTGGTGGTACAGAAGAAGACAAAGAAAATTTAAAGGCTTTTTTTGAAAAAGCATTCATCAGTCACTAGTTCCAGCTTTGTAACTGATAAATGCCTGCTGCAGAGAGGACTATTTTGTTCGCCTCTTAAAGTGATTTTAAAGGCCTAATCATATCTGTTTGTCCTCTGTAGAACGCACTGATCCAGCATCAATTTCAGAGTGGAAGACAGATTCAAATCAGTCCAAGCCTCCTTGCCGAGAACCTACTGCAAACCACATGCCGGGACAACCCCCTGTTACTACAAGTGACCACACAAGGTATCATACTGCATGTTGAAAGTCAGAAAAATCAGAGTACGGTTTGAGTGTGGCACAAACCCTGTCCTAACGATGCTCACCATGGGGAATATTTGATATTGGCAAGATATCTAAAGCCTGCTTTCAGAGGCTAAACGAGAATACGACTAGTAGAAATCAAGAAACTGCTGTCTTGGTCATAGGATCTTATTAACACAGAAAATTGTTGTATAGCCAATCATACCTCTGTCAGTTCTTGGAAGAACTATTCAATTCATCACATTTAGCCCATAATCCTGCCAAAGGTTTTTCATGTTGTTGAACTTTTGCAAGTTACTGTTGAATCTGCTTCCACTGCCTTCTCAGGCAGCACATCTCAGATCACAATAGTTTGCTGACTGAAGGAAGGAAAAAAAAATCAGTAATTGATCTCATGGTCTCTCGAGTCTCCATTACCATTTGATTAAATGGAGGGTTAACTTGTGTCAACCCCACTTCCTTTTCTCCCCATCCCCACCCACTCCTGTTCCCTCAGTGCTCAAAAACCTATTAATCTCAGGTCTTGAACATTCACAGTAGTCTCAGGCTAAAGATTCTTAAGGGTCAACGTCCTGTGAAGATATGCCTTCTCTCAATCATAAATGATCGGTCACTCATCCCGAGGCAGTGACTCCTATTTCTTATCTAGCCAGCCAAGGAAAAGAGCATCTCAGCATCAATCCTCTAGATTACTCTCGATCATGTGCCAAAACGACTCATTACTGCATTGGTTCTTTTGTCCATTTTTTTTTAAACTTCTTGTTACTGACCTCGTTGCAAACAGAAACTTGCAAGCGTACTTGCCGTTTCAAAAACCCTCCAGACCAATCCCTTAATTACATTGCACAGGTCCAGAGGATCAAATTCCAATAACTGAGCAAATCAAAATTTCAAGCACTGTGATGATGCAGAGGCAAGCTGAGCCATTACTGCTCTGAGCTGATGCATGATCAAACAGTACTTCTTCTGTGGAGAGAGAGATTGACATTTTTAATTAGAGTACTTGAAGTTTCTGAGGCAAGCACATGCCTTCTAATATAATCGAGGTTGCAGATGAAGCAGTGATAGAGATTAAGGATACCAGGTATGCTGCTGTTTCACAAATACCTAATACAGACTGTGCTTAAATATTAACATTTATACAAGTAGTTAAAAGCAAACTATGCCCATTGTCAGATCCATTTAGCCCATTAGAAGAATTACTCCCCTCCATATCTCCCTTGTTCAGTCATTCTCTGACAGCTTTGCTGTTGCTTTCAAAGCTATTATCTTTGCTTAACTTTGCAATATGGAAAGAACCAGAAGGGGTTTTTGGTTCCGGTTTTGATCTGTTGTCAAAGATATTAGCATCAACTGCATTGATGGTTACAATGTTAAGTTCAACATTCTTAGAGTTAGGAAACAACATCTGTGGTAAAATGTGATAATGTGAGTGGCAAGAGAGGGCAGGATTTGGCAAATGTGTGATTCATTCTGCAAATGAATAGCACAATGTGACTTAGTATTAAGTTACATAAGGGAGGGGAGCCACTTTAGTGTGATATTGTCTATCACCCTGGGGGTTAAGATGGGACTTAGGGATCTGATTTTACTAGAATAGCCATACAAATACTGTAGCTACAAGTGGTAAGGAATCCTTCCTTGAAACTGCCCATCATCCACATGTATAAGTCGGGAGTGTGATGGAATACCCCCCACTTGCATGGATGACTGCAGCTCATACGATGCTCAAACAGCTAAACAGTATCTACCAGTAAAGTAGCTTTCTTAATTGGTGCCACATCCACAAACATATACTTCTGCAGTGCATCAAAGATCCTTAGATAGCACCTTGCAAACTTCCAACCACTGCCATCCAGAAGTACAAGGGCATCACTGTATGTGAGGGAGAAATGGGAGCAGGAATGAGTCTCATGTTTTACAATTATTATTTTTGTTTCTGTTGAGCAGTCAACAACCAGTGGTATCTGTAACTAAGAACAACCACTTCAGTGGAGCAGATATGAACACACCCTGCCCGCCCATTCCCCTTGATGTTCCAGTCTGGACAAAACAGCTGCCACATGAGGATGTCTTGGAGGAGCTGCTGATACATGGCATGATGGAAAAACCACAGGCAGTAGTGTTCAACGAGGATAAGGTTGAGAATTATGCCATTGGAGAATGGGGGGAGCGCCTGGTTCATGCATTCCTCATACACTGGAAGGAGAGTGACAGCCAGCACAAACCCAGGGACATTATGTGGGCAAACGAGAATGGGGAGAGCGGTCTGCCCTATGATTTCAAGGTCATATTCACCTCCATGAATGATGAGCAGGTGGAGACCTTCATTGAAGTTAAATCTACAATCAAAGCTGAGAAGAACTTTGTCCAACTCTCAGCTCAAGAAGTGGACTTGGCATTAAAGGTCAAAGATCGTTACCACTTGTACAGAGTGTACAAGGCAGGGGACTCTCAGAATGTTCAGCTGTGTCGAATTAAGAACTTGGCACAGTGTTTGCATGCCAAACAACTTGAATTGTTTCTGTTTGTGTAAATGCTATGCTATTTTTAGAGGTGATTAGTCAAGTTTATTGCTTTTATGCATTTTATGTAAATTAGCAATGTCAACAATTAGAAAACACTGTAGATGTTAGGAATATTCAGCAGCAGTGGAAATTGTAATATTTCAGGTGATGCTCTTCTTAGAATTTGAAGGTTACACCTAAATTGTTAGCTACTGAGTGTCTATCATTTTTTTATTTTTATTCATGAGCGGATAAGAAAGAGGTTGAAGTTTAAGATTGCACTAATGGGATAATTTGGGAAGTCCTTTTTGTACTTAATTTTTTATCAATGCTTTTATACATTTCCAAATGCATCCCCTAAGCAAATAATGCATAAAAGAGTATATGTTCACTATGAAAATCTTGTCTACTACATGATTGCAGAGAGGTGGAGGACAAAGTAATTTTAGAAAATAATCAAGAGACTAAACTGATTTTAGAACTTAAGCTTATTTTGATTTAATTTATTCTAAGTAAAAAGATTTAAATAATTCTGTATCTAAGAAAGGCTTGCAGAGAAGATGCTCTTTGCTTGATTCCTTCAAGGGCAGTTAAGATTGCCACATAGTGAAGATAGTGGAATCAGAAGGGTTCCAGAATGAGTAAAGGATAGTGGGTTCACCAATGGTGATTGGACAGCTCCAGGTTTACTCGTACAGATAAAGCACAATACATGAAAACTCCCATAAGGCAGCATCTGTGTAGAGCACAAATTAACATTTCAAAGCAGTGACCCTTTAATTCTAACAAAAGGTCACAGATCCAAAATGTTAATTTGGTTTCATTCCAGAGATGCCACCAGCCCACTGAGTATTTCCAGCACTTTGTACTTACTTCACTTTTACTGAGACCCAAATTCTAATTTTCAAACTACCCACATTCTCAAATTCAAAGATAGCTGCAGAGATAGAGGAAAATTTATATACATCCCGATTTCAACTCAGACTGTGAAAACTGGAATCCAGAACTAAAGATAGTGAGGAGATAATTCTGGAAGTGTTATAGAAATATTTGGGGATAAAAGGAATCACTAAAAGCAACAAATAAAAATTAGTGTTTCATATCTTTAATACAACTTGGATACAGTTTTTTTTAAACACAGACTGACAATATATAATTGGCAAATGAATCTTTCAGAATAAAGCAATGTACAGACTTCATGCTGAAGTATCAAAGAGCTTCTCAATCATATCTTCAACCTGTTCCACTCTGTATTTTATATATTTTTCAGTATTCTTGGTAAAGGGAACATTTGAATACCTGCAGAGTTAATGAACAATTAACAAGACAGCAATGATAAGTTTTGTAGAAGAACAAATGTGCCAAAGCTGTCCATCAGGCTTTTTTCTGAATGTAATATCATCATTTCAGAAGCATGAACTCATATTAGCATTCATCTCTCAAACACAAAGTATTCATTCTCTACTCAAAGCTATTCCCAAGCGGTTTACCCCAGAAGGGTATTTGTATACAGACTTTAGCTATGGACACAATTCCAGTGTTGAACACCATGGATATTGGATCATGCTAACAGTGGAATCCAGAAAATAAATGGCTTGCATCGATCTATCATTTTTCACAACCTCAGACACACATTCTGATTTTTATGAATGGATTATTTTTACCTCATCCTTACATGCAACAAACAATTCTTACCTCTGCCAAAAGTTCTTATAGACCCCAGTTACATTTTCCTTCTGTGCATGTCTGATTTTATCCCTTTGCTCTTTGTCTGGAATGGCCCAGGATTTTTGGATTTTGCACAGTTCTTCCAGCCCATCGTTAAATGCCTTCAAAACAGAAATCAGTTGTCTTTGAAATGAATTAATGCTTTCTCATAGCAAAGCAGCAGTCATAGAAAACTGAGTCCAAGCCTGTCCAGTGCTGAACCTGGACAGACGCATTCCTCAGCAGTTTTACAATCATCAAAACACATGTTCATCTCATTCAAGTAGTATGGTGTTCTCACTCGCTGCAACCACCTTGTCCCTCGTTTTAATACTTTTCAAGTTTATTCCCAAGATATTTGTGGTTTTAATATTAAGTGAGAGAGAGAGAAGTTTCCAGTTGCAATTAAGTAAGCATTTCATAAAACTGCTCAACTCCTGCCCATTCAGGCATTTTATCACCACTGTGATCCTGCAGTCAGTCCAGAAACAGACAGTGCAGCCTGCCCAGATGAACCACAGGGAGCACTGTCCTTTCAGTTGCAAACAATTCAGGTCAGGTATAAAAAGGTTTAAATTGCAAAGAGATAGTCAGTTCCAGCAGAATAACGTTGAGAAGAAATGGAAAACTATCTTGCTGCAATAATTTTACCTTTCCAGGACTATTTACATAAGGGAAAAGTGAGGCACTTCACAAAGGGGGTTAGGAAATGCCTGTAGGTGTGCAGAGATAGTCACATGCATTTAGGAAGAGATCATCACATTCGAGGTAATTCTTACATATCAATTGTCTCTTACCTTAAATCGGTCTTTAATTGCTTGTCTTTCCTTATCTTTTAACTGAAAAGAAAATAAAATGGATTACACCAATAACTCACCAGAGAGGTCCTGCTACCGCTAAAAAGAAATTGCTGATTACTATGACCTAATTGAGGCAAGATTCAAATTGATTACTTTGCCATACAGACCAGAAAAATCCCAGGTTTAACTTTTAAATTTACATGAAGTTAGTTATCTCAAAAGGTGACAGAGCCAAAGTGGGTAAATGAAGTTTGAATACAAATCAGCCACAATCTAAAAACAGTGAAACAAGATCGGGGCTAACTCTTGTGTTTATGTTCAGATGCAGCAAGGCCTCCCTCAGCTAAAAGATAAAGGTACAAACCAAAGGTCAGCCAAGGCTCCTACATGTGATTGTTACACAGTGATCCCAGTCAGTTTGCAGATGATTTGAAGATATGATCAGGTTTACTGGGCAGACTCACCAAGTGCCGTGTCTAAGTTACAGCCAAGTTAACAAGGTAGCAGACAGTGCTCACCACCCGTGGATCTGCTCCCCAGGGCAATCAGGAGGAAAGGGTATGTTTATGTTTTGGGGTGGAGTGAGTTGAGTTCCTGGAAGGACACTGCTGCGTATGGTTAACATAGAAACTGAGCCCAGCAAAGCTGCACAAGGCCACAGGAAGGACACAAATTTAACAAATATTAGGAACACTTACTTTTGTTGTTGACTGCAAGACAGGCATGTTAATCTCATTTACGGGTGATGTGACCTTTAACCAACTGTAAAAATAGGATTACATGTTAAGCAGATAGTTCCCTGCTATATAATTAGCACCATTCTCCCTCTATTTCATAAGGAAAAACAGGAAGTGAATGTTCCTAGCCATTCCCACACCACATTTCCACATTTCCACCATTGTTCCTGCAGATGCCAACACTTCAGGAACATGATTCTTACAGCACAAGCTCCTCCACATCAAGATCCATCTTTCAGAATCAACCACATTCATTCAAAAATCACAAAGGGCAGATTTCTTTTGAAAGGAGAAGAGTCAAACAAAAAGGTCCTTCTCTCAATTAACAGTTACATACTGACTATTATCAATATAGTTTTTAATTCCAGATTAACAATTTAAATTTTTCACAGGCCTGATTGATTTAGAATTCATATCTCTAGATTTTTAGTTCAAATCTCTGATATATTAAGTAATTTAATCACAACATTAAGTGGGGACAGAATCAAGCTTCATTGTGGTGTCTTCAGTCAAGTTACCCGTAGATGTGGAGAAAAAGGACAAGGTACAGAAGATTTGTTGGTGTCTACAGAACGGTGATTGTCTTCAGAGGGTTGGGAGGACAGAAGAGCACAAAGCACAAACTAAACCAAGATTACCTGCGCTGGTAAATTTGGAGCTGCTCATCAATGTGCGCCTTGTAAGTCTTGTCTGCATTCTTCTGTGTCACTGCTACAAGTTGGATTAATTCAGACCTGAACAAACATACCGAAAGTGAGGAATCTGGTTGACCTCAGCTTTTAACCAGTAACCAATTGCACCAATCTACAATTTTTGCTAGTTTCTTCAACTATATCCTTCTGGGGACTTAAAAAAGACACTTTCACAACATAGAAAAGTTATAAAATACAACAATATTGCCTCCAGGCATTTGAACACATCCAGTCTAATGCATTACAACCAAGACAATGGCCTATAGTCCAGAATGGAGGGCACAGACAGCTGTCAGTGCAGAACAGGATCATGGTTTAGCAGCAGCTCACAAACTGATTTTGGCTACGGCTTTGTAGGATGGTAAAAAGGGAAATATTTCAAAAGAAAAACATTCTACCAGTAGAGAAAGAGCAAAAATAGAACAAAGTTCTTGTTTTCTGTTTCACTTCTGCAGCTTTAAATTTGCCAGTCCGAGAACACCAGACATAATTATCACAAACTTACTTCTCCAAGGATTTCAGGATGTAATTAAAGTTATTGAGAAGGAAGACTGCACCCAAAGCAGTGTCCTCATAAACCTTAGCCTTGCTGTGCAGGTTCAGCTGCAGGTTGCCAAGTATTTTGCCTAGTGAGAGAGGGAAGTGTATTAAAATTGGAGTAAGAAGGTGCAGAAATAAATTTCTATTGAAAACAAATTATCTGCATATCCTCAGGAGATTGGTCTTTATTCTCTACTGCTTCCCACTGGTACTCTTTTTCATTTTCAGTTGGTGACTCACCGAGGCTCAGGGGGATGTCCTGGCAGGATTATCTAACAGTAGCGGCCAGTTCTCTCATCCCAGCTGGCCGTCAGCACACCAGTAGCCCACAAATTATTTATTTTTAATCCTGAGAACCAGAGATGGCTGTACAAGAAAGATCTCTGGGAGATGGAGCAATGGGGAGCAAGTTGTGTAGAGGCACAGATCAGATCTGGTAAGAATGCAAGAAACACAACTCAAGGGGCTGAATTACCTTCTGTTTCCACAATACCTTTTCCAATATGATTTAACAGAGATCAACAAACTTTGTCAATTAAATTCCAAAGTCAGGTTAATACAGAAGAGCGGTTTATTCACTGCAGCTCAAGTGGATCAAACACTTGCCTGAATCAGACAGGAGCTCAAATCTCCTACAGAAACCTGAACACAATCTTGATTGACACTTCCAGTGGAGTGCTGCACTGTAGGAAGGGGTTCTCCCTCAGATGAGAGAAAAGCTACATCTGCCCTTTCAAACAGAGATGAAACTTCATAGCACTATTCGAATCATCCATCAACCAATATGATAAAAAAAAAAGATTTTCTGGTCATTTTCAGATTTAGATTGAGAATTTATTGTGATACGTAGGTGAGTACAGGAATACAAGAGCACAGTGAAAAAATGTACAAAGTCACCATCTGCCAGTGCCATTTCAGTATACAAAAGACCGGATTACAAACAGAAGTAAAAGAAACAGCCAAAAGAAAGAGGAAACATCGAGATCACTCCCCTGCCTCCTTGCTGCCAGAAAACCAAAGCCACTAATCTTATCCCTCAGACTGCGAACACTGAGAAGCTCTGAGACCCTGCATGCTGCACAACTGTACACCCACCACCTCCCTCATCATTGTTATTTGTGGAAGTTTTCCGAATCTCCTCCATCACAATATTGGCTACACATTTTAAAAAAAACTTAACTGACTGCAGCAAGCTTTAGAACACCTTGGTGTTGTGCAATTTACTATTATTCCTTAGGAAAGACAATCTGTGGTCCTTACCCAGCCTGGGAGATAGTGGGGGCTGCAGATACTGGAGAATTCAGAATCAACAATGACTAAGATTGAACAACAGGTCAAGCAGAAGACGACAAAAAAAAACCAAGACAGTCCCAACCCACACTGCAGCAGAGGCAAGGTATGACATGAAGCTGCTGAGAATTCAGCACTAATTGAAAGTTAAAAGGCACTAGCATCCCACACACTCATGCTAAAATACCCCTTGAATCTTTTACTGGAGACTTGCAACCTAAATTTTAAATTATAAACGTGATTCATACACTGAGTCATGCAAATAATGTGGGAAGTGGAAATATCATGGTTCCATACTAAAGCACCTCCCCAAAAAAAAAACTTAACTGGAGGTTTCAAAATTTGGGCAGAATACAACAAATCAACAAGACCAGGAAATAAACTTCATACAGGATATGTAAATAGCTTCTTAATACCTCAACATTAACTCAAAAACTTAATCAGCAATTAAAAGTATACAAATAGGTTGCCTATGATTAGGTGGGGGAAAACAAGTTTCCATTATTTGTATAATCAAAACCCTAGGTGCACACAATGAGAAACATACAGCATATCTGATACCAAACTTGAAGCAGCTTTTTTAACAATTCATTCATGGGATATGAGCACCTTTCTCATCAACCACATTGATATGGATCTGAAATCGCATGTAGGCCAGACTGGGTAAGGGATAATAACTTGTGGCGCTGGGTAAAGCCACAGATCAGGCAGCACCTGAGAAGCAGAGGAGTTGGTGTGTCACGAGTCCTGATGAAGGGTTAAGCCCGAAATGTTGACTCTCTTACTCCTCAGATGCTGCCCGATTTGCTGCACTTTTTCCAGTGCCACACATAATCAACTCCGACTTCTCCAGCATCTGCAGTCCCCCCCACTATCTTCCAGGCTGGGTAAGAACCACAGATTGGATTTCCTAAGGAACATTAGTGAGCGAGATTGGTTTCTACAGCAATCAACAATAGACTTGTGGACCCATTACGGAGACTGATTTTAAATTCAGGGTTATTTTATCTTAATTACTTAAAAATTTAAATTCTATTAGATGTCATGAAATAAAAATTATTCCATTTCCAAAACATGCAAAACTGCGCATGAAAAGTGATCATAATACAGACAATGATTTTACACGAAACGGTTTCTTCGCACAAAAGATAAACTCTCAGTCTCATGCCTAGATATTTTCCAGTGATAACAGCTAACAGACAAAATGCGTTCATGTGAAATTCCTTTACGGCATTAAATTGCTTTGTTCAATGCTGTGGTTCTGTTCGCCGAGCTGGAAATTTTTGTTGCAAACGTTTCGTCCCCTGTCTAGGTGACATCCTCAGTGCTTGGGAGCCTCCTGTGAAGCGCTTCTGTGGTGTTTCCTCCGGCATTTATAGTGGCCTGTCCCTGCCGCTTCCAGTTGTCAGTTTCAGCTGTCCGCTGTAGTGGCCGGTATATTGGGTCCAGGTCGATGTGTTTGTTGATGGAGTTTGTTGATGAGTGCCATGCTTCTAGGAATTCCCTGGCTGTTCTTTGTTTGGCTTGCCCTACAATGGTAGTGTTGTTCCAGTCGAATTCATGTTGCTTGTCGTCTGTGTGTGTGGCTACTAAGGATAGCTGGTCGTGGCGTTTCGTGGCTAGTTGATGTTCATGGATGCGGATCGTTAGCTGTCTTCCTGTTTGTCCTATATAGTGTTTTGTGCAGTCCTTGCATGGGATTTTGTACACTACATTAGTTTTGCTCATGTTGGGTATTGGGTCCTTCGTTCTGGTGAGTTGTTGTCTGAGGGTGGCTGTTAGTTTGTGTGCTGATATGAGTCCTAGTGGTCGCAGTAGTCTGGCTGTCAGTTCTGAAATGCTCCTGATGTATGGTAGTGCGGCTAGTCCTTTGGGCTGCGGCATGTCCTCATTCCGTTGTCTTTCTCTTAGGCATCTGTTGATGAAATTGCACAGGTATCCGTTTTTGGCGAATACCTTGTACAGGTGTTCCTCTTCCTCTTTTTGCAGTTCGGTGTTCTCTGTACCATCACGTCTAGGAATGGGAGTTGGTTATCCACACAGTTGGTCATCCTCCTTTGTGGAGAATTCACCACAAAGGTATACAGGAAAGCCACACACACAGACCAAGTCCTGAACTATGAAAGTAACCACCCCAACACACACAAACGAAGTTGCATCAAGACACTATTCAAAAGGGCCACAACACACTGCAGCACACCAGAACTGCAAAAAGAGGAAGAGGAACACCTGTACAAGGTATTTGCCAAAAACGGATACCCGTGCAATTTCATCAACAGATGCCTAAGAGAAAGACAACGGAATGAGGACATGCCGCAACCCAAAGGACTAGCCACACTACCATACATCAGGAGCATTTCAGAACTGACAGCCAGACTACTGCGACCACTAGAAATTATAACAGCACACAAACCAACAGCCACTCTCGGACAACAACTTACTAGAACGAAGGACCCGATACCCAGCATGAGCAAAACTAATGTAGTGTACAAAATCCCATGCAAGGACTGCACAAAACACTATTTAGGACAAACAGGAAGACAGCTAACGATCCGCATCCATGAACATCAACTAGCCACGAAACGCCACGACCAGCTATCCTTAGTAGCCACACACGCAGACGACAAGCAACATGAATTCGACTGGGACAACACTACCATTGTAGGGCAAGCCCAACAGAAAACAGCCAGGGAATTCCTAGAAGCATGGCACTAATCCACAAACTCCATCAACAAACACATCGACCTGGACCCAATATACCGGCCACTACAGCGGACAGCTGAAACTGACAACCGGAAGCGGCAGGGACAGGCCACTATAAATGCCGGAGGAAACACCACAGAAGCGCTTCACAGGAGGCTACCAAGCACTGAGGATGTCATCTAGACAGGGGACGAAACGTTTGCAACAAAAATTTCCAGCTCGGCGAACAGAACCACAACAACGAGCACCCGAGCTATAAATCTTCACCCAAACTTTGCTTTGTTCAAGGTAAATTTATGGAACAATGTTTTCCAAAAGTAGGTGTATCAACGATATTATGAGCAACACATGATTCTGCCTTTGTTTCTACAAGTTAGGTTGACAGGCATAAGTTAACAGGAACTTTCAGGCCACAAGTCAAAAGTACCAGATAATAAATTGTTGGAGCTACTGCATTTTTATAAAAGATTTATTCATTTCCATTATCAGATGGCACACACATTATATGTACACACCCTCATCCACAAAAACAAACTCTTCCACACCTCTCTCTAATCAGATCATCAATTTATGGGTCCCAAATTTCTGGTAAAATGTAAAAATTGATCAGGCAATTTAAATCTTTCAAACACTTAAGCAAAAGGCAGAGAAACCTCACTGTAAAACCGATACTTACAGATGTAGTTGCTGAGAAGCCGCCTACTGAACTCAAAGTTGTAGGTGCTGGTAGAGGAACCAGTTTCTGCAAGTCAACCATTTCCAGTTTTAGTGATAAAATCAAAATACATTCTGATAGCATATTTTGTTTAGATGATGATTTAAAACATAATTAATGAAATCTTCTCTTAAAGTAATTCCTCCATTCTCATCCTGCCGCCACCCAAAAATAAAACCCAACACACACATGCAATTTTCTAGACAAGATCACACAGGGACATACTGCACCCAACTTACAAGATCCTAGAATCCCTACAGTGCGGAAACAGGCCCTTTGGCCCAACAAGTCCACACCAACCCTCCAAAGAGCATCCCACCCTTTCCCAACCCTATTACTCTACATTTTACACCTGACTAATGCACCTAATTAACACACCCCGAACACCATGGACAATTTAGGATGGCCAATTCACCTAACCTGCACATCTTTGGAACATGGGAGGAAACTGGAGCAGACACGGAGAGAATATGCAAACTCCAAACAGTCGCCCAAGGCGGGAATCAAACCCAGGTCCCTGGCACTGTGAGGCAGCAGTGCTAACCACTGAGCCACCATGCCGCCCCACTGTAACACTTCTGCAACATTTTTTGATAAAGACTACTTGCTGACGTGGAACAATAGCCCAGCTAAAGGAAGAGTCCCCTCCATCCTGTTTAACTCCCTGATGACACAATAAGTCCCCACCCAAAGCTGTGTTCAGGGTTCCAAATTTTAAAAACCCACTCTGCAAATCTGTGACCAGTTAGGAGCAGCATAACAATTTCAAGAGGAAGAGATAGGAGAATTCAGGAAAAGTATTAAAAACAGCAATCCACAATACAAGGAAATGTGTGTTCACTTCACATTCCCCATGCGGAACTGGACCCCTTTGGGACAGAGTTCTATGGGTGGTATTGATTCGCTGACATCGTTCACAAGTGGTTGAGGGGCAGATATATCCAACCCTGGTTGCGGCCGCGCAGCCAATGACCCTTCTAGGAAACATTTAACTATCAATCTTGCTTTACCTTCCCTTATACTAGTGCCTGTCACAGCACAGTGTGGAATCAAACCTGGGATCCTCCTGACTGTAAGGGCCATGTTACACTTTATAGATGCCAATAGCCTTCTGGAAACACTGTCCCCAGTAACAGCATAAAAAGAGGCAAGCAGTTACCCAATGTGGGAACAAGTGCCCTAATTTTCAGAAATGTATGCATTAAATCTTCCTCAAACCTTGAGCCATTTGCCACCACAACCATCTTTACATGGGTGGTAAATTAGAGAGAACAAGCTGCTTAACAAATGAGGCAATGGACATAGTTTAAAACAACATTGATTCCAATAAAATTTAAACTGATGGGAAATGTCAGACATGGACAGATTGGAATTCCATCAACTCACCTCTGGGATCTAAAGGAATATTGTAAGTGTCCCCCAGAACTACAGGTGACAGCACAGCGAAGAGAAGTGTAAAAGTGAAAGGATTAAAACTTCATTAGTTCAGAGAGAGTAAAGTTAAGCAAGACAGGGAGATCAAGCAGAGAGTACCAGCAGGGTGGTAAACAGGTAGAATAGCGTGGTTGGGGAACAGATACAAGCAGGAGGGGAGGTGTCAGGAACAAACCAATACTTGAATTTAAAAAGCAACAAAAGCTGAAAGGCAACAAAAATGTTTAATTTTAAACTGGGTTCTAAAATAAATACATGACAAATAATTCAATACGCTAGTAAGATTAGCAACAAAAAACAGAATTTTACAAACCCAACTTTTAAGCCATTTGGAGAGGGTAGGATTTTAATCTTTACAATGATTTTAATTTCACTCGAAATACAGCTCTTAAAAATCTGAAATTCATCAGCATCAGCTACTTTTTTAGACAAGAACTGTCCAGTTACTGACTGGAAAGCAGAGACAATGAGAGAATCACTCTGCCTTTTCCCAGGTCAGTAGTGCAGCTTGGGAAGCAACAGTCACCAAATGGGTGACTGGATGATGCTCCTTTAGACCAAAGTCATTCATTTGAATGTACACGGTGGAATATGACGCAGGGAAAAAATAGCAACACCCCCTAGCATTTCCTCCAACCTCCTCACCACACCCCCACCCCACAAAAAACTTTAAACACACTCACCCTGTGATGCTAACATGGCACTTGCTGTTTCCTGAAAATCCAGCAGCTGTTGAAGGAATAATATCGCCTGCAGGAGAAATCAGTGGCTGTTAGTGCCTCACAACAGTGCTCAGCAAACACAGAATGACTTCACTTTCCTTCCATCTACTCCCCTGAAGATGGCTTCCCAATGGGCTTTGGTTCCATGGGCTCAAGCTTCCTTTTAGCGTCTGGCTGCCATGATTATTCAGGTAAGGGCAAGGTATCTCAACTTGATCCACCTACTTATGCCAGGAGGCATATAGATGTTGATCACAGCAGAAATCCAAGGGGGTTTTGTATCACTATCACTGGATAATTCTTTTTTCCAAGTGCAGCACCTCCTAAGAAGGAATGAACCCAGCACAGAACAACAACTTGGCTGAACAGTATGCTGAATTCGTGTCATTAACAGCTGAACAATTGGCAAGTGTTCTATCATATCTACTTATCAAAATCACAAATTTTAGATGTTCACCAACACCAAGAATAGCATACATAATAAAGACAATATAAAAACTTTTAATGCCATACCAACGTACATTACTGGTCAGTTCATGGACAGTTCCATCTTTGGGCATATTATACTCTTTATCTGGATCATTCTGAAGAATGAGGAGAAATGAAAATACATCACTGCTTACAACCACTAGATTTTCACAGAATGATGCAGTTTAAGGTTTGATCTTTAAACAAAAAGACAATTTTTTTTGACCTGAGGCAGAAATGTTTTTAAGCCAGAAACAAAAGATGATAAAATACAGCAAGAGATTAAGATACAAACTGCTTTTAAAAAGGTGATTGATTTCAAATGGCTGTGTGGTAATTGTACAAATAATTGTACAAGCCCAGTCTCCACAAGAATGTCATTAGCTCCTAAATGTCTTGCTTTTAGACCCGTATGTCAATTCCATTGTCAGGAAACCCACCTGGGGTCTCTTACACAACCTAGAAACAGTTAGCATTTATGATGCCACCATCCCACTGGTTAGAGATATGAAGAAATAGGCAGTCAAGAAAAGCTGATAGCATGACACAATGAGAATACATTAATAAAGAATTTCAGCAATTGTTAGCTGCGGATTGACAGTCTAGAAGTTACTAACAATTAACAGATTGTAAAACATTGCTGAACTTATAGAAGAGAATGAAACTTCACTGATTCATCACCTACCTTAATACTATCTGCAAACTCTTCCAAAGCTTTTGCTCCTGTGGTTTCCATGGAGGTAATGAGAACTGGTAGCTTATTCTTGGTGCTGGCCGCTGTACCCTGTGTGACACAATTATTGCTAAAAATATCTGCAGAAGCACATTTGTATGTAAAAGGTTTCAGCCTCAATTCTGACCCTTCCAAAAATTGAAGAATAAATGTAATTCTGAGTGGCATTGTCTAAGCTGATCAACTTTACTGGTTGGAAGCTGGTTGTTGGGCATAAGGTGACATCCAGTTGGACAGTATTTACTGTCAAATGGCACTGGCTGTCCAATCTCTATCAGAAGTGTGGGATCATTACTTCTGCATGGAAAAGTAAGGAAAAAAAAGGAGAATTCAGGAGAGGTTACCAAAGCCTCCAGAACACAAAATAGGACAGAGTGTTTAAAAAGGATTAGAAATCAAACTTAAGCACACCAGATAGAGGGATAACAATGAGAAGAGGAACTGAAGCTATGTATCTGAATGCATACATTATACGAAATAAGGTAAATTAGCTTGTGGCGCAGATCAAAATTGGGAGGTATGACATGGTGGGTATCACAAAGACATAGTTGCAAGGGGATCAGGATTGGAAGCTAAGTATCCAAGGATATACATCCTATCGAAAAGATAGGCAGGTGAGCAGAAGGGGTGGGGTTGCCTGGTTAGTAAATGAAATTAAACCAATAGCAAAAAAAAAAACGATGTTTGGTCAAATGATATAGAATCGGTGTGGCTAGAGTTGAGGAGTCACAGAGGTGAATAAACCATAATGGGAGTTAGCTGCAGGCCTCTAAACAAGGGCACAAGGTACACCAGGAGAAAGAAAGATAAGATTACAGCCATCATGGGGAATTTGATATGCAGGTGGATTGGGAAAAATCAGGTTGTTAGTGGATCACAAGAAAAGGAATTTGTGGAACGTCTACAACATGGCTTTTTAGAACAACTTGTGGTGGAACCCACTTCTGGATTTAGTGTTGTGCAATGAGGGAGACTTGATCAGGGAGCTGAACGTGAAGGAACCCTTAGGAGTGACCATAACATTCATTTGCAATTTAAGGGGGAGAAGCTGGAATCAGATGTAACAGTATTACAGTTGAATAAAGGCAACTACAGAGGCATGAGGGAGGAACTGACCAGAATTGACTGGGAGAGTAGCCGAGCAGGAAAGACAGTGAAACAGAAATGGCAAGAGTTTCTGGAAGTAATTCAAGACACACAGCAAAAATTCATCTCCATGAAAGATGAGCATACTAAAGGGTGGATGAGACAACTAAGGCTGACAAGGGAAGTCAGGGAAAGCATAAAAACAAAAGAGAAAGCATATAATACGGCAAAGGGTAGTGGGAAGACTACAAAGATCAACAGAGGACAACTAAAAAAGAAATAAAGAGGGAGAAGATTAAATAGCCAGTAATATAAAAAAAGATTGCAAGAGTTACTTGAGATATATAAAAAGCAAAAGAGGGAAAAGTGGGCATTGGGCTGCTGGAAAATGATGCTGGAGAAATAGTAGTTGGGAACAAAGAAACTCAGGAGGAGCTGAACAATTACTTACTTGGAAAGACAAGTTACATTCCACAAATTCAAGACAGTTGGCGGGGGCAGAGCTGAGTGTATTGGCTATCACCAAGGAGAAGGTGCTAGAAAAACTGAATGGCCCGGAGGTGGATAAATCACTTGGACCAGATGGACTACACCCCAGAGTTCTAAGGGAAATAGCTGAAGAGATAGTGGAGGCATTAATGGTGATCTTTCAGGAATCACTGAAAGATTACTAAGTCAGGGAAGGTCCTATAGGACTGGAAAATCACCATCCTTATTTAAGAATGGAGTAAGGCAAAAGATGGGAAATTACAGGCCGATTAGCCTGACCTCAGTCACTGGTGAGATTTGAGTCTGTTGCAAAGGATGAGATTTCTGAATACTTGGAAGTGTATGGTAAAATAGGGCAACATCAGCATGGTTTCATCAAGGGGAGATCATGCCTGACAAATCTGCTAGAATTCTTTGAGGAAGTAACAAGCAGGTTAGACCAAGGAGAGCAAATGGATGTTAACTACCTGTACTTCAAGAAGGACTTTGACAAGGTGCTGCATATGAGGCTGCTGAGTAAGATAATGGCCCATGGTGTCAGAGGCAAGGTGCTAGCATGGATAGAAGCTTGGCTGTCTGGCAGAAAACAGAATGGGAATGAAAGGGTCCTTCTCAGGATGGCAGCCAGTGACAAGCAGTGTTCCGCAAGGCTCAGTGTTGGGACCACAACTTTTCACTTTATACAATCACGATCTGGATAAAGGAACGGAAGGCATTCTGGCCAGGTTTGCAGATGGTACAAAGATCGGTGAAACAACAGGTAGTATTGAGGAGATGAGCTGAGTGGGCAAAGAAGAGGTAGATGGAATTCAATGTGGGAAAGAGAGAGGTCATGCACTTTAGTAGGAAGAATAGAGGCATACACTATTTTCTAAATGGGGAAAAAATTCAGAAATCTGAACTGCAAAGAGACTTGGGAATCCTAATCCAGAATTCTCTTAAGGTAAACTTGCAAGTCGAGTCAGTAGTTAGGAAGGCAAATACAATGTTGGCATTTATTTTGAGATAACTTGAATATAGAAGCAGGAATGTACTTATGAAGCTTTAAAAGATCTGGTCAGGCCATAATTAGAACATTCTGAGCAATTTTGGGCCCCATACCTCAGGAAGGATGTACTGATCCTGGAACGTGTTCAGAAGAGGTTCATGAGAATGATCCCAGGAATGAAAAGCTTATCATACGAGGAATGTTTGAGGACTCTGGGTCTAGAGTTGGAGTTTAGAAGGATGAGGGGGGATCTAATTGAAACATACAGAATGTTGGATGACCTGGACACAGAGCACGCACTGGGAAGAGGTTTCCATTAACAGGAGAGATTAGGACCTGAGGGAATAGCCTTAGAGTAAAGGGAAGACCCTTTAGAACAGAGATGAGGAGAAACTTCTTCAGCCAGAGGTGTGGTGAATCCATGGAATTCATTGTCACAGAAGGCTGTGGAGGCCAGGTCTTTGAGAATATTTAAGACAGAGATAGATAGGTTCTTGATTGTTAGCTTACTGCTGGCTGCTCTTTTTCCAAGTCCCATTCCACCTGCAGCCAAGTGGCAAGGGTAAGGCCCAAACCATGGCTCCTCTGGTTTTTCCCCCTGTCCACCAGGAATCTAGATAACCTCGATGCTCCATTGGACAGTATGTGCAAATGTCCACCCTGTCTCACAGGCACCCAATTCCATACGATAGTTTAACGCCTCCATCCTCACACATCTGAGCCTTTTGACAAGATTGCTGTACTTACCTGCAAAACCTGATCAAACTCCTGCTTCATCTGTTTGAGGTGCTTAAGGATAGGGAATATGGTTAAGACAGCAGAATAATCATGTCGCATAATAGCACGGCGTGCTGTGGAGACAATATTCTCTCCCTCTACCATAAGGCCATCCAGGGCTTCCTGTAACAGGAAGAGATAGACACACAGATGATAGGCTCCTGTATTCAAAAAGAAAATGGTCATCCTTCATAATCACAGGCAGATGCTGTTACTTTGGAAAAAAATTGTTTACAGGACAGCCACATCCTTTTGTAATAGAAGAAAGTAACATCATCCAAGAGTTAAAACCGAAAGAACTGCAGATGCTGTGAATCAGAAACAAAAACAGAAGTGGCTGGAAGAGCTCAGCAGGTCTGGGCAGCATCTGTACATAGAAATCAGAGTTAACTTTTTGGGTCACGTGACCCTTCATCAGCAATTTCTGTATTGGTCTCAGACACACTCAGCCATGGATCAGTGCCAGAAAATTACTAGCTCAAGTCCCAGTCCAGAAACTGTAGTGCACTATGGAGGGAGTGCTGTGTCTCAGATGACATGTTAAATCACAGACTTCTGCCCTCTCAGGAGGAGATCAAGGATCTCATTTTGCTATTTCTCAGAAAAGCAGAAGATTTTGCCCTTGTGTCTTACAACAACAGCTGTCTATTAATAAGTATCCCTAAAACAGAAAGTGTTCATGATCATTTGCTGTGAGTGTCAACTTTCTGTTCATCATGTAAAAAGTTAAAGAGAGGTTTAAAAACAAAAATGTGTGGGGAGGTGGCCCCACTAATGGTTTGGGGATGATTAGTTCAGTTGTGTTCTGTGTAATCATGGATATGCAGCTGCAATGCACGAAATGTAAAGAAGTCAGTTAAACCACACCCAGATGTAACACACACAATCCCCTCACCCAACAGTTAGCTGCTGGCACCATGTGGGACACTAGATGCATTCACACAAACCCCATGTCACATCAAAACTCACCAACTCAGAGGCTTCAATCAATAAAATACTTCAGTTTTTACAAGTGAAGTTAAAGCAAATTGTCAAACTCCAAGGGAACAACAGATTCTGCCAGTTTACCAGAATTTAACAAAAACAAAACAATTGAACATAGAAAAAGTATTAATCAGCATTAACAACATAATAGAATCCCACCTGTATTAATGAGTCAAATGTTTTCTTCTGGTGATGCTCAGGAATGATGCCCGTCAATAACTGGTACTCTATTTGGGCCAGTTTTACAAAGGCACTGATGCAGTGAATGTAAGAGTCAATCTCACTGTCCAACATGTCCTCCTTCCCTGAGAAAATAGGGCAAAGTAAGATTCCAGGAAGACAGAATGCAGAGTTATTCCCATTGCAAATTTGACATTCAGCCCATTGAATTTACTCTTCCCATGTTGCTCACTATTCCTTTAGCCAGAGCTGGATGGTAGTGGCAGTACTGGAAGACAATCTGCTGGTGGACTGTTTTCCTGAGGAAGGGAACAGATTGAAAACTTCAAGATAAAATGTTCAGTGTGCTCTCCCACATTGGAATACCATAGATTTGAGAAAGGGAAACTGGAACCAGGAAGTAGGGAAAGCTAGAGTTGGGAATGCTGGCTGAAATGCTAATTGCTAATACCCAATGAGCATAGCAGTAAAACATTAGAGAGCTTGAATCTACAAAGAGATTTGTCACTTTTCAAATGGAACTTATATATGCATTTGCTGGTCACGTTCAGAAAAAATTACAATTCAAATGAATGCCAAACTTTAAAGACAAACATACTGTGATGTCAAAACCCGACAAGACAATAAAGGTTTCAGTGACAAGTCACACATTACGAAAGAACAAAATTTGAAATCTGAAAACAAAAATCAACTGCAGCATTGAAAAAAAAACGGAATTCATTTATGTTCCCCATTCCCAATCTCCTTTGGCACTTGCATTTCATCAATTTGGCAATGACACCTTAAGTAATTCAGACCACACACGCTTAGACAATTCAGTTCTGGTATTCACGAGCTGTTTGTATGCTTTTGTCAAAGCCAAAAGCATTTGCGATAGCGTTTAGGATGAGAGACTCCCCACATACATTAATGAGAATGCATCATTAGAAAATGGCATCCAATTTCCCCACTGAAATTCCAACTGGTTCAGAAGCAAAATTCCATTGAATTTAGTTCTCAGTGAAGGCCTTGATTTGTGTGTCATCCATTTTTAGAGAACAAATTCTATAGGGAGAGAGGTCCCAAGAACTCCAGGATACACACTCACATTATAGCGTGAACTGTGAGAGACTACCATTCCAGCCTGCCACCCAATTCTGATTATCCTGTTCAGTCAAGGGCAAAATATAGTTTAGACAGTGATTGATGTTGAAAGGGTGGGATATAGATTACTCTGAAATTATAAAAATCATAGTAAGCTTAATGATCTGTGTAGGTATGTAAT
Organism: Chiloscyllium plagiosum; assembly: GCF_037043375.1. Lineage (NCBI taxonomy): Eukaryota > Metazoa > Chordata > Chondrichthyes > Orectolobiformes > Hemiscylliidae > Chiloscyllium > Chiloscyllium plagiosum. The sequence continues at coordinate 56,272,596 of NW_028270163.1, read as the reverse complement.
AGGGTTAATACTAAGGCGTCTTTTCCGAGGATGGGAGATTTCAAGACCAAGAAACATATTTTTAAAGGTGAGAAGGAAGAGATTTAAAAAAAGATATGAGGGGCAAACTTTTTTTACACAGAGGATGGTTCACATGTGGAATCACCTTGCTGAGGAAGAAGTGGTGGATGTGGGCATGGTTACAATGTTTAAAAGACACTAGATAAGTACATGGATAGGAAAGGTTTGGAGGGATATGGGTCAGCAGGAGGCAAGTGGGACTAGTTCACTTTGGGACTATGTTCAGCATGGACTGGTTGGACCAAAGGGTCTGTTTCCATGCTGTATGACTCTATATTCCTACCGCTCTTTCTCATTAGACTCATATTTACAACACAGAAGGCCACAATTTGGCCTGGCATGTCTATGCAGATCAACAAAGATTTACCTACACTAATTCCATTTTCCAGTTCTCGGTCCATTACTCTAGAAGTCATGGCAATGTGAGTGACTGTCTAAACACTGCCTAAAATGTTAAGTTTATTATTCAATTGCCTTATCAGACTCTCTAGTGAAACAATTCCTCCTCTGAGCCCACTATCTCTTAACCTGAACTTGTGGAAAAAGTGTGCATCCTAACAATGCCCCTTAATTTTACACAGCTTATCTGGATCCCATTCTTAACCATCACTGCTCCACAACCCTGGCTTAATCAGACTTAATGCATAGCTCAGAGTCTGCAGCACAGCTCAGAGCCTTTCCTAATATCTTTTATGACCTCTCTGCACTTATATACTCCTCTAGGGACTCTGCCATATTCTCTCAAGCAGGACAATAACAGGAGAATTGAGAAATAATCTGAACAATTAAATACTAATACTGGTAGCTAAATAAAAGGCCAAAAACAGATCTTTAAACACCACCTGCAGCAGCTTTTCCCCAAGGTCCATTAACCTACAGCTAAAGTAGAAAGAACACAGCACTGAACACCACTCAACCATCCCTAACAGTAACATGTAAAATCTTAGGTACAGTGGAGGAAGATCAGGAAGGCAGGTGAGAAAGAAAAATGAGACAACAGTCGCCTTTGCAGTTTAAACCTCTGCGTAATTGATACCAGCACTACAATAGTACAAGTAATGACACTGCCTAGACCTATAGAACACCATCGGTTATACTAACAGTCATTCTTAGATACAGTCACTGTGCTTTGTTTTAGTTACTTTTTAGTTCCGAAACAGCATTATCCGAAAATACTGACGACATGATGAGTAACTGCTGAGAAATCAGTTCAATGTAACAGCCAGTGAATATCCCATCTCTGTCATAACCCGAAAGTTTGCAATTTAATGCAAGTGAGAACCTGTTGAAGAAATCCAATTACTGTTTCTCCAGCACAGGGAAACATCATCAAGCCTCAACCCATCCCCCATACACACATTACTGAAATCACATCTTGCAACACCAAGGCAATCAATGATGCAGTATTAGGAGAGTACTAGACTTAATACAGCTGCTAGAGAGTGACATCAAAATGCTTCGCACCATTGACGTGGAAGGAGACCTGAACCTCTCGCTGGCTCATTGTATGAAGTGTACCCATCCAAGACAGATTTGGTGGCGATGGGCTAAAAGGGCAGGACGTAATCACACTCCTTGCCCATTGTCAAATGCACTATTTAGTCTGCTGAATAAAGCATATTTGAAGAGAGTCTGAAACCTCTTCACTCACCACTCAGAGCAGGAAGAGAGGGTAGAGTTGAGCAGCCATGAAGAGAAGTAGAGATGATGAGGGAGAAGACAAGACTTGAAAAAGGTATGTATGACTGGTAAATTACTCAGCAATTAAAACTGAGTGATTTTCATGCCAGAAATTGTAACGTTGTTAAAAGTTCAACAAAAAAAAAGTCAAAGGAGGTTTGCTTTTTTTCTCGTTCTTAAAGAAATATGCAACTTACCCACAGCAGGCCCATGCTTCTCATTCAGCGTATCTGAGAGATGTTTACCTCGCAACTCGTGATCATGACCTGGTCAGATGTCAATTAGCAGAAACAGAAGCAGTTGATCTAAAGCTGCTGAAAGGACGGACTATGGGCATATATGGAAACTCGGAGAAAGGAAAACCCTCTATTGCACTGACAGACTTTAGAAAGGAGTATAATCTAAACAAACCAATTCTTTAATCTTAAATAGTCAGAATGAAGCAGTTTTAATTTTCAAATCATATATAAAAATTCATACAGGACTTGGTCAGAAGGATCTCAAATCAGGAACGATGTTTGCAACATTTCAGATCTTTCTCTAACCTACTTATATTTTGTGAATTGTGACTCATTACACCAAAAAGCACAACTTGCACTTTCTACATGAGGTGATCTGTATTGTTGAATCAGTAGTCTAAACTAGAGTAGTCTTCAGGTGAATCAGGACAGTGTATGGAGTGACAATCAGCTATATGTGCAACACAAGGTGTTGCCAATTTTAAACTTCACCCTGTCCATTTTAAAAAAAAGTGAATTGAGAAAGATCAGGTATTTTGGTACAATCGATATTATAGAACCAATAAAAAAGTATGCAATTTTTCAATATCCTCTGCTGCTAATGATCGACAATATTCAGTTCTCGAATATCATCCACTACTACTGGATGGGACTTGACAAAGAATAGACCTCTGATCAAGCCTGAATGTCACAAAAATATTTCTCAAGATTCAAACTCCCATCTAAAGTCTACCAGAGGCACAGATTAGGCGAGATGTGCAGAAGGTGCAAAAGATTTAGAATGCTTTTATGAAAACAGATGTGGTTAATTACAAAGCAAGACTTTGCAAGGAAAAGCCAAAAGTAGTGCACCCAGGGACAAGGGAATGATTACCTTCAGTGGGAGCGAGATTAGAAACACCCTTTTTGCCATCCAGCCCATGCTGAGAATATTGTTTCAGAAGGTTCTGAGCCTTACGAATTGTGCCTGTTACCACGGTGATGCAGAAAAGACAAGACCTAGGCAAATCAGTGTGGAACACCAGATCCCTGCCACCAACACCACGCTACGTCATAGGGTATTTATTTACTAGTAAATCTCACACCAAGACAGAAATTAAAGCAAAGACAAAAAGCTTAAATCACAGACACATAAAAAGCTTAAACAGAACAAATCATATGAAGTTAGACAAGTTCAACAATATTAAATAGATTATGCTAGCTTTTATTTCATATAAACAAATGTCTTTATCAGAGTACCATAAACCAGAGTAAGCTTCAACCATAAAAACAAACATTCTATTTAATTATTTACTGACTGGAAATTCAAACCTGTGTCGTCAAACCTACTCCCCACCCAAAGAATTCAGGCACCAATTAGTCAAATATTTTGAAGAAAGAAAACTTTGGAGAAATTTAAAGAGTTGGTGAGCAGATTTCAGCTCCTTGATATATCGGAGTCCAAATTAGAAGTGGAATTCAAATCATTCCTAATACATGTTCTCCTCTTTCCACTACATTTCAACGTTCAATTTAAAACAATGCCAATTTCCAAACATTACCTAGGCTAACAAGATATTGACAAACAAGATAGGAGTAATTATTAGAAACACCCTGAGTCCTGGTGAAAGGTCAAAGACCTACACATTAATTTTTGCTTTTCTCCCCATAGATGCTCAATAAGCCTTTAACAGTATTTTTTTTTATTTCAGATTTTCAACCTCTGTTTTATTTTGTTTCAGTATTATCATGGATGTCAATTAGCTCCCCCTTGGCACTAGGTAGCTAGCTTAAATGTTGAACGGTAAAAAGTGTCAGAAAAGACAGGATGAGGATTGACCCTGGGCCACCCATTCTCTTGTAGGATTAAAACCTACACACTTCTAATGATTAATGTAGCACAGTACAGGGGGGAGGCAAATTTCATTAGTAATGCAGATGGTTTTAACACAATCAATGCTAGTGTCAGGGTCACCATGATCAAGCATTTCAAACATATTCCGGATTGATACATTTAAATTTCATTGGCTGCTGTGGTGGGATTTGAACCCATTACACCAAAGTGGGTTTAAGTCAGGGTTGGATCTCTGAATTACCAGTCCAGTGGTATTCAGACTATGCCACCATCTCCCCTCTGGCAGGTAGTAAATATTAACTTGTCAACTACAGTCAACGGACTGATACCACAACAGTGGACATACACAACAAACAGCTGTGGATATCATCAACATTTTTTAGTCAACCTAAAGAATTAAGGTATAAACAGACAACTAACTGATCCAGTTAGTTAACTGTGGAAAAACTCCCTCAAAAGAAAATTCCCTGAACCAACTTCACTTTTCCAAAGTTTTCCGACTTTTTTTTAAAGATTCCAAATGGTGTCAAACTTCATAAATTAGTCAGGTCAAGTATGTTAAAGATGGTACAGCAGCATTTTGCACAAGACACAAGCTTTTAATAAGACAAACTGGCAAACTTTCTGTCTATGATAAAGTTTAAAATGTGCCAGTCAGTGGTCACAACAATCAATCAGGCAGAGACTGGCGAGGCTTAAAAGGGCACAAATACAAGCATGGTTTACCTGGGATGAAGACTGTCATTCATCAACATAAACAAAATGAAAATTTAAGAAAAAAGAAGTTAGTTGTGGCATATAAAAGAACAAGAGTTTTTTTTTAAAATGAGGAAAGTAAAAATCTTAAATTGTTGGCAGTTGCAGCTTCTGATTTTAGAAAAGAATCACTAAAAAGGCTTTTCCTTAAGGATCATCCTTCTATAACAAATGTGCCTGATTGTACAGAAACACACTGGGTCAAATCATCAACAGTTTAAAAATGACAGCAAGGTTCTGACCTGGTCTCTTGATGGCCTTTTTGCTGGGGGTATCCTTTCTTTTGTTCTGAATGGCAGGAGAATATAATACACCAGAAGATGAACTGTTCTTGCGGAAATGTTCCTTCAGACCTTTGATTGTGCGATCTAACTGGTTAGAGCGGATTTGGTAGTACACGTTCATAAAATCTGCAAGGAACAACACATACAAGTCACAACTGAAACAGACATTCAAAGTAGTTAATCAACCCTATCCTTTGTTCAACTTTCAACATCTGAAAGTAAATATAAAATTTACTGCACATGATGTTTTGACAAATTTATCCATTTGAAAATCAGGAATAAATGGCTCCTGAACACCACCATTCCTTGAGTAGCCCATACAAGCATTGAAACCACTGACATACAATAAATCATTTAGAATTTCAGTAAGTTAGTTTGGCCTAAGGCTGGGTGAAGGGATACTGTAATGTAATGCTCTTAAGAGATGCCAATAGGTTAGAATTACACAAACCAATCAGCAGCACCAGCTCAGGAGGTTTCTCAATCGATTGCAAAAACTTGTACTCAAAACAAAACACTGGGAACCTGAACAGTTTACAAGCAATTAGTTACTTCTAAATTATAGAAAAAGGAAGAAATGCAGTGTTGTGATAGAGACTAACAGAAGATTAAGGAATGATTGAGAGAAATGAAAAGAAAATCCAAAAGAAAGCAGTAATGGCTGTGCACTTGTAAGTAACAGATGACTTGGTGACAGGATAAAAAACTAGACAGCAGTAGAGAGAGGAAGATTTCATGAAAATAAGATAAATAAGATAAGCTGTACAACTGGCTAATGGAGGTGCCTAACTAGACACATAGAACAACTATCAGAGAAGACAAGTATCAGTGAATACCAATGCCCATGAAACAATAATCCAACAAAAACACTGACAGCAATATTTTTCATTACACTACTTCTGTGTAACTACAATTAATTCAGAGTGATTATGAATTATTTAGAGACTGTCTAGATTCTATATTGGAATTTTTTTTTCTTAATTCACCATTTGACAATGTACTCATTTAATACCTTATCAAACCTTACCAATCCCATTATTTACTACTTAGAACATTACAGCGCAGTACAGGTCCTTCGGCCCTTGATGTTGTGCCGTCCTGTGAAACCAATCCGAAGACATTCTAACCTATACTATTCCATTATCATCCATATGTTTATCCAATGACCATTTAAATGTCTGTAAAGTTGGCGAATCTACTAGTGTTACAGGTAGTGCGTTCCACACCCTTACTACTCTGAGTAAAGAACCTACCTCTAACACTTGTCCTATATCTACCGCCCCTCAATTTAAAGCTATGTCCTCTCATGCTAGCCATCACCATCCGAAGAAAAAGGCACTCACTGTTCACCCTTTCTAATCCTCTGATCATCCTGTATGTCTCCATTAAGTCACCTCTTAACCTTCTCTATTGAAAACAGCCTCAAGTCCCTCAGCCTTTCTTCATAAGGCCTTCCCTCCATACCAGGCAACATCCAGTAAATCTCCTCTGCACCCTTTCCAATACTCCCACACCTTTCTTAAAATGCGGCGACCAGGACTGTATGCAATACTCCAAGTGCAGCCGCACCAGAGTTTTGTACAGCTGCAACATGACCTCATGGCTCCGAAACTCAACCCCTATACCAATAAAAGCTGTTCACCTTCTTAACAACCCTATCAACCTGGGTGGCAAGTTTCTGGGAGCTATACACATGGATACCTTGATATATTCACAGAAAACATTAACATAGTTGACAATAATCTCTCAAACCTGCAGAGAGAAATCAAAGGCTGGACATAGTGTAGCTTTACATCTTTTTAAACAGATATGTCACAGGTTTTACCAAGATTCCTTCCATATTCAACAAGCCACATTGAAATGCAGATCAAATCCCGCTGGATATTTTCAGGGAGAAGATTCAGCGCTGTATCATCTGTGGTCTCGATCTCATCATCTCCAGCAATCAGGTCCAGTATGACAACAGGTGACACTGCTTTGCAATGGCGGGTCAGGAGATTTCTGAACTCTGACTCTAAAGATTCCTTGCCTTTCTCAAAAAGAAATTTCTGCAAAACATGAACCAAAGTTAAATATTTCTCAAAGAATGGCAAAGATATCTAATCTTTCTGCTGTCTCCAAACTTGACCCTCAACATAATTTCTTTCAAAGAGAGGATCTCAACTGCTTTGGAAAAATGGTAGCTTCCTATTTCCATATAGTATCCAGTTGAAAGACAGCAGCAATAAAGATTTCAACAATCTGTTGTTCTCATGTAGTGTTGGAATCATGTTATTCCCAGTTCTGATGCAAACTGATGCTCCTGTCATACAGACCATCACCATGGCTCCCTTTTCTCCTGAAGGCCCTGACAATTATACACCCACATGCTGTTAGTTCTGCTACCTCACTGTAAATGGTCAATTTTCACATGAATGTTTAGATAGTGACTGTCCCCTTCTTAATGAACTGCAGGAAGTAGTACAGCAAAGCTTGATCCCGTTTCAAATTTACCACTTAGTTTCCAGTGGTGCTTTGAACAATCAGGGTGATAAACTGGTAAGTGGAGTTACCAGAGCAGAAAGCAGGAAAGGAATCCTGTTTGTTTTGAACTATATCCTGCATTGCACCATACATTATTGTTCCATTTACAAATTTACTGAATTACCCCAAAATGAAGGAATTGCCAACAGGATTTTACCTGTATAATTTTTACATTAACATGGATCAGAATCGGAATTTACAGCTAAATAATACTTCAAATAAAAAGGGGAATTTCACTTGAAATAATTGACAGAGTCACGTTTTGCATAATCACAAGTCGCTACATCACTCCCCTCCCCACAGACATGTGGTATTAGCTTAATCAATTAGAATCATAGAGAATCACAGATGTACAGCACGGAAACATACCCGTCGGTCCAACTCATCCATGCCAACCAGATATCCTAACCTAATCTAGTCCCATTTGCCAGCATTTGGCCCATATCCCTCTAAGCCCTTCCTATTCATATACCCAACCAGACACCTTTTAAATACTGCAATTGTACTAGACTCCACCACTTCCTCTGGCAGCTCATTCCATACACCACCTTCTGTGTGAAAAAGTTACCCCTGAAGTCTCTTTTGTATCTTTCCCCTCTCAACCTAAACCTATGCCCTCTAGTTCTGGACTCCCGACCCCAGGGGAAAGACCTTGTCTATTTATCCTATCCATGCTCTTCATGATTTTATAAACCTCTATAAGGTCACCCCTCAGCCTCCAACACGACAGGGAAATCAGCCCTGGCCTATTGAGCCTCTCCCTATAGCTCAAATCCTCCAAGTCTGGCAACGCCCTTGTAGTCTTTTCTGAACCCCTTCAAGTTTCTTCATTCCTCAAGACACATTTTTGGAGGCCTGTCCCAATGGATCTTCTTGAACACAGTCAACACTTAAAAGGACCACAGTTACAAACCACTTCTGACTCCTGGTGCACCAGTCTTGATGGTTGTAGATTTTAAAGAGTTCCTTTAAAAGTAACCAGCTAACAGAATCTGCTTCATAGTCCACTCCTATGATCCAAACTGTCAGCTCTTTCAAATGTCTGAGATTCAGGCTCTCAGTGGCTTATCCTACTTTTGCTAAGAAAAATAAAAGCTAAACCCCCCCCCACCCCCCACAACTTATTGTACACCCAATTGCCTCTTCAACCTACCACCCGATTTAGTTCAGGGCTGTCTGGATTGTTGTCCTGAAAGTATTCCACCGCTTTCTGAATTTTTGCCATACAGTTCAGATACTCCTCCAGCCTTCCAGCAGGCCTGATCAGACAACAGGAGAGAGAGAGACAGAGAGAGAGAGAGAAATTAGATAAACAAAACTTGCAACTTGGAAAGATTAAACGTTACTTCCCTCAAAAACATACTCATATTTAATATGAAGGCTAAATTACTGAAAAGGTCAAGGTACAGAAAAAAAGACAGTCTAGCATAGCTGCCATGCAATGTTTACATTGCATTACATCACAGAAAATGACCATAATAAATTCAGTATTATTTGCCTGATGTTGGCTCTTCCCTCCCCATCTCCGGTCATATGGGATGTACACTGCATAGTAAAATTAAATCTCAGTTATAGAAACAATATGACAAGTAAAATCACAACTTAGATGAATAATCAAATTATGGCTGTAACAGTTAGATTCAGCTGTGCCAAGTAGGAACAATTTTAACAAAGCTTTCAAGGTCAAGCTGCAGACAGATTATCTTCATCTGTTGACAGAAACCTAACTGGATTCTTTTTCAGCAATCACCCAATATGACCGTGGGGGAGTTTAACAAAAGTATTTTGTTAAATTCAAACCAGCATATCCCATTTCAAATCAGCAAACCTCACCTAGAAATGCAGATTTTAATTAGCAGAACCAGAAAGGGTATATTCAGAGAAAGGGTATATGCTGAAATAGGGGACAATGGGCACAGATAGAAACTTGAAGAAAGGAAACCCTTTATTCTATTAAGAACTTCAAAAGGGACTGCAACAGTTTAAATACATCTCATCAGGTCTCGTGTATCTCAGGACTGGAACCTGGAAATAGGTGATAACTGCATAATTCAGAAAGTCAACATATATGATGAAAAACCTGTCATCTGATGTTTAAGCATTTCGTTTCAAATAATTCAGAGATGACTGCCAATAGGACACCTCCAATTAAATGCTTCAGAACACCCAAGGGCTGTACCTCAGGTCTTCAGAGAAAGCCCACAGTTTAACCCCCAAACTCTATAATTCAACAGGGTTGGGGGGGGGGGAAAGAGTAAGTGAGAGAAAGAAATAAAAAATACACTTGGATAATTGAAGTCCTTGTGGGAATGCTCCACTGGCATTAAGTAAGGTGCCAGGAACTGGAGGAACAAGGCAATGGACAAAAGCAGAAACAATTATACAATGGGCAAATGGAGGAGAAACAGTCTCCACTGTACTGGCAGCTATGTCTTTTTGCTGTCTAAGCCCTCATATTTGTAATTCGCCAAACCCCCAGAAAAATCAATTAGAGCCCTTCTTAAAATGCAACCTAATACTGCCTGTGATTTCTCCTTCATTGGCTAAGTGCCAAACTTCAAGCTCTTCACAGACATGAAGTTTTAATATATTAAAGGCACAATGCAAATAAAGGAGTTGTTGTTGACTAACATGAACAGTCAGTGAATGAAATTGACTTTCTCGCTCCAAACCTGCTCACCCTTCTTTGATGATCTTCTCTGTATCCTTAGCCACATGGTAATAGCTGATGACATGATCCAAACAAGACAGTGTTTTTTCCACATTATCCTGCAGGCGCTGCAGATTTTCTGTCTGCTTGTGGACTGGAATGATGGAATTCTCTAACTGCATCAGTCGGCTTTCAAACGATGAAAGGATGGAAACCTGGAATGGGGAGTAAAGATTTTACTGTTACGCAACAGAGTGTCTCTCAGTTCCCCCCTCAGGATACAGCATGTCTGCTGTCAGTGCAGGAGAATGGGAGTAGGTTGGTCAGATCTTTGTTGATTGCGGTGGTCATAATAGGCTAAATAGCCTCATTCTGCACTGTAAATGTCTGTGAATCTATGAGATAAAACACCTCAGTAAATTTAGGCACCAAGCACATCACTCAGTATAATCAGAATCATCCTCCATCCCTCTTTTCTTTAAACTGTTCTTTGGCCAACTCAAGTTGTCTAAGTTCTCTGTCTTTTAGGAGTAGAGAGTTTTATTAATTCCATTTCCCTCTTTTTTTTTCCTTTCAATTTCACATTTTCTAAACTCTATGTCCACTACACTTCATTTTTCTTTCTCCTCACTTTCCAGATTCCTTTGTTTCTTCTAGCTCATTTCTGATTGTATCATAAATAATTCCAGCCATGACATCCCAAGTTCTGGTTTCCTTTCTTCCAGTTCTACTTGCTGGATAAATATTATTGTCAGCTAAGTCAGTTGGCTGGACAACTTTGTTTGCAATGTCGTGACGTCAACAATTTGAGTTCAATTTCCACACCAGCTGAGGATACCATGAAGAACTCTCCTTCTCAAATGTTCCCCTTGCCCAAAATGTGCTGACCCTCAGGTTAAATCACCACTAGTTATGTCTCTCTGATGAGACAGCAGACCTATGATCTGCTAAGACTATGATCTCTTACACATTAGACAAATATTTGAAGCATACAGACTGAGATTTGGCTTGAGAACAAAAAAGGTTATGATCTAACGAGATGGTCCCTGAAACAAATGCAAAATCCTGCGGATCTAGTTTTAACAACAGAAGTTTATTATGCAAAAAGAGATGATAAAATAGAAAAAATTTACATATAAAGCACTCCACTAAGATACAATCTAGCCATCTCCCTTTATCATTACCACAATGAAACAAGTATCAACATTCTAGGGATTCCCACTAACCCGAGGCTGAACTGGACTACCCATGTCATGCCTGTAGGCACAAATAGTAGTTAGGGATTGGGATTCTATGAGGGAGTTACTGGTTATGGCAGCATTTATTGCCCATCCCTAAAGGCCCAGAGTCAACCACTTTGCTATGGGTCTAGATTGTGTGTAGTCAAGATTAAAGCACAGCAGGTCAGACCGCATCAGAGGAGCACGAAAATCATCATTTCGGGTAAAAGCCCTTCATCAGGAATCTCCAGCGTCTGCAGTACCCACTTTCGCCTAGATCACGTGTAGGCCAGCCCAAGTAAGGATGACAATTTCCTTCCCTAAAGGACACTAGATAGGTTTTTCGAACAATCAACAATGAATTCATGGTCAACATTAGATTCTCAGTTCCAGGTTTCACTGAATTCGAATTCCACCTTCTGCCACAGCAGGGTCAAGTTTGGGTTCCCTGAACAATACCTGGGTCTCTTGTTTAACAGTCCAGCAATGATACCGCTAGGCCATCACCTCCACTAACCTGCCCATCATTTACTAGGCCCAAGGCAAGAGTATGATAGCACACTCCCCGCTTGCTTGGATGAATACGTCCAAAAACCAATCAAGAATCTCAACACCATCCAGGCCCAAGCAGCTGCTTGACTCATACTCCAGCTCATCACCTTCAGCTTTGACTCTCTCCATTAACTATACATAGTAACAGTGCTTACTACCTAGAAGACGTACCATGACAACCTACTAAGCCTCTTTCAACAGCACTTTCCAAACACTTGGTCTCTATCACCCAGATGGATAAGGGAAACAGTTGATTCTACAAACCCCAGTTTCTTTCTTATCCCAGGAGGTTGACATAAACAGCAATACTCACACCATTATCTCTGACAATCCAGGATCACACATGAGATTCTCCTTATGAAATGGCTATGTGTCAGTGTGATGCACTGCCATTTAGCTCACATATACATGAGGTATGACCAAATCAGATTCTGTAGTGTACTGATACTTTTTCTAACAGCTCACCAAACCCCTGTCACTGACCACACTACCAGCATAATGCTACTCCGAATGTACAAAACATTGACTTACCATATTTTTTGTCAGTTGGTCACTTTTTTCCAAGCTTTCTCTTATGAATGACAAGGTTTCTTGCTCCTGTTTATGAAATGAAAAGTTGAAAATGTGCATCTAATCAATGACATTTCACTTCCTGAGTAATGGTAAATGCAACAGAAACATAGAAGATCGGAGCAGGAGGAGGCCATTTGGCCCTTCAAGCCTGCTCCACCATTCATTATGATCTTGGTTGATGGTCTAACTCAATAGCCTCATCCTGCTTTCTCCCCATAACCTCTGATCCCATTCACTCCAACTGCTATATCTAGCTGCCTCTCGAATACATTCAATGTTTTGCCATCATATATTTCCTATGGTAATGAGTTTCACAGACTCACCACTCTTTGGGTGAAGAAATGCCTCCTCATCTCAGTCCTAAATGGTCTAGTCCGAATCCTCAGACTGGTGACCTCTAGGCTATGGGTCTAGATCATATGTAGGTCATTCTGGACACACCCACTATCGGAAATATCCTTCCTGTATCTAGCCTGTCGTGTCCTGTTAGGATTTTATAAGGCTCTATGAGATTCCCCCTTCATTCAGACAGTCAGAGATGTACAACATAGAAACAGACGCTTTGGTTAAACTCATCTATGCCAACCAGATATCCTAATCTAATCGCAACACTTGGCCCACATCCCTCTAAATCCTTCCTATTCATACACGCATCCAGATGCCTTTTAAATGTTGCAATTGCACCAGCCTCCACCACTTCCTCTGGCAGTTCATTGCATACACGTATCACCCTCTGTGTGAAAACGTTGCCCTTCAGTCCTTTTTATATCTTTCCCCTCTCACACGAAAGCTATGCCCTCTAGTTCTGGACTCCCCCACCCCAGGGAAAAGATGGTGTTTATTTACCCTACCCATCCCCCCCTCATGATTTATGAGCCTCTATAAAGGTCACCCCTCAGCCTCCAAAACTCCAGAGAAAACAGCCCCAGCCTATTCAGCCTCTCCCTTCAGCTCAAATCCTGCAACCCTGGCAACATCCTTGTAATTCTTGTCTGAACCATATCAAGTTTCACAATATCGTTCCAATAGAACAGAATTGCATGCAAAATTCCAAAAGTGGCCTAACCAATGCCCTGAACAACCACAACATGATCGCCCTGCTCCTACACTCAATGCTCTTACCAATAAAAGCATACCAAATGCTTTCTTCACTATCTGATATATCTCTGACTCCACTTTCAAGGAAAGTATGAACCTGCACTCCAAGGTATCTTTGTTCAGCAACACTCTCTAGGACCTGACCATGAAGTGTACAAGTCCTGCTCTGATTTGCCTTTCCAAAATGCAGCACCTCAGACTTATCTAAATTAAATCCTATTTGCCAATCCTCAGCCCATTGGCCCATCTGATCAAGATCCTGTTGTAATCTGAGGTAACCTTCTTTGCTGTCCACTACACCTCCAATTTTGGTGTCATCTGCAAACTTACTAACTATAAATCCTATGTTCACATTCAAATCATTTATATAAATGACAAAAAGCGTGAGATCCAAGATGGCGGCGACTCAGCAAGTCTGAGTCTATAGTGCTCCTCCCAAGACCTAGGCAAAGTGGGTCACCCTCCCCCACCACACTCACCAAATCAACTAAAAATAGTTTTTATTTAATGTAATTAGTGGTTTAGTACTAAATTTATACAGTTCAGTCTCCTGTAAAAATGACTAGGGGGAAAGAGCCTGCAGTTCTCAGCAGGCAGCAGCTCTTCCCCCACCCTCCCCAGCTGCAGCAAAGGTGTCCGCAGCCGCCCCAGGGGACCTACCTACAGTGGCGAGCCTCGCGGAAATAATTTCCAAACACGACACAAAGATCGATGCTTTCATAGAAGAGTCCCGAAGTCGGTAAAATTCAAAGAGATTGAATGCCGAGTTGGAGGGGCGGAGCTAAATGTCGCGATCTCCAAGGCCATTGCAGAATCAGCCGTGGATCAGGTCCAGACTCTCGAGCAGCAAGTCCGGACCTTAGAGAACCACATTGACGACCTCGAGAATCGAGGTTGTCGAAAAAATATCCGTTTGCTGGGCCTTCCCAGAAGGAGGCCAGCTTACAAGGTTCCTTGAACAGTGGCTTCCACAGTTATTGAATCTGGAGGCTGGATCAGGCCAGGTAAGGGTAGAATGGGCCTACTGGGTCGCAATACGCGGGCCCGGCTCGAACCAGCGCCCCCGCCCAATCCTGTTCCGGCTGCAGAGCTATAATGTGATGCTTTTGGAAGCCTCCAGAAATCCTGGGAAAGATCCACAAGCCATGACTCATAAAGGATCCAAGATTATGTTATTTCAGGACTTTTCCCCAGCTTTGGTTCGAAAGAGGAAGGCATTTGATGAAGCAAAGTAGTGTTTAAGGGATTTAAACATTCAATAGTCTTTGCGCTACCCAGCTATACTACGCTTTAGCCATGAAGGATCCGTGTTTAACTTCGGATCACCGGAGAAGGCCAAGGAACTTTTGGACTCTCTTAGACAAACTATAAGAGTTAATTGATGTTGTTTTGCCCTACCCCCACTTTTTTTTCCTTTCATTATCTTACTGTTTAATATTATCTCCGGGGGGTGGGAAGAAGGACTTATTTATACATCCTTTATTTAGCAATTTCCTTCCCCCTTTTTTTTGTGTATATAGGCCAGGGGGTCTAGTTAATATAGTTGGGGGGGAGAAAGGTGGCTACCTTATTTTATTTTATCTTTGTCCTTGGGAGCAGGGTTGTTTTCCCCTGTTATTTTGTATTAATATATTTAATTATTATTTGCTGAGACTGCAATTTTATAGTCATATATGTTCATATATGGTATTAACATTACCAAATATATCCAGGTGAAGGTGTGGGTGGGGGATAGGGTACTCACTGTTAGTTCTAGTTCAGTAGTATACTTGAATTTTCTTTATCCTATCGTGGGGTGCCTGCGTCAAGGGTGGAGCACTGGGTGGGAGAAGTTATGATAGGTTTTTTGGAAAGGAAGTGATGCCCCCTGGGAATAAGTGGGAAGATCTCCATTTAAATATGTTTTATATTTTTTAGAAATGGTTTTCTTTTTATTATATTGATCTGAATGTACTAAAGAGCTTTTATTTTTGTGAATTTTATATGCTCAATGCTTGGGATGTTTTGGATAAATAGGGGTTTTGTTGTGATCTGATGTTAACACATTCCGAGCATGTATATCACTGCTCAATTTATGTGTTATCCGTTGGATTTTTTTTTCTCTTGAATAATGTAAGAATTTTAATGATACACTCTGGTTAGTAAGTTAGATGAGTAGTTAGTTGAGTTTTGTCTTTTTTTTCTCTTGGTATTTCTGTTTTCTTGTTTGATAGATTTTGATTATCATTTATTTAAGATTTAACTGTATACCAATGTTTATACTTGGGTCTTTTTTTAGTTTTCTTTTGTAAACTTGTGGAAAAAATTTTTTTTTAAAAATGGCAAAAAGCAGTGGACCTAGCACCGATCCACTGGTCTGAAAGGCAATCCTCTAACACCACCCTTTCTATCTTCAATCCAGTTCAGTATCCAAATGGCTAGTTCTCCCTGCATTCCATGAGATCTAGCCTTGCTAACCAATCTCCCATGGGGAACCTTGTTGAATGCCTTACTGAATGTACACCACTCTGCCCACATCAATCCTCTTTGTTACTTCTTCAAAAAACTCAGTCAAGTTTGAGACATGATTTCCCAAGATTAGCTGACACTAATCAGTCCTTGTCTTTCCAAATACATGTAAATCCTGTCCCTCAGGATTCCCTCCAACAACTTGCTCACCTGTCTATAGTTCCCTGGCTTTTCCTTACCACCTTTCTTAAACAGTGGCACCACGTTAGCCAACCTCCAGTCTTTTGGTTCCTCACCTGTGGGTATCGATGATACAAATATCTCAACAAGGGACCCAGCAATCACTTTCCACAGAGTTCTAGGATACACCTGATCAGGTCCTGGGGATTTATCCACCTTTATGTGTTTTAAGACATCCAGCACCTCCTTCTCTGTAATATGGACATTTTTCAAGATGCCTACTTCCCCACATTCTGCATCTTACATATCCTTCTCCATAATAAACACGGATGCAAAATACTCCTTTAAAATCTCCTCCACCTGTTTTAAAAAATTCTCAAGGTCAGGTTCGTAGGAGAGTAGTCTGACACAGAACAAACGACCAAGAGGCGAGTCTGCTAGAATATGCTTCAGCTTTTTATTCCCCGCAGCGTCGCCACAACCAGGTACAGCGGGTCTGGCTTATACTCACTCTACATGTTACCGGAACTGGGAGCCGTCAGTTCTCGTAGAGCGGTTGCCAACAACCCACGCTCGGCGGTTAAACGTAACCCCGGAGCAGACTCCCGGGTCTGGCTTATACTCACTCTACATGTTACCGGAACTGGGAGCCGTCAGTTCTCGTAGAGCGGTTGCCAACAACCCACGCTCGGCGGTTAAACGTAACCCCGGAGCAGACTCACCGAACTGGAGACTTTTCCAGCTGATATACTCTTTTCCAGATATAAACATTCATGTGAACAGCAGAGCAAGGCTAAAAAACACATTCCATTCTGGTTACATACAGATAAGAAGATTCACACGGGACTAAGCAACACCTCCATTCCGGTTAGATTCACACATGTATTGGGACATAATTTTTAACCGTTTCACCACATTCCACTGCTTGGAATTTTACACCACACCACCTCCTGCAGTTCGACACACAGGCTGCCTTGCTGATCTGAGGGGCCCTATTCTCTCCCTTTTGTTCTTAATATATTTGCCAAAGCTAGATCATGTTCCCTTTTCACCCTCCTGATTTCTCTCAAGTATACTCCTACTTTCTCTAAAGTATACTCCTATTGAGTTGATACTCTTCTACAGATTCATTCAATCTCTGCTGCCTATACCTGACACATGCTTCATTCTTTTTCTAAACCAAAATCTCAATTCCTCTAGTCATCCAGCATTCCCTACATCTACCAGCCTTTCCGTTCACCCCAACAGGAATACACTGTCTCTGGACTCTCATTGTCTCATGTTTTAATTTGTTTGAACTGCAGGAAAAACAATCCTAACTTAGTCAATCTCTCCTCATATGTCAATCCGTCATCCCCGGAATCAGCGTGGTAAACCTTCATTGCACTCCCGAGAGCAAGATCATCCTTCCTCAGAAAAGGAGACCAAAACTGCACACACTACGCAAGGTGTGGCCTCACCTAGGCCCTGTATAACTGCAACAACACATCCTTGCTCCTGTACTCAAAACTTTTCACAATGAAGGACAACATATCATTTGCCGCCTGCTACACCTGCATGCTTACCTTCAGCGACTTGTACACACAGACACCCAGGTCCCGCTGCACAGTCCCCTCTCCCAATTTACAGCCAATCAGGCAATAACCTACCTTCTTGTTTTTGCTTGCAAAGTGAATAACCTCACATTTATCCAAATTATACTGCATCTGCCATTGATTTGCCCACTCACCCAACCTGTCCAGATCATGCTGAAGGATCTCTGCATCCTCGTCTGCTCACCCTCCCACCCAATTTGGTTTCATCTGCAAACTTTTGAGTTGTTACATTTTGTTCTCTCATCCAAATCATTAATATATATTGTGAATAGCTGGAATCCTAGCACCAATCCCTGTGGCACCTCACTAATTACTACCTGCAAATTTGAAAAGGACCCATTAATTCCTACTCTGTTTCCTCTCTGCCAACCAGTTCTCTCTCCATAACAATACACTTTCCCCAATCTCATGTGCGTTAATCTTGCACAATAATCTCTTATACGGGACTCTCAAATGCGTTCTGAAAGACCCAACATACCACATCGACTGCCTCCCCTTGTCAACTTTACTCAATACATCTTTGGAGACTTCCAACAGATTTGTCAAGCATGATTTTCCCTTCATACATCCACGCTAACTCTGTCTGATCCTGCCACTGCTTTCTAAATGCTCTGTTATAAAGTCCTATCACATTACAGTTGCTCATTCTCAATGGGCCTCGCACAGCTGGATTGGCCGTGATTCCCTTCTCATTACACAGTACACAGTCTAAGATGCTCTCTAGTTGGTTCCTCCACATATTGGTCAAGAAAACCATCCCATATGGGCAGCACGGTGGCACAGTGGCTAACACTACTGCCTCACAGTGCCAGAGACCCAGGTTCAATTCCCACCTCAGGCAACTGTGTGAAGTTTGCACATTCTCCCTGTGTCTGCGTGAGTTTCCTCCAGGTGCTCCGGTTTCCTCCCACAGTCCAAAAAATGTGCAGGTTAGGTGAATTGGCCATGCTACATTGCCCATAGTGTTGTTAGGTGTAGGGGAATGGACCTGGGTGGGTTGCTCTTCAGAGGGTCGGTGTGGGCTTGTTGGGCTGAAGGGCCTGTTTCCACACTAAGTAATCTAATCTAATATACACTCCTCTATAGTACTGTGCTTAATTTAATTTGCCCAATGTTCAGATTAAAATCACCCATAATCACCTATATTTCCTTATCACATGCATCTTTAATTTCCTGTTTAATGCCATTTCCAACATCACTACTGCAGTTCGGGGTCCAGTTATGACACCTACTTGACATTTTTTGTCTCTTGACATTTCTCAACTCTTACCCATACAAACTTCACATTGTCAGAGCTAATATTCTTTCTCAGTATTGTATTAATTTCCTCTTTAACCAGCAATGCCACTCCACCACCTTTTCCTTTTTCCTGTCCTTCCTAAAAGAGAAAGTGAGGACTGCGGATGCTGGAGATCAAAGAGTTAGGTACTGGAAAAGCATGGCAGGTCAGGCAGCATCCAAAGAGCAGGAGAATCCTGATGAAGGGCTTATACTCAAAACATCGATTCTCCTGCTCCTCAGATGCTGCCTGACCAGCTGTGCTTTTGAGCACCACACTTTTTGAATCTGTCCTTCCCAAATACTGAATACCCCAGGGCATTCAGTTCCCATCCCTGGTCACCCTACAGTTATGTCTCCATAATCTCAATTATACCTTACCCACTTACATCTAACTGCACGACTAGTTCATCCACAGTACTGCTCCACATCTTAAGGCACAAACCCTTTAAGCTTGTCTTTTTAACATGGATTGTCACTCTCCCAATATATGTTATTGATGATTTGGAAATACCAGTGTTGGACTAGTGTGCTTCCATTTAAACCTGCTGGACTATAACCTGGTGTTGTGTGATTTTTGACTATGTTATCAATAGCCCTGTCTGAACTTTGTCCTTGGTTTCTCTGTCTGCCTATTACTTTTCTTGTTGCCTTTTCTACCTTTTGATTTTGACCTTGCTCCCTCCTTCTCTGACTCCTTACAGAAGTTTCCCATCCCCCTGGCATATTAGTTTAAACCCTCCACAAGCGCTCGAGCAAACACTCTCCCCCCACCCCCACCCCCGCCCCTTGGCGTCAGGGCTTCACGAGGGTGACAGCTGTTAACACTGTGGGGGAAATGCGAGGACATCCGCCAGTGCGGCCGTTCACTCACTTCCCGCCGTTTACCTGCTGCAGCTTCTCCTCAATGTGCCTCTTCCGGGCCGACGCGTCCTCCACCGGGATCATCTCGGCTCCCTCCCCACTCCCAGGCGGGCCCCCTGGCCTTGTTGGGCCTCACTTCCCTCGCGTCACATCCGGCCCTGGGAAAGGGGCGGGGCGCGTCGCCATGGAGACGAGGAGCTGGGAGGGAAGAGGCTCCAGGATTTACCCCCTCAGCTGGAAAACGTATGGAGGATGAAAAACCGTCCCAAGCCGTCAGACGTTTTATTTTGGAGTCTCAATTCTTTGTTAATTTGTCAAATAATCACCTGTTTGGTTACAGACAAAAAAAATACTGCAGATGCTGGAATGCAAAGTAGACAAGCAGGAGGTTGGAAGAATACAGCAAGCCAGGCAGCAGTGCACGTTTCGTGTCATAACCCCTATTTAGGTGTCAGGCTGAGCTGCTGGTTGTGTATTCAACAACAGTAACTTGCAGCTGCATAGCCTCTCCCCATAGTGTAACCTTCCAGACCATTTCCCCAGTTTAAAAAAGGGCAGACAGTTGACACCGAGACACGTAAGGAGACATTCAGTCAGCTGATGACCATAGGCTCAGTCAAAAAGATGAAATTTAAGATGCATCACAAAGGACATGGAGAAGTTTAGGAAGAAAATTCCAGAGGGTAAGGCCCAGTCAACTGCTGCAAATGCAAAGTAAGAAATAATTATTTTCACCCAAAGGGTCATCACTGCCTGAAAGTGTGGTCGATGCAGGTTCAAGTGAGGCATTCAGTTGATTTTTGGATAGAAATAATGTACAAGGACATGGGGAAAAAGATCAGCACTTAATGACGCTCATTTGAGGAGTCCGTGTAGACACAATGCGTCAATGCTCTCCTTCTACATCACAATACTTGTATGATTCTGTCAACTGAAGGCACCAATGGTTAAGCAATAAATAACTGGCTGCTCAAAAGGCCCGAATTGGAAGAGGTCTGAATTCTTAACAACTCAGGAGGAATTTCATTGTGGTCGGCAAAAAAGATACAACAATGACACAAAAGCAACTCTGAAAGAATGCAAAATGAATATCCAGAAAATAAAGCATGTGAGGAACCATCAAAGAATCCAAAATTTCTTTGAAGCCATTGCATTTTTAAAAACACCAGCTGATAAATCAAGATTCCCAACCTGGTGTAATAGCAAAAGCTGTGGGTGCAAGAGATCTGAAATGAAAACAGAAAATGCTGGGAAAACTCATCTTAACATTTCAAGTCCAATTCTTGTTTGAAACCAAGAAGAGGTAGAAGTCTGAGGTGTATTATTCTATTGAAAAGTGAGCAAAGCAAATTGAACGAAAGGAAATGTTAAGAAAGTAAGAGGATAGGAATCAAAAGTGTCATTGAACAAAAAGCAAAGGAAGTGGTAATGAAGCATTGCTTTGGAATAGGTGTTAATCGCAGAATAAAGGTCATCTCCAACTGACACAAAAACATGAAAATAAGAGACAGACGAGGGAAGAAAGTACAGGTCAAAATGGAGAGTCCAGTAGTTATAAAATATCTAATCAGAATTTAAGTTCTGTTCCCCCATCTTGACTTGGGCATTACTGGAATACTCCTTTGCCCTCAAGCTTTCCCTTCAGTTTAGTTCAGCTTTTTCTACAATGTGAAACCTATGACATTTCCACTCTCTTCAGTTCTGAAGAAATATATTGCACTCCAAACACTAACTCTGTTTCTGTCTCAGCTAATGATGCTAAACTGTGACTTTCACCTTGGTTATGGAGAGAGATAGGTGCGTGCAACAGGGTAGGTTTTACAATTGGGGGAAGGGTAATTACAATGCTGTAAGACAGGATCTGAGGAGCATAAGTTGGGAGCATAGGCTGTCAGGGAAGGATGTCGTGGAAATGTGGAACTTTTTCAAGGAACAGATACGACGTGTCCTTGATACGTATGTACCTGTCAGGCAGGAAAGAAATGGTCATGTGAGGGAACCTTGGTTGACGAGGGAGGTTGAATGTCTTGTAAAGAGGAAGAAGGAGGCTTACATAAGGTTGAGGAAACAGGGTTCAGACAGAGCAGTGGAGGGATACAGGATAGCCAGAAGGGAGCTGAAGAAAGGGATTAGGAGAGCTAAGAGAGGGCATGAAAAATCTTTGGCGGATAGGATCAAGGATAACCCAAAGGCATTTTATGCGTATGTAAGAAACACGAGAATGACGAGAACGAGGGTAGGTCCGATCAAGGACAGTAGTGGGAGACTGTGTATCAGAAGAGATAGGAGAGGTCTTGAATGAGTACTTTTCTTCAGTATTTACGAACGAGAGGGACCGTATTGTTGAAGAGGAGAGTGTGAAACGGACTGGTAAGCTAGAGGAGATACTTGTTAGGAAGGAAGATGTGTTGGACATTTTGAACAACTTGAGGATAGACAAGTCCCCCGGGCCTGACGGGATATATCCTAGGATTATGTGGGAAGCAAGAGAGGAAATTGCAGTACCGTTGGCAATGATCTTTTCGTCTTCACTGTCAACGGGGGTGGTACCAGGAGACTGGAGAGTGGCGAATGTTGTGCCCCTGTTCAAAAAAGGGAATAGGGATAACCCCGGGAATTACAGGCCAGTTAGTCTTACTTCGGTGGTAGGCAAAGTAATGGAAAGGGTACTGAGGGATAGGATTTATGAGTATCTGGAAAGACACTGCTTGATTAGGGACAGCCAGCACGGATTTGTGAAGGATAGGTCTTGCCTTACAAGTCTTATTGAATTCTTTGAGGAGGTGACCAAGCATGTGGATGAGGGTAGAGCAGTGGATGTAGTATACATGGATTTTAGTAAGGCATTTGATAAGGTTCCCCATGGTAGGCTTATGCGGAAAGTCAGGAGGCATGGGATAGAGGGAAATTTGGCCAATTGGATAGAAAACTGGCTAACCGGTCGAAGTCAGAGAGTGGTGGTAGATGGTAAATATTCAGCCTGGAGCCCAGTTACAAGTGGAGTTCCGCAGGGATCAGTTCTGGGTCCTCTGCTATTTGTAATTTTTATTAATGACTTGGATGAGGGAGTCGAAGGGTTGGTCAGTAAATTTGCAGATGATACGAAGATTGGTGGAGTTGTGGATAGTGAGGAGGGCTGTTGTCGGCTGCAAAGGGACTTAGATATGATGCAGAGCTGGGCTGAGGAGTGGCAGATGGAGTTCAACCCTGCCAAGTGTGAGGTTGTCCATTTTGGAAAGACAAATAAGAATGCGGAATACAGGGTTAATGGTAGGGCTCTTAGTGAGGTGGAGGAACAGAGGGATCTTGGGGTCTATGTTCATAGATCTTTGAAAGTTGCCACTCAGGTGGATAGAGCTTGTATGAAGGCCTATGGTGTATTAGCGTTCATTAGCAGAGGGATTGAATTCAAAAGTCGTGAAGTGATGTTGCAACTGTGCAGGACTTTGGTTAGGCCACGTTTGGAGTACTGTGTGCAGTTCTGGTCGCCTCACTTTAGGAAAGATGTGGAAGTTTTGGAGAGGGTGCAGAGAAGATTTACCAGGATGTTGCCTGGAATGGAGAATAGGTCGTACGAGGATAGGTTGAGAGTGCTAGGCCTTTTCTCGTTGGAACGGCGAAGGATGAGGGGTGACTTGATAGAGGTTTATAAGATGATCGGAGGAATAGATAGAGTAGACAGTCAGAAACTTTTTCTCCGGGTACAACAGAGTGTTACAAGGGGACATAAACTTAAGGTGAAGGGTGGAAGGTATAGGGGAGATGTCAGGAGTGGGTTCTTTACCCAGAGAGTGGTGGGGGCATGGAATGCGCTGCCTGTGGGAGTGGTAGAGTCAGAATCTTTGGTGACCTTTAAGCGGCAATTGGATAGGTACATGGATAGGTGCTTAAGCGAGGACAAATGTTCGGCACAACATCGTGGGCCGAAGGGCCGTTCTGTGCTGTATTGTTCTATGTTCTATGTTCTATAAACCTGCTAAGATTCTCCAGCAATGACCAATGTCTTAATGTGTCTGGGATCCATTGTTCAATCTAAAGTTGCTCATTTTCAGCAAAAAACATTTTCCATCTGTTATCAAAGAGTGCCCCGCCAAAAAAGAGTGTCTTTACTGACTTCTTCAATATCAAAAGACGAATAAACTGAGATATGATTTACACAGGCTCTCCCCAGGACCTTAATAATGTCTCTCAATGCTACTTCAAATCAGATACACCTTTTGGACTGACACGATTGACTTTCAGTAAAGTAGCTTTATTGGGCTTACAGAACATAGAACATTACAGCACAGTACAGGTCTTTCAGCCCTCGATGTTGTGCTGATCTGTGAAACCAATCTGAAGCCTATCTAACCTGCACTATTCCATTAACATCCATATGTTTATCCAATGACCATTTAAATGCCCTCAAAATTGGCGGGTCTACTACTGTTGTAGGCAGGGCATTCCACACCCTTACTACTCTCTAAGTAAAGAACCGACCTCTGACATCTGTGCTAGATCAATCACCCCTCAATTTAAAGCAGTGTCCCCTCATTGCTAGCCATCACCATCCAAAGAAAATGTCTTTCACTATCCACCCTATCTAATCCTCTAATCTAATCTTGTATGTCTCTATTAAATCACCTCTCAACCTTCTTCTCTCTAATAAAATCAACCTCAAGCCTCTCAGCCTTTCCTCATAAGATCTTCTCTCCATACCAGGCAACATCCTGGTAAATCTCCTCTGCACCCTTTCCCATGCTTCCACACCCTTCCTATAATGCAGCGACCAGAACTGTACGCAATACTCCCAAGTGCGGCCGCACCAGAGTTTTGTACAACTGCACATTACCATGTGGCTCCGAAACTCAATCTCTCTACCAATGAAAGCTAACACTCTGTATGCCTTCTTAACAATCCCATCAACATGGTAGCAACTTCAGGGTTCTATGTACATGGACACCAAGATCTCTCTGCTCATCCACACTACCAAGAATCTTACCATTAGCCCAGTACTGTATTCCTGTTACTCCTTCCAAAGTGAATCACCTCACACTTGTCCGCATTAAACTCTATTTGCCACCTCTCAGCCCAGCTCTGCGCCAGCTTACCTACGTCCCTCTGTAACCTGCAACATCCTTCGGCACTGTCCACAACTCCACTGACCTTAGCGTCATCCGTAAATTTACTAACTCATCCTTCCACACACTCATCCAGATCATTTATAAAAATAACAAACAGCAGTGGATCCAAAACAGATCTTTGCGGTATACCACTAGTAACTGAACTCCAGGATGAACATTTCCCATCAACTACCACCCTCTGTCTTCTTTCAGCTAGCCAATTACTGATCCAAACCGCTAAATCACCCTCAATCCAATGCCTTCGTATTTTATGCAATAGCCTACCATGGGGAACCTTATCAAACATTTTACTGAAATCCATATACACCACATCAATCACTTTACCCTCATCCACTTGTCTGGTCACCTTCTCAAAGAACTCAATGAGGTTTGTGAGGCACAACCTAACTTTCAGAAAACCGTGTTGACTAGCCCTAATCAACTTACTCCTTTCTAGATGATAATAAATCCCATCTCTTATAATTCTTTCCAACAGTTTACCCACAACCGAAGTCAGGCTCACTGGTCTATAATTACCACGGTTGTCTCTACGCCCCTTCTTGAACAATGGGACAACATTTGCTATTCTCCAGTCTTCTGACACTATTCCTGCAGACAATGACGACATAAAGATCATAACCAAAGGTTCTGCAATCTCCTTCCTAGCTTCCCAGAGAAACCTAGGATAAATCCCGTCCAGTCCAGGGAACTTATCTATTTTCACACTTTCCAGAATTGCTAACACCTCCTCCTTATGAACCTCAATCTCATCTAGCTAGTAGCCTGTATCTCAGTATTCTCTTCAGCAACATGGTCTTTTTTCAGTGTGAATACTGACGAAAAATATTAGCTCCTCTCCTATCTCCTCAGACTCCATGCACAACTTCCCACTACTGTCTTTGACTGCCCTAATCTTACTCTAGTCATTCTTTTATTCCTGACATACCTGTAGAAAGCATTAGGGTTTTGCTTGATCCTACCTGCCAAAGACTTCTCATGTCCCCTCCTGGCTCTTCTTAAGTCTCTCTTTAGGTCCTTCCTGGCTAACCTGTAACTCTCAAGTGTCCTAATTGAGCCTTCACGTCTTATCTTTACATTAGCCTCGTTGTTCCTCTTGAGAAGAGATTCAACTTTAGTAAGCCGCAGCTCCCTTGCTCACTACTTCCTCTCTGCCTGACAGGTACATCATTATCAAGGACATGCAGTAATGGTTCCTTGAACAAGCTCCACATTTCAATTGTGCCCTTCCTGTGCAGTTTTCTTCCCCATCCTATGCATCCTAAATCTTGCCTAATTGCATCATAATTGCCTTTCCCCCAGCTATAACTCTTGCCCTGTAATTTATACTTATGCCTTTCCATCACTAAAGTAAATGTAACTGAATTGTGGTCACTATCACCAAAGTGCTCACCTACCTCCAAATCTAACACCTGTTCTGGTTCATTACCCAGTACCAAAGCCAATGTGGCCTCGCTTCTTGTTGGCCTGTCTACACACTGTGTCAGGAAACCCTCCTGCAGACATTGGACTAAAAACTGACCCATCTAAAGTACTCACACTATTGCATTTCTAGTCAATATTTGGAAAGTTAAAGTCCCCCATAGCAACTACCCTACTACTCTCGCTCCTAACCAGGATCATCTTTGCAATCCTTTCCTCTACATCTCTGGAACTTTTCGGAGGCCTATAGAAAACTCTCAACAGGGGGACCTCTCCTGTTTCTAATCTCAGCTCATATCACACTTCCCCCTCTTTTACCACCTTTCCTGTTCTTACTTAAACATCTAAACCACAGAACCTGTAACAACCATTCCTGTCCCTGCTCTATCCATGTCTCCAAAATGGTCACAACATCCCAGTCCCAGGTACTGACCCATGTTGCAAGTTCATCACCTTATTCCAGATGCTCCTGGGGTTGAAGAAGACATACTTCAAACCAACTTCCTGTCGGCAGGTACACTCTTGCAACCTTGAAACCTTATGTATGACCTCACTACTCTCAGCCTCCTGCACACTGAAGCTACAATTCAGGTTCCCATCTCCCTGCTGAATTCGTTTAAACCCTCCTGAACTGCATTAGGTAATATCCTCCCCAGGATATTGGTACCCCTCTGTAGACTATCCCATTAGATCTCCCACTTTTCCCAGAATGAACCTCAATTATCCAGGTATCTGAATCTATCCCTCCTGCACCATCCCTGTAGCCACATGTTCAGCTCCTCTTTCTCCTTATTCCTCACCTTGCTTGCACATGACATAGGGGACAAACTAAAAATAACAACTCTGTTCTAGCTCTATCTTCCACCCTAACTCCCTGAATATCTACCTTACATCCCCATCCCTTTAGTAAAACCAATGACTGCAGATGCTGGAAACCAGATTCTGGATTAGTGATGCTGGAAGAGCGCAGCAGTTCAGGCAGCATCCTGATTTCGCTGCTCCTTGGATGCTGCCTGAATTGCTGTGCTCTTCCAGCACCACTAATCCAGAATCCCCATCCCTTTTCCAACCTATGTCGATTGGTGCCTCCGTGGACAACAACTTGGGGCTGCTCCCCCTCCCCCTGTAGGGTCCCGAAAACACAATCCAAAACAATATGATCCCTGGTACCTGGGAGGCAAAACACCAACCACAAGTCTCTCTTGTTCCCACAGGATCTCCTGTGTGTTCCCCTTAATCTGGTCCCCTATGACTAATGCTCTACTCCTCTTCCCTTCTGAGCAACAGGGATAGACTCTGTGCCAGAGACCTGTTACCCATAGCTTACCCCTGGTAAGTAGTCTCCCCCGACAGTATTCAAAATGGTATCCTTGTTATTGAGGGAACGGCCACAGGGTATCTCTGCACTGTCTGCCTGTACCCTTTCTGCCATCTCACTGTAACCCATCTACCTTTTTCCTGTGTGACTACCTCCCTGCTTCTCCTCTCAATTACCCCTCAGCCTCCCAAATGACCCGAAGTTCATCCAGCTCCAATTCCCTAACGCGGTTTCCAAGGAGCGAGTGTTGGGTCTGCTTCCCGTAGACAAAGTCAGTGGAGACAGTAGTGGTGACTCTTCCCTCCGACATTCTACAGGAGGAGCATTCAACTGCCCGAACATCCATTCCCACTGCTCTGAATTCCCAAAGAGAGTATTGAAAAAACACTAGTAACCTTACCAATTTGGCGCATAGAACCTTTTTTTTGATGAAAGGAGGAGGATGGGTGGGAGACACTGCTGCAGTATTGTTTGGGTAAAGTAACCATCCAAATATTACTCAGCAGTCCCTTGTCTGCTTCTACTCAGTGTGTGTTCCACCTATACACAAGGTAAGTTTTTAAAGGATTAATTTACCTTCCTGGCAGCTCCACCCCCACCAATCCTTGCTCTCACCACTTCTACTGCAGCTGAAAATAGAGGCTTGGAAAGCCAAATGAAATTCATCATGTCAGAAACACCTCATAAAGGGCCAAAGCAGAGGATCTCTGACTCCATTTTTGGTCACACAGTGTCTTCTTGAATTTCAGCAGTCTACTTCCCACAATGCTTTCAGAGAAGAAATTCCAGGATTTTAACATAGCAACACTGAAGGAATTGCGATATATATCCCAAATCAGAATGGTGAGTGGCTTGGAGGGGAATTTATAGTTGGTGGTGTCCCCATGTATTTGCTCCCTTGTATGCTATAAAATGGCACCCACAACACTCTGGAGTAGAAAAGTCTAAAAATTTATGTTATAGACGAGACCAAAACCACCCTCAAAATATATTAAGAAGATAGTCTCAACCCTAACTTTATCTTATTTTAAAGGTGTTGTGTTGCAGATGCAATTCAATTAGTAAAACTATTGACTTTAAGTAAAACACACTTTATTTTAACCATAGTGTAAACTACGATTAAAATGCAGACAAAATGGAAAGTAGGGAGAGATTGACTGGGCTGGAGCGGTTTTCCCTGGAGTGTCGGAGGCTGAGGGGTGACCTTATAGAGGTTTATAAAGTCATGAGGGCCATGGATAGGGCAAATAAATAGTTCTTTTCCCTGGGGTGGGGAAAGTCCAGAACTAGAAGGCATAGGTTTAGGGTGAGAGGGGAAAAATTTAAAAGGGACCTAAGGGGCAACTGCTTCATGCAGAGGGTGGTGCGTGTGTAGAATGAGTTGCCAGAGGAAGTGGTGAAGGCTGGTACAATTACAACATTTCAAAGGCAGCTGCATGGTTATATAAATCGGAAGTGTTTAGAGGGATATGAGCCAAATACTGGCAAATGGGACTAGATTAATTTAGGATGCCTGATTGGCGTGGATGAGTTGGACCGAGACTGAGACTGTATATCTCTGACTCTGTGAAAAGAAAAGAATTGGCTTAACTGTTACTCTATCAAAATGCTTAACAAAATCATATATACACTAACTAGTACGAATTAATTATTCCAACATTGTAACATCCTATAGACATACCCTTGGCAAAATCAAATTCACAAAATAGATTGTCTCACATGCAATTTTAGCAGCAAGGAGAGAACCCCAGCTTTAGCTGTAACAGAGAAAGGAAAAGAAGCTTCCACATCCAGCTTTAAGACCCAACAGGTATGAGATTTTTGTTCCCTGTTTGGATGAAGAAAAGGGCTGTGGACAGGATAAGCCAGCTGACCATGGCACCGATGCAAAAGGCCTTTCAGGAGGGGGGTGCAAAAAGACAAGTAGTTGTTATAGAGATTTCTATAATCAGGGGAACAGATAGTATCCTTTGCAAGCCGGATTGGCAGTCCAGCATGGTGTGTTGCCTGCCCGGTGCCAGGGTGCAGGACATCTCCAACCGGCTTGAAAGAATATTTTGTTGCAGGAGGAAGAAGATCCAGAACAACATAGGCAAGGTGAGGAAAGAGGACCTGTTTGGGGATTATCAAGCACTAGGAAGGAAATTGAAGAACAGGTCCTGAAGGATCATAATCTCTGGATTACTGCTGGAGCCCCATGCTAATTGTCATAGGGATAAGAAAATTAGTAGTGGTGGTGGTTGGTGGGGGGTTGTGGGGTGAGCGGATTAGTCAGCCATGGCTGACTAAGGAAGTCAGAAAATGTATCAAAGTTAAAAAGAGCCTATGAAGTGGCCAAGAGCACTGGGAAATCAGAAGATTGGGAAGACTACAAAAACAAACAGAGGATAACAAAGAGAGAAATAAGGAAGGGAACGATCAAATGTGAAGGTAGGCTAGTCAGTAATGTTAGAAATGATAGTAAAAGTTCCTTTCAATACATAAGAAACAAATGAGAGGCAAAAGTAGATATTGGGATGCTCCAATTTGATGGAGGAAGGCTAGTGCTGAGAGATAAGGAAATAGCTAAAGAACTTAATATTGCGTCGAGTGGAAGACATAAGTAATATCCCAACAATTAAGGAGAGTCAGGGGGCAGAGTTGAGTATGGTAGCCATTACAAAAGAGGAAGTGCTAGAAAAGCCTAAAGGTCTAAAAATTGATATATCTCCTGGCCCTGATGGCTACATTCTAGAGTTCTGAGGGAGGTGGCTGAGGAAATATCGGAGACATTGGTTGTGATCTTTCAAAAGTCACTGGAGTCAGGGAAAGTCCCAGATGATTGAAAAATTGCTGTTGTAACCCCCTTGTTGGAAAATTATAGGCTAATTAGCCTTACCTTGGTTATTGGTAAAATTCTAGAATCCATCATGACGGATGAGATTTTTAAATTCTTGGAAGTGCAGGGTTGGAATAGAACAAGTCAGCATGGATTTAGTAAGGGGAGGTCATGCCTGACAAACCTGTTAGAACTCTTTGAAGAGGTAACAAGTAGGTTAGACCAGGGAAACACAGTGGATGTTATCTATGTAGACTTCCAAAAGGTCTTTGATAAGGTGTCTCACGGGAGGCTGCTGAGTAAGGTGAGGGCCCTTGGTGTTCGAGGTGAGCTGCTGGCATGGATTAAGGATTGGCAGTCTGATAGAAAGCAGAGAGTTGGGATAAATCGTTCTTTTTTGGAATGGCAGCCGGTGTGTCCCGCAGGGTTCAGTGTTGGGGCCGTAGCTGTTCGGTTTATATATTAATGATCTGGATGAAGAGACTGGGGACACTCTGATGAAGTTTTCCGATGATACAAAGTTAAGTGGACAGGCAGGTAGTACTGAGGAGGTGGAGAGGCTGCAGAAAGATTTGGACAGTTTAGGGGAGTGGTCCAGGAAATGGCTGATGAAATTCAATGTGAGCAAATGCAAGATCTTGCACTTTGGAAAAAAGAATACAGGGACGGACTATTTTCTAAACAGTGAGAAAATTCATAATGCCAAAGTACAAAGGGATTTAGGAATGCTAGTCCAGGATTCTCTAAAGGTTAACTTGCAGGTTGAGTCCATGATTAAGAAAGCGAATGTAATGTTGTTATTTATCTCAAGAGGGCTGGAATATAAAAGTAGTGATGTGCTTCTGAGACTTTATAAAGCTCTAGTTAGACCCCATTTAGAACACTGTGTCCAATTTTGGACCCCATACCTCAGGAAGGACATATGGCACTGGAGCATGTCCACCGGAGATTCACATGGATGAGCCCTGGAATGGTAGGCCTAACATACCATGAACAGCAGAGGATCCTGGGATTGTATTCATTAGAGTTTAGAAGGTTGAGGGGAGATCTAATAGAAACTTACAAGATGATGCATGGCTTAGAAAGGGTGGATACTGGGAAGTTGTTTCCGTTAAGCGGGGACACTAGGACCCATGGGCACAGCCTTAGAATTAGAGGGGCTCAATTTAGAACGGAAGTGAGGAGACATTTCTTCAGCCAGAGAGTGGTGGGCTTGTGGAAATCATTGCCACGGAGCATAGTGGAGGCCAGGACGTTAAATGTCTTCAAGGCAAAGATTGATAAATTCTTGATCTCGCAAGGAATTAAGGGCTACGGGGAGAGTGCGGGTAAGTGGAATTGAAACACCCATCAGTCATGATTAAATGGCGGAGTGGACTCGATGGGCCGAATGGCCTTACTTCCGCAACTATGTCTTATGATCTTATGCTCTTAAGACCCCAGTAACTGCTGAAAGCTAAAACTAAAAATCCAGGTTCTGTGGAAGCTTGACCCCACCCAGTCAGGCTGCTTCTTTGTTCCAAAGTTTTAAAAAACCCCAAGGCCTCACAAGCTGTTTACTTTAATGACCCTAGCAGACTGCTTACCACCTCTGTTTCAAACTTTCTTCATAAAAGGAAACCATGACAAAGTACACATCTTAAAGCCATGGTATTGTCACATTCACTACTCTGAGTGAAGAATAAAGAGTAAGTGTTCTCATGTGAAATGAAGGACTCACTTCTGAACCTCTGTAGAGAAAAACAATTTTTCAAAAATAGTTTTGCAACTGCATGTTTGCTAGTAAATTCAGAAATATTCCAACTCCTTTGATGTCACTTGGGCAGAAGTGCACGAAAACTCAGTTTAACCAAAGTAACAGTGGCACAATGGCAATGTCCTCCTTGGAATTTCATGGCCTCCTTCTGTCACAATGCAGCCATCATTCATTGGTAAGGTCCAAACAGAGAAACTGTTCACCTCAGTCAACTGTCCACAGACATGGAATGCATTCCAGCAAGAATCATTTCCTTCAGCAGATTGGCAAAGAGAGAAATACATGGAAATTACAAAATGCAGGCAATTTGATTCAGCCAGCTTATCTCAGCATCTTCCTTCCACATGAGGGAATTATCTCTGATTACTGCATTTACCCACCCTGTTCAAACATTTCCCTTTCCTTCATTCATCCTACCATTTAAACTAACAAGCATGAAGCCCAGTGTCCTCGATTCAGGTGACCACACCTTTGGAAAAACCATCTGCTACTTATGTTCCCACACTTGAAGAAGTTTGTTTTAATTTTGGACAGCTTTTTTAATCTAGAAAGTGGGTTAGCTCATCTGCCTGAACAGCTGGCTTGCAATGCAAAGTAATACCAACAGTGTTGGTTCTATTCTAGTGCCTGTTGAGGTTACCATGCAGGACTCTCCTCAACCTTTCCCCTTGCCTGAGGGGTGATGACCCTCAGGTTGAATCACCACCAGTTGCCCCTCTTCGATGAGGGAGCAGTCCTACCGTTTGGTCACACTATGGCAGCTTTACCTTTACCTTTGATTGGACAACATTCCAAAATTCATGAAATGGATCACAAAACGATCCAACACTCAGGTGAGTGAAAATAATTCAGTTGTGTTGTTAAATAATTCAGAGGGATTGAATCACTGCGGGTGCTGCTTGCATGAGGGAAGTTGGAACTATATCGGTGTTGTCGGTAGTTAGGTTCCTTACAGGTGAATATGAAGGACAAAGACAAAAAACTTTATTTGGTATCTATTCATAATTTAGAGACAGTGCCTTGCCCTGAAAAGGTCATAGGTTCAAGCCTCACTCCAGTGATTTGAGGACACTAAGATTTCAGTTCAGTACTGAGGGCGTGCTACTTTGTCAGATATGCTGTCTTTCAAACTGAATAATTTCAAAGTGAAGAAGAGGAAAGGAGTCATCCCCGTCTCCTCTTCATTGGGGAATCGAAGCATAGACTAGGTGACTGCTTTGTTGGACACCTATGCTCTATCCACCAAAAAGAATTTGAGCTTCCAGTTGGGAAAAAGTGAGGACTGCAGATACTGGAGATCAGAGTCAAGAGTGTGGTACTGGAGAAGCACAGCAGGTCAGACAGCATCCGAGGAGCAGGAGAATTGATGTTTCGGGCATAAGCCCTTCGTCAGGATTCTTGATGAAGGGCTTATGCCCAAAACGTCAATTCTCCTGCTCCTCAGATACTGCTTGACCTGCTGTGCTTCTCTCGCACCACACTCTCGAGCTTCCATGTGCCTGCCATCATGTTCCCTGGCCAACATCTCTGTCTCAGACTTGCTGCAGTGCTCCAGTGCAGCTCGGCACAAGCTGGAAGAATAGCACCTTATTTTCTGTCATCTAGACCGAATATCCAGTTCAACAGTTTTAGGCTTGAGGCACCTTCTCCCATGTCCTTACACCAACCCCCATATTTCAGGTCCATGTTATCACAGACAACCTATTGTTAGCTACCAATAGTCCTTATTAGTGACTATTCATTCTCCTGGATTAATTGTTATCCACTCTTTTGTCTGTCCAATTGTTCTTCTCTCTCTTTAAGTTTTATCTCCACCTATTGTTTACTCCTTACCCCCCTCACCCATCCCTGTCTTCTACACAAAAAACAATATTTTCCAAATTACGATCTGTTCTGCGAAAAGGTCACTGGACAGGAAATGTTAACTCTGATTTACCTTCACAGGTGCTGCCAGACCTGCTGAGCTTATACAGCAATTTCTGTTTTTGTTATTCTGATTTCTTAGCCAATAGTTATATTTCAACACATATCACTAAAAATATCTATTGGTTATCAATCTCATTAGTATTTGTGAGAATTTGATTTATTCAAATTGTCTGTTGCATTTCTCTTCCACACTACAACAATGACTATGCTTCAGCTTCATTGGCTTTTGGACGTCATGAGGTTATGAAAAGTGGTTTTCGAAATGAAAGTTTTTTTTCTACCTTGAAGGCAGGCAGGTTGTCACCAAGTTCCAATTTGAACTTAACAGAATTTCCTTCTGATCTTGTCTCCTCTCTTGAAGACTCTGGTTAATCCTCCTTAATTGAAAGGGGCTAAAGCAAACTGTAGCATCAACGACAACCATCTCCACACTAACCTCCATCACCCATGTTGTCCTTGTTGAGGTCAGCTGATTCTACTTTTATCAGTAAAGAATGTTTCATGTTTGTAACACATCCCAAAATATACCACTGCTGACGTATGAAGAGGAGCAGGAGTAGGCCACTTAGGCCCTCAAGTTTCTTCTTATCTATGTCTTACATGGGTGAGTCCTTCTTTTTCACATGTAAATAAAGGGTGACTTGGTGACAGGACACTAGCCCCTGTGCAGTTATTTTAGTGGTGATGAGAGAAAAGCATGGTCCTGAAGAAATTCACTCATAATAGTTATCTTTGACTTGTGGTAAGTATGTCTGATATCATGCTGTTATTTGGAAAGATTGACTGTCGTCAAAGACTGGGCCCAGTACATGGAAAG
This sequence comes from Chiloscyllium plagiosum, assembly GCF_037043375.1. Classification (NCBI taxonomy): domain Eukaryota; kingdom Metazoa; phylum Chordata; class Chondrichthyes; order Orectolobiformes; family Hemiscylliidae; genus Chiloscyllium; species Chiloscyllium plagiosum. The sequence goes on along the minus strand of NW_028270163.1, from coordinate 56,237,585 downwards.
ATCCGTTTTTCTTTCCAGACATTAGAGCAAAATTGGTTGACAATGATTCAATTTTATTCAATTTATTTTATTTGATTTGATTTGATTTATTGTTGTCACGTATCTAAATACAGAAAAAAGTTTCACAATACAGAGAAAAATTTTGTTTTGCAAACAGTACAGGCAAATTATAGTAAACAAAGACATAGGGTGCTTGGATAGAGTGAGGCATACAAGGTCATGAATGCACAGGAGTTGCGCAAAAGCAATGTCAACATTAGATTTGAAATTAGACAGGCCTGTTCAGCAGTGGAATAACAGCAGGAAAGAAACTGTTCTTGAACTGTTGGTGCGTGTGTTCAAATTTCTGTACCTTCTTGCTGATGCAAGAAGTTGGAAGAGAGTATTTCTACCCTGGCAGGGGTCTTTGATGATGTTGGCAGCTTCCGCGGCAACAAGAAGTGTAGGTAGAATTTATCGGTAGAAGGTTGACTTCTGTGATTGTCAGGGCTGTGCACACAGTTTTCTATACTTCTTTAAGGTCCTGGACAGAGTAGTTGCTCTACCAAGCCATTATGCACCCAAATAGAAAGGTTTCCATGGTATCTGTAAACTTTGGTGAGGGTCCTTATGGACATGCCAAATTTCTTAAGCCTCCTGAGGAAGAAGAGGCATTGTTGTACCTTCTTTACCGTTGCACCTACATGGGAGGTCCAGGACAGATTGTTAGTTGTTATATTCCCAGGAACTTGACGCTCTCAACCCTCTCCACCTCAGCTCCATTGATGTAGATAGGGGCATGTCCTCCTCCTTTCTTCCTGAAATCAATGATCAGTTCTTTTGTCGCTGACATTGAGAGTGAGATTGTTATTATTGCACCACAACACTAAGCACTCTCTCTTCCCTTCCTGGATTCTGACTCGTCATTGTTGATATCCAGCCTACAATGGTGGTGTCATCAGCAAACTTGTTGATGGTATTCCTATGGCGTTTGGCTACCTCGTCATGGATGTACAGAGAGTACAGTAGAGGGCTGAGCATGCATCCTTGCAGGGGCTCTAATGTTCAGGGTTATCATGAAGAAGGTGCAGTTATCTGTCTTCACTGATTGTGGTCTGTGGGTTAGGAAGGTGTGGATCCAGTTGCAGAGGACAGAGTTGAGACCTAGATCTCAGAGTTTTGAGATTAGGCTGGAGAAGATGAAGCTGTAGTCACTGAATAGGAGTCTGACTGAGGTGTCCTTGTTATCCATATGTCCTTGGGATTAATGTAGGGCTAAGGAAATGGCATCTGCTGTGGAACTGTTTCACTATTAGGCAAATTGCAGGGAATCGAGACAGGTTGGAAGGCTTGTGTTGATGTGGGCTATGGCTAACCTCTCAAAGTACTTTGTGATTATGGAGGTCAGAGCCACTGGGCGGTAGTCGTTGAAGCATGTTGCATGTATTTGTTTTGATATGGGATGATGGTGGTCTTGAAACAGGTGGGGACTTCAGTTTGTAACAAGGAGAGGTTGAAGATGTTAGCGAATACTTCTGCCAGCTGCCTGCGCAGGATCTGAGTGCACAGCTGAGGACTCCATCTGGGCCACTCACTTTCCTCAGGTTTACTCTCAAGAAGACCAATCTGACATCTGCAGTGGTGACAGACTGAATATGTATATCCAGGACTGTCAGGATAGGTGACATTATGCTCGAGCCAAGCTTAGAAAGCATTGAGCGCATCAGGGAGGGATGTGTTTTAGTCCGTTATTTTGTTCTGCTTCATTTTGTATCCCATTATATTGTGTAGGCCTTGCCACAGGTCGCGGTGTCCGTGTGGTTAGTTTGGGCCTCTAACTTGGTCTGGTACCGCCTCTTGGCATCTTTAATGGCTTTGCAGATGTCATATCTGGATTTCCTCTACAGGTCTGGGTCTTCCAACCTGAATGCTGCATGCCTGGTCTTCAGTAGGCAGTGGATTTCCTGGTTCATCCAAGGTTTCCGGGTGGGGAACACACAGACTGACTTCTTTGGCATGCAGTCCTCTACACACTTGCTAATGAAGTCCGTAATGGCGTTCTTGTCTAGGTTGTCCACTGAATTCTTGAATGTGGTCCAGTCCACTGTCTCCAAGCCGTTCCGGAGAAGGTCTTCCGCTGCCTCAGACCAGCGTTGTATTACTTTCCATGAAGGGTCCTCTCGCTTCAACTTCTGCTTCTAAGCTGGGAGGAGTCAGCATTATGATCTGACTTTCCAAAGTGTGGAAGCATCACCTAGATTGGCTCAAAATATTTCGATTAGAAAATGGCTGCCTGAGTGAAGTCCCAATTAAATACCCAGAAGTTTTTCAGTAAGGTCTAGGGACTATCAAGGTCACCTTGCATTGTCGACCAGGAAGTAATTCCACAATTCCACAAGGCCAACCCAGTGCCATTTGCCTCATGCGCAAAAGTAAAGGCAGAAATCAGGAGGCTGGAAAGCGAAGGAACCATCAAACCAGTTGAGTTTGCGGAAAGGGCAGCACCGGTTGTACCAATTGTGAAACCCAATTGGTTGGTTTGCCTTTGTGGGATTTTAAACAACAGTAAATTACTTTTTTCGCAGCTGGATAACTACCCAATCCCTGGCATTGAGGGCTTATATGAGAGCTGTCTGGGGACTATCCTTCACACAGCTGGACGTGAACCATGCATACTTGCAATTGTGGTTCGATAAGGATTCCCAGAAGTACGCTACAACTAATACCCCTCAAGTCTGTACCAATATGCGAGACTGCCATTTTGGGTATCATCAATTTTTCAGCGAACAACAGAGAATATTTTATAAGGTCGACCCCAAGTCACCATTTATCTAGATTAAATTTCCCTACAGTGTGGAAACAGGCCATTTGGCCCAACAAGTCCACACTGACCCTCTGATGAGTAACCCACCCAGACTCATTTCCTTCTGACTAATGCACCTAAAAATATGGGTAATTTAGCGTAGCCAATCCACCTGACATAATGGATTGTGGGAGGAAACCCACACAGACACAGGAGAATGTGCAAACTCCACATAGACAGTCACCTGAGGCTGGAATCTAACCCAGGTCGCTAACATTGAGCCACAATGCTGCCCCAGATGATGTGCTAATACCAGGAACAGCAATAAGCAGCACTTATAGAGCTTGGACATAGTCCTTAGATATCTCTCCCAGGTGGATGTATGCCTTTAAGGAAAAATATGTGTCCCAGGGATTCTAAGTGATTTACTTGGGCTACAAAGTCGACAAGACTGGGTCACACCCATTGGAAGATAAAGTGGGACCTATCAAAAGTGCCCTAGCTCCCACATCTCCACTGGAGCTTAGGTCTTTCTTTGGGCTGGTGAACTATTATAGAAAGTTCAGACATAACCTGACCTCCATCGTGGCACCTTTACATCAACTCTTTAAAAAGGGTCAGCCTTTGAAATGATCTCATAGCCAAGCCATAGGCTTCAAGGAAGTGAAGAAATAGCAATCACCCTTTAAGTTATTGGCACATTATCATCCAAAGCAAGATTTGGTATTGACGTGATTCCTCTTACGTGGATTGGGGTAGTATTAACTCATGGATGGCCCAATGGAGAGGAATGCCAAATTGTGTATGCATTCAGCACTGCGAGAAATTCAACTAGACTTGCCACATGAACACTGTGGCCACTAGAGCATGTAAGAGGCTAGGAATACTGCAGTGTGTAACTCATCCCCTGACTCCCCACAGCCTGTCCATCATCTACAAGGCACAAGTCAGGATTGTGATGGAATACTCCCCCATTTGCCCGAATGGGTGCAGCTCCAACAACATTCAAGAAGCTTTGCATCATCCAGGACAAAGCAGCCAGTTTGATAGACACCACATCCACAAGCATCCACCCTCTTCCCCCTGACGTTCACCAGTAATGGTGTGTACCATCTCTAAAAGTCACTGCAGAAATTCATCAAAGTTCCTTAGACAACATCTCCAAATCCATGATCATTTCCATCTAGAAGGACAAGGGCAGCAGATACATGGGAACACCAGCATCTGCAAGTTCCTGTCCAATGAGAATCCTGAGGGATTGGCAATTATTGGATGCCAATGTGGATAAGGGGTGCATGTACCTGGTACCCAAGGACCTTGCCTGAGATACTGTTAGGTGGTGAGCAACATGGAGGCTCTTCACAGCAACAGGTGATTTGAAGTAGCAGGTACCCACTCTGACTTTCACACCAAGAATTCTCACAATGGGTGGTATGATAGGAAGTAGTGTATTAATAAGACAAGATGTGCAGTTATAATAATATCATTTACAAAGAATAGTGCCCTTGATAGACAGCTTGCTGTTACCTCGTAGGATTCTCTCTTTGATACTTAGTTAAAAGACAAAACAAGTTGCTCCCAACATCAAGAGAGTAGAATGGAATCCCTATAGTGTGGAAACAGGCCATTTGATCCAACATGTCCACACGGACTTGCTGAAGAGCATCCCATCCAGTCTCAGCCCCCCTACCCTATAAACATGCATTTCCCATGGCAAATCCATCTAACCTGCACATCTTTAGACTGTAGGAGGAAACCTTCGCTGACATAAGGAGAATGTACAAACTCAACACAGAGAATCAACCAAGGCTGGAATTGAACCCAGGTCCCTAGCAACCTGAGTTAGTAATACTAACCACTGAGCTGCCAGGCCAGTCATCAACACAGGCCTCAATGGACATCTTATGTGTTTCTGTCACTTTTTTTTGCCATAACTCTCATAATTTAGCCCTGTATAAAATTCTGCCCTCTATGTTTAAATGTTCCACTTTCAAATTGTCTGCAAGCTTAAAGCAAGTGGCTATGTTCTTGCGTTCCAATGGAATTAGAGGTAATTGCAAAATTGTTTTTGCAATTTGGCCAATTATGACTAACGAAAGGGAGCAATACTACACATAAATGTTGGCACAAACTGAAATAATGAGGAAATCCATTACCTTCAGCAGAAAAATGCATGATTTGAACAACACAGGCAAGATCTTCTAAATACAATTCATACTCATGACTACAACAAAGTACAACTACTTTCAATTCCGGGTGCAAAGAAGGACTGATATGAGTTGGAAGTCATTAATTACCAGCAGGTTTTTTAGAAAATCTCTGGGAAGCAGATAACACAATGAAAACCAGAAAGGAGAGAAGAGCCTAGAGCCCAAATATTTTGTGTCTGAGACAATAGCTACAAAAGTGCCAAGCTGGTTATCTGCAGCCCAAACAGAAAACAGATTTGGAAACAAAGAAAGTGCAAAGGCTTGCATTAAATAATCTCCAATTTGACTGCCAAATTGGAGACTGCAAACATTCAGCTGGCATGTGATGGGAGCTCCTCTTTGGTCTTCATGTTAATGTTAAACTGCTGATGCTAGATCACCTCTTTCATACTGTGGTTAATGTATCACCCCAAGAAAGCCAGTAGCTAAACAATTTAGACAACTTTTGATCACAAATTTGTTAATGGTAATGAGAGTCAGCAGTCTGATAGACCAAAATGTCATAGAAAACACCGTTACAAAGCAGAAGCCCCCTGCCCACGCTAATTAATATCAAACTGAAACTCTAAAAAACTGTAAGTGCTGCTTTACCTATCTGAAGCTCAGGTTTTCCCAGATTCACATGGGTCTGCATTGAACACAGTGCAAATGCCAAAACTCAAAATGCTTTTCCAAATGTTGGATACCTTCAAATCAACCTTAATAAATATTGGTTCAGAAGTAAAATTTGGAATAACATCAGTATATGCATAGATATTCCTCAAAGGGCCTTAGAAGATCTGGATCTCAATGTCACTGAAACAAAATCAGAAATATGCCTCAAAGTACAACACAGCATATTCAAATTCAGTATACATCCAATTCCCGCTCTTTTAACTGAAATATGACCTTATCTTATTCTTAAACCTACCCAAATGTAAGATTGATATACAAACTTAATTTTTGCACCTCCTTCCTCGTTGATGAGAGGTTGATAAATTTGTTGACTGATTAGTGTTCTTCCTCTTATCCTACTCAGTGCTGAAACATTGAACACACCAATTTACTGCAGTCTCAACCTCATACCATCGAAGAGAATGAGAATTGAAATGTTACTAAGGGATGTGGACAGGCAGCAATTTCTCAATGAAACTGACTTTGTAGAATATAAATAGTTGTCTTGCATTGAGTTCCAAAACATTACAGTTTATACACCTGGCAACAGTGGGAAAAAAGCATACCTTCTTTGAAAAAAATGTATTTTCTAGGAAGAAGTTTGCAAAGTACCCTTAACAATCAATCAGGAAATGGAACTGGGAAAATTAATTTATTCACACATGATCTGCTAGATTAGAATTCACCAAAGCAAATCACCATCTAAATTCAGAAGATTTAGAATTAGTAGCCTGCGGTCGTTTGTAGCAGAGCGCGGTGGGAGCTGGGCGGAAGTGAAGTCGGAGCACAGAGGCTGTTGGGAAGATGGGTGAGAGTTATTTAAGTAGGTGTGACTGCCAAGCTGATTCAGTGTACTGCTTGCATGATGTGGGAGGTCAGGGACTCTGGTGTAGCTGGCTCGTATAACTGTGGAAAGTGTGTACATGTTTAGCTTCTGACAGAGCATATTGCAGCACTGAAGAAAGAACTAGATGACCTCAGACTCATCTGAGAGAGCAAGATCTTTCTGGACAGGACCTTCAGCGAGGTTATTACACCGAGCATACCAGAAGAGAGTAGAAGGGAGAAGACGATGAGGAAGGGAGAGATGAGACAAGTGCAAGAGACCCTGGGAGAAGTACCTGTCAGGAACAGGTTGAATCTTTTGGAAAACGTAGAGGCAGACATCACTGCCAGTCCGAGAGGCGGTCAGGTCTGCCAATCAGAATTTGGCGTGGAGGCAGAGCCGAGGAGTCAGAAATCACACAGAGCTATGGTAATAGGGGATTCCATAGTGAGAGGGACTGAAAGGGGTTTCTGCGGCAACAGGCGGGATTTGAGGATGGTGTGTTGCCTTCCTGGTGCCAGGATTAAGGACATCGCAAACAGAGTGCAGGAAATCCTCAAGGGCGAAGGTGAAGAGCCAGACGTGGTGGTGCATGTCGGCACAAATGATGTCGGGAAGAAGAGGAGGGACATTCTACAGCAGGACTTCGGAGAACTCGGAAGAAGACTGAAAAGCAGGACATCCAGGGTGGTTATCTCCAGTTTGCTTCCAGTTTCTCGGGCTGCAACAGGCCAATTTCAGCTCCCTATTCTCGGAAGAGGACAGGAACAGGGAGATAATGGACTTGAATGTGTGGCTGGGGAACTGGTGTAGGAAGCAAGGATTTAAATTCTTGGATCACTGGGGTATGTTTAGTGGTCAGGATAAATTATACAAGAGGGTCGGGTTGCACCTTAATAGGTGGGGAACCAGCATTCTGGCAGGTAGGTTTGCCACTGCAACACAGCTGCATTTAAACTAAACAGTGGGGGCGGGGGGGGGGGGGGGGGGGGGGGGGGGGGAGGGATTAGGTGGAAGGGGACAAACTGGGAGTTTAAGAAGGAAGTTAAAGGGAAAGTTAGAACAAGAGAAGTCAAGAAAGACAATGGATTCAATGGAGCAGAAAACTCAAAAATGGATCATGGCGTAAGGCCAAGTGAAATAGGAATTGATAGGAAGGGTGAGGGGAGTAACAAATTAATATTATATATGAATGCACGAAGCATTATAAATAAGGTGGATGAGCTTGAGGCTCATTTGGAGATTGGCAGTTATGATGTTGTGGGGATAACTGAGATGTGGCATCAAGTGGACGGGGCCTGGGAAATGAATACTCAAGGCTATACGTGCTATTGTAAGGACAGACTGACTGGCAGAGGGGGTGGGGTGGCCTTGTTCGTAAGGAATGATATTCAGTCCCTTGGACGGGGGACCTAGAATCAGGAGATGTAGAGTCAGTATGGAGCTGAGAAATTCTAAGGGTAGAAAGACCCTAATGGGAGTTATCTACAGTCCCCCAAACAGTAGCCTGGATGTAGTGTATAAGTTGAATAGGGAGCTGAAATTGGCCTGTCACAAAGATATTACTACAGTTGTTGTGGGGGATTTCAACATGCAGATAGACTGGGAGAATCAGGATGGTACTGGACCCCAAGAAAGGGAGTTTGTGGAGTGCCTCCGAGATGGATTCTTAGAACAGCTGGTGCTGGAGCCTACCAGGGAGAAGGCAATTCTGGATCTGGTGTTGTGCAACAAAACAGATTTGATCAGGGACCTCGAAGTAAAGGAGCCATTAGGAGGTAGTGACCACAATACAATAAGCTTTAATGTGCAGTTTGAAAGGGAGAGGCTAGAATCGGAAGTGACAATATTTCAGTTGAATAAGGGGAACAATGGAGCTATGAGGGAGGAGCTGGCCAAAGCTCAGTGGTGCAATACCCTAGCAGGGATGGCAGTGGAACAACAATGGCAGATATTTCTGGGTATAATGCAGAAGATGCAGGATCAGTTCATCCAAAAAGGAAGAAAGTTCCTAAGGGGACGCAGGTGTGGCCGTGGCTGACGAGGGAAGTTAAGGACCATATAAAGACAAAAGGGAAAAAGTATAACGTAGCAAAGATGAGTGGGAAATTGGAAGACTGGGAAGCTTTTAAAGAACAACAGAGGATAACTAAAAAGGAAATACGCAAAGAAAAAATAAGGTACGGAGGTAAACTGGCCAAAAATATAAAGGAGGATAGTAAAGGCTTTTCAAGGTATGTGAAAAGAAAAAAAATGGTTAAGACTAAAATTGGACCCTTGAAGACAGAAACGGGTGAATTTATTACGGGGAACAAAGAAATGGCAGAAGAGTTGAATTGGTACTTTAGATCTGTCTTCACTGGGGAAGACACGAGCAATCTCCCAGATATAATAGTGGCTGAAGGACCTGAACTGAAGGGTATTTATATTAGGCAGGAAATGGTGTTGGAGAGACTTTTGGGACTGAAGGCTGATAAGTCCCTGGGACCTGATGGTCTATATCCCAGGGTACTGAAGGATGTGGCTCTAGAAATCGTGGATGCATTGGTGATCATTTTCCAATTTCTACAGATTCAAGATCAGTTCCTGCGGATTGGAGGGTGGCTAATGTTGTCCCACTTTTTAAGAAAGGAGGGAGAGAGAAAACAGAGAATTATAGACCAGTTAGTCTGACCTCAGTAGTGGGAAAAATGCTGGAGTCAATTATAAAGGATGAAATTACGACACATCTGGATAGCAGTAACAGGATAGGTCAGAGTCAGCATGGATTTATGAAGGAGAAATCATGCTTGACTAATCTTCTGGAATTCTTTGAGGATGTAACTTTGAAGATGGACAAGGGAGATTCAGTGGATGTCGTATGCCTGGACTTTCAGAAAGCCTTTGATAAAGTCCCACATAGGAGGTTAGTGAGCAAAATGAGGGCACATGGTATTAGGGGCAAAATACTGACATGGATTTAAAATTGGTTGGCTGACAGGAAACAAAGAGTAGTGATAAACAGCTCCCTTTCGGAATGGCAGGCGGTGACCAGTGGTGTGCCGCAGGGATCAGTGCTGGGACCACAGCTTTTTACAATGTACATTAATGATATAGATGAAGGTATTAAAAGTAATATTAGCCAATTTGCTGATGACACAAAGCTGGGTGGCAGAGTGAAATGTGAGGAGGATGTTAGAAGAATACAGGGTGACCTGGACAGGCTAGGTGAGTGGACGGATGCATGGCAGATGCAGTTTAATGTGGATAAATGTGTGGTTATCCACTTTGTTGGCAAGAACAGGAAGGCAGATTACTACCTAAATGGAGTCAAGTTAGGTAAAGGGGCAGTACAACGAGATCTCGGTGTTCTTGTACATCAGTCAATGAAAGCAAGCATGCAGGTACAGCAGGCAGTGAAGAAATCTAATAGCATGCTGGCCTTCATAACAAGAGGAATTGAGTATAGAAGCACAGAAGTCCTTCTGCAGTTGTACAGGGCCCTGGTGAGACCCGCACCTGGAATATTGTGTGCAGTTTTGATCTCCAAATTTGAGGAAAGACATTCTGGCTATTGAGGGAGTGCAGCATAGGTTCACGAGGTCAATTCCCAGAATGGCGGGACTATCTTATGCTGAAAGATTGAGGCGACTGGGCTTGTATACGCTTGAGTTTAGAAGGCTGAGGGGGGATCTGATTGAGACGTATAAGATTATTAAAGGATTGGACACTCTGGAGGCAGGAAGCATGTTTCCACTGATGGGTGAGTCCCGAACCAGAGGACACAGTTTAGAAATAAGGGGTAGGCCACTTAGAACAGATTTGAGGAGAAACTTCTTCACCCAGAGAGTGGTGGGTGTATGGAATGCTCTGCCCCAGAAGGCTGTGGAGGCCAAGTCTCTGGATACTTTCAAGAAAGAGTTGGATAGAGCTCTTAAAGATCGTGCAATCAAGGGTTATGGGGATAAGGCAGGAACAGGATACTGATTGAGGATGATCAGCCATGATCATAATTAAAGGTGGTGCTGGCTCGAAGGGCAGATGGTAAAAACAATGACTGCAGATGCGGGAAACCAGATTCTGGATTAGTGGTACTGGAAGAGCACAGCAGTTCAGGCAGCATCCACGGAGCTTCGAAATCGACGTTTCGGGCAAAAGCCCTTCATCAGGAAGGGTTTTTGCCCGAAACGTCGATTTCGAAGCTCCTTGGATGCTGCCTGAACTGCTGTGCTCTTCCAGCACCACTAATCCAGAATTGAAGGGCAGATGGCCTACTCCTGCACTTATTGTCTATAATAATAGTGGAATGATTCACTCACTGTACTGAAGTGAAAATTATCTCCAAAAGTTCAACTTATATACAATATTGATTTGGTTCTTTATTCAGCTTAAGTTAAATAGTTAAATTATTTAAAGTCTTTCCTTTTTCTCAATATTGATCTCCATACTTCTTTTATTGCTTATTTATGCCAACTCCTGCTGAGATCCAGGGTGTTTCACACTGCTTGATCTCCAATAAGAACATTAAAAATGGGAGCATGTAAAGACTGTATCTTTTTAATTTTCAGAGAGGACAGAAATATGAAAAGGACTGTTTTACAGCCAACAACGATTGAAGATTGTTGTACTTTTTAAAAGCAAGTTACCTGTCACTCATTGTAAGAGCTGGTTACATAGCTGTTTGTTCAAACTGTGAGGATATCTAGTTACAAATGAGCTTGAGCCAAAGGATGTGTATGAATTGGAGCTTTGGCTGGCAGCAAGTAGCTGATTGGCCTCCCGCCTGCCAACTTTGTGATTGGCTCCAATGGAGCTGAGCAGCTTGTGGGTACAAATGTTTGAGGGAGAAGCCATCGGATCTTTGAAAAGGAAGGAGCTATCCCTTTTCTTGCAATTAAAAACAATCTCCAGCCTGAAGAAAGTCAATTTATTTTTCCCCCATCCTAACTGTAAGCTGTGATTCTTAACCAATAAGCTCATGGAAACAAGGGAAAATATTTGGGGAAGAAAGATCAAGATTCCTGAAAAGCCAAAGTATCATCTCAGCGAACTCTGGAGACAGGGATCATTGAACTGCTTTTTCAGTCTTTCCCTGTGTCCATATCACCTATATTTCATAATCTGTGCCTGTCTGAATGTGTTTGGGGAAGCTTATGAGGGGGTCAGAGCTTTAACTAGTGGAGTTATATATCAACGGTTCATTTTCTTTGTCTGTAGTTAGAATCTATATATTTGTAATAAGTATTAATTCTTGTTAAGTACAGAAACCCGGTCTGTGCTTTCTGTCAATGTAGGTCTAAAATTCAGGTAAACGGGGGAATTCTGCAGAGAGCTTAGCATTTGTTGAACCCTTTCCACTATTCAGAGCTTCATCTCCATTTTTCCACTGGTTCCCTTTATCCCTCCATTTGTTGAAACACCAAAAATCTCGGCTTGCATATTCAGTGATGGCACAACCACTACCCTTTGGGGTAGAACATTTCAAACATTTGTAACCTTGCATGCAGAAATACTCATCTCAGTCTGATCTTATCCTGCAAGTGATGCTCATGCTAGAAAAACAAATATTCAGAATCCCTTTCTGGTCCCTTCATAATCTTCAAAGTTTCAATGAGAATATCTCTCATTCTTCTAAACCCCAGAGAATATACATCTACTTTACTCAAACTCTTATCATCAGTCAACCCTATTATCCTGGGAGCAATCTAGTGAATCTTCAATGGACTGCTTCCATTACAAGTATATCCTTTAAATTTGGAGACCAGAACTGTACACAGTATTCCAGGTATGCTTTTGCCAAAGCCCCACAGAATCACGGAAGTGATACAGTGCAGAAGGAGGCCATTTGGCCTATCATACTTGCACCGTCTTCAAATGAGCACCATTAATCTAATGCCAATCTCCTGATTTTCACCAAAACATTGCACATTATTTCTATACAAATAATTGGTCAAATCCCACTTAAATGTGTCTTTGGAATCTGCCTCCATCACACTTCCAGGCAGTGCATTCCATACCCTAACTATTCACCCTAACCTAAAAAATGTTTTCTCTCACCTGACATTTACATCTTTTGAAAATCACTTATAATCTGTGCTGTCTGTTTTTTGAACTGTTTAGAAGTGGGAAACAATTCTCCCTATCCAGTCTATCAAGATCCCTTAAGATTTTGAAAACCTCCATCAGATCTCCTCTTCTTTCCAAGGAGAATAGCCCCAGCTTCTCTAATCTATGGTCATAACTTGCAATTTCTCATCCGTGGAATCATTCTTAGAATCACTTCTGTGCTCTGTTCACTGCGTTCACATCCTTCCTATAATTTATTGCCCAGAACTGTACACAATACTCCAGCTGAGGTCGAACAAGAGTCTTATACAAGCTCAGCATTAACTCCATGCTCTTGTACTTTACGTCCCATTAATAAAGTTGAGGATACTGTATTCTTTATTAAAAACCTCAGCAGTCCTGCCACTCTCAGTAATCTATCAAAATATACACCAAGCTCCCTATGCTCCTGCACCCTGTTTAGAAATTAACCCCAACCCATACTTCCTATAGTCCTTCAACATTCTTCTGATCAAAGTGCACCCTCTCACAATTCTCTGCATCAAATCCCTTGTGCCATCTATCCACCATATCCACAACTGTGTCCTTTTGGAGCTCTACAGTGTCTTCCTCACAGTTTACAATTTTTCCAAATTTCATGTCTGCGGCCAACTTTGAAATTATCCCGAGCACACCAAGATCCAGATCATTAATGTGTTTTAGGAAAAGCAAATGACCCAATATGGATCACTGGGGAACACCACTATAAACCTTCCTCCATCCTTTGACCATTACTCTCTGTTTCCTTTCACTCAGCCAATTTTGTATCCCCCTAGCTCATGATCCTATTATTCTATGACCTACAATTTTCCTCACAAGTCTGTTGTGTAGGGCTGTATGAAATGCCTTCAGGAAGGCCATAAAATTATGACAAAACTTCTCTAGTACTGTATGTCAATCCCTACAATAAAAGTCAATATACCATGTGCTTCCCTAATTGTTTGCTATACCTGCATGTCAACTGTCTGTTCCTTATATAGTTACACAGAAATCTATCTAAACTTATTTAACACGAGTCACCATTCTTCCCACACATGCCTGGACTAAGATTTATGTCAAAAAAAAATTCAACCTCAAAGCAATTAATAACTAAAGAGAAAATTTGCCAATTTTATTTCTCATCCCCTCTTGTAGATGCTCATTTCTTAGTGTGATAGAGCTTCAGGGCAGTTGGTCCCAGTTCAGTTTTTGTCCATTAAACATGCTTGAGCTTTAACAATCTCTATGCAACTCTGGAATCAATACAGCCAAGCCTGGTCTTGCTCTTGCTAGATTGATGCACATAAATTGAGAGCACCAGTCATTTCCTTCTTACCTGAATTCTTGCTCTGTTTGAGACTACTAACCTTGTATAGACAAGAGGTCAAACCTAGTCTGAGCCAGCTAACCCTGGATACACTTCCTGAGGCACTAACTGTTGATCACATACTGTGCTGCAGCTTCTAAAAGAACTAACAGACTTCCTGCTTCCTTCTTCCCCCGTTAAGTGCAGCCACACACTTTTTGCACCTCATTCACTAAGATACACAAATGTCTCCCTTACCTAAACATTTGTTTTAATAGCAATAGGCATTTGTTTCTCCTAATTGATTGGAATATTCTAATTTATTTATTTACACAATCATGATTCACTTTCTTTTGGAGTGGCACGGTGGCTCAGTGGTGAGCACTGCTGCCTCACAACACCAGGGACCCGTGTTCGATTCCAGCCTTGGGCAACTCTCTGGAGTTTGCACATTCTCCCCGTGTCTGCGTGGGTTTCCTCCCACAATCCAAAGATGTGCAGGTTAGGTGAATTGGCCATGCTAAATTGCCCATAGTGTTCAGGGATGTGTAGGTTAGGCGCTGGGATGTGTAGGTTAAATGTAGGGGAATGGGTATGGGTGGGTTACTCTTTGGAGGGTCGGTGTGGACTTGTTGGGCCGAAGGGTCTGTTTCTGCACTGTAGGGATTCTAAGAGATGTCTGAGGAAACTGCTAGCTATCCACGATCCATTTGACTATTGGTAATGATCATGGTCTGACCTACTCCTTACCCAGGATTGATGCACTTACCTCCAAAAGGCACTTGAAAGCAAAAAGGAGTGAAACACCTTGTTGACTTTTCTCTTTCCTTCTCTAAGACTGGAGATAATTATAAAATTTATACTGAGATTAATGAGAGTTCAAATTAGAAGTTAATTAGATAATTCTGAAGGATATCTCTGGGATTCAACTTATTTATGATCATGTCTCATGTATTTGGTCACTTTTCTCATAACCAATTAGTAACATTCTTTCTTGAAAGAGGGCATTTAGAGATTGAAGTGGCTTCAAAATGACCAGTGATGGAACTTGAGAAAAAGGTCAAACTGCGCAGCATACTCATGAGTTTTAAAACTGAACCAGGAAGCACTGTGTGACTCTAATTTCGGCCTCCCTTCCCATCCCCCAACTCACTTTTCAGCCCCTCATCCTCCTTTCCATTCCTCTGACCAGCCCTTCCTTCCAGCTACCAAACGGATTCATTCCTCCCATTGACCAACAAGGCCATACCATCTATCTGTTTTCACCTATCCCTACCTCACCACTCCGCTTCTCTCCCGACCCTAAACCCTCCCCCATCCCACCCCTTTTACCTGCAGCTCCCCTTACACCCACCTCCAGGCCTGAGGAAGGGTTACACCTAAAACATTGACTTCTCCACCTCCTGATGCAACCTTTCTTGCTGTGTTCTTCCAGCCTCCTGCTTGTCTACCTTGGATTCCAGCATCTGCAAGTTTTTTTTGTCTCGAACACCCAGACTGGCATACTTCTAGGACTAAAGGAATAAATCTGTCTTTTGGATTCAGATTCTTTCCATTTCATCCAGTGGGCCAAAAGCAAAGTACTGTGCATGCTGGAAACCCGAAATAAAAACAGAAAATGCTGAAAGCACTCATTAAGTCTGGCAACTATAAAACCATAAGATGTAGGAACAGAAAGAGACCATTCAGCCCATTGAGTCTATTCTACCATTCAGCCCATTGAGTCTATTCTACCATTCAGTGAAAACATGGCTGATCTGATAATCCTCAATTCCATTTTCCGACCTATTTCCCCATAAACCTTGATTCCCTTACTGATTGAAAATCTGTCTGTCTCAACTTTGAATATTTTTAAGTGGCCCTCTGTGGTAAAGAGTTCCATAAATTCACTACTTTCTGAGAGAAAAAAAAATCCATTTCACCTCTTTCATAAATGGGTGACTTCTTATTCTGAGGTTATGATGTCTGGTCCGAGATACTACCACAAAGGGCAACAGTCTCCTTGCATCAATTCTGTCAAACTTCTTAAAAATTCTTCATGTTTCAATAAGGTTACTGCTCGTTCTTCTAAAGTCCAATGAATACCAGCATGACTTACTCAACATCTCTTCATAAGACAGTACATCCATACCCAGAAACAACTTAGTGAACCTTCCATTGATTACCTCCTCTCCTCTAGTATATCTTTCCTTAGATAAGGAGATCAAAACTGTTCACAATATTTTAGGTATAACCTGACTCGTGCTCTGTATAATTACAGCAAAACCTCCCAACATTTATGCTCCATTCCTTTTGAAATAAATGGCAACAGTTCAGACAAGGTTCACTAGATTGATCCCAGAGATGAAGGGTTTGTCATATGAAGAGGTATTGAACAATTTAGGCCTACACTCTTTGGAATTTAGAAGAATGAGGGGAGATCAAATTGATGAATTCAAGATGGTAAAAGGTGTGGATAAAATAGATGTGGAGTGGATGCTTCCTCTTCTGGCGCATTCTAGGACAAGAGGTCATAGTGTTACAATAAGGGATAGCAAATTTAAAACAGAGTTGGAGAAACTACTGCTCCCAAAGGGTTGTGAATCTATGGAATTCACTACCCCCCAAAGTGCAGTGGATGCTGGGAGAGTGAGTAAATTTAAGGAGGCATGGACAGATTTTTAATTGGTAATGGGCTAAAGCGACGTAGAAAGAAGGCAGGAAAATGGGGGTGAGGAGCATATTAGCCATGATCGAGTGGCGGATCAGTCGAGATGGGTCAAATGACCTAATTCTGCTCCTACGTCTTATGAACTTATTTGCCTTTCATAGTACTCACTGAATGTGGATACTTACTTCTTGTGATTCATGTATGAGAACTTCCAACATCCTCTGTACTACAGTTTTCTGCAGTCTTTCCCCATTTAAATAACATTCAGTGCTTCCAAACTTCCTGCTAAAGTGTACAACTTCACATTTTCCCACATGATATTCTAGCTGTCAAGCTTTGGACTATTTACTTAACCTGTCTTTATCCCCATGTAGACTTTTGTCTCATCCTCACTACTTGCCTTCTCAGCTATTTTTGTGTCATCTGCAAACTAGACAATAATTCATTGATATGTCATTAATATGTTATAAATAATTGTTGCCCCAGCACTGATCACTGTGGCACTCCACAAATTACAAGTTGCCATCCTGAAATTGCCCCCCCTTTATCCCAACTCTTAGTCTTCTTAGCCAATCCTCTATCCATTCTCATATACTACTTCCAAGACCGTGGGCTCTTTTTAAGTAATCTTCCATGTGGTAGTTTATTGATATCAAAATACATTACATCTACTGGTTTCCCTTTATCTACCTTGCTTGTTATCTCCTTGAAGAATTCTAATAAATTTGTCAGGAATAATTTTCCCTACATGAAGTCATGCTGATTCTGCTTGATTATACTATGTGTTTCTAAATGTTCTGTCTTACATCCTTTCTAAGAGATGAACATTTTGCCAATGACGCATTAAATTATCTGGTCTATGGTTGCCTGTTTTTCTTCTTCCTCACTTTTAGAAAAGGGTTTTAAATTGACAGTTTTCAAGTCCTCTGAGACTTTACCAGAATCTAAGGATTTTTGAAAGATTATTACAAGAATTCTGAGCAGTTACTTTTTTTAATATCCTCGGATGCAACTCATCAAGTTTAGGGGAGTTAACAGCCTTTAACCTTATTTATTTCCCGAGTATTTGTTCTCCAGTGGTAGTTGCTGTATTTATTTCCTCCACCATTACTCCCATTTTTGGCTTTAGTTATTTAGTATTTGTGTCCACTACCATTCAGTCCGAAACAAGTTATTTATTCAATCCCTCTGCTTCTCCACATTCCCTGTTATCTTCACCCCAGCCTCAGTCTCTAAGGGACCTTAATTCACTTTGGCCTCTGCCTCCCTTTTTATCTATTTAAAGAAGCTCCAAATGTCCATTTTTATATTATTTGCTAGTTTATTTTGTTAGTTTATTTTTCACTTTTTTTGCATCATTTTTTGTTCACTTTTGAAATATTTCCAATCTTCTTGTTTAAAACAAATCTTGGCCACATTATACTTCATTTCAATTTGATAATCCTAATTTCCTTGATGACTATGGTTATCTTATTCTTTTTCTAGGATCTTTCTTCCTCATCTTTGCTGTGAGTCAAATATTATTTTCTTAAATGTCTGCCATTGTTTCTCAACTCTCTTTGCTGTTAAACTCCTTTCCCAATCCACTCCAGTCAATTCTACCCTTCTTCTGATGTAATTACCCTTATTTAAATCTAGCGCAATTGTTTCTGACCCAAGTTTTACAATCTCAAACTGAATGCTAAATTCTATAGTTACATTTATTGTTCCCGAGGTGGATCTTTTACTCTGAGGTCAGTTCTGAAACTTGCCTCATTACAGTAGATCCAAAAGAGCCCGATCCCTGGTCGGACCAAAATGTATTGTTCTAGAAAACTGTCCCAAATACACTCTATAAATTCTTCCTTGTGATGACCTCTGCTAATTTGTTTACTTTAATCCACATGAAGATTAACGTCATCCATGATTAATGTACTGCCTTTTTTACATTGTCTTTATCTTCTAATTTATTATCTGTCATACTGAACAGCTACTGTTTGTGCTTTATGGGAGACATTGATCCATGGAAGTTATTACACACAGGTTCCTACTATCCAGGGAAATTATTTCTACTATGGGTTCTTTCTTTCATCAACTAAAGTAAAATATTCAAAATAAATTCCTATTTTTTCTTCTTCTCTGCCTTCCCTCTCTCTAATTCTTCCTTTTCCGTTCTTTCAAATTGTAGTTGTTTTTATCAGTTTCATGTGTCAGACTTATGACTCAGATGTATTCTTGTTTTGGACTTGTAGCTAAAGTTTAATTGTTTGCAAACAGAAATTGACCACTTCTGTTGTCCTCAGCCTCTTTGATGTTTTTTCCTGTTTATGTAATTGTTTATGTATATTTGTATGCATATACCAAAGTGTAAGGATATTCATTTCTAATGAGGTTATTTTATGTGGTCTACCATCAAAGTTATGTTCTTGGCTATTTAATTTCCTCCTCAATCCCTTGATCTGTTCTAGTTGATGACTCATCAACTGCCTCATTTTCACATTGCTCAGGAGTCCTTTAGAATTTTCCATCACAAGATACTTCTTCATGTCATTTAGCCATGATTTTGCTGATGACTCCATTCCTTAATGATGAGCTGCCTTCAGACTTCACACCCCTGTTCTCATCGACTCAATTCCTCCCCCAGTGCACTGGATGAGTCACTACATTTCAATCTCTTCCAAGTCACTGGAACTATGAGAATAATCCTTCAGAAGGCATGAATAAAATACATTGGCAGTCATTTTAATGCGACAATGGTAAGTGAGAGATGGTTGGGGAGTGTTAATTTTTTTTACAAATTGTGAACACACTTGCCTCCCTTTAGTAGTAGAAGATTTAACTGTTATGAATAACCTCCTTTGGAAAAGTGTGTGCGTGATTTTAATATTTGGGTTGGGATGGACTGATGAGATTATACCATGATTTGCACTTAACACATTCTGCAGAGATTTCTTGGCCAGGAAATTTTTCATTAAAATGCAGTAATTCTGAGCAGCAATTCCTGGGATGAGTCAAACAGAAAGAGTCCCAAATGTCCCAGTGCTCTTGGTTGCTTTCTCAGTTTACTTGGGAGATGGTTGGTGTTGGATACTTATTTGTGCAATTGGGAAGTTATTACACACAGAGCATCTTTGGTTGACCCATTGCAGCCTTAGTTAGACCTTTGGATGAGCAAATCAATCAGCACTGGCAGTTGGGAATACCTGATATGGTGGGAGGTAGAGTTGGACAGTAGTCAGGATAGTCAACAAAGTGGGGAGTAACAGATAGATTAAGATGCCGGAGACATTGCCCAGATTACAGGTGTATTCACATTCCTGGCATTTGCTTTGGAGATGGCGGAAAGAATTTGGAAACTCAGGAGGTGAATCACTTGCTGCAGAATATCCAGCCCTGACCTGCAGTATTTATGGGCTAGGTCCAGTTAAGTCTCAATGGTGAACTCACCCCACCTTGTTTCCCATGACCACTCCCCCCTCCATATACCCCCTAAGTAAATTCTGGGAATGGTTAGATGGTGTAGAGTTAATACCAAGTGTTAACTAAAAATGTATTTTATGTGTAAATACTTTTAGATATGTAAAAAATTATTTTATTTTTAGATATGTAGACCATTCCACCATAATGTGCCATGACTTATATTTAAGAAAAGATTATTATGTTTTTAGGATAGCTGGAGTGGATAGAATGGATGTGGATAGTGCAACTTTGACTTGGACCTGCTTTGCATCTTGGTGAAGTTGAAATTTCATTTCAGATAAATGATGATGTAGCCACAATTTAGTTGAGGTTTTATTTTCATAATGAATGATTCCACTACAACATGATCAATAAGATTAATATTTTATAAACTAAATAACTGTTGTGGGAATAGTTGAAAAGATACACTTGATAGTGTGACCCAGGCTTGGCCATGCTGTTCAGTTAAGGGTTGATCCTGTTACCCCCAGCACCCCCCTTTACACCCATGATGCAGCGCGGGCCTTTCCCGCGAAAACGGTTCAAGGAAAGCGAGCGGCAAAAAAAACCTGGCGGGTGCCGCTGCAACCGAACCTGCTGGACGGAAGCAGGCTATGTGTGACGCGGGCACCCGCCAATGGGATTCGAGGGGTGGCCCACACCGGCAGGGCGGCCAACCAATGACAAAGGAGAATAGTCTTGAGGGGGCGGGATTGTGGCTGGGACGTCCGTTTCTTTTTGAGTGTGGGGGGGGAGAAGGGGGTAAGGGAAAGCCGTCCAGGTTTGGTTGACGTCGCCGGTATAAAGTCATCGGGTGGAAAATTCTCTGGTTTTTCCTCCCCCCCCCCCCCCTTCCCCCCTCATTCCATCGTCCTCCTCCACCGGCCGACCCCCCTCCACACACACACACTCCCCCCTCCCGTCTCTCTGAGGGAATTTCCCCCTCCTTCCCTTCGAGCTGCCGACTCCGCCATGGCTCCTCACAAACACGGAGGGGGGAAAAATGCCGTGAGGAAGCCCAAGATTGACCAAATCCAGGCCGACCACGAGCTTTTCTTGCAGGCCTTCGAGAGTAAGTGGTGGTTTTATAATCTTATAAACTCAAAACTATAGAAATCCTTTTGTACAAAACCTTTTAAACTGGATTTCCTCTCCTGAAATTATTAAATTCTTACCCCCCCCCCCCACCCCACCCCACCGTTGCCTTCCCAGCATTGCCAATATAACCGGGCTTATTCCAACACTCCCACGGGCTCCTGTCACTCTCCCTCCCCGTCTGGCGGTAAACACCGAGGATTCGGCTGCGGACTAGGCCGCGTTACTGGGAAAAAGATCAACGTGTTCCCCAGCTCCGCTCTCACCATCCGGAGAGTCTGCAGGAGAGTTCCCGCCGATTCCAGTCGCCCCCCCCCCCAATCTCCCTCCCTCAGCCTTCTAGGAAAGGGGGCTGGTGGCTAGGGTAGTCCCGAATCCCACCCCGAAGAAATATCTTCCAATCTTTTAAGCTTTAGGCAGAGAAAGATGTCAAGGGTTGCGCGCCTCACTGCTTGAATGGATCATCTCCATTCGCGATTCTCGTGTTAAAAATCCAACCTGTACGATTCGTGGCTTGTGGGCACTAGAGTTGTTGGTAGCAACTCAAAAAAAATATATTTTAAAAATAAAACCGCAACCCCACTCCTCTGTTCTGGTTTGCAGCGCTTCCAAAATGCGCTCTTTTACCGGTAAAGGAACCCATCCATGTTTTAACTTCAGAATTCGGGTAGAAGACCCTTGGTTTGTATTCAGTGAATCCCTTGCAGTAAAAGGGTGAGAGATGAAAAGTCCCTGGGTGAGATTGTGACACACATTCGTTCCCTTTCTTCTTCCCAGAACCGACTCAAATTTACAGATTTCTCCGAACCAGAAACCTCATAGCGGTGAGTTTTTGATCTAAATTGGATAGAGACTCGTTTTTCGGAGCTGGTGTTTTGGGAAGAGGGCGTTATGCTGTCTAATGTGTATACTAATATAGTCGCCGATGATGTTTTTTCGTTTTTTAATTATCGTAATCATTTAATCTAAGTTGACACTTTTTAATATCTTGTCAGTGTGATTCTGAATTTATTCAATTAATCATTTCTGTTAATGCTGATTCCCGATCATTACGCGATGAAACCTATGGCAGTATTCTGACTAGTCTGTTCTGTATTTCAGCCCATCTTTTTGCACAGAACTCTTACTTATATGTCACACCGGTTATCAAGAACAAATGCCAAAAGGTAATTTCTTTGTAATGTTATTTCTGAGGCTCAAAGGAACAAAATCTCGTTGCTGAGTGTTAATTGGTTTGTTGACTTGTAGCAGATTGCTCTTTATGGTTTGAAATGTCAACAGGAAAGGAATTACCCTTGGATGTAGAGTAAACCTGATTTTTATTTTAACATGCCAGGTGAAGGGCTTGTTAAGGTCTCTCCACACATGCAAGTGGGTCTATCCTCCTGATGCTTAATTGAAGCTATTTGGTTAAACCCCATCTCCTGTGTTAATGCCTGGTGTAGAAAAGTGTTGAACATGAAGGACAAATGCATATTACTCAGTCATGGCATAATATGTGGCTGATAGACAAGTCTCAGTAACTCAAATGCTAAGCTAAATTAGCTTGGTATTTAGTTTACAAAAATTGTTTAGCATTGAATCCTAAACATAGTAAGTGGTTAAAAAAAGTTCTCCATCACTCACTTGTAGACTTCAGTGCATACCTTGTGGTTAACAATGATGTATCAGCTGGAATACAGACAGAGCTAGCCATTTGGATACAAAATTCACTAGAAAGTACGCGAGAGGGTGGTGATGGAGGGTTGCTTTTTGGACTGGAGGCCTGTGACCAGCGGTGTGCCACATGGATTGGTGCTGAGTCCACTGCCTTTTATCATCAATTATTTGGATGTGAACACTGGAGGTATGGCTAGTAAAAGTTGCAGATGATTGGTGTAGTGGATAGCAAAGAAGGTTGTCTCAGTAGAATGGGACTTGGATTAGATGGGCCAAGGAGTGCCAGATGGAGTTTAATCTAGTTAAATGTAAAGTGCATTGAGTAAAGGAGTTGGGAGGTCATGCTGCGGCTGTATAGGTCACTTTTGGAATGCTGTGTTCATTTCTGGTCTCCTTCCTATTAGAAGGATGTTGTGAAGCTTGAAAGGGTTTAGAAAATATTTACAAGGGTGTTGCCAGGTTTGGAGGTTTTGAGCTATAGAGTGTCTGAATAGGCTAGGGCTATTTTTCCTGGAGTGTTGGAGGCTCAGGGGTGACCTCAAAGTTTGTAATATCATGAAGGGCATGGACAAAGAGAATAAGCAAGGTTTTTTCTGCAAGGTAGAGAAGTCCAGGATGAGAGGGCATAGATTTAGGGTGAGAGGAAAAGATTTAAGAGACCGAGGGGATGACTTCTTCATGCATGGGGTGTGCCTGATTGGAATGAGCTTCCAGGGGAAGTGATGGAGACTGGTACAATTCCTACATCAATAGGTAATTCTCTGGCAAGGTTTACCAAGTGATATGCCATCAGGTTCAGTGCTGTGACTTCAACTGTTCACAATTTATATAAATAACTTGGATGAAGGGTGGAAGGTACAATTGCCAAAATTGCTAATGACAAAGATAGGTATGAAAATTTGTGAAGGTGATATGAAGTTACAAAAAAACATAGCTAGGATAAGTAAGTGGGGAAAGTGGGGCAAATAGTAGAATGTGAGAAAATGTGAAACTTGTCTACTTTGGCAGGAAGATTAAAGAAACATCCTAAATGGTGAGTGATTACATAGTTCTGAGATGCAGAAGCATTTAGGTGACTGAATGAATGAATCACAAGGTTAACATGTAATTTTAAAAGCTAACAATGTTACCAATTATTCCAAGGGGAATGCAATAAAAAATTAGGGAGGTTATGCTTCAGTTATACAGGACATTGGTGTGGCCATATCTAGAGCACTTCCTTTGATTTATTCTGGTGGAAATTAGCATCTATTGCCTATCCCTTGTTGCCTGTGAGAAGGTGATGAACTACACTGTGAATTGCTTCAGTTTGTGTTCTGCAAGTTGACCCACAGTGCTGTTGGGGATGGAATCCCTGGATTTTGAACCAGTGGCACTGAAGGAGCCCTGATTATATTTCCAAGTGACTTGGAAAGGAGCTTGTGTTTGGTGTTCCTTTTGCTGCCTTTGTTCTTCTGGGTGGCATTGGTTGATATCAAGGGTTGTCATTTAATTCACCTTTGGAATTCGGTGCCTTTGTCCATGTTTGAGCCAAGCCTATAACAAAGTCAGGAGCAGTGTGTCCCTGGCAGAACTTAAACTGCGCATCAATGAACTGGTTATTGCATGGTATTGATCTTCTTTTGGAAGAAGGAATGATGTAATTGCATTTGAAGCAGTTCAGAGAATGTTTGCTACACCCATAACCTGGAATAGGCCTATTGCCTTATGAGGTAAGATTGGACAGGTTATGATTGTACATGCTGGAGTTGAGAGGATGAGGTAATGGTAGAAAAGTCCTGTAGGGTCTTGATGGGGCAGATTTTACCTAGATGTGAGAATTATGTTTTCTCTCAATGGAGAATCTAGAATTAAGTTATTCCTTAAAAAAATCAGTGCTGCCATTTAACCGATTTGGCAAATGTTTGTGGGTTGAGTCTTTAGAATTCTTTCCTTGAAAAGGTGCTTGTGGCAGGAGAGTACTTGAACGGTTTTGAGGTAGAGGTAGATTTTTGGGAAGCAAGGGATTTAAAGGCTATTGGTTGAGATGGGAATGTGAATTTGAGGTTGCAGGATAATCAGCCATGCATTTATTGAATGGGAAAGCAGGCTTGAGGGGGTGACTAACCTGCTCTTGTATTTATTGTATGTTTTATGTTTGTGTTCCTATGTAAAATTAATCTCTAGATTGAATTTTTATACGAGTAGCAGGTACTCATGAAGAACATGCAGCAGAGAACTTTAGGCCTGACTTACTTGCAGTATTCAATTTTTTGTGTGACTGATTTTCATTTACTCCTATTTGCTTCACCTCAGCAAAATGTTCTGCATGTAATTTTTTGATCCTTTGTTTAAAAAAATATAAAATTGTGCTTCTGGGGTCTTAATGAGTTTCTGCTTCTCCCATAGTGGATGTAGTGAAATGTTTTTATTTTGATGTAGCTTATATGCTTTAAAATAAAACAAAATATTGAAACAATACATAGCTCAATATTTGAGCTGCAGTGCATGTTTTTATTGTGGGATTAGGTTGTCACCTTTAAACAGTTCATTGTTTTGTGTATGTTGTATGTTAAACCTCATCTGCTAAACATTCAATCTTTTTTAGTCAACAAATTTGCTGAATCAGTTTTCAACTTTTGGTGTGTTTACCGCTATCTCTCCATTGTGTAATGTATTGCTGTTGTCATTAGGTCCCATCTGTTCATATAAATACAAATTCTGATGACCAAATTAGGATAATAGAGGAAAGTGTGGCAGAAATAAGCAGAATTACTGCTTAAAATTTAATTTTGGTTCTGGTTAACTGGTGTAGCAATGTAAAGGCCATTTTATGTAGTTTTCTTGTCACTTAGCTAATAAATGATTTTGCAGACAGGCTTCTGAAAATGATTGTGTTGCTTGTTTTGTCAGGTGCTTTATGTAGTTGCATAAAGGAAAGTCATCATAGATGAGCCCAGAGAGTCCCCAAAGTTGTGTAACTGCCCCCAGTGCTGTGGTTGATTTAATGCTTGATATTAAGCCTCAAGGAGCTGCAATCTACACCAAATTTTAGGGAGATTGTCTGAACTTCAATTGATAGAACTATGATATATTGCAAGGCTATTTTTCTCTCTCAAATTTTGTTTGCACTGAAGTAGTAAGGTTATTAGGTGTGAAGTGTATGGATATTGTTTTTTCACATTGTACCACTCTTTTTGATAGAAGGTGAACAAGATAGTTTGCTTTTAGTTGGTGAGAGAAGAACATTTGCTCGTCAGGTTTTTAATACTTGTTAGGATAGTAGCAGGAAATTTGATCCATCTTGAGTTGCAAGTAGGTTGTCCTAAATGTGGTGCTGTTTGTAAATTCAGAGACTATAACCTGGATCTCTAATAGGTATGTTTTTTTTTTGAGGTATGATTTGCCAAAGTAATTAATTTGTTCTTCAGATTAACAGATGATTATGAACCAAATTTGCTCTTTCTTCTTGGGTAGACTGACCAGTCATTGATATGTTGCATGCCATTGTGATAATTATTTTTGATTTTGTTAGTTGATTGAAGAATCTTGACCAGGATTCTGGCATTTGCCTTTTAATATTCCCATAGGATTTATAAAACCAGAATAAGCAGTTGGCTTTTCTTTAATATTGCATTGGCAGCTCCTACAATATATCACTTGCCTGCTACCACATTGTTGTACCATTTGAATAGATATTGGCTCAAGTTCATACACTTGAAATGGCTACGAAACAAGTTTTCAATCTGGGCTCATGGTTGATGACTGAATCAAGCCCATATGTCTACTTCGGAATTGGTAGGGTATTGATCACATTTAGGCTCTTGAAAGACTGGTCTATTGCACAAACTTAAGATGCAAGTTGTAATATGAAATACCACAGACTAAAAAAACTATTGGATTGAGACATTGGTTTCTTGGGCCCCACCTCCTAACAGAATTTGTTATGGCTTTTGCCAAAATGCATTTATTGACCTGTGAGGGACAACAATCCTTTCAAACATGCAATGAGAATGCATGGTCATCAAACGAAATGGTTTTGTAACTTAAATTTATCTAAGAAATTGACCAAATTACATAGGGAACGACTGTTTTCAAATTATTTTGTAAGTTTATATCATTTTGAGTGCAAGGCAGGGAGATGTTTTGATAATTGAAATTGACACAGGGATCTTGTCATTTTGATTCCTGACCCATGTGATGACATCCAAATATGGGTCTGAAAACGGTACCCTTATACTTCAGTGATGATTCAGTAATTTAAAACATGAAATGTTTGTTTTCTGAAAATGCTTGTTACTGATGTCTTTTTTTCCTGGTGAAACGATGGTATAGTTTTAAGTAGGCATTCAGCAATCCTGTAGCACAGTGACATAGGTTGCTTTTTGTGTTTGACGTTTTATACAGTATATAACTTCAATTTAGCAGTTGTTTGGCCCAGCACTCATAAATACATCCAAAATTGTTGGAATATTTGATCCAACCAATTTTAAGTTTGAAATCTGACTTTGCTCACTTATTAGTGAATTGAGCTGTGAGCTGAGCTGCTATTTTAACTTATCTGGAAGCCATTTCAAAACATGATGCTAAATCAGTGAGCCATTTGTACACTGGAGGAGTTCATTGTCCAGTTGTGTTAGTCAGTTGTCATTTCCTGCTGTCTAATGTCAAGTGTGTTCACTGTGTATCCTCTCTGGTTGCACTGAAGAGCATGATCATATTTGCAACCGGCTTTTATTTCCCCTCAATGTAAAATTTTGTTTACTTGAAGAATTATGGTCGAGTACTGCATATTGCCATTTATTTAGTTTTAGGCTGTTGCTGAAAAGCTCTGTTGTCCTATAATATGGGGATTAAGTTTAGGCTGAATTATTAGTCTTGATCCCTAATTGAGAGGCGATTGCAAGATTGCAAAATTTAGTTGAGGTCCAGAAGAACAAGCTGTTCTCATGAGTTGATGGTAAAAGGATTTGTTTCTATGCAAGAGTTGTTAGAGAAATGTGAGGAAGAACATTGTTATGCAAAAAGTAGTAAAGACCTGGATCTTATTGCCCTTGAGACTGGTGGAAGTGGCAACAGTATTCTTTCAACAGATAATTGCATGGGCCCTTGAAACAAACTTTGTAGGGCTACAGGGATTGAGCAGGGTGTAGGATTGACTAGATTGTTCCTCAGGGAGCAACAAAGTACCAGATGGCCTCGATCCTATAAATGACACTTGACTGCTTGGGATTCAGGTCAATTTGTGGTGGCTTGGGTGACCACCTTCAAATTTGTTATTTTGGAATAGTGTGTTCATAAATGTAATCTGTAACCTTCATTGGATGCATTTAATTCTGTTTTAAACTTTTAATAAAATTGTTTTAGTTATCAGGTTTAAAGCTCCACATTTGGAGCTGATGAAAGATTAACAAAGCTTTAATGCATTTAAACCTTTTCCTGCTTATAACTTGCCTGACTGGCTTACCAATGAACTGTTCTGTAGATCATGTTTGTTGAGTTAAAATCCTTGTCTTTTGAGATGACTTCATCCTGAATGATCCTATTTGCAGTATACATAGATGTTTGGGGAGCATTTGAGGTTAGCTTAGTTGTACAGTTTACCTTATCTGAATTTTACCTTGCTGGGTGTTGGAAACCATGCATGCACGTTACCAGAGTGAAAACAGTGTCTGTGGAAGTGAGATGACATTTGAAGTCTGGTTCTTCAATTGTAGTAATCTGTTTACAATGTGTTTTGTGCAATTTCCATTCTAATTGTCTTTTTTAAACTGGTTGGCATGCAATTAACTAGTATTATCCTATGTTATGTATCTGCAATTATACAAAGTTTCTGAAAGTGTGAAAAACAATCAAACTGTTTTGTGGCCAACTAAGGTAGTTTGGTACTTGAATAAAATGCAAGGTTGCCTATATAAATTCCACACATTTAAATTTTTTTAGCTTGCTTGTTAATCATAGTGAAATATGTATACATTTACTAGGCTTTAAATGAAGTTTCATGCTACTATAAAAAGCTAGGGCTTTGTGCTATGTTAGTGTCCCTACAGCTGGACCAGAAGGTTTGGGTTCGAGCCCCACTTGTTCTAGAGGTGTCATAACATGTCTGAACAGGTTGGTTTTTTAATAAAAAAGGAACAGGCTTCCACTCTTATTATTTTGCAAGTGTTTCACAAATTATAATATCATAGAATGTTACAGTACAGGTGAAGGCCATTCAACCCATCGTGTCTGCAGTGGCTATTGAAAGCTACCCAGCTAGTCCCACACTCGAACCATACCTCCTGAACTCATCTGTGTGTGCTCTCAGATGTTCTGAAAAGAAATATAATTCTCCTTTCCATTTAAGAGGGACTTGTGATTCTGTGGTAGTCTTCCTACCTCCAAGAGCATTGGGTTCAAGTTCCATCTGCCTCTGAGATGTCCCATAGTATGCCCTAACAGGATGATTTGAAATTTGGGTTCCTGTGGTGCAATAATAATGTCTCTACCTCTGGACCAAAACTTCAGGTCCCATTGCCATGGAGGTGTGTTGTAATCAGTTTGAACAAGTTGATTGCAATTTCATATTGTTTTCCTGGTGGTTAGGATTCGCCATGGCCCATGTATGGTTTCTGGTTAGAGAATAAGTCTTGGACAATGTTATGGTGGAATAGTATTAGCAGGTGTGTTGAAACATCCAAGCAAATTGATTTTAAAGAATGGGAACAATGAAAATTTGAATGGTTAGGATAATGTCTCCTCATGAAAATGTAAGTGGATAAACACTTGACTTTCTAGAATATTAGCATTTATTCAGGAATGCATCTGATGGTATTCTTGCTTCTTTGGATGTTAAGATAATGTTTGCAGTGTTTTCATACCAATAAGATAATTTAGTAAATTGGGCTTGTGGGCTTTTGTACCTTGAGTCTCTTTGCTGTACCTAGATAAGTACCTGAAATGTTAATGCCTGCAATTTTTGAATTGATTCTGCAAGATTGATTTCTTATTGCAACTGCCACTGTTTGTTATAGATTCCATTCTGTAATTTGAAATAGACTTGGAAGTGCTGTAAACTGTTTTTTGGTAACCTGAAGTTCCAGATGATCTTGAGGTTCATGCTTTATATTTAAAATATTTCAAATGGTGAAATTGCAGAAATGTTAAGAGTACGGGTCAAATTGTGTAAATATGGAAGTAATTTGAGTGCTTTTGATCACCATTGACATCCAAAACCAGTTCATCTGTCAGTTCGACATTATGGCCGATTGTTTAACGAAGATCTTTGCAAATCAGCAGAAGTTCTAGGATACAGACCAGTTGTGTTGTTTTAATGTACTAGCAGATGGATGTGTTCTTTTTTAAAAAATTCCATCGGCAATATCTGTTACAGATTCAATAGATAGACTGGTGAGCAAATGGCAAAAATGAGGACTGCAGATGCTGGAAACCAGAGTCTGAATTAGAGTGGTGCTGGAAAAGCATAGCAGGTCAGGCAGCATCCGAGGAGCAGGAAAATCAACATTTCGGGCACATTGCTATGATGAAGGGTTTCTGTCCGAATCGTCGATTTTCCTGCTTCTTGGACACTGCCTGACCTGTGCTTGTCCAGCATCACTCTGTTCTAAACTCTGGAGAGCGAACGCCAGCTTCCTCTTTCAAGTCAACGCCACATCATTCAGGCTAAAGTCCCTCAAAATTAGCTTTTGAATTGGCTCATGGAAAAATTCTTTCCAGCCAGTCCTGTTTTCTCAACTTACCGTCCAATTTTCTTGTTTTAAAATGAAAAGATGTCTTCAATGACCTCAAACATTCCTTGGAGTGCAACAATATTCATAAAGAATATTGGCCCATTCCTGTTCCTTTCAGCCCCTTGAGCTTGTCCTGCCATTCAGTAAAATCATGGTTGATCTGTGGCCAAACTCCATGTGCTTGCTATGGGCCCATAACCCTTGATCCCCTTAAAAATAACATTGTCTGTCTCAGGCTTCTGTTTAACGATTAAATTAGCATCAATTACTGTTTGAGGAAGTCTTCCAAACCTGCACTCTTCTTTTGCATTTAGATGTACTTTCTAACATCTCTCCTGGAAGATCTGGCCCTAATTCTATGTGGGGTCTAATTAGAGTTTCGTATAACTGCAGCATAAAGTCTGCATCCTTGTACTCCAATCCTTTAGGTTTGAAATCCAGCATTAGCTGCCTTGACTATTTTCTGCGTGTGTTTGTGGCATTTTAAAGGGCTGTCCAACTGAACCCCCAAAACACAGTGGGCATTCACTGTATTGACTTTGTGTCACCTTAAAAAAAAAAATACCCTGATCTATCCTTTGGATTCAAAAGAATCCAAAATTGATTCACATTTAATGACTGTGTAAACCAATACAATATGCATTTGTATTTTGAGATCTGTGTTTTGTGATGAGGCAGAGCAGGAAAGAGAAAGTAAAACCTTTACTTGGGGTCTGAGTATATCTTTTGGAGGTGACTTGCATGGGCAGCAATCAGCTGGTTTAGTCAAAGGGATAACGGAAAACCTGCAGTCCTGAGATGTTCTCTTTTGAAGGAGTATTCACAATAGTTTAACTAGTAGTAAAATACACGTGTGAAAGGATGAATGTTCAGTTTTAAATATCTTTGTTTTAACTTTGCAAATTTTATTTTTTAAATTGAGTATGGAGGTGTCATGAGAAATGACCAGGATATTTATTTTTATTGGGTGTAATGGAGGAAATTTCAATGTAAATCCAGCTAAGTATTGTTTGGAACTAAATGGTTGAGAAGTTTAGTAACCAAATGTTTGAGTCAGGTAGAATGATAAAACAACAGGAAAGAATAGAGAATATCTGCACTAGTGTCTATCATTTGCCCTCTCCTTTTGTTACCTTAAGTTTCCTCAAAATATACTGTTTTCAGCTATAATCCTGACCATCTCCTGTGAAGTGCTTTGTGACAAAGCAAAAAGTGCTACATAATATTTTAAGCTTCAAATGTATTCAATTTTCTGTTAGTTTTATACAAAAGTAATAAAACTAAATTCACCTTTTCTGTACAGTGCTGCAAGAGTTTTTTGTTTTTGCACAAAAACAAATATTTTTAACTGGGAGGAGCTCCAGGCTGCTTGTTACAGAATCTTGAATGATGAACCAAAAACATTGTGCCTATGTTAACTTTTTACTTTGGTTAAGTATTTGCGGGGACTTAATCAGCAATTTTCCTTGGATATTGTTCTATTACCATTTTCAAGCAAATGCGTTAAGATCATAACATCTTGCTCTGTAATCTTTATCCTTGTCACCATATTTTGCTGATCGCTTTTGAAATTCATGCCCCTTGTGCCTTTCTGCCACCAAGTAGTTTCTCCTGCAGGTCATTCTAGTATAGCATGCTAAACACAATTGAATTGTGGATGCAGTTTGGCTAATGTGAACTTATAGCGATCTTTTATAGCGTGAGTTTTTATAGCATAGTTTCAATCCTCTGCAAACTCATCATGGAAGAGCAGAATGACCTGTATTTAATCTACGCAATTCTTGGTCTGTTGCGTTGTGTGCAGTTTCTCGGTCAAGGATGCAGATAGTCAACTGTTTGTTTTGGTTAAAAACCATATGTACAAAAGCTTATCTTGATTTTTGTATAATGGACACAGCACCCAGCTGCCAGGTTTTTGATAAAATACTGTATGCAAGACAAGTTAAGACCCTGTGGTTTGGGTGCAGTATGTTAGAATGGATAGAGTCATAGAGATGTTCAGCATGGAAACAGCCCCTTCAGTCCAACCCATCCATGCTGACCAGATATCCCAACCCAATCTAGTCCCACCTGCCAGCACCCGGCCCATATCCCTCCAAACCCTTCCTATTCATATACCCATCCAAATGCCTCTTAAATGTCGCAATTGTACCAGCCTCCACCACTTCCTCTGGCAGCTCATTCCATATACATACCACCCTCTGTGTGGAAAAAGTTGCCCCTTGGGTCTCTTTTTTATATCTTTCCCCTCTCACCCTAAACCTATGCCCTCTAGTTCTGGACTCCCCGACCCCAGGGAAAAGACTTTGTCTATTTACCCTATCCATGCCCCTCATAATTTTGTAATCCTCTAAAAGGTCACCCCTCAGCCTCTGACGCTCCAGGGAAAACAGCCCCAGCCTGTTCAGTCTCTCCCTATAGCTCAAATCCTCTAACCCTAGCAACATCCTTGTAAATCTTTTCTGAACCCTTTCAAGTTTCACAACATCTTTCCGACAGGAAGGATATCAGAATTGCATGCAATATTCCAACAGTGGCCTAACCAATGTCCTGTACGACCACAACATGATCTCCCAGCTCCTGTACTCAATGCTCTGACCAATAAAAAGCATACCAAACACCACCTTCACTCTCCTATCTATCTGTGACTCCACTTTCAAGGAGCTATGAACCTGCACTCCAAGGTCTCTTTGTTCAGCAACACTCCCTAGGACCTTACCATTAAGTGTATAAGTACTGCTAAGATTTGCTTTCCCAAATTGCAGCACCTCGCATTTATCGGAATTAAACTCCATCTGCCACTTCTCAGCCCATTGGCCCGTCTGGTCCAGATCCCGTTGTAATCTGAGGTAACCCTCTTCGCTGTCCACTACACCTCCAATTTTGGTGTCATCTGCAAACTTACTAACTGTACCTCTAATGCTTGCATCCAAATCATTTATGTAAATGACCAAAAAGTGGAGGACCCAGCACCGATCCTTGTGGCACTCCACTGGTCACAGGCCTCCAGTCTGCGAAACAACCCTCCTCCACCACCCTGTGTCTTCTACCTTTGAGCCAGTTCTGTATCCAAATGGCTAGTTCTCCCTTTATTCCGTGAGATCGAACTTTGCTAATCAGTCTCCCACGGGGAACCTTGTCGAACGTCTTACTAAAGCCCATATAGATCATATCCACCACTCTGTCCTCTTTGTTACTTCCTGAAAAAACTCAACCAAGTTTGTGAGACATGATTTCCCACAAAGCCATGTTGACTGTCCCTAATCAGTCCTTGCCTTTCCAAATACATGTACATCCTGTCCCTCAAGAGTCCCTCCAACAACTTGCCCACCAGAGGTCAGGCTCACTATTCTATAGTTCCCTGGCTTGTCCTTACCAACCTTCTTAAACAGTGGCACCACGTTAGTCAGTCTTCCGGCACCTCACCTGTGGCTATCGATGATACAAATATCTCAGCAAGAGGCCCAGTTATCACTTCTCTAGCTTCCCACAGAGTTCTAGGGTACACCTGATCAGGTCCTGGGGATTTAGCCACCTTTATGCGTTTCAAGACATTCAGCACTTCCTCCTCTGTAATATGGACATGTTTGCAACGTGTCACATCTATTTCCCTGCATTCTATATCTTCCATTTCCTTTTCCTCAGTACATGCAGATGCAAAATACTCGTTTAATATCTCCCCAATTTTCTGTAGCTCCGCGCAAAGCCGCCTTGCTGATCTTTGAGGGGCCCTATTCTCTCTCTCGTTACCCTTTTGTCCTCAATGTATTTGTAAAGAACCCTTTGGATTCTCGTTAATTCTATTTGCCAAAGCTATCTCATGTCCTCTTTTTACCCTCCTGATTTCCTTATTAAGTATACTCCTATTGCCTTTATACTCTTCTAAGGATTCGCTCGATTTATCCTGTCTATACCTGACATGCTTCTCTCTTTTTTTAACCAAACCCTCAATTTCTTTAGTCATCCAGCATTCCCTATATCTACCAGCCTTTCCTTTCACCCTAACAGGAATATACTTTCTCTGGATTCTCGTTATCACATTTCTGAAGGCTTCCCTTTTTCCAGCATGTCCCTTTACATGCGAACATCTGCCCCCAGTCAGCTTTCGAAAGTTCTTGCCTAAAACTGTCAAAATTAGCCTTTCTCCAATTTAAAACTTCAACTTTTAGATCTGGTTTATCTTTTTCCATCCACAGACTGAATCAGAAAATTTTCTTGTACACGCTTAACAAATTCCTCTCCATCTAAATCCTTAACGCTATGGGATAGACAGTTGATCGAGCAGAATTGGGATAAGGGGGCATTTTCTCTAAAATGTAACTGGTGAAGAACGTGAGGAATTTGTGCTG
Organism: Chiloscyllium plagiosum; assembly: GCF_037043375.1. NCBI lineage: Eukaryota > Metazoa > Chordata > Chondrichthyes > Orectolobiformes > Hemiscylliidae > Chiloscyllium > Chiloscyllium plagiosum. The sequence goes on along the minus strand of NW_028270163.1, from coordinate 56,202,841 downwards.
GGGCAATAATTTAGAATATACATTGATTTGGTGATGGAAGTGTGTAATATAGCCAAGTTTGCAAATGGTACAAATAGGGGAATAAAGTGGTGAGTATGATAGACTGCAGGCACATGTCCAAGTGAGTGTGCAAAGTTTGCTTAATGAAATATAATGTGGAGAAGTGTAGTTATACCACTTTGGTAGGAAAAATAAAGAAGGTGAGTGTTATTTAAACAGAGCTGCAGCACAGGAATTAGGGTGTTCTTCTGCATGAATATTAGTGGGTAATAGGGAGGGTGAATGGAATGTTGACCTTTGTTCCAAAGGGAATAGAGTAGAAATGCAGGATGAAATTGTTAAAACTGTACTGGGCAGTCGTCAGACAATATCTGGAAGATGAACTGTTTTGGTTCCTTTATCTATGGAAAGATGTACTGGCAATAGTGGAAGTCTAGGAAAGGCACACAGTGATTCTGGGTGTGGAGAGACTTATGAAGAGAAGTTGAGTGGATTAGGCTTGTCCTCATGAGTTTTAGAAGAATAAGGGACAACCTTATTAAAATATGGAAGATTCTTGAGGCTTGACAAAGTAGGTATTGAGACCAGAGAATAAGAGATGGGTGTGAATTGCTTCTGAGGGTAGCAAATCTGTAGAATTTGTTACTGCACGGAGTTCTTAGGGCTTTGCTATTAAGTATATTCAAGGCTAAGGTGCACAGATTTTTAAATCCGTAATGGAATTGAGGTTTATGTGGGAAAACAGCATGAAAGTAGAATTGAGGATTGTCAGGTCAACTGTGATTGCTTTGGCAAAGCAGACATAATAGGCTGAATGGTGTGCATCTATTTGAACATTAAATTTAAATTAAACTTGATCTTGTGTAACTCCATTTAAAATGGAAAAAATAACTGGAGACACTTAGCAAGTTCAGCACCTCTGGAAAGATTATCAACATTTTGTCATCCCTTTTTCTCTGCGGTGTGTTGCCTAGCTGGTTGTTTTTGACACTATACTCAAAGTTATTTGCCATCCTTTATCTTTGCAGTTTGTTTGAATGTGTTCCTCAAATTTACCAGTTTGGCTGCTATTTTTGTTTAAAGGTTGTCCTGATCCTGAAATTACCCTGAAATTTCATTTGGCATTAATTTACTACTTTTGTGCTGTCACTAATTAGATCCAAGCATCTAGAGATCCCTCTAAATGAGAAAAAGGTGAAATCTTCAAAACTGATAAATGTTGAAAAACTGTGATAAATAGTATAGTTTTTAAAGATATGTGTGAATATATACAGTTGCAAATGAGCCAAATGAGATTGCAGGATAATTTTGGGATCTGGACAAACTTAATCGTGAAAAAGAACAAAATGGCATCTGGATCACTTAATTTTGAGGAGCGGATATTTTTCGGGATCTGATACTATCTAATTGGGTTAATCAGAATGGAATGATTAACTCTGAGCCCATGACTTATAACCTTCTAATGCTGCAGTGAATTCTAGAGTTACAGGAAACATTTTGGAACTTCTGAATCTCTGCTGCATGCCATATAGCATTCGCATACTGAGTACGTTAGCGATTAGTTTAGAATGGAGGGGGGGGAAGGTTAATAGATAAGTGTGTATGTTACCCAATATTTTTGTAGTTTGCCTTGAGCTTTGTGTCCAGGAATAATAAAGCCTCTCTTCAATTGTATAGGAGCTTGGTTAGACTGCACTGAGAGTAGTGAGAAGCTTTGACCTCTTTATCTGAGAAAAGATATTGCAATAGAGGAGTGGAATTAGGATTTACCAGACTTAGTCATGTCATTGAAACTGTGTTCTAGGAAGACAGTCTGCATATTGGTCCTGTGTTTTCAATTTTGAAAAAGCGAGGTGATCTCGTTGAAAATAGACAGGGTAGATGCAGGTGAAATGTTTGTCCTGCCTGGGGAGTCTAAAACCAATAGGCACAATTTTAAAAATAAGGGAGATTGCACTTTGTACAGTGTTGAGATGGGATGAGTAAAAGGTATTGAAGTGTTCAATTTGCCATGATTGTACAATGTTGAATAGCAGTTCAGGTTTGGCAAGCTGAATGGTCTACTAATGTTTGTTCATAACCTATCTGCAGATGCAGATTTTAAGCAAATTTTCAAGCAAGTCTTGCCAAGTGGATTGCTAGTATTTTCAGCTTGTCGTTTGTTTGTCGTGTTCTATCTCTTGTTTTCTTGCACTTCCTCAGAAAATTGCTCAGTCAAACGCTTGTGTGCCCTACTCCAGTAAACTTATGTTAGTGCTTAATCCTTACAACCAGTATTTTATTTGTCTCGTGGAGTTTAGGTGTTGCTGGAAAGACCAGGATGCTGTCCTGAATTCTGATTGCAAGTGCAGTTCCAGTATTACTGGTTCCGTGATGATATTTGATGTACCCTTGCTCTTTGTATCAGTTTTATTGTTATGTAACTTTGACACGTACTTTGGTCCTTTATGACCTGATTCAGCATAGTAGCTCCAAGTGGGAGGCCTTTAAAAGTGAGAGAGCTAGAGTTCAAGGTCTTTGTTCCTGTGAGGGTGAACAGCAAGGTTGACAGGGATAGGGAACCCTCGACAAGATATTGAGGCTTTGACCAGAAAAAACGGTGAAGCAGTTACGTGAAGCTGGAATCAAGGGAATCCCTGGAGGTACCTTGGGGATACAGGAATTTACTGAAGGAAATCAGGTGGGTAAAAAGGGTGCACGAGATAGTCTTGGCTCAGAAGATTAGAGTGAATCCAATGAGGTTCTTCTGAGTATATTAAAGGAAAAAGAATAACTAGAGAGAGAATAGGGCCTCAAGGACCAAGGTGGGGGCATGAATGTGTAGAACCCAGAGATGGTTAAGGTCTGCAATGAATTTCTCTTGTTAACCATGGAGAAAAACATGAAGACATTGGAACTTGGGGGAGGTTTGTTGTCAATTCTTGCTGACAGTCCATGTCACAGGGGTGGTGTTGGATGTATTAGTATGTATGAAGGTGGCTAAATCTCATCGTCCTGACAAGATGCATTCAAAAATGCTGCAAGAGGCTAGAGAATAAATTACAATGGCCCTGGCTGATATTTTTGCATTGTTAGCCATGGATGAGCTCCTGGGAGATAAGCAAATGTTGTGCCACTAGTCAAGAAGGGTAGCAAAGAAAAGCCTGGGTACTATAGACCCGTAAACCAAATATATTTTAATGTGTGGTGGGTATGTGACTTAAGATTCTGAGACATAAGCTATGCATTTGGAAAGGCAGGGTTTGATTAAAAGCAATCAACATGCAGTTGTGCATGGGAGATCATATCTCTCAAATTTGTTAGAGTTCTTGAAGTGACCAGGAAGGTTGACAAGGGCAAGGTGGTAGCTGTAGTCTCTATGGATTTATAAGGTTCCACTTGGTAGGCTGCTCTGGAAAGTTAGATTGTGTGGAATCCAGGGCGAACTGGCAAATTGTATCATGGAAAATCATTAACGTGACACCCTGTTTTAAATAAGGAGTAAAACAAAAGGAAAATTACAGACAGATTAGCCTAACACGGTCATGGGTAGGACCCTGGAATCCTTTGTGAAGGATGAGATTTCTGAATGCTTGGAAGTGTAGGATAAAATAGGGCAAAATCAGCATGGTTTCATGGGGAGGTTATACCTGAAAAATCTGGTGGAATTTCTTTGAGCAAGTAACAAGCAGGTTAGACCAAAGAGAGCCAATGGATGTTATCTACCTGGACTTCAAGGAGGCCTTTGACAAGGTGCTGAGTAAAATGAGAGCCCACTGTGTCAGAGGTAAGGTGCTAGTATGGATAGAAGCTAATGTCTGGCAGAAAGTGCGAATGAAAGGATTGCAGCTGGTGGCAAGTGGTGTTCCACAAAGCTGTGTTGCGACCTGTGGTGATGTTGCTCCTTTAACAAGGTTCGATTGTCCTTTGCATTTTCCCCCCCAGAGAGGTTGTCAAAGTCACGATTCTGAAAATTCTTTTGATGGACTTTAGGGCCAACTTGATTATACCTAACGGATGCTGCCTTAGGACAAAGGCTTTCAAGTTTAAAAACGCACTTGTACAATGACAGGGGAGTGGCCAGTTCTCCAGCTCAGCTTTTCTCTGGTTTGATTTGGTGTTTGGCAGACTGACTATCCACTGAAAGCAGTCGGGTAGTTTTGATGTTGCTGATCCAAGAAACAGCTAAATGGTAGTGGGTGTTCCATGCTTCCTATCCCCTTCCCCATAGTCCAGGATTCTCCCAAGGTGAACTTGAGTCTGAAATTATGAAGACAAATGCAATGATGGCATTTATTTTAAGAGGACTTGAATATAAAAGGAGAGATATACTTTTGAGGTTTTATAAGCCTCTGGTCAGGCCACATTTGGAATATTGTGCACAATTTTGAGTTCCATATCTCAGGAAGGATGTACTGGCCCTGGAGCGAGTTCAGAGGAGGTTCATGAGAATGGTCCCAGGAATGAGAAGTTTATCAGATAAGTAACATTTGAGAACTCTGGGTTTATGCTTGGAGTTTGGAAGTATAGGGGCGGGGAGGCAATCTAATTGAAATATAGAATATTGAACAGAGTAGAGGTTGGGAAGATACTAGGACCTGAGAGCATAGCCTTAGAGTAAAGGGAAGATCTTTTCAAACGGAGATAAGAAACTTATTCAGCCAGGGAATGGTGAATCTGTGGAATTCAGTGCCACACATGGCTGAGGAGGCCTGGTCATTGGGACTATTTAAGACAGAGGTTCTTTAGTGTAAAGGGTTACGGGGAGAAAGCAGGAGTATAGGGTTGAGAAACTTAGTAGCCATGATCGAGTCTGCTCCACCATTCAGTAGTCTGAAAGGAGCTAAAATTAGGCCACTGTCTTATGGTTGTACACAATTGGCCTCTTGGTAGGAAACAGAGGGTAATTGTCAGGCTTGAGCTCTGAGACTAGTGGACTGTCAGGCTATATTGGATGAGAATGTTCAAGGCATGATTAGTAAGTTTGCTGATGACACTAAAATAGGCAGTATTGTGCTCAGTGAGGAAGGTTATCAGAAATTGCAGCAAGATCTTTATAATCTGGCAATGGAGTTTAATTTAAGTGTGAGGTCTTGCATTTTGGAAAGTTAAACCAAGATAGGAGTTTCATGTTGAATAGTAGCGTCTTGAGTGCAGTGGAACAGTGATCTTGCAGAGAACGGTGAACCTAAACTCCAAGTGGAGTTACAGGTAGAGGGGGCAGTGAAAACGGCTTTCGGCATACTGGTCCTCATCAGCAAGTACCATTTGAGTATTGAAGTTACAAAGTTATGTTGTACGGGATGTTGGTGAGGCCACACTTAGAGTATTGTGTTCTGTTTTGGTCACTTTGCTAAAGGAAGGATGTTCTTAAACTGGAAAGAGTGCAGAAGAAATGTACAAGCTTGTTGCCAGGCCTCAATGGTCTGAGGTATAGGGAGGTGGGTACATGAACAACATTTAAAAGGCATTTGAACGATACAAGGATATGATAGATTTAGAAGGATATGGGCCAACTGCAGGGAAACTGGGCTAGCATGGATGGACATTTTGGTCGGTGTGGACCAGTTTGGGCCAAAGGGCCTGTTCCCATGCTATGAACTGTTTAACTCTGCGGCTCTAACTTAGTTTTATTTTTCTAGTGAAGCTATTTGTATAGATATTTTAAAGAAAGATAACTTTAGAGCACAGATGGTGACCCCAAAATGGTACAGTTTCCTTTGATACATAAATCACAAGCGTCCAAATGAACTTGCATGGGCTGGAATCTCTGGTTAGTCCCTCTGGCAACCTCAGTTTCTCAGAATTTTAAGTGGTTGACTAGTTCAGTCTAGCTGTATCACTGAATACTGGATGCTGTGCCCTCTTTAAGACCAGTATTTGGCTCCATTCCATCTGAGGACACCATCCAGACACTCAAAAGTGTGACAACTGTAAGTCCTCATCAAATACCTCTCAGACACTGTGGCATGTATCCTTTTCATGCATCCTTTTGATACTGTGACCCAATCATGTTATACTGTCATACTGGGACAACACATCTATCCTGGGACAGGCTAAGCAAAGAAATGCCAGAGAATTCCTAGAGGCCTGGCACTCCAACCACAACACCATAAACACAAACACAAATTTGGATGCCATCTATCAACCCCTCAGAAAATGAACAGGAAATGACATCACCACAAAACCCAGGAATCCTATCCAGGAGAAAGATATAAATAGAAAGCAGGAGACAACAGCTTCGCTTCACTTGGAGGTCGCCACTGATGATGTTACCTAGCCAGGTAATGAAACGTCTGGATATCAAACCTACAGCTCAGCGAGCAAGCCTACACCCTAAATACTCTAATACACTTCCTGACTCCCAGTATTATTGTACACCCACGTGTAAGGTTATTCATTGCCTTAGCTTGTAGTTTAAAGGTCGTTGAATAGCAATTAGTGTTGTCTTAGCAAATTATGCAAGGAGGAGGAAATATGTGCTTCAGGAAAAAACAAAAATGCTGCAAATGTGGCTTGCTTTGCCCAGCATAGAAACAAAGCAAAAGTCTTGGGGATGAAACAGACCACAGTTAATAATATCAGTACTGATTACTATCAATTGCATAATTGATTTATACTCTGACTTTTAAAAGTTTTATTTTTATATCTGCATGTTCTCTTAACAGCAAAATAGAAATATGCAAAATTGTAAACATTAATGGCTGCATGCCTCAGGCCTACACAGTGCTGCCAAATGTATGTAAATATTGACCTGACGCAAGGTATAGTGCAGTATCCAGTCCACTGCTATGCCACCCATATACTCATTAAATCAAAGGAATGCTCAACAATTGCACTTTTAAATTATCTAATAGCAAATTTCACTCTGAGATGCTCCTAATTAGTTTCATTGCAAACTATAGACAATGGTCATTTAACATGGGGTCCATATTATCTGCTGGTAGTGTAGAAGTGCTACTTTAGTTTTCTTATTGAGGTGTAGAGGTATCATTGTGATAAAATTTAGAGGGTGAAATTAATTAAAAATACATTTAAAATAATCTAAGTTAGTGATTACTTGATTGGGTTAATTTTCATTTGAGACTAAGATTTAGTTAGCTCTATTGATAGGATCACTGAAATACAATGAAAGTGTTACATTTGCATACTTAACCGGTATGCTACCAGTGTGCTTCACCTAAACAAAGTTTAGTTGGCACATCTCTCATCACTGGGAGACGAGACTTAGTCTAGACTTAGTGCATTTTCTAATACTGCCTAATGTTAGTCTAAGTTAAAACAGCATTATGATTTAGAAGCCTGGATATCGAAAGTTGTGTACAGTTCTAAGCATCAATTCTTATATCTTCAGTCTTTGTAAAATGGGAATTTTACAAAGACTGAAGATAAGAATTTTTTTCTTGCGTGTCCACAGAATTAAAATGTTCAGTCTGCGCTATGGTGAAATGGGTCTACCAGTCTCTGTCTGTAACAGCGAATTCCATTTACAACGCTTTTTTAAAAAAAAATACATTGCTTCTATTCAACATCTGGAATTCCCAGGATATCCCAGAATACTTAATGGTATTTGCATGCTAGTGTAATCACTGATGTAATGCAGGAGGTGCAAAATCCAATTTGTGTACTGCAAGCTTCCATAAAGAACATTGTGATAATTAAGTTTTTTAAAGTAGAGGTGTTTGCCAAAGCATGAAAATCGGCCAAAACACCAAGAAAAACAGCCTTTTCTCATTGAGACCATAAGAACCTCCAGCTGAGATGGCAAAGTGAGCCTTGGCTTAACATTGTCATTTCATGTCCAACTGTGTTGCATTTACCAGCAATTTCAAGTTGCCCTGGAGAAGGTTGTAGTGAGCTGCCTTCAACTGCTACATTCTGGATTAGTGGTGCTGGAAGAGCACAGCAGTTCAGGCAGCATCCAAGGAGCAGCTACAGTCTGTTTGGTGTGGGTACCAATGTAACAATGCTGTTGGGGAGGTCCAGGATTTTGACCCAGTGACAATGAAGGAACGATATATTTGCAAGTCAGAATTATGATGCAAAGTATATGATTTACATATGTTTTAATGCCATTTATTTTTGAATTTGTAATTTTGAATATAGAACCAGTAGCACATGGTGTTTCTACATGGAGTCATATGTTAAATTATTCATTTGTAATTATTTGTGACAATTGTGATGACTTTTAAATTAACTTGAGAAAGAAGGTCTCCAAGAATGAATGGATTTCTGTTTACATTGACAGGAAACAGAAATAGGTACTAAAACTGTAGCAGTACAGTCAGTTCTGCTATAGCACGCATTTCTTAAAGGCCAATATTTTATTTGCCTGCTTTATTATCCATTGAACTCGAATGCAAGCTTATCGGTGATGCATGCCCAAGAAATCCAAAATTCCTGTGTTCTGTAGCTTTCTGCAACCTTTTCTGTTTAGCTGATGTAATCTCCTCTATTCTTCTGGGCAAAGTACATAACTTAACAATTCCCCACATGATTTTCTAACTGCCAAGTTTTTACCCACTCACTTAATCTATCACTATCTCCCTGCAGATTGTCATCCTCATTATGTGCCTTCCCACCCATTTTTGTCATTGCAAACTTGGCTGCAAACCCACACACATGCACCCTCTCACAGACTTAGACCCCTTTAAACTCTCACACGTACAGATTCTCTCACAGACACTCAACTATCTCCCCCCCCCCCCCCCCCCATACCCCAGAGCACGTGCGCACACATGTTTGTGAGGTGAATTTGTACTTGGAGAGTTACATTGTACTTTGCTAAAAAAACTGCATGAATCTATGTAAGAGTCTGTTAACTCATTTTTAAAATTAGAATCCGTCTAAACATTATGGCACAGATAACAGTACACAGGGGGCAAACATCTTCACATTATCTGGGCTGACACCAATAGTTCAAGGTAGCCTGAGAATGTAATTTTTTAAATTGTGATTTACATATGAAAGAAGTGAAGCCAACATCGTTATTCTAGCACATGAGAGACTTAACAAAAAATCAAGGCATTTTTCAACATATAATTTCAGTTACATCGCACTTTAAACTTTTAAATTCTGTCTTACAGTTGTGTACTCCACAGCCATCTGATGAAGGTGCAGTGCTCTGAAAGCTAGTGCTTCCAATTAAATCTGTTGGGCTATAACCGAGTGTTGGGTTTTTTAAAAAAAGTTAGTATATACAGTGTTATAAATAAGTGGGACCTCAACATTGTTTTTCCCTGTGACAAAATCTTTGAATATCAATATCTTCCCACAAGTGTTCACATTTGCTTGTAAAGTCTGCTCCCCTTCCATGCTACATAAATTACTGTAATTAAATGCACTGACCTTCACTCTTTTTGCGATATTCAACCAAATCAAGGCAACTCTTAACGTGGCTAACTACACTATCTTAGTCCAGTGTGCTGGTTTCCAGCCATCTAAGTTGTCCATTTGTAAATGTTCATCCACCCTTTTTAATGGTCTCACTGCTATGCATCTCCAACTTTCTCCAAGCCTACACCCCCTAGCTATTGACTCCTATAGAGCTGCTCCTAATGTTTTAAATGTCATGCATTAGGTGCTAAGGTCCTGCGCTCTGGAATTTCCTGCTTGGTGTCTTCCTGTTTCTGACATTGTCCTACCTCCTCTTCCCTCTTTAGAAGTGGCCACTTCAGTCAAATTATTGGGTACAAATCTTAAAATATTCACTTTTGGCTTGACATCCATGTGCTCTGATTCTGCTTGACAAAAAGTACCAGGCCCATCTATAAGTAATGTGTTTCAGTGGCTTGCTGCTGCTTGGCTTTTTAACAAATTTACATGTGAATGTTTTATGGGGAGTTTAAATTGAAGCAAAACCCCTGGGGTAAGTCACAACCTGCATAAGGGAAAAAAAGTTAGAAATCAACTATCTCCGTCCCAGGGCATCTCTGCAAGAGTTTCTTGGAATACATATTTTCTACTCAACATGTTCAGAGATATTGTTGAGCATCCCTGCAGTAAGTAGGATTGGAGTCCAGGCCTCTTCTCTCAAAGATAGGGACACTACACTGCACTACAAGAGCCCCTCCTTTCCTTAGGGTACCTTTTCCTCAGGGTAGTGTACTAGGCCCAAACATCAACTGCTTCATCAGTGACCTTCCCTTTGTTCATAAGCTCACAAGTTAGGATGTTCACTGATTACACTTGTTCATCACTGTTCTCTATTCTTCAATACTGAAGCAGCCTCTGTCCATATGCAGGCTTAGTCTGACAGGTGATGTAGTATTTGAGCCCCAAATGTCCAGCAAATGACCATCCACCATGAAAGAATTTAAGGAGAAAGTGAGGTCTGCAGATGCTGGAGATCAGAGATGGAAATGTGTTGCTGGAAAAGCGCAGCAGGTCAGGCAGCATCTAGGGAACAGGAGAATCGACGTTTCGGGCATTAGCCCTTCTTCAGGAAGAAGGGCTAATGCCCAAAACGTCGATTCTCCTGTTCCCTAGATGCTGCCTGACCTGCTGCGCTTTTCCAGCAACACATTTCCATGAAAGAATTTAAGCATTGCTCATGACGTTTAATGGCAATCTTGCATGATTAATGTCTGCGGAGGTGTGTTGACCAGAATTAAACTGGATCAGCTATAAAAACATTGTGTGCAAGAGCAGATGAGAGTTGGGAATCCTGTGCAGCAAGTAGCTCCTCTCCAAACCTGCCCTCCAACTACAATGTACAAGTCAGGAGTGTGGTAGACTACTATTCACTTACCTGGATGGTGGCACCTCCAACAAACTGTCAAGATTCTTGCACAATCAAGTCAAAGCAGCTCACTTGATTGACACTCCATCCACTGTCTTTAAAATGTCTGCCTCCACCACTGATGACCGTGATGACACTGTACCATCTGCAATATGCACTTCAATTACTCACACAGCTCATCTGGTAACACCTTCCAAACTTGCAACCACCTCTGCCTAAGAGAAGGACAGGAGATGCATGTCAACACCACATGCAAGGTCCCTCTCTGAGCGTGTTATAATCTTGAGTTGGACATATGCCACTGTTCCCTCACCTCTGGAGGATCAAAATCCTAGAAGTCCCTTTCTAACAGAACTGTTTCATGGACTGTAGTTGTTCAAGAAGTTAATTCACCAATACCATCTCAAGCATTTCAGTTTGGTCACTAGATGCTGGGTCAGCCAGTGATGCCCTCACCCCATGAAACAAAGTATACAATTGTGAAAAATAGTGCTTGAGTCCATTTTTAATTTCCCTGAATACTTTGGTGCTCTTGAATAAGGATTCACAGGACATATACCTGGTTAGCTGTCCTTCTGTGTCTTTGATTTTTAGTGCCAGTAAGAAGTCTAATGCACAATAAGCCTGATCCAGTCTTGCATACCTATCTTGCATAAATTCTCCTCCTAGGGGTTTGCTAAGGCTGAAATCCCTTGACTCAGCGTAGTTCAAGGATAAAACCTGGACATTCTGGTCTGTATAGCTTAATTGTCATATCTTCCAAGGAGCTGTAATCAATAGGTTTAAGACCGTTTTAATTTGTATGTTTACAATTTAGAATCATAGAATCCCTGCAGTGTAGAAAGATCCATTGTGTCTGCATTGACCCTCTGAAGAGTAGAAAGTGAGGTCTGCAGATGCTGGAGATCAGAGCTGGAAATGTGTTGCTGGAAAAGCGCAGCAGGTCAGGCAGCATCCAGGGAACAGGAGAATCGACGTTTCGGGCATAAGCCGATAGGGTTCCTGAAGAAGGGCTTATGCCCGAAACGTCGATTCTCCTGTTCCCTAGATGCTGCCTGACCTGCTGCGCTTTTCCAGCAACACATTTCCCTCTGAAGAGTATCCCACTGATATCTACCCTGGCCTCCTATTCCTGTGACCCTGCATTTACAATAGTTAATCCACCTAGCCTGCACATTCCTGGACGATACATGGAGCAATTTAACTTGACCAATCTGCCTAACCTGCCCATCTTCGTACAGTGGGAGGAAACCAGAGCACCTGGAGGAAAACCACACAGACCAGGAAGAATGTGCAAACTCCACAGTCACCCAAGACTTAAAATCGAATCTGGGTCCTTGACAGACAGCAGTGCTACCCATTGTGCCACCATGCAAATTTTTCATGTTCACTATTGCATTCTGTAAAACTTTAAATAAGGAAGTAATTTTAAATTTAAATTGGCAGGTTCAGTTGAATTGTGTCCTCCAGTAAGTGGTGGTTGACTCTTATTTTTGGCACTTCCCTGTGACCATTTGTACTGTAAAGAAGCTGTTATGCTCTTTTAAATAACTGTGTTCTGCTATTTAAGTAGTTAGAAAATTGTCAATTTATATTTTTAAAAAACTGCTGTGGATGCAGTGTTTCTTAGCACAGCTACTGCAGTTAATGTTACAAGGTGCATCTACCCTGTTTAGATTGGATTGTTCTGAATGATTTTCCATGCTTTTTCTGAATTGTGGTTATGCAACAAGTTGGGATATCCAGAGGGTGTGACTGTTAAGTGTACAGTACACTTTTATTGCCACTTGCTCATTTTTTTTTTCCTTCCAAACCAAGCAACCTGCAGTCCAATTGTTTATTGTGTAATCAGCTCATAGACAGGAATCTGAAATACAAACAATCTTTCACCTTAGATGCTTATTGACTTGGAGTGTTTGCAGCACTTTGCTTTTCTATCAGATTTAGTGTTTATAGTTTATTTTTAATCGAATGTGCTGGCATTTGGATGCTTAAACTGTTGATTCCCCCAGTTGGATGTAGAACTTACGTGCGCTCTTTCAAACAAAGTGGTGGTATCATTGGTGTCATTACCAATATCCTTATTAAAAGACAGTCCGATTATCTGGTCAGTATCTCATTGTGCATAGTCAGCTCCCAAAAACACATTGACTGCTATCCTATATTTAAAAAGTGCCTACCCAAGTTATTGATAAAGTACTTGGGGAGCACCATGTGGTACTGAAAGGCAGTATGGAAGTGCAAGTCTGTCTTTCCAAATTAACACTCTTCAAATTGTCAAAATGTAAGTTGAGATGTGAATTTTGAGGTCATTCCAACTGTATTTAATGGATGAGTTAACCTTTTTTTGTAATGATATGTGAAATTAAATATATTTTTCAATGCTGCAGGAAAACCTTTCAAGTGAATGATATGCTGGCCAAAGTAGAGAAGATGAGGGGAGAGCAGGAATCTCCCAGGTAAGTTAGTTTCAAAATGAGTGAAAATGTGCACTTGTGTGGTGCAGCTTGACCCCTAATGTACGTTGAGTCTTCTAGCACATTTGGGACTGTACACTGTACCACTAGTGATCCGCAGAGAATTTAATGGTGCGGAAGAGAGCAGGAAGGTTGCCTGAGAGGGTGTTCAACTTCTGATTGTCAGGCCTGTTAAATGGTAAAACATGCTCAACTGGCTGGAAAATTAGATAAGAGATAGTTAACTACCACTGGGAGCATGCCGTTAGCTGAAACTGAGAATTTGGAATATTTTTGTTTTGCGTAATATGTACACCTCTTAACCCTGTGTGTAGCATTTTGCAGCCGTGTCATTTGTATTTATAAACCCTTTTTCAAATTTAAGTCAAAGCTTTTTTATGCTAAGATTGAGTTTCATGATTTTTAACAGCAGAAATGTTGCTTCATGATTTGATTGCACCCTAGAGTAGTGTCTCATTATGAATTGCCACCAAATGAAGATGCCTCTGGAGCTTTTTAACAGCTTGATGCACGTAGGTTTCTGCCAAATCTTCTAATTGCATTGCCGAATGATTCAAGAGTACAACTGAAATATTTTTATTTCAGGAGGCAATGTGTGTTTTTTTAAAACAAAAATCATTGGTTGAAATGCCCTGTCTCTCTCAATTAGTGTATAACTTCAATAGGCTGCAAGATTAATCACAATGTTCTTCCCTTGGAGATTTTAAAAACAAGTATGTAATTTGCTTGTTTGGATGTTGTGGTAATGGATCAGTTGTGAAATGTCTGTTTATATGGCATTAGGCAGAAAACTAGACATGTTCTGGACCCTGAGTAGTCTCCCCAGACAAAATCAAACCTGTTCATGCTATGCAAGAACATATTTGGCTATGGTAGTCATAGACAGCTGATTTTTTTTTAAAAAAAATCCTTTTGAGAGCAGTAGTCATTGTCTCAAGACTACCTGTACCAAATGTTCACCGTCTACCAATGAAAGTTCAATCAAAATTATTAAGCTTGATGCTGAGCCAAAGCTAACGTCTTCTGCAACTTTCCTGCTTTGGTCTTCAGACATTGTGACTGATCTCATTGTTCTGGCCTGTTTCTTGACTTATAAATTTGGTAGATGGCATGTATAAACCTTAATACTGTCAAATTGTACAGGAATCCCCAGGTAATTAGTGTGTAATAGAGTTTCATGATGTGAGGTAGCTCTGAGATGGTAGCTGCGTGACCTTGTAGCTGTCTGCTGAAAAGGTGGATTGCGTTATTTTACAGCAAAAGGGAAATTATGTTTGCCATCTTGTGTACAAAATAGCAATAGTAGGCTAATTGGCCCTTCAAGCTTGCTCTTTCATTCACTAAGAATATAGCTGATTTTTTTGTTCCAAATTCCAAATTCCACATATATCCCTTAACCGTAGGTTCTTAACAGGTAAGGGAATTTAACTTTCACAAACAAAAATTCTCTAACTCCATCTTCAGTTTTGAGCTAGTGTTCTGAAATTGCACAACCCTTTTTTTAAAAGAAATGTGCTAATTAGTTTTGTACCCTTCCTCTCCCTCTCTTCCATGTCTACCATATCATAAAGGATTTCGACTTCAATCAAATCACCTACCTGCTGGACAGGCTACAAGTTTAAAAGAAAAGATGAACTGAGCATTTCCTTATGACACTATACATTTCCCAATCACTGTGTTGACAGCAGCCAGCTTGCCACCTGGACAGACTATACGTTTGAATAGTTTGAATCTTGTTGAAAGACTTCAAATCTTTCTGGTCTGTTCCATTAAAGTTGAAACCTACCCAGTATTTTACTCTTAAGCTACCTCATGTTTATACCAGGCATATGAGTAGTTTAACAAAGTAGCTAATCCAATATTGTCAGTTTCCAAATCCTGAGTAGCCAATGCAAACGTTTGACTGTTCATAGGCTTGGCTCAATGGGACATAATGCACTGAAATTTGGAGTCAGCTAGGTTTTACATATCCCAGTTTCATTGTCATTCTGATTTAAGCAGTCTGAATCTTATTTTCCAGAGACCTGCTTGGAGCTTAGTTAGACAATAGGATATGGCAATTTTCTTGTTCCCAGTGTATTTGTTATAATGCACCTGTTCCCACTCCACAAAACAGGTCAATGACAAGTTACAGTTGCAAAGCCAGCTGTAAATGGTGCAGTTACAAAAGTTAATTGCGTTGTAATGTTGGTTGTGCTGACTCTTGTATAATGGGTTGCTATTTGTATACAAACATTTGTGAAGTACAAGGGAATTAATTTTCTTTCAATTTTACTTCAGTTTGACAGCTCATCTGCAACTTACATTTACTGGTTTCTTCCATAAAAATGGTATGTATAAGGAAGCAGCTGTAAGTGAAGCTCAATGGAATAGATTATATGCCCTCAATATTAACTATTGTTTCTATGTACAATGTATCATCACCCGTATAACTTCTTTAGAAGTAGTGAGTGGGGTGGTGAAGGACTGTTGCTTCAGTGTTGGAACCAAGATTTTCTGATATTGTCACTCATTAAGCTTTCATGGGCCATGGATGTTGCTGGCTTGATCACTCATTTCCCATCCTTAGTTGCCCTCAGGTGGTGAGATGCATCCTTTTGAACCCCTGAAATCCACATGTAGGTACACTCGTAGTGCTTTTCCAGAGGTCCAGAATTTTAAACTTTAATGTAGTACAGTATGTTGCATAGACTTACAAGTCACCCACCCATAACATTAAGCTGATTACACCCGTTATTAGTCATCTGCTTAGCTCACTGATTGCAAGAGTCTTCTCTTCCTTTTGGTAACCTTTTGAGGGTGGACTTACCACATGGCTGGGATTCTGTATTTTAATTACTAATCAGGCTGTCTGTTTTCTAATGCCTGGAAATTCCTTTTGCTTTTGATCACTGGACTGTCAATTTTTGTGATTTCATGTTTTTAATCAATAAAAGCTTTTGTGCTGGATTTCAGTGTGTTCCTTTGGGAAATTGGACAGTTCCTTTCATTTAAGATGAAGTGGTTCTGTTTACTGGCTGAAACAATGAGTTGAAAATGTGTTGCTGGAAAAGCGCAGCAGGTCAGGCAGCATCCAAGGAGCAGGAGAATCGACGTTTCGGGCATAAGCCCTTCTTCAGGAAGGCTTATGCCCGAAACGTCGATTCTCCTGTTCCTTGGATGCTGCCTGACCTGCTGCGCTTTTCCAGTAACACATTTTCAACTCTGATCTCCAGCATCTGCAGTCCTCACTTTCTCCTGAAACAATGAGTAGCTGGGCCATGTAAATGATCAAGGTGTAAGGTTTGTGCTGAATTAGTTGAGCTAAATGCTTGGTATTATTAGTAGTATCGACATAAAATTTAGTCTTGGCTACAGTTCTTCACTATCCCATGATGTGGATGATGTTTGAGAATGAGTATAGGGTCATGTTCAGCTGTTCAATTGTGAATGTGCTAACATTGAATGTGGAAGATGATGGTTTGGGCATTGTAACTGGTGTCCATGTTTCAGCAAGTATTCAACTTCTGCAAGAGATGAACTAGTAAAAGAATAATGAGAAGAAATGAATAACATAGTGAACAAACAAATGCCAAGGTTGTATCTTGTTGGCGTATGATGTTAAAGGATAAATAGTACTCACGCGCACCCCACCCATGATAACTTTGTACAAATGCAGTTATGTCAGAAGTTAGTGCACCTTGTGGTTGTAACCATTATACAGCCGCAGCTTGTGTAAGGGGCTATACGTGTTGATTTTTGGTCAGAAGTTGAGTATTCTGTGGTGAGTAACATGCCCCCAAACTCAAAGGCCTGTCTGCTGCCTGTAAGGCACAAGTCAGGAGTGTAATGGAATATATGTCAGTTGCTTAGGTGTTGCTCCAACAATACTCCAGCAGCGCAACACTTTCTAGATCATTGTGCCCGGCTTGACTGGCACCCTGTCCACCACATTGAACATTTTACTCTCTCTACCACTGCACAGTGACAGCAGTGTGTACCATTGGCAAGAGACACTGCAACAACTTAACAAGGCTCCTGACATAACTTCAAAATGCAAAATCTATATCGCTAAGAATGGCATAAGAACATCAGTATCAAAATCATCACCACTTCACTATGCTTGATTAAAATTCTGGAGCTCCCTTTGGTTGTACCTGTCACGAAAGTGAAACGAAGGATGTGGTATATTGACGTGGATAGAAGATTGGCTAACGGAATACTAAGTTGGTATAAGGGAGGGATTTTCAGAATGTAACTGTGGTCTGCCTCAGAGGTCTTTCCTTAAGCTGCAGTCAATTTACAATATATGTTAATGATTTGAATGTAGAAAGTGAATATATTTTAGCCAGGTTTGTGGATGGGTTAAGAATAAGCAATTGGCAGCCTATATCCTTGAAGATTAAGTGGGCAAAAACGTTGCAGATGGAATATAATATGGGATAAAGTGATCTTTGGCAGGAAAAATAGACGGGGCTGAATATTATTTAGAATCATAGATGTACAGCTTGCAAACAGACCCTTTGGTCCAACTCTACCATGCTGACTAGATATCCCAACCTAATCTAGTCCCACTTGCTAGCATTTTTACCATATCACTCTAAACCTTTTCTATTCTCATACCCATCCAGATGCTTTTTAAATGCTGTAATTGTACCAGCCTCCCCTTCCTCTGGCTGCTCATTCCATACATGCACCACCCTCTGCGTTTTAAAAAAAAAGTTGTCCATTAAATCCATTTTATATCTTGCCCCTCTCACCCTAAACCTATGCCCTCTAGATCTGGACTTCCCCACCCCAGGGACAAGACCTTGTCTATATATTCCATCCATGTTCCTCCTGACTTTACAAACCTCTAAGATTACCCCTTAGTCTTTGACGCTTCAGGGAAAATAGTCCCAGCCTTTCAGCCTCTTTGTATAGCTCAAATCCTCGAACTGTTGCAACATTCCTGGAAATCTTTTCTGAGCTCCTTCACGTTTGGCAAATCCTTCCAATAGGCAGTGGACTGGAATTGCACACAATATTCAAAAATTGTCCTATCCTTTACAGCCACAACGTGACCCCCCAACATCTGTATTCAATGCACTGACCAACAAAAGGGAGCATACCAAACGCTGCCTTCGCTATCCTATCTACCTGTGACTCTACTTTCAAGGAACTATGAACCTGCACTCCAAGGTCTTTGTTCAACAACAGTCCCCATGACCTTATCATGGAGTGTCTAAGTCCTGCTCTGATTTACCTTTCCAAAATGCAGCACCTCGCATTTTATCTAAATTAAACACAATCTGCCAATCCTCAGCCTATTAGCTCATCTGATCAAAATCCCATTGTAATCTGAGATAACCTCCTTCACTGTCCACTTTTGGTGTCACCTGCAAACTTGCTAACAATACCTGCTATGTCCACATCTAACTCATTTATGTAAAATGACAAGTAGCGGACCCAGCACCGATCTTTGTGGCATTCCGCTGGTCACAGATCTCCAGTCTTAAATGCAGCAACTGCAGGAAGCTACAGAACAGAGGGATTTGGGAGTCCTCTTCTTGAATCCCAACAAGAATGTTAGCATCCAAGTTCAGCTAATTGAGACAAATGAAAAGTTGGCCTTTCATTCAAAAGGAATGAATAATAAAAATTGGAAAGTTTTAATAAAACTATACAAGGCGCTAGTCAAACCACAGTTGACTGATCTGTGTCCCCTTATACAAGGAAAGATGTATTGGCATTGGAGAGAGTCCAGAGAAGATTCCAGAGGCTGATTCCAGACACGAAGACTTGTGTGGAAGAGTGTTTTGAGTAGGCTGGGCCTGTACTCATTGGAATATAGAAAAATGAGAGATTAACTTACTCAAACATAACAACTTCAATGTGGCCTTGACTAATGCTCTGTCTAAGCTGCATATACAGATGATCTCCATACTTATGCAATATATAAATTTGTCACAGCTTTCCAGTAAGCACTGATTTTAATTGCGTGTAGTGAATCCAAGGATTTGAGAGCCTGATAGTATGTCCAAGAGCTGAGCCTGTGTGTCTAAGGGATTTGAGGCCATTGGAAATGTATTAATCAGATTTCCCTGAATCAGTTTAGTTGTAGGTTCTGTGGTCCAGTTCTTTTTTCAGTTGTTGAGCGAACATCCTTGTGGTTGTCAAAATTGACATTTAACAACTAGTGCTTGCACCCTCTGGTCATCTTACTGGCTCAGCAAATTTATTGTACATGATGACAGTGAAAATGATCATTAAACTACTGCATACTCTGTATAGAGTATTTTTTTCAGCCATAAAGTACGTCAGGCCCTAGAGGATCTGGTTGGATTTCACCTTCTGTCTGGCCAGTTAATTCTATGGCTGTTGCTACAGTTTATGAAACCATCGAACACATTTATGGCTGACTGAGCCCTAGCATGACACATCCCATTTACCTGATCATTCTGACCATCTGTTTTTATTTGCTGTCCTGAACTTTGATTTGAGAGTAATCACTGTAATTCACTCACTTGTCATTCTTAAGGTATGGGTTTGGCTACAGTTCCACCATTCAATTTAAATGGATGGGTGCCTTAACTAAGCCTAAAATTTCTTAGCATATGTATTAATGTCCAGTAGAAGTGTAGCTCGACTTCAGTATCATTGGTAAATTCTTAATACCTCTCCAGTTATTTTGCCTTTTAAGTACAGTCTGCAATTGTACTTAACACCTGTTTAATTGAATTTTGACTATTATTAAAATAGATTCTTTCCCTGAAGCATCAGTATGACTGGTCCTATTTTTTTTTATTACGCTTGTGCTCTCTCAGGAACTACTCCCACTTGTTTAACCCAGTAATTACAAATGTAATCCAAATATAGTAAAGCTAGAGTGTCAGGATGTAATGTCATTTTTCTTGGAATCAGCATTAGCTGTGACCAGTGGGCACTGAAGTTGTAATCATAATGTCAAAGTCCCGATGTACAGCATCCTCTGGATATAACGTGCAGGGAACCCTCCTCAGCTCGTCAGGTAGTGTGGGAGAGGTGATGTCTTGAATTCATGGTTTTGTTTTATTTTGTTGGCAGTGCCATTGTGCCACTTGGTATTGTTTTAGTAGACTGAGTCTTTACTGTAGAATGGAAAATGTAACCTTGTGTCAGAGCCTGAGATACAGCCTACAACAATGTATTGATTTAACTTGTGTGTTTTATTTGAATAGCTGTACTTGCTACTTGTTTTCTTTGTAGGTAAATCTGAGTAGAACAATGTTCTGATAAAATTAGTTTTTCAGTTTGAATTCAAATTTTAATGATTTGGAATGTTTAACACCTTTTCACCATTTTGAATCTGTGACTGTCTATTTCCCTTAACTAGAAAAGCCATCTCAAAACTCAGAGAATGAACAAAACTCTGTATCCTTGGAGGTGCTACTTGTTAAAGTCTGTCATAAAAAACGTAAGGTAGCGTATACAGATTTTTAATTATCTTAGCCTGCAATGTTATCTAGGATGCTTGTTTATTATATTCTCGAAAGTTGATTAGTGGATGTTGGAGTGACTTAGCTGAAAATTTGAAATTTCAGTGTCCTCTAAGAAACTTAGTATGTTTACTTGAGGGTTTGTGACAGTGTACTTTTACAGTGCTTGACAAGTCAGGCACAAAGTTTCCCTGGGGAATTAAATGAGATGGTTAAAAGTCCACAATGAGATTGAGTTGTACTGGAAAAGTCTTGACTTAATTGGCCGATATGATCCTGTTCATATCTTCAAGCTCACAAATTAGCATGAGTCCAGCCTGAAGGATCTTCACCCTTTCTCATTGCAAATATGCATTACAATAGGGGTTCCTGAATCAAGTGAAAAAATAAGAATATTGGACATTTACCCTCTTCCTTATTGAATAATGTCATGATGCTATTTTCCAGTGTCTCTATTATTCACTCACAGGCTATGGGTAATCTGGCAATGCCAATTTGATGCGCAATCCTGAATCCCCTCGAAGGTGGTATGAGTCACCTTGAATACAATTGAGTGGCTTGGCGAGGTTCTTTCAGGGGCATTTCAGAGTCAACCATCTTGTGGAGATTCTGGAGTCACATATAAAGCAGACTGGATAAAGAGGACCAGTTACCTTTTCTAAGTGACGGATGTGGTTTTGATTGTGGCAGTCTTACAGTCACCATTACTTGTCGAATTTTTACTTGTATTTGTGTTCCCAGTTACCATCATGTTATTTAAAATTGTGCTTCCAGATTATTAATCATGGCCTGCAGGTTACTAGTCTGATAACAAAACTGTTCCCCATTACGTTAATTTCATTAGATGGAGCATTCATGGAGCCCTTGGATTTGTAGATGCACTGCAGTGATGTAAGCTGCTGTTTGAGCTCTGCAACCCACAGCTCATCTGCTCCAGGTGATGACGCTTTGTGAGCATTCCTTTTTGTCCTGGAGTTCTCGCGTTTCACAGGATTTGTATTTAGGCCATTTGCGCTATCGTGTGTCTGTTAGAGGTGGATTGGAAATTCTCTTGTCCTCCTTTCCCCAAACCCAATTTCATTGGTTCTGGAATCGCCAATATCTAAGATTGGTTGTCTGCAATAAGTTAGTGCTTTAGCTCTACTTTTTTGGTTTAGTAATGAATGTATTACAAATTACTCTTTTGAAAGCTTTGTTGCAATTTGAATTTGAGCAAGTAGTTCATTAACTTGTTCTTGTCTTTTTCAAGGATGTTAGTTGTCCTATCAAGCAAGTGCCTACAGGTAAAAAGCAGGTGCCTTTGAATCCAGACAACAGCCAATCCAAACCAGGCAACTGTCCTTCCCTAGCAGTTCCTAGCAACGAGTTTGAGCCCAGTAACAGCCATATGGTAAAATCCTATTCGTTGCTGTTCAGAGTGACCCGTCCAGGTCGAAGGGAAGTGAATGGACTGACCAATGGTGAGATTAATGAAAATATTGGTAAGTAGATCCCAGTTTAGGCTGAGGGAATTCTTACTGTACTTCACTAGATTACTGAGCCTTGTAAAGTTTGGGATTTCACTAATACTGTACATAAATTATAGAATCACTACAGTGTGGAAGCAGGCCATTTAGCCCATCAAGTCCACATCGACCCTGTAAAGAGCATCCCACCTGCCCTGTTCCTAGCTAATCCTCCTCACCTGCACATCCCTGAACGCAATGGGCAATTAGCTTGGCCAATCTGCCTGACCTGCCTATCTTTAGATTGTGGGAGGAAATCCATGCTGGGGATAGGCTGGCCACTGATATTCACTACAAAACCACTGACTCCCACAGTTACCTCAAATATATATCCTCACACCTTGCTTCCTATAAGGACTCCATGCCATTCTTCCAGTTTCTCCATCTCCATCACATCTGTTCTGACAATGCCATTTTCCTCCAGAACCCTCAACTGAGGAATGTGCAAACACCACACAAACAGCTGCCTGAGACCAGAATCGCCAGCCCCCTGACACTGAGGCAGCAGTGCTAACCACTATGCTGCCCATATTTCGGACTAAAAATGTTTTGAAATTTTAACTTTATCTTCGCATTTAAATTGAAATGTTTTATTCTGTATGAAGTCTGTACTGTTATTCAGTGATGTAGGTTTGCTCGCTAAGCCAGAAGGTTTGTTTTTGTTTAGTTTAATTTAGTGAGTGGCATCCTGTTTGCAAGAATTGTTGCTACCTTAATTTAGAAGCTGGTTGAATAATTTGAAAGTCAGTGTTGAAATTGTAAAAGTGCTGTCGGTTATCAGATGGTTGAAATGACCTTGTGCAGAGGAACCTCTATCATCTGGCATTTGATTGACCGAATTTTGGATTATCTGAATAATGCAAAGTCCCGATGTTTGGCTATGTTGACTGGCATTCGACTAACCAAACGAAATGTTCCCCACCCCTGTCCTTCAGGTAATTGAGATTCCTCTGTATATGAGGAACAGTGTAAGGAATGTAAGAAATGAGTAAACCATTCAGCCCATCAAGCCTATCCAATCACGGCAGACCTGTCCCAGGCCTTAACCACCTTTTCATGCCAGAGTCTCTCAACCGTCAACACTCAAAACTTGGGAAAATCTATCTACCCTCCTTCAGCTACTTTCAATGATCTAGCATCACGGCACTCTAGAGAATTCTCGACATTCACCCCTATGGGAGAAGAAATTATTTGGCATCTCATTTTTAGATGCTCTTTTTCTGTAGTTGTCTCCTAGTTTGAGATACCCCACTTGTGAAGACGTGTTCTCAACTGCTCAGTTAAACCCCCTCAATCTTGTTTTAGATTGCCCAGTCTGACATCTGATGAATGGTGGGCTGTTTAGCCATTCTTGCGAAGTATACCTCTTGATGACAACAATCGGTTGAGTGAATCTCTTTTGAATTGCCTCTAATAGCAGTCTATCTGTCTTAAATATGGGGACCAAAACACCATTCAGTATTCCATTTGTGATTTCACCAGCACTGTATAGTTTTAACAAAAGTTCCCCTATTTCAGACTCCATACATCTGAACAATAAAGACCAAAATTCCATTGGCAGTCTTAATTACTTGCTCAACTTGTATATAGCCTTTTGTTCCTTGCACAATACACCGATCTGTGTCCTGCATATTTTGTTTCTGCGTTTAGTGGTGAGCCTTCTGTTTCTTCTGACCAAAGTGCATAACTCCACACTTTGCTACGTGAAACTCTATCTGCCAAGTATTTACTTTTTGTCCACTTGCTCAACCTAAGTATAAAAAGGCAGTACATACAGCTGTCACACATTGCCAGGGTCCCAGGCTAGATTCCAGCCTTGGCTGATTATCTGTGTGGCATATTCTCCCTATATCAGCTTGGGTTTCTGCTGGCTACTCCGGTTTCCTCCCACAGTCCAAAGTTGTGCAAGTTAGGTGGATTGGCCATGCTAAATTTCTCATAGTGCTCAGTGGTATGTAGTCTGTGGATTAGCCATTATAAATATGGGCTTCCAGGGAGAGAGTGGGGGCTCAAGTGAGATCCTGGGTGAGAGGGTCGGTGCAGACTTGAACGGCTGAATGACCACCTTTGCTCTGTCGGAATTCTGATTCCATAATCCTCTTGCAGGTTTCTAATTCAGTGTGGCATCAACAATAGGTGTTAATTTATAATATGAAAACTCAAATCAAACTGGACAGTTGGCTGTTCAGTGATCATTCCCAATCTCTTTTGTTTTTTTTTTGCTGCATGGCTCCAAGTTTACTGCATATTCTACATTCCTGGACATTGGGTTTGTCCAGTAGAAATGTTGTGCTCTTGACTGAAGCTCTTACTACGTTTTGTATTTTTTTAAAAAGTCCTGTGAGCTTGTTTACAGTCGGTTCCTAATGGGATGCAAGCGTCTCAAGAAACCATAACCAACAAAACTGGAAAAAGAATGTTAAATGTTTTGAATTAAATGGGTTTAAACTTGTAGCCAGCATTGTGATTAATTTTGGTTCCTGTATCATTCAATATGGTTATCTGGAATGGTTTCTGGTAGGCTGACCGTTGTGCATATGCTGAAACTAATCAGATAACCTGATCCTATAATTAAAAGATAACATATCTTCACTCATAATATTGTCTTTTTAAGAAGTAACAGACGAGATTCCGAGTAGGCGAAAGCGTAATTCGTCTCACAAAGATGATGGGGAGAAAACATTTGTTGCTCAGATGACAGTCTTTGATAAGAATAGGTAAGTAGTTCTCTGTTTTGTGTACAATGTAGAGGATTATACATGTGTATACCTTGTCTTTCCTTTCAAGGATAATTTTTGATCCAGAGTAGTCTGGGTAAGATGGAATTTGCAACAGATAAGCATGCTTGAGAAAATGTACTTACATGTACTGGTTCCCTTTTCAAGGAGATAAATCTAGTTCTTGAGCTCAAGGAATCAAAGGATATGGAGAGAAAGCTGAAACATAGTACTTAGTAGGATGATCAGCCATGAACCTATTGAATGGTGGAGCATACTCGAGTGGCTGAATGGCCTCCTCCTGTTTCTACTTTGTATGTCCATGTTTAATTGATTTTCTTTAAGATCATACTGGAAACACCTATCTTAAAGGTTCGAAATACAGACACTCTGAAAACTTTTCTTTCCAGAGATGACAATCCCAGCCATTGCAGTGTGGGTGTCCTAAGGCAAGATCTGGGGGATAGATGTCCTGTGGAGCTGTTGTGTGTTTTGGAATAAAAGTGCACTTTTGACTTACTGTACCTTTTCAGTAGCAGTTTTTTTGATCTTTTCTCACTAATGCTACTCACTGCTGTCACCGTTAACATTGTTAAATTTTGTGCAAGTATTGTACTTCCCTGAATTGAATGTTGTTGATCTGTAGGAGGTTGCAGCTCCTTGACGGGGAATATGAAGTAGCCATGCAGGAAATGGATGAATGCCCTGTCAGCAAGAAAAGAGCAACATGGGAAACCATTCTGGATGGGAAGGTGAGTGTTGACCCTGGAATTGTTTCATTTCCAGACATTGCAATTCTGAATTAAATGCGTTGCTCTGTCCGTTTTGTTGGCCTGTGACCAGGGCATTTTCACTGCACTTGAGCAAATCTCCATTGTCAGCTTGAGAAATCTACCTATGGTTTATAATCTGAGATCCTGGAGTCAGCTTGTTGACATTTTGCTAAGGACAAAAAATAGGCAGGAGGCTAGAAGAACACAGCAAGCTAGGCCGCATCAGGAGGTGGAGAGGTTGATGTTTTGGGTGTAACACTTCAGGACTGGAGTCCTGAAGAAGAGTTGTATCCAAAACGTCGAGCTCTCCTCCACCTGATGCTGCCTGGCTTTGTGTTCTTCCAGTCTCCTGTCTGGTAATATTTTGTAGCAGTGACTGTCAAGTCTTCGTTCTAATTATTATTGTTTTTATATTTTGCAGCGGTTACCTCCTTTTGAAACCTTTTCTCAGGGTCCTACGCTCCAGTTCACCCTTCGATGGACAGGAGATGCTGTGGACAGATCCACAGCTCCAGTTGCTAAGCCTCTTGCAACTCGCAATACTGATACTCCAGCTGCAGAGACCAAGCTCAACTCGGTGAAACCAGCCCAGACACTTGGTAAGAACTTGAATTCATACCAGTTTTGACTTCATTATTTTCAAAGAACTCTTATTCCGATAATCATTTAATAATCAGGATTTGAACCCTCGTTCCCAGGTTTAATAACACAGTAGCTACACTACTGTACTGATGTGTAAGAAAATGTTTCTCTAGATGGTGAGAAAAAGGATTCGTTTACACTTGCATGTAAACTGCCACAAAAACTCCTATCGCATGCATTATTCTCAAGTTCATGTTTAACTGAAGTCAAGTCATTTTGTTTCAGAGTAGCTTTTATTTGTCATTTGTACCAGATACAACTGATACAGTAAAAATGAGACCGTATTCCTCCAGGACTGAGGATGCTACACGGATAGCACAAAGTGTTCAATTGTACAGGGTGTAAAGTGCATAAGTTACAGTTATAGAAGAATGAAAGATAATAGACATTTTTCTAGCAGCAATTCGAAGTCTTGTAAAAAATTTCAGATGAAATAAGAGTCTGATTATACAGTGTTAAGGAGTCTGGCTTTGGGGAAGAAACTGTTGCACAGTATGAGAGGCTGAATGCTCCGATATCTTTTGCCAGTTGGCAGGAGGGAGAAGAGTTTAAGTGATGGGTGTGTAGGGTCTTCCACAATGCTGTTAGCTTTTCGGATGCAGCATGTGGAGTACAGTAAATGTCTGTAATGGAGGGAAGAGAGATCCCGATAATCCTCGAAGCTGTGCTCACTATCCGTTGTAGGGTCTTATGATCAGAGATGGTGCAACTCCTGAACCAGGATGTGATGCAGCAGCTCCGGGTACTCTCAATGAACCCTCTGTAGAATGTGGTGAGGGTGGGGTTTGGGAGGTGGGCTTTCCTTAGCCTGCACAGAAAGTAGAGATGCTATTGGACTGACTTGGCTGTGGAGCTAGTGTTGAGGGTCCAGGTGAGATTCTCCACCAGGCATACGTCAAGAAATTTTGTGCTGTTCACAATCTCCACGGGGGAGCTGTTGATCTCCAGCAGAAAGTGGTTGCTCTGCCTTCCTGAAGTCAACTATCTCTTGTCTTGTCCACGTTCAGAGACAGATTGTTGGCTCTGCACCAGCTCATTAGCCGCCTCTTTGTATGCTGACTCATCGTTTGTGCTGATGAGACCCACTGCAGTTGGATCATCAGTGAACTTGATGTGATTTGACCTGTGCATCATTATGCATCATTCAGTGATTTGGGGCAATGTGTTTGAAATTGCTGTTTGCAATCTATCTTCTTTAAACAAAAGAGCAGATTTGTATTTATATGATATCCTTGTTCTGAAGTTTCTAAATGGAGTAAATTGATGTGGGTGAGTCTGCTTCACCGTTCAGTATGGTCATGGTTGATCTGTTCCTGCTTTCTCTGGGTACTCTTCGATTCCTTTAGCCCTAAGATCCACATCACTGTCCTCCTTGAGAACATTGTGCTTTGCCCTCAACTACATTCTGTCATAGCCACTGAAATTTCACTGCCACGATATTACTTCTGAGATAGTGAGCAGCATTGGCTAATGTGCCTGAGTTGTGAACCATAAAGATCCTTGAATATCAGGGGTGAACAGTAAGTTAGTTTTTGTTGTTGATTTGAAGGACAAATGTTTGCCAGTAAACAAGGATCGTACCCCATTTCTCCATCTCCGTTCAACTGAAAGCAGACAGGATCTCAGCAGTACAAGTGTTGAGGATGGTTTTGCATGGCTGGAGAATTGTTTAACAGGCAATGGACAGTTGAGTTAAACAGGCATTTTCAAGTTTGGCAGGTTAGTTATTGGTATCCTCCAAGAATCAGTGCTCAGCTCTTTACAACTCTTCCTAATGACTGAGGATGAAGAGGCTGAGAATACAAGGCACAAGTCAGGAGTGTGATGGAAAATGCCTCCATTTGCTTGGATGGGTGCAGCTGTAACAATATTCAAGAAGCTTGACACCATCCAGAACAAAGCCCATTTAGCACCACATCCACAAGCATCCACCCCTACCACTGGCACTCCGTAGCAGCAGTGTGTACCATCTAGGAGATGCACTGCAGAAATTTACCCAAGATCCTTAGAAAACACCTTCCAAATCAATAACCATTTCCATCTAGAAGAACAACAGGTACATGGGAATGCCACCACCTAAATGTTCCCTCTGAGCAACTCTCTGTCCAGACTTTGAAACATATCACTGCTTCTTCACTGTAGTTGGGTCAAAATGCTGGAACTTCCTAATGACATTGACCGCATGTGGACTACAGCAATTCAAGGCAGCGGCTCCCCACCGTTTTCCAGGATCAAACAATAAATGCTGGCCAGTCAGTAATGTCCTTGTCCCACAAATGAATTTTTAAAAAGTAATTCACGTAAACTTAAAATTCTAATAGGTTTAGATGCTGTACTTCTAGACCTACAAATGTGCATACATTTTTATATGGAGAAACGTCACTGTTTTGCAAATAAAACAGAGTTTACCCACAATTGTATCAATGTGCTACCTCGTACCCACTCCTTTCTAACCTAATATTTTAAATACCTTTTATGGAAAGGTCGTTGTCCTTGTGTGCCACTTTGCATCATGCAAAGTGTCCTAAGGCACTTGCTATGTCTGTAGTGAAATAAACATGTGGAAGTGCTAGTGTTGCACTGAGGTGGACAAAGACAAATCAGTAGGATAAAGTCCAGCAAGTTTATTTGAAATTTCAAGCTTTCAGAGCACTGCAGCTTCACGTGAAGTGACAAAGGAGCAGTGCTCCGAAAGCTTGTGATTTCAAATGAACCTGTTTGAATATATCCTGGTATAATATGACTACTTGTGACGATGCTGCTCCTTTGAAAAGGTTAGCCTGTCCTTGGCTTTTTTTTCCAGAGGTCTCGGTTTGAAAGGTTTTAGGCCCAGTTTGATTATAGCCCACAGATACTTGCTCAGGCAAAAGGCTTTCAAGTTTTTACAAAAATCATAAGTATGATGAAAGGGGAGTGGCCAGTTCTCCCAGCTCAGCTTTACTCTGGCTTGTCAGTTTTGTGGCAACTGGTCCAAGAACCAGCTACATGGAAGAAGGTGTTACATGCTGTGTGTGTGTCCGCCGCCGCCACCACCACCACCACTTGTTGCAAGTATCTGGAACATTGACGTTGAGAGAACCTGGGTTTTTAGGTTATTTTGTATTCTCTTCTCTTTAGCTGATTTCATTCGGTTATCTTGTAAAGTTTAAAAAATTTAGATTCCCTACAGTGTGGAAACAGGCCCTTTGGCCCAACCAGTCTACACCGACCCTCTGAAGAGCAACCTACCCGACCCACCTCCCTCTGACTAATGCACCTATCACTATGGGCAATTTGACATGGCCAATTTGCATGACCTGAACATCTTTGGACTGTGGGAGGAAACCCATGCAGACACAGGGAGAATGTGCAAACTCCACACAGACAGTTGGCCGAGGCTGAAATCGAACCTGGGACCCTGGTTCTGTAAGGCAGCAGTGCTAACCACTGAGCCACTGTGCTGCCCAAACTAAGTGCTTTGACCAGCTGTATCATTCCTGGAATAGGGTCTGGGCTACTTTATTGATGTTTTGAGGGGGTCTGGCCTGATCAAGAATACTTGTGAATTTATTTCACAATCAGGTCATCTGGTTTAGTGATATTGATAGGATAGATATCGGCCAGGATACTGGAGAGAGGACTCCTCTTTGAACAGTGGCATAGGATCTGTCGCAACAATCTGACATGTCAGGCAAGAGAGCTGGTTACATAACTTCAATAATGAAAAACAATGGAGAATAGTGCTTCTTGATAAAGCTAGAACTGATATTTAATTTCCCTGAAACAAGTCAATGCAACATCAGTGCAGGCAAATCAGAATTATGGGAGTGTGTGAATGAGAAATTGCAGATGCACGATCCATTTAATTTTTTTTAATACACAGCTGTAAAAGATTCTCTGACAACTGAACTTCAAAATAAAAAGGAACAAGTTTCAATGGAGCCACGACAGAAATTAAGGATATTTTATCAGGTACAGTGGACAGTCTTCTCTCTGGGGAAATGGGTATGGGCTACAGATGCTCCTTGTGGTCTGTTTTGTTATATTCTGAATAGCAGAGGTAACAGTGGAAATTGTACAGTGTTTTCAAAACTTGTTCTATGAGCAGTACAATTCTGATTTTTTTTTTCCTTGCCTGTTTGCTAAATCCATTTGTTTTGTAATCTTGGAGTTTTGCTTGGAAGATGAGCTGTCAGGCTCCCCTTATCCATTCATAGAGTGCCACCTATTTCATCTCCATACGTCAACTCATTTGCTGAAACAATCTCTGTGCCTTTTGACCTCTCAACTTGACCATACCAGTGCACTCCAATGCAAGGGACTAAGTGAATTTTCAAATATTCAGCTTCACTACAATGCAGCCTCTCTTGGAGAAAACTTGACTTTAAGCAACTCACTCTCCCTTTTCCAAAATCTTAATACCAAGACCACATGTAGCAATGAAGGTCTTGTGGCAGAGGTTAAAACAGTTTTAAATATTTCTGGTGCTTTTGGAATAACTTTTATTTTAAAATTTCCAACTGAGTACGCTGATCTGTTAAAAGGAACTCAATGATCTCTAATTTAAATAACCTTATTCTTCGATCCCAGCTGATTAAGCCTCTAAGAATAAATATGAAATAGCTGCTTTGCCAAACAACAGTGGCACAGGTGTACATGAAGCTGCTTTGCACATCAGTAGACAGGCCACGGAAATATGGCCAATCATTTTAGCTGAATCTGACCAAGCACGTTTCTTTCTGATAGAGTTCATAGTTAATGTGATTCCTTTTCATTAATTTTTTTTTTCCTGCCAGATCTAGTTAGTTAATTCCAGCAATGAGGTATCTGTCTACTGTGATGGGAAATACATTATTTATTGTGAAGAAAGCATGGGAGTCTATTAGCTTGTCATGAATTATACACCTACCTGCTCAGCTAAACAAATTGTCATTTTGTTCTTAAGGCATTCAAATTTTCTACTTGGTACCTTCCAGGCACCCAATGAGTTTTGAATATTGTAGCCTGCAATATCGAATAAGTCAAGTTTAAAGCAAGAAATGATTTTCAACTTTTAACTATTTGTATTTATTTTCAGTTTCTTTACAACAACAATACACGCCAGCAGACTGAAGCCAGAGATGATTTGCACTGTCCTTGGTGCACATTGAACTGTCGGAAGTTGTACAGCCTGCTTAAACACCTCAAGCTTTGCCACAGTAGATTTATCTTCAATTATGTGGTATGCGCGAATTTCATTGAAGTCTCCGAAAAAGAGTCATGCAGCTAGCTGAGATCAGTCTTGATTGTTTTCTGTCTTGGCAAAATCTTCCCCTTTCTTCTGTAAATCTGACTGTAACATTGGGAGCTTTATTTGATTAGAAGATGAGCTACCAAACTCTAATTATCATTCACCCAGTACCACCTATTTCATTTCCACATCTCAGCTCATTTGGTAAAACTATTATTTGCGCCTTTGTTAGCTCTATACGTGACCATTCCAGAGCACTCCTATGCTCCCATGTTAGATATTAAGTAAACTTGGGTCATCTAAAGCTTTGAAAATGTGTTGCTGGAAAAGCGCAGCAGGTCAGGCAGCATCCAAGGAACAGGAGAATCGATGTTTCGGGCATAAGCCCTTCTTCAGGAAGGGCTTATGCCCAAAACGTCGATTCTCCTGTTCCTTGGATGCTGCCTGACCTGCTGCGCTTTTCCAGCAACACATTTTCAGCTCTGATCTCCAGCATCTGCAGCCCTCACTTTCTCCTCATCTGAAGCTTTGCTTTTACTGATTTTGCAACAAATCTTAGTGCCCCATCATCCCTGGCACAGACCCCCAGTCAAGCAGTATCTGAATATTTAAGTTATTTTAAAACAGGCATTTGACCCAATATCTGTGGTTTGGTATCATAATTTGTTTAATACTATCCTGAAGCACCTTTAGTTTCATTGTGTTAAAGGTACTTTCATAAATGGTTTCTCACCACAACTTCTGGCAGTAGATGATGGAATGTTCTCCACTTGCCTGGATGGGTGCAGCTCCAACAAACTCGAAACTTGACACCATCCAGGACAAAGCGGTCCTCTTAGCACTGTGCCTTTTCCCTCCATCGCTGGCACTCGATAACACCAATGTGTACCAACTAAAAGATGCATTGTAGAAATTCATCAGGGTACCTTAAACAGTACCTACGTCAAAGACAGCAGATACGTGGAAGCACCGACACTTGGAAGCTCCCCTCCAAGTTGCCACTCAGTCTGACTTGGAAAAATGTCACTGTTCCTCCAATGTCTCTGGGTCAAAATCTTTGAGCACTCTCCCTCATGGCAGTGGATTTATTTACAGTACGTGGACTATACCAGTTCAAGAAAGCAGCTCAATGCCACCTCGTTGAGGGCAGTTCAAAATGGACAATAAATGCTGGCCAGCCAGTGATGCTCACACATGAATGATTTTTTTTTTCAAAGATCATTAACAAACCCAGCTGTTATGGCTCTTTAATACAGGAAAGCACTGTAAACTACTTTGATATTTGTCGTACACTGACCACTGCCTTGGTCTGATCAAAGGATTTTACACAATTCTGAAGATCAACCAACACCTTCATTGTCTTCAACCAAATGGACATATTACCTCCCGAACAGTAGGTGTACTTGTACTACACTGGTTTGCATTCTAAAAGGTTGATCATCCCCTTAAGGACACAGGAAATTAGGCAACAGATAATTTCCACATACCCCAAACTACTGAATTTAAGGAAGCTGTATACTTTCTCAATCCAATTTTGGTTATTCTCAAATCTTGGCATGATGTGGGCTCATGCTTGGGATAGAATTGGAAATACTTATTTCTCTGCAGTTTAAGACACTAGTACTGTTGGTATCTTATTTTGGAACAAAAATATATGATCAAATCTGAATTCCCCATTGTGCCAGAATTTGAAAGGTGAACTTTGAATTTTTTGTAACTTCAATGGATACAGATTTCAGTAAATTGCTTTCTTTAATTAACCAACTTTTTGAAACTGAATTAACTTGCTTTGTAGATATCATTAGGTGCGGGTTGGCAGGGATGCATGTGCGTTATAGGAGTAATGTCATTTTGTAAGTGCAAAGTGGATTTTAAACGGATTTTCAAGTAGGGGTTGCTGGAGGGAATTTGTTTAATTCTACAGCTGCTCAATATAAAAGGAGCTTATGTCTTTGTGTTGACTATAGAGTTCTTCAGACTAATAATTCATGGAGTTTCTCATTTTGGTATTTCTTTGCAGCCTCATCCTAAAGGTGCTAGAATAGACGTATCTATCAATGAGTGTTATGACGGCTCTTACGCAGGAAATCCTCAGGATATTCACTCCCAGCCTGGATTTGCCTTTAGCCGCAATGGTCCTGTCAAAAGGACGCCAGTGACTCACATATTAGTCTGCAGGTAATGACATATACATACCCTTGTGCTGCATAGGTGCAGCAGTGATTATTGTATTTTTATTTCTAAGTCGATTTTCCCCTCTCTCATCCAGAGAGTTGCATTGCCACGTGATCTTTGTTTGGTGGAGCCGGTGTTGGACTTGGGTGGACAAGGTTAACAATCACACTACTAGGTTGTAGTCCGACTGGTGTATTTTGATGCACTAGCTTTCGGAGCGCTGCTTCTTCATGTGGTTGTGGAGCAGAATTGTAAGATACAAAATTTATAACAACAGGACTGCAGTGTCATGGAATGTAACATTATACAAATTTAGCTTTAATATTACATTCCATGACACTGCAGTCCTGTTGTTATAAATTATCTTATGATTCTGCTCCACAACCACCTGATGAAGGAGCAGTGCTTCGAAAGCTAGTGCTTCAAAATATACCTGTCAGACTCTAACCTGGTGTGATTTTTAGCCAAGTGATCTTTGGCATTTTCAGACTTTATATGTAAATGACTTTGAACCAAGAGGGTGACACATTGCCTGTCCCTCATTTAATATACTGTCTCTTTAGCTGTGAACACTAATGACTCTCAGTATTGTTCTTTGGATATATCCAGCAATGAGGCAATAGTTTTAGAGAGCTTTCAAAAAGAACAAAATAATAGTGTAATCAGAGTCACAGTCTGCCTGCTGTCTGGATCTTGTGAACTGTCATTGACCCTCTTGTCACACTTGTATAAACTAGTGAAGGGCAGGAGTTGAACATTTTCCAGTAAGTTACTGGTAAATGCCATTGGCATCTTCCAACCATTTAGTGAGTATTCAAAAGATAATATAAAATAGAAGAATGAAATTATTTCAAGCCTTTCCTGTTTAATCCTGCTGGTTTTGATAAGATTTTATGTTGACAAAAGAAATGTACTGCCTTCATTGTCTCATTTCAGCCTCGTTGAGCAGGGAACTCTGAGAAATCTAAACCTTCAAGTTGTATTTGGTTGCAGCACTGTACTGTCAGGCTGCTCTCAGAGGCCTATTTAGAGGTGGTTCCAGGTTTGATAGGCAGTTCATCTCAAGCTGGAAATGGAGTGATAAATCTTTCTAAACCTTGGGCTATGTTTGGCTTCCAGTGATTGTTTGTTTGATAATTGGGAACAGAGAGAGAGAGACTTCTGTTGGATTTATACATGGATACACTTGTATGTATTTCAGGGGAAAGTAATGTGATAGAGCATTTAATATGAATGTAGATTGCAAGAAGCCTGTCAAGACTAGTTAATTCAAATATTTCGGTTTTTTAGGCCAAAACGCACTAAACCAAGTCTCTCTGAGTTCTTGGAGTCTGAAGATGGGGAAGTGGAGCAACAGCGGACCTACATTAGTGGCCACAATCGACTTTATTTCCATAGTGACACTTGTCTGCCACTCAGGCCACAGGAGATGGATGTGGACAGTGAGGATGAAAAGGACCCTGAGTGGCTGAGAGAGAAAACCATTACCGTTAGTACTCGATACTTCATTCCTCTATCAAAGTGCTGCTGTATGAAATTAATATTTGTTTAGGTGCATGATGGTAGTATTGAGATAGCAAATTGGTCTATGATCTTTCATTGGAATGTCAAGCAAGCATATATAATTCCTATATTTCCCCCTTCCAGTTCACCCAGTGTGGATTTTAAAAGAATTTATATATATCAGTCCCACCTACCCTTTGAAGATGGTGATCGGTGTTGAGAAATTGGTCTATTGCTGATGCCTTAAATTATGGCCACCCTCCGGTCTTGTTTTAGGAAGGTGAGCGAGGATCGCAACCGAAATGGCCCTATCTCTGTTCAGCATCTCTGAAGAGTTCATTGCCTAATATTCAGCTGCAGGGGCTTCGTGTGAATTTCTCCAGCTCCTTTCTGCAGTACTGTTGGAGCTAATTGTGGTATCTTCATATTCACCTAACTTGCCATAGATTGTGAATTGAAACTCGCATCGTGATTTTTGGCTCCACCGCAATTAAGGAATTGATTAAGCTTCTATGATTTATAAATCTTTTTGTCCAAGTATATTTCACTGTAATCAATTCAGTAGTATCATACCTTAATTTTGGTTTCTATTAAGTTTGTTTTTCAGTAATTGCTCCACGCTGGCATCAGGCAAGTTTTAAAGAAGATTGCATTTTGATTTTTGTTCTTTTTACTACAGCAAATCGATGAGTTCACTGATGTTAATGAAGGAGAGAAAGAAGTGATGAAACTGTGGAATCTGCACGTTATGAAGCACGGGTAATTTTTAGATCTCTTTAATTTCCATTGGCTGGTCTGCTTGCTGTAGGATGCAGTAATGAGATAATATTTTCTGAAAGCAAGAGCATAACTGACTGCTAACCATATGAAACAATGCATCCTGAATAGAACAGATTTTTGTACTAATCTAGGCCTTTCAAAAATTGATATGGTTAAATTGTGGAATTTCACATTTTAACCATGAAATTAACAGGCATTGTATTTTTTATTCCAACTGTGGCCGTGCTTATTGCATTCAAAGCAATTTGATCCGTTCCTAATTTACAAGTATTGAGAGAAAGGAATAAATTAAGAAATGCTCCTGTTGGATGGGGGTATTTACAGCTCTGAAATGTGAATGTTATGTTTTAGTTGAGGAAGTGATCTGCACTTTAATAGGAATCACTGCTCACAGTCTTAGAGCTATTTTCTTTGTATGATGAATTCCTGTGCATATTAATGAAGTGCTTGGAGAATTTCTGGTTGGAGAGATTTTAGGTAGGTGTACAGGACCCCCTGTAGCATACTGAGGAGCAAGATCATTTCTGAACAAGGAACCATTCCTCGATTAATATCCTGTAAGCACTTTTAGCTGGTCAGTTCTGTTTAGATTTGTGTGACCTTTGTGTCTGTGAAGCTAACCTTTGTATTTGACAGAGCATTGTCTGAACTTGGGTTAGATGTTTGTGATGTTTCCTATATCAGAAATCTGCTGCTCAAGTGGGCATGTGAAAACTTTCTGTCAAGCAGCCCACGAGTCAGTCATTATGGCCTAAGAGGAGGCCATTTGGCCTACTGATTCCATGTTGACTTTGTGCAGAGCAGTCTAATCTGTCTCATTGCCTTGCTATACCCCTACTAGTTTGATTCCCTTGTGACCATCTAATTTTTGTTGTGAAGACAAACACGTCATTTTCCTCATTGCATATAATTTGTCTGCGCTCTTTTCCTCCTCATTTATGAAACTTTTGCAAGGTCTTTATTCTTAGCAATGCTGGTTCAGTTAATTCTAATGGATCCAATTAGGTATTCACAATACTTTTTTCTTCCTGGCTAACTAATCTGCTGTAGGTAATAACTGAAGGAGGAATCTCATCCTGCAGCTAGAGAAATGCTTGCTGTTGAAGTTATGATGCCCCCCCATGGTTATAATATCTAATTAACCTCTTACAACAAGCAGGCAGGATCTCCATGTATATCAAGTGTCCTAGTTCAGCACTCTGCTATGCTATACCTGCTTCCTGTCCCTTTTTTTTGAAGTTTCAGCTCGCAGCTACCTAACTTAAATGAGATTGCTACCAACTGAGCAAAAATGGTATTTGAGTTGAAATTGTAACTTCATTAACCTACAATTCACTTGTCATGTTTTCATAAGCACTAACCTACTTCAACAGAGTTTGGATGTTGTCCTGACGACACTACTTTGATGAGTACTTGGGCTCTCTTTTGTGGTACTGGGTGTAAAATTTCAAATACAGCGTTTTCAGATCTGATTGGTAGTATGCTTTTGATTTCAGCCAGGTGGAAATTTTGACTTAGTGCTAACCTCTACATTCCTAGCCTTAAGGTGAGCAGAGTAATCCGATGTGCCCTACCATCTCTAGATTCAGTTGAGTGGAAGGAAATTGCCTGTTGTCTGCATAACTACATTAGATGTCCAGAGAATTCTTGTAACAATCTGTTAATCGCCTCTCATTACTCTCTGCAGGTTCATTGCTGACAATCAGATGCATCAATCCTGCCTGCTCTTTGTAGAGACTTGTGGACCAAGAATAATTGAGAAAAACCTTTGTCGGAACTTTCTGCTTCATCTAGTTAGCATGCACGACTTCAACTTGATTAATTTAAACACCATAGATAAAGTAATGGCCAGGCTCGGTGAACTGCAACAGAAGCTGCAAAGAGATTATTCTGCTTTAAAACTGAGACAGGAACCCATAGATGAGAGTCGGCCAAACAGTGAAGACAGTGGTACAGGCATGAGAGACAGAAATTCGAGCACTGACAGTCTCTGTTCAGGAGTTACCAAACACAGCAAAAGGCATAAACTCTGAAACAAAACATTTTATCCTGTTTTTTTAATCCCTCCCCCTTTATGGCCCTTTACCGTGCTCTGTCCCTCCCTCAGCCTGGACACAGTGAACAGTCACTGAAGAAGGGGCAAAACAAGGTTGTTCCATAAATGTTGCAGCTGAAATCTGCAGAAGATCCAAGTGGACAATGGGTTAATCGGTAACAGTGAAACAAGACAGCAGTGTTGTATTAAGATTCTTTATTCTTGTAAACGTTGGTGTTGAATTCATTTAGCTGATGGAGTACAATTTAAATTGACATTGCATTCATCATAGTAATCTGAACATGCACAGTTCAGCTAGCTGCAAATATTTTCTTTGTGCAAAAATCATTCTTTCTAGAAAACATTTTTGGGCTACAAAACCAAATCTTTCACATTATCCACATTGGCAGTTTATAAAAATTGTTTTAAAATCTGTTTTTGTCGAAGGACTCACAGATAGGATTTCACTTTACATTCTCCTTTTTTTTAAAGTCATGTTCTTTCGATGAAGTATATTATATAAAATCATCAGTGTAACGAAAACATTGTTTAAAAAAGAAAAGTGCAATTTAAATGGACAAAGTTTGCGTGTGTACATCTCTCGGTCTTGATCTTGATACAGGAGTAGCACTTTCCTGTTCCTGTTTAGAAGGATTTTTTAAGTGTCTGTTAAATAGTCTGTTTTGAGATGACATATCTACCTTCTCTTGCTCTCTATTCACACACATCCCTAAAGTAGTATCTGTTCTTACTGGAAAATCTGTTTATTTTGCTTAGTGTCTAGTCAGACTTGCATGCATGCATGGTTGATGTGCTTTATCTGCAATGTTGCTCTTTTCTTGCTGTGTTTCACCAGTGCTATAGTCTGAATATATTAAGACTGTCTTATTGACAACCACTTTGATAAAAATCTGAACAGGAGAGGAATAGTAGCCTGAATATTGGTGCTGTCATTCCAGTGGGATGGCAGTGCACAGCAAGGCTGGACCAGGAATATTTAACTACTCTTTATGCAATATTCTGAGACACTATCTTATTTTCCTGTTATCAACACACTGTATTTATTGCAGTAGACACTTAAGAAATAATGACCGGAAGGTATGTAATTTACGCAATGTTTTGCTACATTGGAGTGCACAGTCATTTGTGCAAGTAGAATACATTTTGGAGTAATATAAATGTTTACAGTTTTTTTCCAATGGAAAGTGATTTTTTCACTACTGGCGCAGTACCAGGGATGCAGGTTTTTAAACTAAGCAAGCACTGTGGACCGATTCGCATTATCACCTCGGGTGTTTATTTTTTAAAACTTAGTGTGCATATTTTTCTTTCTTTAAAAAAACTTATTTAAAATGAGGGGGAGGGGGGCTTCTGTTTAAACAATATTACTTGGAGCTACAGACTTTTTTATGCTACTTGAGTCACCAACTTTTTCCAGCGGTAAGTGCATTTCTGTGAAATATCTTAAAATGTTTTTCCCTTTTATCTAGTATCTGTGTAGCCTGTGCATATCTTGTCCGTGGCTTTGATCTGCTAATGCTGTGCACATGTAAATTAGATTTTTTTTTTTGTAATTTGGTTTGGGGTGCTGTAGTGTTTTCCTGCTGCTAATGTTTCTTAGCAAAGTAATTTCCACTTTTCCTGCTACAGATGGCTGGCATGGTCTGCACAGTTTGACAGCCCGAGATTTTGAAATAATGCTGGAAATTTTGGATTTCATGAAATTTTACACTGACTTTTAAAAACTAGCCCGCACTTTCCTGTCAGCTTTTGTAACCAAACTGGTCATTGAAATGTTAATGGGTTTTTCTATTTAAAAAAAAATAAAAATAAGACATTTTCCTACTTCAAGTTGCCAACCTTCTAAATGTTAATTTAGAAATTGAGATGTAGAGCTCTGTAATGAAGCTATGCTTGAGTAACCATGATATGGCACAGCACAGCTAATGTTGAATGAAATTGTGGGTTTTGCACATTATGCTTTTGTAAGCAAAATATCAAGGGAAGTTAATGAGTTCTGTTTTTCTTGGGTGGTGGGACAGAGGAGAGTTATTTTCAGTTTGCTGCCACTTTATTTGATTTGTTTGTCATACTTAGAATAGCACTGGGAAATAACTTTAGTGCAAACAAGCTTTGTTATACAACCTCTTTCATTACTGTAGCAAGTCCCCATAATTTAGGGAGCATCAGGAAGTGCAGAACACTGCTACCTCTGCATATAACTCTTCTGGCATGCGAGCTCTAATAAAATAGCTTCCCAGTGTATTGTGATTTAAGTAATAGTAAAATGTTCTAAAAGGTTAACTTTCAATATCCCTTTCATAAAATTACCTATAGGTCATTAAGCTTTACTTGATGAAAATAACTGGACCTAAGCAGCCCAAGGGATGCTTCCTTTATTTTTTCATTCTGCTTGATAATGGGATAAGTGTTTTGCAGCTGATTAGTCAAGTTGATGTAAATTTTAATAACAAACCATTTTATGGGGGGGCTAAATGTGGAAAATGTTAATACACCAAGACTGAGAGGTGAAAGATCTATCTCGGGGTGGCTGTGTTCAGATTTTAACTATGCTCCCTTCTCCCTTACCAGTGCTGAGCCCCTTTTTGTTTTTGGAGCTGCTGTTTTCCTTTCTGGATTCCAGTTTGTAGGTGCTAGCTCACATCCAATAGCTATTATTCCTATATGTATTTGAATCGCTGAGGGCTGCAACTTGCTGTATGCTGTCTCAAAATCCATATATGTACATGGACAATAGTGATTTAATGCAGTTGAAGTGTGAACTTAAGTGTGCTATATCTATTGAGTTTCAAAGTACTTGAGCGCTGATTGTAGCACAAGGGGAAGGCGCAGGTTTAATAATGTTGAATTACTACTCTTGTTCTGTTAGGCAGATGCTTGTGGGCCTTTGAGTAGAGGCTATCATCATTTGTTGGGAGGTGAGTTGAGCAAAACTTGCCCAAACACCTGTTTTTAATGTAGTACATGCTTGAGAATTTCAGGAATCTGCCTGAGTTGCTGAAACGTCATTGTTTGGTCTGCGAGTGAATGATTTTGCCTTGGATAGTGAGCAAATGTGGAATGCAACTGTAATTGGCCCATCCAATTTCATCTGCTCCTTCACCACTTCTATTCTGCAAATGATTTTTGTGCTAGCCTCCTCTTCTCAAGATATCCCATCTTCATAGTTTTTGATGAATGGGTTAATTAGCAAATTTATCTAACCTTTTGATCTTTTTTCCTACCATAATTTGACATTTTCTCAACTTAAGGAACTACCTCCCCACAGTAATTTCATGAGAAAATAAAATTGTGATGCAATTTTGCGAGAGGCAGGATGTAGAATAAAAACTGGTGATTTATTTACATTTGTGGTTTGCTTTGACATTGATCTAACTTTATGTATTGATTGCTTACACGTAATGTTTTCAGAAGTGCAATACCTTACTCATGAGGGTATGAAGTTCCCTCCAAATCAGTGAACCAATTTATAACACACCCATTTTTGTTTGTGGTATTGGCTCTCTCTTTCTTAAATTTCACACCGCAATGGGATTGGAAGCCTTGCCTAGCTTTTTTTTAAGGTTTTGGAGCACAAAATTCCCTTTGTTCATTCCTCAACTGTCGTTTTAGTCCCAATTTCTAATCCTTTCCCTAAATGCATATTAATTCCCTTTTCAAATAATAAATTAAGCATATTTAAGCAACCAATATGTTCTGCTTCTTTGGAGAATAAGATTGCCTTTTCTAGCAGTGGGTCTCCATTAATTTTGGCCTTTGGTCAGGCTCAAACTGTAAAGTGGGTGCCTGAAGATAGTGTTGGCAGATTGCAGTGCTGTTTCCCAATTAGCAAGGATATGCCTCTGCTTCCTCCGAACTGTTGCTTGAATACCCAAGAGTTGAACTTAAAAGTGGAGGTCATATGCCCATTTTCTGACTGATTCCTTCTGGTAAATTTTATTAGGGGGTAATAAACTCAAACTCTCAATTTTCCTTAATTGTAAGGCAATTTAATATGTAAATTTGCATCATCTCTTGAATTATCAACAATTTAAGGCTAGAATATATGGAAATTGAAAAATTGTTTTGTATTTATTTTCTAACAGTACCATAACAGTATTTTGAGCATCAGTTATGTTCTCAAATTAACTTGGTAAATTATAATACATCTCTTAAATGCTAAATTTTACATTCAGCCTCTTGTCCTTTGAAATGTTTCATTATCATGACTTGTTATATTCCATCTTGAGTCAATGTAATACAAATGACTAATCTTACTCCACAATGTGCTGTAAATGTCTAGATTTCATTTTCTAACTTGAATACAACAGAACAAGGCCATTTGACCTGTGCTACAAGTTACTTTTTCCTTTGATTTTATTTTATACTTTTACAATTTGAACTCTGCCCAATTTGCCATCTGTCCTGTTTGCCATACAAATTAAGGAAGCATTTGTTTTAACGAGAGACTAAACTTCTTAGAGGCAAAAAAAAACTTTACATTTATCATTTCATAGATGAATGTAGCACAGCACAAATCCAGGTCACTTGGAAATATCACAGTAGTTGCTATGGCAAAATCTTGGAACTCCCTCTAATAGCATTGCTAATACCTACACCAAATGAACTGCATCAGTTCCACCATCACTTCGTAGGGCAGTCTCACTGAATATAAATCTGAACTAGTTATGCCCCTGATCTGGAGTAAAAGATATCCAAGTAACTTTCAGGTATCTCTGAAAAGTGTGTGTAGAAAAATACTTAAGTTCCTTATCGACTAACCCCATGTCCCTAAATTAAATTGCATGCATAACTTATGACCTTGGCTTGCTGACCACTTGCCACTAATATTTTTGTGGTCTCACTGTTTCACCTTAAGCTTGGATCCGTTCTGGTAGTCCAAATACAAAGATGAATTATTAATCACTAACTGAGAAAGCAATATATAATAAGGGAAAAGGCCTGGGAAAACATCTGTGCACAAAATGGGTGTCAGTAGTATACGATCAAACAAGCCTTTCAGTTTTATTAGAAATACTTTTATTACATTGAAGATTAAAGACAAGCAAATTTCACAACTGGAAAGTTGCATAATACCTGGTATGTTCCATTTTTAAAAAGTGGAGGTAAAATAAAATGAGACCCAATCAAACTAGAGATTTCTTTTCAGTGAACAAAACACTTAAAGATTATAGTGAATGGATCAATTGACTGGTACAGCATTGCAGTGAACACATTCTTCCCTTGAGTAATAGCATTGTTTTTATCCCATAATCTTACTGGAGTTGGGGATTTTCTAATCCCCATCTCCATCCAAGATGGATTAGAAGGCAAGTGGTTGCTTCTCAGCTGCTATAGACTAGATTTAAATTGGGATGTTGATCTACACCAACTCACTAAGAATTGGCCCAGCTCAAACATAACATCTTTAAGACTAGCGGTTTAGCACCATGTCGGACCAAACTTAACCAGAGCAATTCAAACCAATACCTGTTAAAGTTTGTATTTAAAGCAGAATGATGGTTTAATTCATTATACTGTGAATTTGTCAATATTAATCTTAAAATATAAAGGACTGTATATAGGCACTTTTAAACAATGATTGTTCTATGGAAAAAATCATGCTTGTATTGATAAAAGGCACTTTAAGTAATTCAAGTTTTAAAACTTAATTGTTTGCAGTGAATGACAAATGCAAAAATATACACATCATGACACAAACTTCCAGACAATTCTGCACCATTACCCATGTTCACATATATTGGAAACAATGATTACCTCCCACCAGTTGATGACAGTAATGGGGCAGGAAAATGTCAATTCTTTAGGTAGTTTGTTGTTTATTTGAACGGAAATCAAGTTGGATAAAATCTGTGGCTTTAAAATTGGAACAAACATACATACATGATACAATTCTCTCTCATTTTACTGGAATGTTTGTTTCCTTTGCTCCTGATATTAAAACATGCAAGCAGCAATTTCATAGTCAGGATGGCTCTCCTCTATATTATTATGATCATGATCTGAATGCTTTAAGCAAAAATAAATTGTATACATTTATTTTAATGTCAGTGACAGGAATGATTACTGGCTGTACATGATTAACATCTTGATCTGAAATACCAAGGCTAAAAATTGATAACTTTATCTAGACCAGGCAGAAGTCTTTTTTTTAAAAAAGAAATGGAGGCTCTAAATGTCTTT
Source organism: Chiloscyllium plagiosum (assembly GCF_037043375.1). NCBI lineage: Eukaryota > Metazoa > Chordata > Chondrichthyes > Orectolobiformes > Hemiscylliidae > Chiloscyllium > Chiloscyllium plagiosum. The sequence goes on along the minus strand of NW_028270163.1, from coordinate 56,158,665 downwards.
CAAGTTAAACTGTACTCATTACTTATCCTGTGACAGTTGAGGAAATTGCTCAAGCTCTATTCAATATTTAAATGTAAAATTAGGCTTAAGTATATAGATCCACTTTAACATGCTGTGAACAGCAGAGCAACATTTAAGGGGACACTGCGGAAGTCCATGAAGGATGCAATTGAAGAATATAAAGTGAAGGGGCATGTGGATTTTCTGTAGTAATGATCGGCTTTTAGTAGAGCTGTATGGAATAAATTGTAACTTGATACTCATCTCACATTACCATTGCTCCACTAGTTTTAAAATGAAGATACAGAACCTTGGTAACGTAGAAAAGTGGCTCATTAGGACAAGTATTTGTCACCTCTCAAATTGCCAATGACAGGCAGGTCATCAAAATTCATCTTGTCAAGAACACAGGTGCTTCGTGCATTACTTTTAGTCTGATTTTGCAAAAGATTTGGCAGGATTGTCAGGACTCTCCATCTTTAATACTGAAGTTCAGTTATGTTTCACTTGTTTTTTAAACAATCACCTTCTGTAACCTTTTCAAATCTTGTTTAAATAATTACTTAAAGCTCAGGGCTTTTCCAATAGCTGAAGCTTCAAGTAAAGGATGATCCTCCCATAGTTGGAAATGAGGATTCACTGGAGTCTAAAATACCAGTACTTTCCAACCTGGATACACAAAGGAACATCCAAAATACAAGGCTTCACAGGGTTGATCAAGCAGCCAGTCAAACACGACTTCTCGATTGCCAGAACTTATGATCATTCTAAGCTTGAAGCTGGCACCATCACTGAAACTGGAACCCAAGTTCACAACTTCCATGTCAAAGGTCACTGATGACCCGGTAGAAACACAGGGCAGCTGATTTGTCATTTCTTTGCCATTTACAAATACAGCCCCTAAAAAAGAAGTTACAGAAGTTATTCAAGTACCAGTTAACAGGTAATAGCAGAATTTATCACCTAACCCAATTTCCCTGGAGGTGATGTAAATATAAGTGACTGATGAATCATTTCACTTAAGTCAGCCACATTACGGTGGCTATGGAATCACAAGTAAAATGGTAGAGTGAATCAGATGGGCTTGGACTACAATCAAATACTTTATTATTAATTAATTGAATTTAAATTCCTTATCTACCATGTTAGGATTTGAAATTGCATCTTATTGATCCAGGCCTCTGGATTATAGGTAGTATAATTAGCATGTTATCACACCCTATTTTTAATTCAATATTAATTCCAGTAGCATTGAGAATTAGAATAAGTGAGTAATTGAACATTTTCTGCCTTTTATCATGCCACACACTTGATATTCGAAATTGGGTTGCTATTACAGTTCATCGCTCAAGAAATCAGTGTCAGAGGCTGTTTATAAAACTAAGGTCACCCCTCAAAGAAAACGAACAGACCCTTCAGCCCTCCAAGCCTGAGCCAATCCAAATCCACTGTCAACTTATCACCCAATTCCTAAGCATCTGTATCCCTCTGCTCCACAAATACTTATGCATATATCCAGACACACCTTAAATGAATCTACCGTGCCTGCCTTGGCAGGCAATGCATTCTAGGCCTCTAATACCCTCTGTAAATTACTTGTCGTCATGAATATCTCATTTCTGAATCCCTCACCCTGGGGAAAAAGCTCATCTTTATCGACCCTGTGTAGACCTCCAATCAGGTTCCCCCATCAATCTCAATCTCTCTTCGTAGCTCGCACCTTCCATACCAGGCACCATCCTCGTACACCTTCTCTGCACCCTCTTCAAAGTGTCCACACCCTTTTGGTAACGTGGCGACCAGAACTGTACACAGTATTCTAAATGCAGCCGAACCAAAATCTTATACTCAATGTGTCCAATGAAGGCAAGCATACCCTCTGCCTTCCTCGACCATTCTATGCACCTGTACAGCCACCTTCAGGGTACAACTGACCTGAACTCCCAGCTCTCTCTGCTCATCAACTTTTCCTGAGGCTCTTCCATTTACAGTCTAGTTTGATCTAGAATTAGACTTACTGAAATCCATCTGCCACTTCTCTGCCCAGCTCTCCAGTCTATCTGTAGTCTCCTGTATTCTTTGACAGTCCCCTATGCTTTCTGCTACTCCACCAATCTTTGTCATCTGCAAACTTACTCATCAGACCACTGCCCTCTTCCAGATCATTTATGTATATTACAACCAACAGTGGCCCCACCACTGATCCCTGTGGAACACCACTGGTCACCTTTCTCCATTGAGAAACTCCCTTCAACTACTACTCTGGCTGTTGCTGAACCAGTTCTTTATCAACCTAGCTAAAACACCATGTGACTGCACTTTGTGCATTAGTTTACCATGGGGAACCTTACCAAATGCCTTATTAAAGTCCATGTATATGACAGCTATAGCCCTTCATCTATCACCTTGGTCACTTAAAGAACTCTAAATTTGTGAGGCACAATCTACCCTGCACAAAACCATGTTGCCTGTCACTGATAAAATCTATTTGTATTTGGAAAATAATGGCCTTATCCCTCAGTACCTTCTCCAGCAACTTTCCCACCACTGATGTCAGGCACTGGTCTATAGTTACCTGGAATATCCAGACTACCCTTCTTGTACAGGGGGATATGAGCAACTCTCCAGTCCTCTGGCACTTCACCTGTGTTAAAGGATACTGCAAAGATATGTCAGGGCCCCAGCTATTTCCTCTCTCGCCTCCCTTAGCAATCTGGGATAGATCCCAACTGGTCCTGGAGATTTGTCCACTTTAATGTCCTTTAGCCGACCCAACACATCTTCCCTCTTTATGTCAACGTGATCCAGAGTGAACAAATGTCTATATCTAATCTGAACATTCATCATGTTCCTCTGTGAACACTGATGCAAAGTAAATCATTGAGAATCTCGCCTTTTTTTAAGATTACATTCCCTACAGTGTAGAAACAGGGCCTTCGGCCCAACAAGTCCACACTGATGCTCTGAAGAGAAACCCACCCAGTTCCATTCACCTGACCTGCACATCTTTGGACTGGGAAGAAACTCGCACAGACACAGGGAGAATGTGCAAACTCTACACAGCCAGTCACCCGAGGCTGGAATCGAACCGAGGATCCTGGCGCTGAGAGGCTGCAGTGCTAACCACAACCACCGCGCCACCCACTTTCTCAGGTTGGACACAGCCTTCCTTCCTTATCCTTTGGTGGACCAACCCTTTCTCTGGTTCATGAAATGAGAATCCAGAACTAGAGGGCATAGATTTAGGGTGAGATGGGAAAGATTAAAAAAAAAGACCTAAGGGCAACCTTTTTATGCTGAGGATGGTGTGTGTGGAATGGACTGCTCGAGGAAGTGGTGGAGGCGAGTACAAGGGCAATATTTAAAAGGCATCAGGAGTAATATGAATAGAAAGGGTTTGGAGGGATATGGGCCAGGTTGTGGCAGGTGGGACTAGATTGGGTTGGGGTATCTGGTTGCTGTGGATGAATTGGACGGAAGGGTCTGTTCTGTGCTGTACAACTCCTTCGAAATCAAATTACTCCATTAAAAGGCAACTTTTATGCAAAGTTTGTACTTTGTCTAACAAATAAGATAAATAAGCAGTTATGCCTTAAAGATGCTAGTCAAGGGAAGCTGGTGAACTGACCACAGTTCCAGGGGAAATTCCTTTTTGTGGTATTTTCAGAGATCACGAGTGCCATAAGGTGGTCACCAGCCTAGTTTAACATTGCATTCAAATGATCAGACCTTTGTTAATGTATCATTTTCTCAGTATTGTACTTAGGTCAGCAATGGGAAAGTTTAAACTTTACTACCAACTCAAAGCCAACAGCAGCTGTAGGTGCATACCCAGTCTCCACTGAGTTAGCCAATTTCAGCCTGGGAGGGGAGGAGAGGAAAAGTTGCTTCCGAATGTCACAAAGCAACATTGACTGGTGAGGTGTATCATATTGTGCAAAATGGACTCTTAGCCTGACCCACACAAAACATCCCCAGTTTCTTTACCATTTGAGCTGATGCAAACGGCCTTGTCTCTTTGTAAGGAATCACACTCATTCTGTGGCTCAACACACACACCAATACTGTCTCTCTTATCTGGGAGTCCTGTCGCCTCCATTCTGGGAACAAAACAAAGTACAGCCAGTAAAAACATTCTGCTGAATACTTAAGTAGCAAGTTAATGCTGAGGAAATAAAAAAACACAACTAACACATTTGAATAGTGCAACTTGCTCATAAATCAAGAAATAAGCTCACAGTATAGAGATGTGGTATAAAAGTCACTAGTTTTTTTGTCACCAAGCATAAACAAGTATAGATTGACAGCTGGTTTATAAACCTGGAAAGTAGCTCAATCTCCAATAACTTTTGTTCACTTACAGGATATGGTTATCACTGGCAAGGCCAATATTTATTGCCCATCTCTAGTTGCCTTTATGATGAGCTCCCTTGTTGAAAAGCTGCAGTTCATGTGGTGTGGGTACATCTGCTGTTTGGAAGGGAATTTTGGGATTTTGACCCACTGGTGAAAGGAAGGAACAGCAATACAATTTCAAAGGACTGTGGGGGACCTGGAGGAGAATTTGAGTTTGTTGGTGTTCCCCTGTCTGTTGCCCTGGGTCTTCCAAGTCACCGGTCCTCTTTAAGGAACCATGAATTACTATTGAGCATCTTATAAATGGTACATTACTGCCATTGTGTGTCAGTAGTGCAGAAAGTGAATATTTGATGGTGCATCAAAGTTTAACAAACTTCAAAATTTACTCACTATTTTGCTTGTCTTGAAGAAGGAACCACCTTTTAATTACTGGAGGCAATAAGGCTGAATCAGCTGCTTTAGAGTGTAAATTAGCCCACATTTCCAGTTTAATGCATTATTAAAAGTACAATGGTGTAACCATTACCTCTAAATTTCAGTTACTCAAAAATATGATTGTGATAGTTTGTGAATACAAAAGGAACAATAATTACAGATTAAGTTCCATTTATCTCTCTCAATTTTGAATTCTTATGCATTGCTATTTAGAGACACCCACCCAGAAACTTATGAGCCTTGAAAGTAAGAATTAAAACTATAATTATTTACATTTGCAATGTCTCAATGTAGAATACCAAATGGACATATAGAATGGTATACACTTAATGAGCAATACAGATGTGGTACTCAGTATAAGTGGGCAACAATTCACAATTCTACAGTATTCCTTATATACAGAGCTTATGTTAAAAGGTGCAGTGAATGGAAAGTTTAAAAGAGGACTTGGAAATTGAAAGACAGTCAAATCTGTTTTGGGGGAGGTTTTTTAAAAGCAGAAAGAGGGAAGAGATGGGACAGGACTGTCATGGTTAAATGAAGGACTCTGTAGCAGAGTGAAGAGCAGAAATGTGGTACTTAAGGGAGTGGGGAGGGGACATGAATTTGCAAAGATTTGTAGCTCAGGTTGAGGTTCTAGATGTAAGTTTGCTCACTGAGCTGGAAGGTTTCTTTTCAGACATTTTGTCACCATACTAAGTAATATCAGTGAGCCCCCAGATGAAGCACTGGTGGCATGGCCCCACTTGGTATTTGCGTTTAGGTTTCCTTGGGTTGGTGATGTCATTTCCTGTTCTTTTTCTTAGTGGCAAATGGGATCCAAGTCAATCTGTTTGTTGATAATGTTCTGGTTGGAATGCCATGTCTCTAGGAATTCACGTGCATGTCTCTGTTTAGCTTGTCAGAGGATGGATGTATTGTCCCAGTCGAAGTGGTGTCCTTCCTCATCTGTATGTAAGGGTACTAGTGAGAGTGGGTCATGTCTTTTTGTGGCTAGTTGATCATGTATCCTGGTAGCTAGTTTTCTGCCTGTTTGTCCAATATAGTGTTTGTTACAGTTCTTGCAAGGTACATTGTAAATGACGCTAGTTTTGCTTGTCCAGCAGAGCGAGCAAACCTACACCCATGAATTTGCAAATGAGACCCAGAATTTAAGCCAAGGCTGCAGGGCCCAGGACTGGAGAGAGAAGCAGCAGAGAATTGCAACACTTGCACTCATGCTTCTGTATCTCTCACCAATGCCATTGCCTTTCTTCAATTTTAAACTGTAATGAGGTGTCCAAATTTTGGATTTCAATAAAAGAATAGCCATGGCTTAGGCAAGTAGTGAAAGAACATCAAGTAGGAATGACACCAAGTCGCAAATATTCTTTTATTAACAACAAAGCTGAATAGTAGAATGCATGGATTGCAATGGCCTGTGCCTAACTCACAATCATAGAAACATACAGCAAATATACAGAAACAGACCCTTTGGTCCAACTCATCCATGCCAACTAGCTATCCTGAACAAATTTAGTCCTATGTGCCAGAACTGGCCCATACCCTTCTAAACCCTTCCTATTCATGTACTCATCCAAATGCCTTTTAAATGTTGTCATTGTACCAGCCTCCACCATTTTCTCTGGCAACTCATTTGATACATGTACAACCCTCTGAATGTTACCCCTTCGAACCCTTTTAAATTCTTCCCTTTGGATTACAACGAGATCTTGATCAGATGGGCCATTAGCTGACAAGTGGCAGATGGAGATTAATTTAGATAAATGTGAGGTGTTGCATTTTGGGAAAGCAAATCTTAGCAGGACTTATACACCTAATGGTAAGGTCCTAGGGAGTGTTGCTGAACAAAGAGACCTTGGAGTGCAGGTTCATAGCTCCTTGAAAGTGGAGTCGCAGGTAGATAGGATAGTGAAGGCGGCGTTTGGTATGCTTTCCTTTATTGGTCAGAGTATTGATTAGAGGAGTTGGGAGGTAGTGCTGTAGCTGTACAGGACATTGGTTAGGCCACTTTTGGAATATTGCGTGGAATTCTGGTCTCCTTCCTATTGGCAGGAGGTTGTGAAACTTGAAGGGGTTCAGAAAAGATTTACAAGGATGTTGCCAGGGTTGGAAAGCTTGAGCTACAGGGAGAAGCTGAACAGGCTGGGGCTGTTTTCCCTAGAGTATCAGAGGCTGAGAGGTGACCTGAGAAAATCATGAGGCGCATGGATAGGGTAAGTGGGCAAAGATCTTTTTCCCCTGGGGTTGGAGAGTCCAGAACTTGAGGGCATAGATTTAGGGTGATAGGGGAAAGATATAAAAGGGACCTAAAAGGGCAACTTTTACATAGAGGGTAGTGCATGTGTAGAATGGGCTGCCAGAGAAAGTGGCAGAGGCTAGTACAATTGCAGCATTTAAAATGCATCTGGATAGGTATATGAATAGGAAGGGTTTGGAGGGATATGGTCCAGGTGCTGGCGGGTGGGTCTAGATGGTCTGATCAGTGGATGAGTTGGACCAAAGGGTCTATTTCCGTGCTGTACATCTCTATGACTCTCACTTTACACCAACACCCTCTAGTTTTAGACCCCCCCCCCCCCCCCCCACGGAAAGACTTTTTCTATTTACCTTATCCTTGCCCCTCAGCCTCCAACACTCCAGGTGAAATAGTCCCAACCCATTTAACCTCTCCTTTTAGCTCCAACTAATACAGGGTGCAGAACAGAGTGTAGTTACAGATTAACTGTGGTGCACTTGGCAACATGGAGCTCTCAAATAGAGGACGGCTTTGAACCAGTGACCTGTGCGTAATGGGCCCTACATGCTCTTGCTGCGCCACTCAGCTATCACAGCATTAAGCCGGGAGTATTAAAGCAACAATTTCTGCACTTTATCCACATCAACTTCATTATTTGTACCATGGACATTAGAGGTAAACAATGAATCTGATGAATAAATATTGGAAAAAAGTGTGTCTGGTCATTGCTTTAAGAGGAAACTGCTGCGTGCAAATTGGGTAAATCCCTTAATTTTGAATTTAGATGCAGCTTCAGTATCAATTAGGCAGGTGTAATGCTCAATTTTAAAACCAAGAACAAAATGGAAAGGAACATAAATAATTTGCTTTTCTGTAGCACCTTTCATAAGAAAGAGGAACAGGAGCAGGCCATTTGACCCCCTCAAGCCTGGTCCAACATTCAATCAGATAAAGGGCAATTTCCGCAGGCCTCAATGCCCTCAACTCCTTTAAAAGTTTTAAAAAGCCTCTTAAATACACAACTGAGGTACAGAATTCCAGACATTCACTAATCCCTTTCCATCCCAGTTTTAAAACTCGTGTCCCCTTATTTTGTAACTATAGAGGAACCTAGATTATCTGAACACGATGGGCGGGCACTATTTCGTTTGGATAATTGATTATTCAGTTAATCTATTCAATGCCTCTCCTCTGGGCCTCAGTTTTTTTTAAGTTTCCTTTTTCCTCTCTCAGGGTTTGTTTCTGAGCAGACACACTAAAGCAGCATTGAAGCCCCCCCCCCCCATCAGTTCAATGTGATTGACACAGCGAGTACTTGCTTAGTCTCCTGAATGGGGAGCAGACTTAGCAGCAGCACACCATGCACGAGCCCCCTAGCCACCCCCGCAGATTGGATTCCAACAGTAAGACTGCTGCTTCTTTTGGGAGGCGAGTCTCAACACAGCTTGCGTGCACGCACACACAAACTTTTTACAGCAACTTTTTTACTGTCCCATACAGGGCAAAGGTGGAAACTATGTTGGAGAGGTTATCTGGCAAAGGGTGGTTTAGGGTACACCCCTGTGTAGAACTCCAGGGAACGCTGGGGGGTGGGCGGGCTCTCCCATCAATGTACAGGACTGTAAGCCAAGTTCACTTTATTATTATAAACAAAAGACACGATCAGCATTAAAACATCTCTGATGTAATGTTTCTATCAGGATCTGGAGATGATCTTCAGATAATTGATAATCAGATAATAGAGGTTCCTCTGTATTTCCCTATGTCAAGCCCCCTCAGAATCATGTATGTTTTGTGAAGATTATTCATTAGTGTTTAGCCACTTGAATCTCTTGAACTGCCTCAAATGTCAGTGCATTTTTTTTTAAAAAAAAGGTACAGGGACCAAAACTGTACACATTATGCCAGATGAGACCTCACTAACACACTGTACAGTTCTAACCAGACTTCCCTAATGGGCTCTTATCTGCAGTCTGTTTGTAAATTGATTTGTATGCAAGTCAGATCACAATAGGAAAATATAAACTCATGGTTAGGGAATATGAGGAAACATTTGCAATGTCAGATCTTTAATATTAATATACCTGCTGTATGGAATTACATGTTTATGTAGAAACATTTGCAAGTCAGAAATTTGTAACCTGGGGACCGCTTGCATTTAAGAAGCCCTTTGGTGATTTTGCTGAGTGTCCTCAGGCAGTTTGTTTAACATGTTGACTGCTCTTGATCAAACACTACTTGACTTCTAAGCTGGAGTCAGCGCAACACTGGAGCCTATTACACTTAGTACATTTACTGTAAGTGTTTTAAAAATACACAATGGCGGTATAAAAGTACTTACCGAAATGTCAGAGTCTGTCCACTAGTATAAGTGGGCTCCTTGGAATACAACACACCAGATGAAGGAGAATCATTCCGAAGTGCCATGTCCCTACGACTGCTGAGACTAAACCCTTCGCAACCGGTGATCCACTCTATCGAGAAGATTTAATAATAATGAATATGTATTCCTGTCTATTTAACTTTGTCAGCTCTCTCAAATAAAAACTTGCCCTTAGTTACCGAGTGTAACTCTACCTCAACACCATTTTTTAAAATATCCTTTTGTTATCCTAAACACTACATGAAGATCTTAGATTAATACCATTTTTGCTGAGTGACTGACCTAAGGCAACTAGCTTTCATAGTCCTTGAGGGTAACCGAAATCAAGAAAGCAAGCAAACCAGCAAGTCACACAGCTGAAAGATCAGAAAGCAAGTATGTCTGGGATGGAGGAATCAAATAGAGAAATCTAGAGAGCACTAACTGACCATGTGCAGTCAGAGTGGTATACCCACTCTGCGGAATACTCCAAGGACTCCACTCCATGCGCCCCTCTCCCCGTGCACAAACACGGAACATGTAGTCAACATTGGGGTCAATGTGCAAAACTACAAATTCAGTATCAGGTCCAATGTAGACATCATCAAATTGACAGGTAGAATTTTTACAGAACTGCAGTCGATACTCTTGTGCCACAAAGTCGTCATCAACCTAAATTAAAGCAGAAGACATCCATTAGCTTCTATCTGCATCATTTACAAGGCCAAAACTCGACAATGAGTAGTAATAACCTCTGGCATTACAGAGAGCCACTGCCACCCAGGTTCAAGTCCCACTTCACCATCACTCCAGACCTCAGATTGATGCTGACCTGAATTTGTATTATGAAGTGCAAACACTTCTCTGAATGAAGTGAAACTGGAAAACCAAATGTTATTAACACTTGAGATTCAGTAGCATTTAAAACTGCAAAATCAAATCTAGACAATTTTGAAACCAAAGACAAAAACTGAAATCAGAACTAAACTAGCCAATGCAGTGAGTGCTTCCAGCATTTTCTGGTTATATATTAATTTAATATTTGTAATCAATACAACTGTTCTCCCTCTGCTGGTAACTTTCAGACATGCCTGTATCAAGCCTGCTAGGGAAGCCACTTAATTCATTTCTTTCCTCTGACGTTTCCTGTCCACTAGTATAAGTGGGCTCCTTAGAAAGGGCATCTCAATGTCTTTGGTTCAGCATGGACAAGATGGGCCAAATCACTACCTTCTGTGCTGTATCATTTCTATGGTTTTAACATTCATGCATCATTCAGTTAAGTTATAAAACACATGCAGAATTCTTTTGAGGGTGGGAAGAGGGCAGATGGGAAAAAATTCTTTGCTCAAATCAAGGCAATCCTGGTCAAAGAGAATGGGAGTTAGGACAAGGATCAACCTTCTCTATCCTCCATGCATTCATTATCTTTCAATCTCAGCCTCCGGAAACAACCATGTAAATGTTCCCATCATCTTTGATTGTCCAGTCCCCAAGGGAAATTGACAAATCAGAGTCTGCCTGGAATGGAATACTGAGCAAACAAATCATTGTTGTACTAGTCAGCTGCCTGTTCAAAATGGATGTCAACAAGCAGCTACTCAGCATTCAACCCATGGTGTTCAGGAAGCATGATTGACGAGTGATCAAATAAAGGGTACAGAGGGAGAAGAGATTAAGGTGAGGGGATGGCATAATATACGTGAACGAACACATTGAGAATCCAATTTCATTCTGTTCCATGTCCTGTTAAAATTCAGGACAAATGCACTGATATAGGTATTCACCAGGGTTTCAGCTCCATGAGACAGGCTCAACAGCATGAGAAAATAGAGGCATGATAATAGTCACAAAAGGGCAGGAATGGAACAACAAATCCACCACAGGATCTTGCTGCCCATTCTGCCATGAGTTAACTGAATGGATGAATAGGCTCATGGAGCTATTTGGCCTACTCCTGTTCTACGTGGCAGCCTTTCTCATAAGATTAACAGCCTTTGGGTTTACTCTGAAATCACCTTGAAGTTTTAGTCCCATTTCACATGAATGTAGTTGCCCCTACACTTTTTTTTTCTATTAACTTGGTAATGGACAGTGTTAATGTTGGCGGTTGGGGGAGCAAGAGAGACAAGTGTTGGGAGAAAGGGAAAAAGGAAGACATCTCTCCATCCAGGATCCACATTCAGTTCTATTTTGGAGATATTCTCACCTTGCACCATCGCACAAGAATCCCTCCAGGCCTTTCAGTCAGTTCGTCTATCTGAACAGGAGGGCGAGATGCGATTGCTCCATGGCTAAAGATTCGGTCCTTGACAAAACTGAACAAGCTTTCATCTAACTGAGCTGATAAACATGGTACTTCCACCAATGAAGGGACTTCTGGCAAACTGAATTGAAAAGGAACATTTCAGTAAACACAGACCAGGACTGCAGAAAATAGGACGTGTTTGATGTTGAATGCTTTTCTTCCCAAAACCCCTCCAGTATCTCCAAACTACATCTTTCCATTTGAGCACATCTGGTCTTAATTTCCAACAGCTCTTTACATATGTTAATGTAACTCAAATTAATGTAACAGGAGTTTAATAGTTATCCTGCTGGACCTGGATTAATGATCTGAAGATGTTGGTTTAAAACAGCACATGACTGGGTAACTTAAATTCAGTTAATAAGTACATGAAGAAATACAAATAGATTATTTTTAGATTTTAAAAGGCAAAGGGTATGAGAAGAGAGCAGAAATATAGTATTGAGGTAGACAATCAGCCATGATCATGCTGAATGGTTCTTTAAGCCTTCTCCATCAAATAGCCTACTCCTAGTTCACAGTTGAATCAAAAAGCTAATAATAGGTACGGTGACCATGAATTATTGGATCATCATAATAAACCAACTGGATGATGTGCTAGGAGAAAGTGAGGACTGCAACTCTGATCTCCAGCATCTGTCAAGTGTAGTGGTAGAAAAGCACAGGCTTTTCGGATGCTGCCTAACCTGCTGTGGTATACAGCGCCACACTTTGCGACTCTGGATGATATACTAAACAGGTTAACAAATGAAACAAAAACAGAAGTTGCTGGAAAAGCTCAGCAGGTCTGACAACATTTGCTGCCAGACCTGCTGAGCTTTTCCAGCAATTCCTGTTTTTTTTTCTGATTTACAGCATCCACAGTTCTTTGTTTTATTTAGGTTAACGAATGGGGGCTTTATGGGTTGAGCTTAAAAATAAAAAATAGGCAGTCACACAACTAGGAGTACACACCCCTAAATAATGAAGGGGAGAAATAGAAGAACAGATCCTGACAAATTTCTGCTTGTAGGAATAAGAGGGCAATGATAGTAGGCGACTAACTATCTCAACAACTGGTTTTCAAACAATATAAGGGAAATTGAAGTGAAAAATTCATGTACTGTGTCCAGGAAAGTTTATTAAGCAATATATGACAAGTCTAACGAAAGGAGATGCAATTCTGGATTTAGTTGTGGGAAATGAAGATGGACAAGTGGATGAAATGATTGTGTGTGACCATAATTTGGTTAGTCCTAATATTATTACTGAAAAGAGGACAGATAAATTCAGAGTTAAAGTTTTCAATGGGGGGAGAAGGCAAATTTTACAGAAGAGAGGTGATTTGGTTGAGGTGGACCAGACAGGACTGCGAAAGGAAAAACAAGTGGAAGGCACTAAAACATGAGATCCATGTGGTACAAGCATGACTCTCCAAAAATAAGAATAGTACTGCCAAATCTTGAGCACCCTGGTTGTCTAGAAAAATACAGGGGAAGATTAAACAAAAAAAGCAAGTGCACAATAGTCTTGAAACAGTACACATAGCTGAAAGGAGCATAAAAAGTACAGGGATCAAGTTAAAAAGAAATAAGGGAATCAAAGAGAGCATAAAAAAAATTAGCAAGCAACACAAAGGAAAACCCAAAAATGCTTGACAGCATATAAAAAGCAAAGGGATCGTTGAGGAAAAGGTGGGACCTATCAGAGATGAAAGGAACTTGTGTGAAAGTGCAGAGGATATGGGAAGAATTCTTTGTCTCTGTATTCACAAAGGAAAGGAATGATGTGGATAAAGTAATCCAAAAAGATTACTTCTGGTGTGAAACATTGTTCAAAATAATCATAATGAGATTAGACTTAATCATAATGAGATTAAGTGTTAGACATGAATTCCTTGAAAGTGGATAAGTAACCAGGACCAGATGGAACCTTCCCAAGGATACTGAAGGAATTCAAGGAGGAAATAGCAGATGCTCTAAGGATTATTCTCTAATCTTCACCAGACACAGGTGAGATGCCAGATGCATGGAAGAATGCAAATGTGGTTCCGTTGTTTAGAAAGGGTACAAAGGAAATGCCAAACAATTAAGGCCAGTTAGTCTTACTTTGGAGGTGGGGAAATTGTTACAATCAATTCTGATAGATCACATAAAATGACATTTAAAAGCATGGACTAGTCAGTATGGCCTTGTTAAGGGAAGGTCATATCTTAAACATTTGACTGAATTCTTTGAGAAAGTGACAAGGAGGATTGATGAGAGTAGTGCAATGGATGTGGGCGGCACGGTGGTACAGTGGTTAGCACTGCTGCCTCACAGTGCTAGAGACCCGGGTTCAATTCCCGCCTCAGGCGACTGACTGTATGGGGTTTGCACGTTCTCCCCGTGTCTGTGTGGGGTTTCCTCTGGGTGCTCCGGTTTCCTCCCACAGTCCAAAGATGTGCAGGTCAGGTGAATTGACCATGCTAAATTGCCTGTAGTGTTAGGTAAGGGGTAAATGTAGGGATATGGTTGGGTTGCGCTTCGGCGGGGCGGTGTGGACTTGTTGGGCCGAAGGGCCTGTTTCCACACTAAGTAATCTAATCTAAGATGTTGTCTACTGGGATTCTAGTAAGGCATTTGACAAGGTCCCACAAGACAGACTGGTCAAAAAAGTAAAATCCTATGTAATACAGGGTAATGTACTGAATTGGATCCAAGTTGACTTAGTAATGAAAACCAAGAACAACCATTTGATGGCTGCCTTCCAGCATGGAAAGCTGTTTCATATGATGTTCCACAGGGCTCATATTGGGACTCCTACTTTTGTAGTATACATTAATGATTTGGACTTGAACATGGGGGTACAATTGGAAATTTGCAGATGACTGAAAGTGGCTGTGTTGTGGATAGTGTAGAGGATAGCAGTAAGCTCCAAAATGTCATGGTTGGTTTGGTGGAGTGGGCAGGGAAGTGACAGATGGAGTTTAATTCTGATAAATGTGAGGTAATACATTTGGGGAGGCCAAACGGTAGAAGAGAATACATAATAAGGGGCAATATATCCAAAACGGAAGATGGAGGGAGAGAGAGAGAGAGAGAGAGAGAGAGAGAGAGAGAGAGTGATCTTAGCGAGCAAGTGCATAGGTTCCTATAGGTAGCAATACAGGTAGGTAAGAATGTAAAGGTGGCATTCGGAATGGTCTCCTGTATTATGTACGTCTGCCAATGAAGAAGTACAAATAATGATGAAAATTGTACAAGACACTGGCCACACCACAACTGAAGTATTGTACACAGTCTGGTCACCACACTACAGGAAGGGCATAATTGCTCCAGATAGAGTGCAGAGAAGATTTACCATAATGTTGCCAGGGCTAGAAAATTGTAGCTACGAGGAGAGGTAAGAAAGATTGTGGTTGTTTTCCTTGGAACAGGGATGTGCGACATGATTGAGGTATACAAAATTGCGAGAGGTAGAGATAAAGTATACAGGAGGAATCTGTTTTTCATGGCAGAGTGTTCAAAAATCAGAAGTCGTAAATTCAAGTTAAGTGGTAGAAGAATTGTAGGAGTAAGAAAATAAACATTGTTTTACACAGAGGATGGTGTGTGTCTGGAATTTGCTGCTGGAGTTGATTGCGGAGGCATAGGCCCTAACCTCTTTCAAAAAGTACCTGGATCTGCATATTAAGTGCTGTAACCTTCAGGGATATGGGGCATGTGCAGGAAGATGGAATTAGAAAGGGCATCTGGGTGCCTTTGGTTCAAAATGGACAACATGGGTCATATGACTGCCTTCTGTGTTGTATCATTTCTATGGTTCTAATAAACCTTTTCTTCAGTGATGGAAAAATGACATCCCACAATAATGTGATAGCTCTTAACAGAAGGGCTTGCTCAGACAGCAGAGAGATTGACATTAAATGCGAGCCCTATCATTGACACGCTCCTCCCACGTATGATTAACAACAAACCGGAGGAGTCACTGAGCCCGTGACATCCTTAGTTTTCTGCACTTTTGGTCCCATCCTTCACCTTTATGGCCATGCACTCCATTTCATTTGAATGTCTCCCACTACCCTGATGTACCTTTTCCTGCAAGTAGCTGCTCCCAATCCACTTCGGTCAGATCCTGTCTTATCTTATTAAAATTGGCCTTTCCCCAATTCAAAAGGTGGTTGTCCTTGTCAATAATTACTTTAAGTCATACTGAATTATGGTTGCCATATGAAAATGCTCCCCCACTGCCACAATGACCATTTGTCTGGGTCTGTTCACTAAAATTAGGTCCAGCCCTGCTCTCTCTCTTAAGGACTTTCCATATGTTGACTTATAAAGCTCTCCTGCCGTTGGCCCCCTCTAAATCTTTCACCCCTTATCTATCCCAATACCGGCTCAGTTGAAATCCCCTCGTAGTATTATCCTATTATTTATACATGTTATTTTGTCTGTTTGTTTATTCTTCACTCACCTTTAAGAGGGAGAGAGAAATAACTCAAAACAGAAAAATACTGACCTGTCAAGTTGGATTTGCAAAGCTTTTTTAGTGAAGTTTCCAAGTTTCTCCTCTTGTGCTGTTCCACAGCACACAGCAACCTCTCCTATAAAATAGTAAAAGAATCATCTGCTTAGGAGCATCTGCAAGGCAGTCCCTTAAATTCAAAATTTTTGTCCATTTCCATTCTGCCTTTATCATAAAACTTTCAATGCCCACTAAGCCTTGGTTAACGCTCATGTTTTGATAGGCATTTGGGCATTAATGGTCTTACCTTCTCGAAGTAGCTCATCTGCTGTGTTCACACCATGCTCGATTAACTTCTGACAGTCGTCAAGGGGCTTGATGCTCTCCTGCTCAATTTTATCCACTTCTTGGAGCAACATCACTAACCGTTCATCCAGCAGCTTGGTCAACCTGGCCTTCAAGTCATTAAAGTGATTCTTCAAAACATCACGTGTCTGCACTGCACTTTCAGTGATCTGTAAGGAAAAACCAAACTCAGCAACATGACAAAAGAGAGACAGATCTGCAGTCATCATAAATGGAATCTCGATTGCAACATGGGTTTGCACAGGCGAACGATGCTTTCTGATAATGTATCTGCATAACAGTATTCCCATTAAAAGCTTCTCCCATAATTATTTATTATTAAATACTAACTTCCACATTAAAATATCGTTCTGCTTTTCTCTTTAGATGCTGCCACATCTACAGTGTATTGCAGCTTCTGCAGTAGTTTGCTTTTTTTTTGCTAAGTTCCACATTACCTGTCTATACCTGTTTCAGTTCGTCAGCTGCTGAAACCCTTATCCATGTCTTTATGTCTCAATTATGCTTGCCTTGCTATCTTCCCACCTTGCACCCAGTTATCTTTAATTCATCTAAAATTCTGCAGTGAGTCCTGCACACCCATCATTCAATGTTCGTCGATCTCATTGGCTTATGATCTGGCAACATCTTGATTTTAAAATTCTTATCCTTGATTTCAAAGAACTTTCAAAAATTGATTGGAGTACACTGTTTGCAGGTAAAGGAATGTCTGATAAGTGGGAGGCTTTCAAAAGTGTGATAACAAGAGTTCAGAGCTAATATGTTCCTGTCAGAGTGCAAGGTAAGGCTGGTAGGAATAGGGAACAATGGATGAATAAAGATATTGAGGTTCTAATCAAGAATAAAAAAAAGTCACATTAGATAATAGGTTCAAATGAATTTCTTGAACAGAATAAAAAGAGTGTAGAGGCATTCTTAAGAGGGAGATCAGGAAGAAAAAGAGGGAATAGGAGATGGACTCAACAGATAAGGTTAAAGATGATCCAAAATGATTCTACAAGCATATCAAGAGCAAAGCAGCAACTTGAGGGAGAGTAGGGCCCCTTAAAGATCAAAGTCATTGTCTTTGCGTTGAACGTCAAG